>NC_080432.1:31102656-31716156 GCF_028018845.1 Melospiza georgiana | reverse complement strand
CTGTGTCAGGTGAGGTGCCACAGATGTGGCAGAGGCTGTCCCCAGCATGCAGTGTACAGTGGCTTAGTGCCAGGCCTTTCCATGCTGACAGTAATGCCCATGAGCAGTGAGGAAAACTGGGCCCAGGAGGGACAAATTTGACCCACAGAACGTGAAGAAGGGCTAAGAGTATGTGAATGACCATCAGGTTGCTCTTCTCTGCTCTCCCAGTTTATAAGGAGAAGGAAAACCTTGCCCAAGCATGACCCAGCACTGATATGAGAGCCTTCTTTCATCCACTGTCTCTCCCTATACACAGGCAAAGAGCAAACCATACATCTTCCTTGAATTTAAGAAGAGAGGAGAAGAAAGACATTTTTTTTCAGAGGGAGACTACATCAAGCCTGTGTCTTACTTTGTGCAATGAACACCTAACACCAGATGACATTTGCCTTTCAGCTGGGTGGGTGGCTTTTGCCACACACAGGGAGACACCGAGCTTGAGGTAAAACCTTGGAGCAAAGTGAATGGCAGTAGGAGCAGCCCAGTAAGTAGAGCCTTCACTGAGAGGTGGGAGAAAGGAGCAGGCTGTGTATCAAAAGGGTAGGTATTTCATTATGTGAGAGAATGTCCCACAAGGAAGCTAGGAGTAAATCTGTTGTTGCTGGGTAGACTTAATGGCTCCTGGAAATTGAATTGTGTATTCACAGATCTTTGGAAACTGGAATGGCTGTGGGTTAACCCATTTGTGCCCCCTTGGCCTTAGCCTTATGCAAACACCCAGTTTTATTTCCAGAGCAATTACAGGACACTAATGCGAAATGCTTCCCTGGGGACAGCCAACCCAGTTTCTCAGCTCCAAAGCTCAGAGCAATTTAACCAAGTGCAGGAGACTTCAAGTGCATACCCATCCCAGACCTTCATTCCCTGGGACATTAACCAGGAGATTATCAGCATCATCTGATAACTCCTATTTTGCACCTTCTGAGAACTCGTCCTCTGAGTGCTTTTCAGCCAGATACAAAGGATTGCCCACAGAAATGCAGTAAGCAGGAAAATACTGTGTAAAATACAGAGGGCATCCAGAGATACTTGCAAGTGCTACCTGTGGGACTGGTGACAAGAGTCTTGAGATGCTGGCTGCATCCTGACTGCACATTTTGGACTTTTGCAGTTCCTGTGGAAGATGCACAGGCAGGGAAGGAGGTGCGAGATGCTCCCAGAGGTCCCCTATTGGTGGTTGTTGAAGCTTGTCCCTACAGCAGGACATGCTATGGAGCTCACTGACCCTACTGCCTGGTGCAGCCAGGCTGCGCATGCTGCAAGGATGCCATGGGACACATCTATCCCACAGAAATGACAGGCAGAGGAGCCACTCTGAGCTGTGACCATCTGAGAGCACAGGACCACTGGGTCATGGTTGTCCTGTCTGGAGCTTGCTGACTAGAGCCCCAGCTGTGTGGTGTGACACAGGTCTCCTGCAGATACAACTCCATCACCACACCAAACCTATCTGCTACTGCACTCCCCTTGAGTGGCTTGAGATCCATTTCTGGCTGTGACTGATTGTCCCTTTAATTTATCTCTGCTTAGGAATTGGTTCTTCCATGTCTGTACACTGCAAATAAACTCCTTTAATTGAAGCTTCCTGACCTCGTAGGCTAATGTTTTGACACAGTTCATCTCTTGGTGTCTGCCAGGCAATGAGGTGACATGTTTTGCAACAAGCATTAAAAGGCAGCACAAGGAAACCCCAAGCCAGGAAAGATGGTAACCTCCCCAGCCTGAAACTCACACTGTTTCCTATTTTGATTATGCATTCAGAGCTTAATTCTTTATTTTTTAAACCTTTGTAGCAAGGCCCACATGGTGTGTTGATACTGAGAACCAAGTCCTACTTCTTAAAATAAAATAAGTAGAGGGAGAAAATACATCCCTTCTGTAAAAAAACCTTGTCTCATCTTGCTGGTTATATTGCCCTCCAGAATTTAAGCCAAGAAGAAGTCTCATAGTATCCAGAATAAAGATTAAATTTAAAATCCACAAGAGCTGGCAGATTAACCCCAGCAGAGCATGGAGATGTGTACTTAGCCTGTGTAAATTTTAATTCAACTGTCTGACTGATACCTATGGGATTGTCATTCCTTCCACCTCATTTATGATTTCACATGGGATGCTGCCCTCCATTAATACTGCAGTTTTCCTTTCAGGAGCAGAAGATGATTCACAGTACTTAATATCTGATAAATGTAGGCAGCATCAAGACACATATACTAGTCTATAACAGACGAATGGCAAAAATAGAGAAAAGGATCATCAGAGGCCATGTTAGAGCCAAATTTGTGTGTGTGCACATCCCAGGCAATACTGCAGAGAGAAATGAATTAGCTCCACAAACAGAGCACCCTCACCCAAAGATTCCCTTCCCGAGGCACAGGGAAGGGCCAGAGCATTTCTGCACTCACCCACTGTCACAGCTGAGGAAGCCAACAGCCTGTAAGTTATGCTGTGACTGCCCTTGCTCGTCAGTCAGCCTCTTCACACCGAGTCTCATCTTCTTTACGGGAAATAAAGATCATTCTGACCCCACTTTACAGTTGTGCTGACTCAGAGAACCGGCAACATTCTCACACGTACTGAAACCTCCACATGTCTGCTGTTGCCATGAGACTCTTGGAGCTGTACCTTTGTGCCACAAACCTAATGACTAATTTCATACCTTTTGGGGTCTGGTGTCTTTTACAAAGCAGGCACGATGAACAGAGTGTCAGGAAGAACTGTTGTCGGCATTTCCCATGGTCTCATTTGTCACTCTCAGGCAGGCAGCTCAGAGTTCCTGCTGGCATGATTTACCTGATTGATAGGCTGGGTGTCTCCTGGTGCCCCAGTTCCAGGTCTGGCAGTCAGGGCTCACTGCCTTCTCACCCTGCTGCTTTACCACCAAGTCTTTCCTGACCCTTCTCTCATTAAGTATCACATCTTTCAACTACAGCAATATATTCCATTCCCAAAAACCACTGGGAAATATATTTGTCTGCTTTGCAGAAGCAGCTGAGTTTGTTTATGCAGCTGAGTCCACCGTGTGAAGATGATGAATTGAATTATTCACTGCATGTCTCAGTCCTTGATGGCTAAATTGGGATTTACTTCTTTATCTTCCAGGCAGGAGGGGAAGTGGAGGCTGAGGCAGAAGAAAAGTCTATCAGAAAGAGGCCGTGCGGTGTCCCTGTGCTCCACTGCTGGGAGCTCTGTGCATGCTATAGTTAACCACCAATAGCAGGACAGAAGCTGGGTGGTACTAGGGGAATTACAACCTCACACACCCTGTTATTAAATAGTCACTCATGGTGCTACCTCTCTTACTCTCTCAGGGTTTGTTTACCTTTCTTAATAAAAAGGGACAATAACTCCCAGGCAATTTCCACAAGATTTTAACATGTCTATATTAAACATCAAACTGGAGCCTCTGGATTACAAACAAAATCACCCAAGCTTTTTGTGCTGTTGGAAAGGTGTTGTGAAGGGAAAAGCCTGGTTATGCACAGACTGTGGAATGTGCAATGGCAGTCTATGCTCCCCACAGTGACTTTGGGGTCCACATAGAGACATCCACATTGAGACATCCTTATGGCAGAATGAAAAAGATTGGGAACCTTTAATAAACTGACTTCTGTAGGATTTCTCAAGGTAGTATGTGCTGATGGAAGTTTCTACATCATCTGAATCCCCCTGGAAGCTTTTGAATCGTAAAGAAATGAGTCATGGAAGAGGTCCCATTGGTACAGTTAAACTAAGCAGTTTCTCACTCCTTCCCTCTTTTGCCTGCTGCTCAGGGTGAAATGGCCAGGGTATTGTGAGAGGAAAGGAGGAAACCCTGACACCATGTAGCTAGCTCCTCACTCACTGTACAGAGAACTTGAGAAGATTCTGTACTATTTGTATAAGCTTGCTGTGCATCTTTTTGTTTCTCTACCCTTATATAACAACTAATAATTGGACAGAATAGACTGAAGTTTATTCTTAGCAGAAAGACAAAGAGCCTGGAGATATGTGCACTAAATTGTCTTACCTAGAGCTGGAGCAGTCCTTCAGGATTTGAATGAGGCAATTACGTGAGAGAATGTTCAAAAAGTTCCAAGACAATAGGAAATCTTGGCCATCAGATATTAATGTTCAGTGTATTCCCCTTCCCCCAATATTCCCTGCAAGTGAGATTCGAACAAACTGTGCAAGGAAAAGAAAGTTTAGAAGAGATCAGAAAGAGAAGAGAGAAGCTGAGGAACACCTCAGGAGAGCCAAAAGAGAACAGGGGCAGTTGATGCCATGGCTGAGAACTGACAGGTGAAGGTTTTACAGAGCTCCTCTCCTTTCCTTAGAGCTTTGCTTCTACCAGCAGGCAACCAGTCATTGTAGCACCCTTTGAAAAAGCTTGCCATGGTCAGCATCCGTGTCTGGGTTGTCCCCAAGTCCTGCTCTCCAGAAGGGTGCAGGTCCCAAATGGCCCAGGAACTTCATGGTCCATGAATTTCATGACTTCATGATAACTTATCCCAAGGCTATCCCACAGGCTTCTTTCAAAGATTGCCTGAGGGGACCATAGAACACCTTCCTTTGGACAAAAATTCATGGAACATGCTGCATGTATAGAAATGCACATGCTCCAGCATGGGAATCAGAGAAAATATAAACAAAGATGGGTAAGAAAGGAGGAGAGAGGAAGGAGAGAAACCAAACTGATTTATTCACATTTTCCTAGCTGAAGTACAATAGTCAGGAAAGCATTTGTTTTCTTGCAACATTAACAGATTAAAAAGTTTCACAAGTCCTCACTACACTGGTGCTAATTCTGGAGTGATGGATTGGAGCAAACAGGAAAACAGACATATTAAAGAAGCCTATTTGATTTTGGGTTGTTCCCAGCAAGTCTCTGCAGCATACTATAAGAAAATCATTAGAAAATTTTACTCCTTTGTCACCATGATATTTTCTGAAAAATCCTCTTTGCCCAGGATTTTCTCCTGGGAAGATGAGAGGTCTCAGAAAAGAATGAAAACAATAATTATCTGATTGCTTGGGAATGTGGTCTGGAGATAGTTTGGCAACAGGTGCATCTTTGATTGATTCCATGTGAATTGTTTTTTAATGAATGACCAATCCCCATCTGCTGTGTCAGACTCTGAGGAGTCAGTCACGAGCTTTCATTATCATTCTTGTTTAGCCTTCTCATGTATCCTTTACCTTTTTAGTATAGTTTTAGTATATAATATCATATCACATCATATCGTAAAATAATAAAGCAGCCTTCTGAGAACATGTAGTCAAATTCTCACCTCTCACCACTTGAATCTTGAATCTTGAGAGAAGGGTTCTAGTGACAGCTCTTCTAGCAGAACCAGGCTAAAACAGCCCTTTATACAGAATGCAGGGGGATCAGAAATTGTCCAATAGCAAGGGCTAGAGCATAGTGACCTATAGGCTTACAGAGAGATAAGCAGGGATCCAAAGGCGGAAAAGGGTCTTTCTAGCCCATACACCATGACTTGGCATTTCCTATCTTTAGGTTTCTGCTCACCACGGGGCCCTTGCAGGCTCTGTGCCTGCTACACAAAACCATTTCATTTATTGATAAAATAAATAAAGCTGTCTATTTTCTTTTTTCTTCCCCATATACTGAACATAAACCAGACCGGATTCTCAAAGCTACAAATGCAACAAAATTTACAGGTTGGCTTTATTACTTTATTGACACAGATACAGTTTCTCTGCCCAGGATTCTTGGAGTTTGCTATTTTGTATTTCAATATATCTTGAAAGTTTAATGAGTGCGAGGAAAAGACATACTCCGTGTTTCTAGCTTGAACTAGTTTAGATTGCAGTAATCCTCACTTCAATTTTACACAAGGGCAGATGAGGAGTGCAACGCATCTCCTGAGGGACATTGGTACTTCCTGTGTCTGCACAGGTCCCATAACACTGCTAGGATCCCAGGGGTCATTTTGAACCCCATGTTTAATTCAGCACATGGTCAGGAGAGGCAGAAGCTAGCTAGACCTTTCCTCTCTCTTTCCCTTTCCTCTCATTTGGTGATCTAGTCCATTTGACAAGTCACATCCATGAAACTGTCACCATCCATTGAGAGAGAGTTTAGTATTGCCTTCTGAGACAGACGCATAAAACATTTTGTAGGTCCCATCTGTTTCACAACATCCTGGCAGGACATACCATGGACAGAGAAAGCTCTATAAAACACAGGTCCCATGCCAACAATGCAGACAGTCAGGAACTCTGATTTCTCTGCCTTTTATTGCTCTTTTGCTAGATCCTCTCTGCTGCACAATCTGCAAGGAGATTACCCCAAGAAAGAAGATAAGACCCTGCACTCCCCCTTCTTTTCTTCCCTATGTGAACTTTTACAGCTGTTTTGGAGCTCCATGTGTCACACCAACACACACACTGCCGCAAACAACCTGCAGTGTCATGAAGAGAAAGCTAGAGGAAAAATGATGATGAGCTGGAAGAGGGGATACCTAGGAAGACCTCATGAATAGGCTTGTTCAGCTGAGGGGATATCACTAGTCCCAGCTGAACTCACTGCCAGAACCAGTTCCCCTTCAGATCCCACAGCAGTTCCCAGTGCTGATTCAGTCTGGGATGTACTGACTTGTCCCAGAGGTCATATAAATTAGTTCCAAATAATTCACAGCAAAAGCACAATCCAGATTGCACAATTAAACTTCTCAATTTCCTATCAAAACCTTTTCCCCCCGTATACAGTTGCTAAGCCCTGCTACAATATGTGGTACGTGTTGTTTGCTAAATGGTGCTCCTTTTTTTCCCTCAAGGAAAAGGAATTAAAAGTTTTTTCATGTAAAAGACACAAATTAACAAAGCTGCCCAAGCCTGTTCACAGACCCGAGTTTAGAACAAGGACATTTCTAAGGAAGACTTTTCTTAAATTACCAGCAGTACATTACTGAGAGAGAGCCTTTAGCAGGAGCTACTGTTCCCTTCAATCCCTGAATCATGCTCCAGTTCCCCGGTGTGCGCTGTACCTGCCCTCTCACAACACTACCTTGCAGTTCTACTACTACAATTGCCAGAGAAATGAGCAGCCTGGAACAATGAGGCACGTTTTTGATTCATTCCTTTGTGCTGTTCATCAATTTTCTCCCCCTTGCATCCATCAGTGGTTACATCACTCCCCTTTCCTCAGGCACTTACATCCCTCCCAGGCTAATACCTTTGAATATAAAGCACATCTTGAGTTAAACATTAGCTACACACTAACTGGGGCTTGCTTTCCAACTGAATAATCAGCTTTAAAGTAGAAGGTTTTCTACAGTCAGATGAGAAAGCTACAAAGGGGGCTGCTTAGCAATCCTCTTGAAAGCAAGCTTTCAGTATTGGAAACCAAATTCTATTTTATCTATTTATACTTGTCACTAGTAATTACTTGAAAGCTCTATCAGCTTCTAGCTTTAATGATATACCAACTGCTAGAAGCATTTGGGAACAGTGGAGCAGATTATAACAAAAACAAAGTAATTTTAGAGTGGAGATGCATTTCCATAAAACAAATACAGAACAGGGTTCCAAGAAATAGTTTCATGTGCATCTTGACCACATACTGAGATGACATTTGAAGTCATCTCCCATTTGTGCTAGGCTGAGTTAACTTGAGTACCACAGCTGGGACAGAGCATCTCAGTGTTTTATCAGAAAGGCAGCATTTACCTCAAACATTGTCTTCTAGAGGCAGCCCATCAAGCAGAAGCTGACAGTAGTTATGTGTAAAATCTGGAAGGCAGATACCATGTATTTGATTACATTACAGTGAAAGGTGAGGTCTGGCCCCTGATGCCTGTGACCAAACTTCAAAATCCTTCTCCAGCCCAGCAGCAACAAAAGATAGGCTTTCAAAGCAGGAGTAACATCAAAAAGGCCACCCGCCCTTAGAAGTGAAATTAGGGACATCAGTTCTAGAGAGGTCTGTTGACCATACTTATTCACAATATATTAAGACTGCCTGGCAATTGCTTGTTTGCACAGCCTGACCTTCTTCAAGGAGCCAGCTCTAAGAACTGGTACTTCAAAAGCAATTTTGAGGACAGGTGCCTGCTGGGAAGCCAGCGAGGAGAACAAAGCAAATCTTTGGAAGTTGAGGATGGTAAACTCTGTTACTGAAAAAAGAAAGCGCCTATCAGTGCAGTAGGCTGTAGCCAACATCATAATCTCAGAGCATTGTTGAGGCTGCATTGGTCTCCCTGACCACCAGAGGATCAGAAAATATTAAAAAGAAATTTAGTTTATCTAGCAGAACTTGCCCCTTCCCATGTCACTTGGTTACGACACCAGGAAGGACATCAGTATGTAGATTATTTCCTTTAATATCAAACTGAGCAGAAGTTACCCCTCATTCCCCAAGTATCTTTTGAGATGTGAGGTTGTGACACAGCCTCTCACCCTGTGCAGCACAGGGTGCATGCTCTGTGGTGTGATGGACGAAACTTCTCAGACTTGGAGGATGGGACTCGACCTGCACATGAAGTTTGTGAGCCTGCAAACACAGAGTGTTTTCTGTGTCTAACTCCTGAACTAATTGGCTGATGGCAAGGTGATCTTGGATACCACAATTATGCAACTCTTTGAAGCTCTGGCAATGAATACCAATGTTTGGGATTTCTGCAGCTGACTTATTCCTGTGCCTGAACGGGGCCATGGTCCATCAGAATCTTCCTGATGGAGTCCATCATGACCTCGGTGTATTAGAGACATGGAGCTGTGACCATCCCTTGGTAAGCTGGGACACTTTGGTCACATTATATGCTGATAGTTTGACATTAAGCGGGAGCTGTGAAGGGCTTCTGTCCAAAACCCACTTCTGTGGGCATGATAACAACAACTGATATAGCAAACAGGGATAAAATAAAAGAAAAAGAGAGAGAAATTAAAGAACAAGACAGGAAAGAAAAATCCTTTCCCATGCTTTTCTTTTTCCCCCCTTTTGTTTCAAAGCTTTTGTCAAGTGCAGTACAGAGTTCAGATTTGCTGCTTTTCTGTCTTTGTTTCAAATGTTCTCTCTCAAGACTGATCTCAGCACTCAAAAAGAGAAACATGCTTACCTCTGAGGCCCTGTGAGACTAAGCACAATGAACAAACATTCCCTCACTCCACCTCTTCTCACTCCTGCCACTGACTCTTTGAGAAGGCAATAGGCAGGTCTGCCAATTGGTTCTGCTGCTCTTGTTCAGCTTGCACGTGCACAGGAGCACTGGGCAGCGATGTGCCATCAATACCAACCAAGGCTAGGGAGGAAAGAAAAACAGAATGCTGAGGGGAAAAAGAAAAGAAAATCTATTTCTTCTCCTGCTGCTCCTCTGCAGTGTCTCAGCTGGTGAGGACTTCCCAGGAGAATGACCACAATTTTTACCAGCACCAATGGGAAAATGCTGACATGCTCTTTCACATCATAGAAAAACACTGGGGAAAATATCCAGCTGAAATATTAAAACAAGTTCTGAAAAATTCAGGATGAAAAAGGACATAGGTCAGGCACAGAGGAATTCACAGGCAGTGTTGACAAAGGCTATATCCCTGTATTTCTCAAAAAATGCCCAAGATCCACTCAAACCATGAGGGATTCTCAAGGGGTGGCTGCATGCAGACATTAGAGCAGCTCCCCTGTAAGAACCAGGAAGAACTTTGTGAAAGTCCTCTAGGATGGTTATATAGCTAGAGACCCTTTTGCTCCATAACCTGTGAATAATTCAGCTACATTTGAGATGCTGTGCTCTTCTTGCAGTCTCCTCAGAAAAAGCACTTGGGAGGCAGAAACATGAAGAGGGAGAGCAGCATGAGGGGAGTGCTAAGGATTTTGTGCTATCTCCCTGATTTTTCAAGGGGCTACACAGTTTGCCATTTCACATTCTCCTTGGGTCAAGCTCTCCTCAAGGTGGATAGTGACACATGTCACAGAATCTTTCTGCAATCGATTAGGAGTGAAAATGTCTCAGGAGTCTTTTACACAGTTCATCAACTAGATGGGCGCAGTTTGTGCCTGACTACCTTCCCTCACCAAGGCTGCTTGAATGGGCCAAGTCTGGAGGTTATGTAAAAGCTATTAAAAATGTTTGCAATGAGAGAGTCACAGTGGGAATTTTTTTAATTATTATTTTTTAAAGGTAGCAATCACTTTGCCTTCTTTCACAGCAAACCAAATGTTAGAAACTCCTGCACAGATGGTCAGTTTTGATACATTTTTCCTGTCCTAGAAACAGGACTTGTTTATCAAATTCTCATCTGCTCACCCTGTTTCAGTGAATTTTGTCTCTGTTCCCTGCAGTTCCCCTCCTGCACAGGCCAGGTGCCATTTCAAGATATTTTTTCTTACATGTCCTTCTCCAGAAGAGAAAGAGATGGCACCTGTACTGGCCAGTTCCATGTTCCCAAACAACATGATCCTAAGAAACATACTACTGGCAATTCTGGTTTTTACAAGAGCTGTGATCCCAGAGCAGAGGAGGGATCCCATGTCCCCACTACTTCAAGGCCATGAGGGCTGAGAGCAACAATCATTACAGGTAGAGCTGATCAGACCTTGCCCTGCTGTCACCAACTCTCTCTCCTGTCATGTTCCAGAACATCCTGACCTTGGGAAGGAGCAATTCTGCTTCCTGAACCTGTTCACCATTCCCATGTGTATTTATGCTGTTTACCCCATTGTGTTGCAGCACATGCCTCTTCCCTTTGCTTTCTGACGCTTTGCAGTGACTAAGTTCCTGCTGCTGAACTTGCAGGCAGTGTTCTCTTTGTAAAGCAAACCCGTCCTCTGACCATGGAAGCTGAGGGTAGGTTGCCCTTCAACCACAACTAGAGTGCTGCTCCTGCCCTTCCAACTGCAACCAGGATTCTTCAGAGCCTCCTCGCACACTGGGGGCTGCAATGCAGCCTTAGATGTTAATTTCCCCGCTTTGATCCAACTACACATCCCAATGGGGACCCAGAGGGACACTTCTGAGATGGGTATGTGCATCAGGTTGTTGCTCTTCTTGGGCACTTGCTACAGATGGCAGGACAAGGAGCAGAATGGGCCAGTAAAATGCCTTGTTTTTACTATAAGTAAGGCCAGACAAACCGCTGATGGTTTTGTGTGTGTCAGGTCTTGTCTTGCAACCTAAGGCAAGTCTAGTGCATCTCTGTTTTCTATCAAAGTGCTGAAACAGGGAGTCTCTTGGTATGCTCTGCTGTAGGGCTGAGGCTCAGTCCTGGGAACGAGTGGTCAGTCAGGTGTGGAAGAACTATCAAGCAAGGCTTGGGAAAAAACATATATGTACGGTGGGAATTGCTACCTGATGAGCAGCATGGGTACTGCACACACTGACCTAAGTACTGACCATGAAATAGGTCAATTTGCCCACTGGGTTTTGTTTAAATTAAGCTTCAGGATGTTTTTCACCCAAAGTGACGAAGCAGGTGCTCAGCTCCTCAGCTGATGCTTTTAAAGCAGGCTGTCAAAATGGTGTCAGCCAGGCAAGGACAGTAAAAGAAGGACATTACAGACCCTGTTAATCTGTGCCCAGGCAATCTTTCTGCAGCTTGGCACCAGGCGCCTCTACCAGACCAGTTTAGTGCTACGACACCACCCCAGTAAGAGTAAACTCTGGTGTCCACTAGCAGCAAACCCCTTTTATTACTTGTGCTGGGATGCATGACCTCCCTTTCTCAGCTGTGGGTGTGAGCAGTAATTTAAATGAAGTAGTAAAAGAGAGAGGGGAAAGAAGCAGCATGGAAAAGCCTGCAGCATGCCTATGGAGGCAGTAGAGCATTGAGATAAATTTATTTGATGGGTTCTGTAGCAGGGGTGAGACGGCACCTGGAATTTATGTGATCATTAAACTTCCATGTGCTGTGGCCCTGTGATTTCAGAGCAGTGACACAAAGCTGTCAACCCCAGAGGTGTCACTGCTGTTTATCAAACTCACTGTTTTTCCCCAAAAGTGAGTAATGGGGCAGGGAAAGAAGTTCACAATGATTCTTGTGTGCAGTCCACAGCAATTGCAGGTGATAAATCTATTATTCACCAAGTGTTACACTTCATTAAAAAACCAAAAACAAACAAAAACCCAAAAAAACAACTCTGATCAAGCATGAAGGTGTTATTCAACCCCTTTCAGAATCCTCTGCATCTTTCAGTATAAATCCACTGATTCCCAAGTACAGCCAAACATGGCATGGTACCAGCTGAGCTGAGAGCTGAGATGGGACAGGATGGAAACCCCACTACACTTTGAGATTCTGCTAGCAAGACAAACTGTGGTCAAACCCAGTGAAACCAGGGAAATGCCTAACTTTGCCAAAGTGCCTTTTACAATAAGGACTCCTTTTTATTTCAAATGTTTTATTTAAATGACCTGCCACTGTTGTTTTATTTTACCCTAACTACATTAAAATGTTCAGGAACAGAGGCCAGTTTTATCAAATTCCTGAAAAATAGGCATAGCTTTTTCTGGAAAGGAGATGGACTGAAGCACAGACATTTTGGCTCCATCTGAGTGTCTCCAGTGTGCCTTTGGAAGTGAGAAGCTGAAAGCAAAAGTCCTTTCTGGATCCTCAAAATAACCCTCACCTCTATCTGTGAAATGACATGAACTACCAGGAAACAAAAGGAAGCTGGTGGAAGGGAACAGCTGGGTTAATAAAATCTCAGCAAAAATCCAAAAGGGGTCTAGAAACTGTCCGGTAGATCCCGAAAGAGCAATAGTTGCTAGGGAAGAAGCTTGAGAGGTTAACTAAAAATCTCTGATCTACAGCTGCCATCTGTATTTTTCTAATATCCTACAAGTTTGAAATACAAAATTAAGAGGTCAAGCTTGGCAGCAACTCTGTTGGTTGAGGTCATCCATTTGTCAAGATCAGATGATGTATATGTGGCTGTAACAAAACACCTTTGTCAGCAGGTGGGGAGAGCGAACTTCCCATGGATACATCCAGTGTTAACAACTGTCTGCCAGCATTTAAAGTTACATCACAAGAGTATATATTTAGGAAGTATCTCCAGGTATTTGCTGGAAAAGTCAAGGTTATAATTTAGGAACCTGCATTTCTACCTACTTTTGGTACATACAAATGTGTCTGTGTTTGACTGTCCTGCCTGTAGGTGTGAAGGCAAAGAGTTAAAATTTATAGGCTTATCACTTCATGCCTCTTCCTACAGCATAGCCTCAGACTTAGCTATTCCCAAATATTCTCACAAAATTGTGCTCCTGTAGGTGCTTTGACTGAGTTTGTGTTCCAGGTGCAGCAGTAGCAAGTATGGGAAGGCAGGAGATCAGTTTGCAACCTGAACTCTCCCCATCAGGAGGAGGCACCAGGAGCACATGTTCTCCCTGACAAAGCCTGATGGAAAGGCATCCACAGTCTGGCTGATTTCTTGTCTTTGAATTCAAAGCTGAGGGGCAGGATGGTGTCAGAATGAAGAGACATTAATTAAATCATCTGTAAGGGCACAAGTGATCTGGTTTCAGTCACGGTTTTAAACTAGGAGGTCCTCAAAAGCAAAAAGTTCAGCATTTTGTATTTGCAGTTTAACAATTTGGCTATAGCCTGTTAACTTGCCGTATAACTGCTGATGATTTGTTCATTATATTAGCTTAATTGCTGTAAGCCCAGTGTGTCTGAGTCAATCAAAGTTGAAACAATGGAATTATGATTTTATATATGATTTTTGACTAGAAAGCAAGCTGTGCAGAAGGAGGTTCACATGATCTTCTCAGATATCTTTTCAAAGGAATGATAATTAATTCTGCACTAGTGCTTCTGAAGGGAGAGAAGAAATTGGGAAAAGATAATGGGCAGCGGTGCTTGCATAATCCCTGCCCATTTGGTTTGCTGCAGTATGCTGATAATGAACAGTTTGAAAGATAAAAGCTACTGTGAGCCTGAGCCCAAGAAGAGATTAACACACACATCAGGACAAAATGCACATCTCCATTTTCTGTGCAGGAGGTGGGTCACTTTTATCCTGATTCACAATGACAACTTAGAGCTGTTTACGATGGTTCTGTGAGGCTAAGTGCCAGAAAGCAGATTGCCTTGGAAAATATGTTTGAGTGCAGGGTGAAGACCATTCACCATGCACAGCAGACCAGAGCTGAATAATCATCTCAGCATGTCAAAACGGGCTTTCAACCCAGGCTAGCCACCCTGTCAAATTGACATTTATTTCCAGTTCTAGCAATGGGTTGATCTAAACTAAAGGTCTTGATAAGGAAGTTTCTCCTTTCCTCACTCATCCTTCCCCTCCCTGTGACGTTTTCCTTGAAACGTACAGATGTCTTATCACCTCTGCTAAGCTGAAAATGCATTGGAGTGTATCTCACTTTGCATTTAAAGGCACATGCCATGTTTGTTCTCTCACACCCTCTGAACTCATTCTTAGAAGTGGAGGGAAATTTGTAAGGAAGTAGCAGCATACCTGGAAGAGCAGGTCACATATCCCTCACCAAGTGCATGTCAAGTTTCAATAGAAAATCAAAATGTTTTGGAAATCCTCTGTTTTGCAAGATTTCTGAATTTTGAGGGTTTCTGAGCAAAGCAAGATATACGTTTTTTCAGGGAAAATGATAATTTGACAAGGCAAATGAAAATCCTCTGATCACTAAAAATTATATGTGACTCTAAGCTTTCTCCCAGCCTAGGAATGGTTGGATACAAGATGCCAGAGAGGGTTTGGGAGACATTTCTATTCAAAATAATCTAAAACCTGTATTTTTAGATTGATTCCAGGTTAGCTATAAGTTAGTGGTTATAATTGCTTTGTTATAACTATGATTTGTTTGACTCTACATCTTTGATACTAATATGAAATAGAAACTAGATGATGATCCTAAGTGAAAAGTGCTGAGGTTGAATGGAAGTCCCAGAGTGAGCTGTCTTCTACTTTATCCAAGTTATTTCACTCCTTTCTAGCGGTGTTGCCATCGTTCCTGTCTTACCATGTGACATTGTACCAACACAGCAGCAGCCTGCCTTTAGCTATAGAATGAGCAAACTCTGGAATTAATAGACATCTTACTCACGCAAATACCTGACATTAATACAACCCAATTATGTTCTTAGATAGCTGGTTCTTGAATCATGGGGAGAAAGTGGTTGTTTCAAAATGTATGGAAAAAATCTTGTGAATCTACATTTTGTAATATTGCAGTACTTGCCTATCTATAATTAATTATAATTTTTTCTTACTGCAGAATCTGGACAATGAAATGCCTGTATTTTTTCTTGTAGAAGTTCCTCCACTTTGAAATAATTTTAAATAGAAAAGTGAAATTCTTTTTAAAAAAATAATGAATTATGGGGGTGCTGGAAATACTCTGAGCATGTCTGAAGGCTCTTGATGAGGAGGACTCCCATTCTCTAACTGCAGCATGTTCAAAGAAAAAGCTGTAATGGTTTCACAGGACTTCAGAAAGTTGGAGCTAATGCCTTTAATGACTGGTTAAGGCAACCTAACCAGAAAACTTTGATCTGAGAGCCATCTCAGAACTGTGCATTATCCCAACATAGAACAGACACAGAGGTGCAGTGAGGGGCTTTGCTGTGGCCAGGAGCACTGCACAGAGAAGCTGAGGCAAAATAAGCATTGATGCTGGCAGATCCACGTGTTACAAAAGCTCACCCAGTGCAACGATAGCAAGCACCAGCACATCTCTAAGGACTCCACAAAAGGATTGTGCTATCTCAGCCTCCATTTTAAGGAAAGGAGCACAAGGAAATTATTTGCTTAAGCATCGTTAGGCGGTACCAGGAAGAGAAAAAGTTGTGCCACATCTGTCCCGTGCTATCCCATAACATTCATAAATTCCTTGTAGTGCTGAAGGCATACTAATGCCTCACAGAGAACCAGGATGGTGAGAGCCCCAGATTAGACCAGACCCAAGCTGGTTCTGTCTTCTGGGGGAGTGCAACACTTTCCAGAGGTGCCAGTTCATGTCCTTTCAGGAGGGCTTTACCATTTCAGCTGTGGTACCGTATGAAGAACATAAGAACATGCCCTGGATGGGTCACCTACAAAGAAAGCTGGGGTCTTCAAATATTGCAGGAATGCAAATAATACAGCATGGCAGCTGAAATAAAGAGGAGAGTCTTGCAAAAGGAAGGGCATTGCCAGTTCTTTTGTCAGAAGGAGATATTTTTATTGAACCCAGGAAAGCTGACTGAGTTTTGGAAAAGGGCTTGCCACATCATTACTGCCAATTTATACTGTTACACCAGTTCATGCCACTAAAATAGTAACAAAAGACAGAATATCTTTCAACCCAAGCAATTAATTCATTCAATATCTGATGCCACTGAAATGTAGATGGAATAGATAGAGCTCTGGTTACCCCTGCACAGATTTTTCCCATTGTTTTTGCTGTATCTCACTATCAACTTTATAAGCAGAATAACAGCCACACCAGAGAAAACATTTTTTCTGACTAAGGACTTCTGCTACTGGCTCAATATGGGAAGGTCATGAAGAAATGAACTAGGGAAAGCCATGGTTATGGGAAACAAGCCATATCCCTCTTTTGTTTTTCCTTTTCTCTTTCTCAAATTCTTAGGAAGGGTCATCTCTTTCTGGACTTTCCCAGGAACACGGGAACCACAAATCTAGAAATGTGTCACATCCTTCAGTCAGTGGGAACAGAATTAAGATGTCTCTGGGAGGAGTCCAGGGAATCCAATGGCAAACCCCAGTATCAATCTAAATAAAGTCACTCCCATCAGCTTTGAGGTATTTTAAAATGTATATATTCTTTGTGCCTGCAGAGTCACAAGGACTGAAGGAGGCTGGGGTGAAATGACTCTCAAACACACTGCTGCAGCTCAGTAGAAAGGAATGGTGTAGCAGCCCCAAGCATGGCCTGGGTTTGGCCTGGGCTAGGGCATTGGAAATTTACTTTGCTAACCTCTTAAAACAGAAAAAAAAACTTTCAAGTCCTGAGGTGTCACAACACCTTCCAGACAAGTCAGCTAAGAACCCAGCCTTGGGATGATTTGGGAATTTTCCTATCAGATTGAAGGGAAGCAAAATTGATGTCTTAAGTTGGCAAACTATACAGAAAATCTTAGTTTGCGCTGTCCTTTGACATATTTTCGGCTTTTGAAACATAAAACATTAACAGTGATTAACATGCAGCTGGCACAGGCCTAGGCAACTTGTCATAATTCAGTACATTGCTATTAAGATATTCTCCAGGGACAAGTGGATTGAAGACAGCTGGCTTTGCAAATTTGCACCAGAACTTGTCTCAGTACTAGGAGGAAAATAAGATATTCATAAAAGTATTCTAGAATGCCCAGATCTATAAGGAGTTGTGCCAAAACCTCATACAAAACAAAATCGTTATTCAATACTTATTACTATTCTATTTATAAAGCTTCTGTCACTCCCTGGCAAACAGAGGTAATGGCATTTGACTTGGAAGACAAATCACAAACCATGAAAAGTGGAAAGTGGATTGCAAATCATCAGCCTGAGTGTGTTGCAAGCTGAAAAATGTTGGTCCAAACTATTCTGAAAATCTCTATGAATAACAAATACATTTGAAGAAACCCAGATCATTTCATGTGCAGCTCAACCAGAGAAAAACAGGCTAAATTTATGACCATCACTCACAGTGGCCAAAATAATCAGCTCTGCCGTATGCTGCAACTGCAACCACAGAAAGGTAACATCAAGCATGAGTAAAATTTCAAGTGGCATTCCTCAGCAGCCAACTGAGCAAACCCTTTCATTCAGTTTCAGGGTCATTTTCTTTCCCAGGGATGGAGTGACGGAGATGAGTTGTCCCAGGCTGTCAGCATGAACACACAGTACCTCTGGTGTTGCGTGGGTTCTCGAGAGCATGTACTTTGTGAACAAATGGCCAGCCCTTGGGAAGGTTGGCAGAACATTACACAAAGGGCAGACCACTCTCAGAGATGAAAATGGCATTGGGACACCCACGATTTATGGCAGTGACTTTGCCACTTTCATATCTCTTTTAGGTTGTTCTTGACAGGAGAACACTGACTCAGAGGAGCTGACAGCTTTGAGTTGGAAAAGATACTGGATGTCCGGGGTTGAGCATGGCAAACTTGTTGTGACCTTGGCAATGAGAGTGAAGGAGAAGAGGTAAAATTGATCAGCTGGGAGAAGGAAATAGCAGCCCAACCAGAGCCCTTGTAGTGCCATGGGCAAAACTTTGTGCAAACTTTTTCCAAGCCAAATCTTCACAGAAGTATTCGTAGAGAGAACATACATCAAAAAAATTCATAATGAAGGAAGTAAGAGTCATCACAGAAAAAATGCCACCAAAAGCAAGGGTCATGCAGCCTTACAGACCTTGTAACTTGGGGGGTTTTTTCACTCCTGTCCCTTATTTTCTTCACACAAAGAGTCTCTCAGACCTCTGCCTGCTCTTCACATAGCATCTTCCTGACCTGGATTATTCTGTTCCAAATTTCTGCAAACTCTCTGACTGTTGTATCACTGGTTTCTGTCTTCTTCTATCTAGATTAACTTAGCATTTTTCTGCTTTATTTCTGTGGCCAGCATCTACTCAGGCTCCTAACAATGTTATTTTTTCTGTGACATGATCATCTGGAAGTTCTGGTCACGGCATTATGTTTGCCAGAGTTCAAGAAGTGTTTGAACATCACTCTCAGGCACAAGGTATGGGTTTTGGGGTTGTCCTGTGCAGAGCCAACTTTGATCCCTGTGGATCCATTTCAACTCAGATTACTCTGCCATTCTACCTCGAAGGGACAGATTCAGGAATTCAAACACCACGAGGAAAAAATGTCAAAGCCTGCAGTGTCTTCCCTCAAACAAAAACCATGGCACGCAACCCGACAGAGGCACAGTTAAGGTTAGCTTTGTTAAGACCATCTGGATAGTTGTCTAAATGAAGATGTGGATTTGGGTTCTTTTGTTTTAAATTGCATCATTCAAAAATGATCCACCAAGACTCACAAAAATATGCACAGTCAAATAACCCTGGGAAATAGAAAAAGAGACAGATGGAGAATCTGCCTGGGTAATTTTCTCCCCTGTGGCTACTGTGCTGTTTTCTGCTAGAAAGGATGTGGAAGGAGGCAAAGCGAATAAATATAAACTGACTTTGTGGGATACATAGATAACAGCAATATTTCTCTAAGTCCACATGAAAAACACCAGTGAAAAGAAAATGGATTAGCAAAAGCTAGAAAAGAGACTTTATAACTCACACAAACAGAAAAGAGGAATTTTTTTTTTGATCCTAGTAAAGTTACTCATTCAGTTTTGCAAACAAGAAATGCTTTCTGTCCTTTATTTAATAACTTTAAAGGGACCTTCTTCTACACTTGAAAGACAGTTCATGAGAAAGCATTTTACCAACAAGAAAGGAGTTCAATTGTTGTTTCAAAGAGGACCAATGAGATTCTTTGTATATGCCAAGTGCCTGCCTGTGAGTGAACCCAGAGGCTGCTCTGTCTCACTTTGGAGAGCTGGGAAGGTGCTGCTGTGGGGCTGAAGCACATTAGGATGCACAGCACCCTTCAAAATGACCTGTGAGCTTCAGCGTTACCTCCCAGTGCCACCCCGTGATGGACAGAAGTTCCACCAACACTCCAGAACCAGAGAACAGTAATGAAATATTGGTGGCCAGAACCAAGGCACCAGGCAGTCACGGACAAGCCCCTCTTCCACCCTGTCCTCAGCACCAGGCAGCAGAGGCCAAGGGATGTGGGCCAGGCAGGTGGCACAGACAGGAGGTGGGCTGGGGAGCAGGCAGGGGCACAAGTGGTGTCCAGAGCGGTCACCAAGTGCAGATGGCTGCGGCAGTGCCCGGCTGCCCAGTGGGTGCAGCGTGCCCTGCTTTCCTTGCAGTGACATTCAGCAGGGGGATGTGGCAGCTGCTCACTTGTCTCCCCCGGGGATGCTTTGATCAGTCCTTTCTCGCTGCATCTCCCCCTTGCCCCTCCTCAGGCATGGCCGCTGCCTGCTGCCACCTCTAGTGATTCCCAAAGGGGTAGTTCTGCCATCTGAATCATTTACTGCCTTTTTTCCAGTTCCCCTCAGCCAAGCCTGTGTGTTTCCTGGTGCTACTTAGCTCCTTTTGGGCAGCTGCAGTGACTTGACCCAGGTCAGACACAGAGCTGTGAGCACAGGGGCCAGTAGTGTGCTGTGATAGTGTGTTCACAGCAGCATATGGATTTGCACTATTTTTTTGTTTTACTTGTCTGCTGGCTTGGCCATCACTTGTTCCTCACACACTGCATTACGAAAAGGCTCGCCATAAAATCCTGAAAGTATTTTTCTTAGCGTCTCTAGGTGCTTAGTCAAATGTCAAAAATTTAACTATTTCAGAGAACCGGTTTCCTTTTATGTGCAGAAAGTGAAAGGTGGGGAAAGGGAATTCTGCCTATGCTAAATATTATCTTTGCATTTCATCATGGAGGGAAGGAATTAGGCACTTAAAATAATAATAAAATCTGTAACATTAATTTTGAATGTTGTTTACAGTGGGAACTTATTTTTAGGGCTTCTGTTCTTCTTCCTCCCTTTCTTCCTCTCACTGAATAGAAGGGAAATTGCCTAATTTAGTTGGGTTGCTCAGTTGGCCATATTAGTGCATCTGACTCAGAAGAGCATCCCTGAGAAAAATTGTATGTTTTTAATGCTTACTTATGTCAGTTTTTGCATTTCTGCTTCATGTTGATTAGTGAAGTCACTCTGAAGATACGATTTATAAGCCATTCTCCTGCTCTCCACAAGAATCTTAGATATTTCTCTGCTGGAGAATTGCTGTACTTGTGGCTTGACCTCCAGATGTAAACATCTGCTCTGTTTGCCCCTTGTAAGGGTAAAATTGAAACATTTTCTTACATGCTCATTTTTGCCCTCCATCTGTCCCTAAGAGATAGATATGCTGATCTCTGAAATGCTAAGTCCCCTTACATGTTATGTGAATCTGTGTTGGATGTGTTCTGTCTTTGGCAGGTACAGTCACAATTGAAGGGCCAGTGAGTGATGGCAGGGACTATTCCCATGTTGTCAGCAATTGTCTTACAAAAGCAGTAAGAAAAGTGACTTTGCAGAGCTCTTCGGTGTCAAGGAGGCACTACAGTTAAACAAAGCACTTGGAAAGCAAAAACGTTTTTATTTAGATGATCTCCATACAGAAACATGATTATTGTCATAGAGCAGTGACTAGGGATGATTTTTCCAAAATGAACTGTTAAAAGAACAAGGTTTTGTCTTGGCAGGACTGAGGAGGACAACTTGTGGTCACATAACAGAGCATGTGGTTACTGGCACAGTTCAAAGTTTTCCTGATTTCATTCTCTAGCAAAGGTCCAGCACAGACAAGCCTTAGACTGTCTTTCATTCTGGGCCCCAAAAGGTGCTCAATGCAGATACAGTGACCCAGAGAGGATAATGTGCTGGCAACCAGCAACCAGAATAGACTTGACTATTTTCAGCAAATCATGTATTCAGCACAAATCCATCCTTTCACATGTTTAATGTCTCAACAATTACAACACTTTCCAATTTCAGCTGTTCCTCAACAACCTCAGATGTGTTTTCTCAAAGAATGAGACACATTTTGAAAGCCTACCAAACCACACTGGTGGAAAGCCTTGTCTGATAGTTCTTGCAGAGGAGGAAGTGAATAAAGTGAGCAGCACATTAAATATCTCTCTTCAACCAAATTATTTTAAACCCATTTCCTCCCTCCTCTAGCAGAGTTCTCATGCTGATATGGGCACTACCAGTCATGTACTGCTGTTGTTGCACAGGGCAAAGCCAGTGTGGAGAGCAGTCTGGCACCTTCCTGAACACATGACTCTCCCCATCATTTACCTGGCTTACCCTAGGGACAAAGCCAGCCCTGACGTACATGGCTATTGTTTCCATTATAGCTGTTCTGCAGATATGAGGGACGCAGAAATTAAAGGAAGAGGGCTACAGAGCTATCCTTTATCCTTCTGTAGTCTGTTATTCCTACTACACTTGTTGGATTAGCCTGCAAGGCTCATTCCTCATCAGGAAAGGTCATGATAATTTGCCATTCACACCCATTTCATTACAAACATGTACCCAGTATGCAATTTATTCCCCCAGTTACAATCACAGCTGGAATTAGCACAGAGCCTTCCTAGGTATTGCTTCTTCAGTGTTTTTGGAAGCTCCTGATGGGCTGAGTTTGGCATATCCCAAGGAGGATCCTTCCAGTGGGCCAGAGGACTAACTCCATGCTACACCGGAGACACTGCACCACTCTGAACAGCCTCAGCCTCTGCTGGGTGGGGACGTTCGGTGCCCAGCCTGTGTTCATTGGGAATCAGGTTCCACTTGCCTAGAGAAAGCACACTAGCAGTAAGCAACAACAGTACAGGAAAAATGAGCATTCTCCTGTTCTCTTTTCTAGTGTTCAGCAGGAAAACACTCTTGGAAACAAAATGATTGCTCAGTCTAAGAAAATGGATGACAGTCCCTAAACACATATTTTTGGCTCTGAAGTTTAATTTCACCAGCTGGGGAACAGGAGGCATTCAGTTTTGGTCTGGCAAAATTCAAGCCAGCTGGTAGATTTGTGTATCAATTGCCCATGGCTGGTACTTGCATGACCACTTCTTCTGTTGCTCAAAAATATTCCTTGCAGGTTATCAATAAATACAATGGGTTTGCAGTGTCAGCTTTCTGTTCTGCTGCTGTAGTCCATAAAAATAACCCAGAAGACTCGCTCTGTGCTCAGGTCAGGGTGGCAGGTCAAACTCATTTCTCTCATTTCATATATTTCAGTTCAAATTTTCAAGACTGATCTGGTATGAATTTCTGATATTTTTCCTGGTCAGAACTATTGCCACAGTCAATGAACTTTGCACAAAAACAGTTTGATCATTCATCTTTCACTTCTCTGCTTCTCTGAGAAGATGTGATCTCTTCCTCCAAGATGCCTGAGATGGGAAATGCAGGGCTGAGCAGCAATAGGGAGCCTCAAGCACTGTGCTGGGACAGTGAGACACTACCAGGCCAGGAGCAGGCAAGATCCACCTGCACATAACGTGGAAAATCTGGCCTGTCTACTCTTTTATGAGAAAAAACCTCTGTCTACTCTTTTATGAGAAAAAACCTCAAAGTTTTTCAGTGTGGGGCCACATCACTGAGGCAGAAACAGGCACTTTCCAAAAACATGAAGACATAAGAAGAAGGAACTGTGTTTTGTCCCAAAATGAGACACACCATGAGAACTTTCAAACAAGAATATTTTCCCTAGCTTCCCCTACTGCTTTTGAAGCTTTCCATTGGAGTGCTTCATTTTCCTACTCCAGCTACAGCTGCACAACTTCAACGTGCTGGTGCACTCCCTTTGGCTCACTAATCTCATAATTTTCACCTTGATGGGCTCTGACAGCTCAGTGGTGAGTGGTGTGAGACTGATCTCCCCACTGAGGCTCAGCGTGTGTGCAATCTGCGCTCTGTGTTACCTGCATGTCTCCTGGTGCTGTCACACATGATAAGGATCTGCTGTAGGATGGATGGAATTGTCAGGGCGAGGAGAACTGGAGCTCTCCAAGGCAAGGAAGAGGTGAGATGCCCCCTGGCAGGAGCAATACACTTTCCATCTTGCCTCCAGATGAGGTTATTCTGTAGGTCTTGGGTAACTACTCTGCATATTTCACTGCTGGGGATTGTAGACAACAAGAAAACTTCTTACCTACAAGAGCTGTCTGCAAGTGCAGTTCAATATTGGGTGTATGATAAGCTAAAGATCTAGGCCTAGCTACTAATAAAAACAATCCTGGAAAATTTCCATTTCCCTACAATTTGTCTTAAGTAAATCCAACAGAATCATAGAATTACTGAGGATAGAAAAGATCCCTAAGATCATCTGAAATCCAGCTGTCAACCTATTACCACTACCATGTTCACCACTAAACCATGCCCTCAAGGGCCATATCCATGTGGTTTTGACCCCTCCCAGGCATAGTGACTTCACCACTTCTCTAGGCAGCTTGTTCCAGTGCTTGATAACCCCATCTGGGAAAAAAAATTTCCTATTGTCCAATCTAAACCTTCCCTGATAGAACTTGTGGCCATTTCTTCTAATCCTGTCACTTGTTACCTGGGTGAGGAGACTGATGCCTACTTCCAAAGGCAAATTCTCTAATGTTAGAAGATCCTGGCATAAAACAGCCCATTTAACACTGTATTTTGCTGCTTTTTGCACATTCATTATTATAAAGCCTTTAATTACATCCTAGACTTTGCAAAGAACTTACATCTCTTACCTTGAACATATTTGATTTAGCAAAGGAGTGGCATGGAGTTAAAACACAGATTCCTGGCATGTAGAATTTATCCAAACTGCTGAATTCGGGCAGAAAGGAAGTAACTGAATTCGGTACTCCCAAATTCCCAAATTGCGAAGTATCTGGGATAAATTTAGCTGGTGCAATAGCCCTAATGATAATAGCACATGACTCTCCTGGGAAAAATTATTTTATTTAAATACACTTCACTCCCTTTAAACACTCTGCTTACATGATAGAGATGTCATAAATGCATGTAAAATGACACAAGTGAGGCTTCTAGGGATGGGGAGATGGCGAGGCAGGGTGGGAAGACTATAGATGCTTTAAAATCACTGGGAAACAAACAAAATCTTTAGGAAGTTGGCCAGTGGGATTGTCAGATAAAACGTCCTATAAGCCTTCTGGAAAAAATGTATTTATGCAAAAGCGATACAAACTGTGAAATGACAAATCTCCTTTAAATTTTCAAAAAGGTCTATTTGCTTGCAAATCTCTCATCAGCTGCAGAGAAGATACCAGAAAAGAATATGACTGAAAGTCAATTTGCTTGCAAATCCTACAAATAAAGACAGCACTGGGATACAATTGAAGAAATATGTACATAATTTTCCTCATGTTGCCATTTGGAGCTTACAAAATTTTTCTGGAGCATATCAGCAAGTGATTTTTAAGAGACAAGAAAAAAAAAAGACAGTATTTATTTGAATAAAGTTTAGATAGCAAGTTGTCTACACTTTGCCAAAAGCTTGGTTCTGTGGAAGCAAAAATAAACTGTTTAATTTTGCTTCCAAAAAAATGATGAAAGATAATAAACTCAAACTGCTGGAAACAAGAGTAGTCACTATTGTTACAGCTTTTTAAGCGGTAAGCTTTGGCCTCAGTTATGTCCAAATCTCAACAACAACCAGAAACGTAATACTCATAATAGCTATGCAATTTTCCCCAAATTTATTTTTTTCTGTTCTTCTTCCTCTATTTGTTAATAAAAGCTCACAGAAGCAGAAAATCATTACATTCGCTTTGCAGATCATATGCCAAGCAGACAATTGTGTATAAGAATTGTCCCTTCTCTACGTGCAGATGAGTTACTTATTATAGAGCACAAAGGATACAAATGTAAATTACGCAGAAGCATTTTCATCAAATGTCTTAAAAAAAAAAATAAAAAGCTTCCAACAGCAAGATTAACAGCTGGTGTAAATGCAGCTCCACATTTCTCTTTTCCTTCCATCAGACCAAAGTCTGTCTTTGTTCTGGTCGCAGTCTACAGGGGCTTCCCACCCCAAAACCCAGCAGCAGCTCCCCATTTCTCACACAGTTCCCACAGAGGATGTGAGGAGACACCAGCACAGCCATCTCCCAGTCCTTTCTCTGAGCCTTGTGTTACCCTCACTGCTGCCATTGCAGTAACAGGGACCTCTGGCAAGCAGCCTGCCCCCACGGGGCACCCCTATCTTGTCCCATCACACACACCCATCTCACACAGGT
The DNA here is from genome assembly GCF_028018845.1 of Melospiza georgiana. NCBI lineage: Eukaryota > Metazoa > Chordata > Aves > Passeriformes > Passerellidae > Melospiza > Melospiza georgiana. The sequence goes on along the minus strand of NC_080432.1, from coordinate 31,690,359 downwards.
CTTTTATGATAAGACCAAGAGAGAGTTATCATTTGGCTTGTTAATCCATGAGAAGAGCTCTTGCCCTGGGGTCAGTGTGTCCACAAGTGAGAGCCCTTTGCAGTGGCCATGGCTGGGGAAGGGGGAGGCAGTTCACATAAGGAGCAGCCTTTCAGAGGGGCACGGGTGAGTGGAATCACAGCCCTGCTTGAAGAGCCCTTGCAGCACCTTGCTCTTTCCTAGGAGCTGTCCCCAGTCCAGGAGTCCTGGATTGAAACTGAAAGTCCTCACGCCACTGACTGCAAAAGAGGGAAACTAATCCAACTTGTTCTTCCTTCCAACCACAAAAGAAAAGTAACTAATCCTAGCAGATACTTGAGCAAGGAAAAAATAGAGAATGGCACCAATTCCATGAAGTCTCTACGAGATATGGCTGTTGCCTTTGTGTAAGAAGTGGGCAGATAATACTCAAGAGAATGGTTCCCAGCAAAAGGTCAGAGACGAAGGGGAAGGGCCATTCTCTCTGCTCCCTTCAGCTGTCAGCCCTGTCCCATCCCTGCTGTCTCAGGCAGACCCTGGCCCATGCCTGGCTGGAGCTGTCAGGCTTCAACACGGACCAGCACAGAGCCTGCACTTCACAGTGACTTGTTTGCATCTCTGAGTGTACACGTATGCTGCCACGACAGTTAAATTGTCTGAAAGGTTGGGACTGCCTGAACAAAATAGTTTTTTTCCTCCCAGCAGCCTCCAGGACACTGGGAGCATCAGCTCCTGAGAACACTTGTGTCCAAGCTGCTAAACCAGCAAGGAATCCAGCAACAAACCTAAGCAGTGGGGATTGGTATTTAGACTAATAGCGCTTAATTAAGCTGTTCCCATTGGTTGTAAAACTACTGCAGGATGAACTTTAGCAGTCATGACTTAGTGTGAGGAAGTGCAAAAAATAACTGCAGAATGAAAGCCCAGGAAAAGAAAGGCTGATTTATTCTTTCTATGTGAAAGCACACACTCCATCTATTCTTCACAACTACTACAGTGGTCAGTGTGGCCTGAAAAGACACCTGACAATTTATATGTCTCTGCTTCACAATAGGAGAAGAAGAAGGGTGTTACTGATGATAAATATGGCATCTTGCTTAATTTGCTGAATTTAACATCAGTAAAAACTTCACATTACAAGGGCTGGATAGGCAGATAACCCCAGAATGGTTTTGTCTTTCCCAGTGGAAGCCTCACTCAGGTATGTGAGAGGGACAGGATTTTTTTCACTGGCTGCACAGAATTTCTTCCACTATCTTTTTCTCAAAGTAAAATAGGCTATGCCAAATTCACAGGACTTCACATACATGGCTGGTAAAAAACACCATCCCTGTTGTAATAGCACAGGAGATAGCAGGCAAACAGCTTTGTATCCTGAAGAAGTATAATCTACATGCAGAATGGAACAGATTTGTGGCTTAGGCACTGGAGGGTTGAATTTCATTCCTGACCATTGGCATTGCCTGTGCCTTGCAGTAGTTCCTTTACTCTTGGTGTGCTCCAGCTCCGTGTCTGTAGGACACTGCCCTCACACCAGTCACAGGGGTTCTGAAGAGACAAATTCATTGGGACTGAATCCCAGAGAAAAATAGTGGTATGAAAAACTTCTGCAGCTTCACTTGTTTTTGTGCTTACTCCCAAATGGAGTTAGCATTACTCATGGTAGAAGGTAGGTAGGTAGGTAGGCAGTAGATTGAAAAAATAAATGTTTTCACCCCTGAAATGTAAATCAGATATTATTTAAGCAGCTGGATCCTAATTTAACTGCAAATTTGGCCAAATGCAGATTTTTTAATGAAAATTCTCAAAGGTTGGGGTGATTACTATGAGATTATATACCTGGCAGATGTCACGCTTAATCAATTTTGTCAAACACACAGCTTTAATCAGGCAGTGTTATAGGAAGGCTAAGCACAACCAGATCACAAAGGAACTAATGTCTCCAGAATGCTAATGAAAGATTAGCTCTTCAATTCAGCCTCTGAATCTTGAGGAACCTTTTGTTTTGTTTTCAGGTTAAACTAAGAGCAGAGTAAGGATTAAAGCATGCAAATGAGACGCTGTCATGAGAAAATAATAATTTGTTTTACTGCAATAAGAAATCTCATTTACATAAAATGAGAAATAATTAAATTGAAGCTGAACTGTGTGCCCTATCAATTTAATTGAATCTCAGCTACACGTCTGTGGCTGATTTACTGGGGCTGGTTCTTGGAAAGCATTTGTTATTAGTCATTTTTGCAGCTAAAAGATGAATCAACACTTCTCAACTGTGCAAGAGAAATAACTCCTGAAATAAACTCCTGCTGAGCACCACAGATCAATACAAACAACAGCAATGTGCCTGCAGAGCTGTGGAGAGTTCAGTCAACAGGGAATTTAATACACTGGTGACGAATATTGAGAAATATGGCTATAGCTATCCACTCTGATTTTTTAGCAGGCCATATGACTTCACCACACAACTATTCTCCTGCCTAACCATATGAATGAACCACATTAAGCCCATTAAGAGCCATTTGTCTTTCAGGACTTGACTTTTCACTCCAAGAGCGTCAATCCAGCCAATTTCTCTTCAGAAAGTATTCCAGACCTTTCTGTCATTAAAGAATTTCTGAATTACTCTTCTTGTTTGGTTTTAATTTCAATATTCCCTGACTGGATGGCCTCTTTTTTTTTTCTGTTAAATTATTTCAGGTGTTGATTCGGAAAAAAAATATGAAAAAGACCAGTAACAACTTCCTTTTCACTCTTTTCTTAGAGATGTCTAGTAGAGTGAAAACTCTGCTTCCTTGCTGTAAGGAACATCCCTAAAGCTTTACACTATTTTACAAGTTTTCCTGAAATCCCTCCAGTTAAGTGCAGACACCTTGACTATACAGCGTTTTTCCAAGTGTGACTTGATCTCACCTCGTTTGATATACATGTCTCTTTCAAAGCGCCTCAGCTTTTCAGGAAGGTTTCCAGCATGTCCTCTTACACAATAACAAGGTCCCTGGCCCTCCACAGCTGCTCGTGAATAGACATTTTTTCATTTACTGACCTGAGAAGGATCTACTGATCCTTTCAAAATCCCAATTTCCAACCACCTACACCTGTCCTAGGGTGACGTTATAATGCTTGTATCCCCAATCAGGTGTTCTGTTTATGCTGAATATTATATTCTGTGCCTTCAAGATGGGCTGAAAGTGAAGGCGGGGAGAAAAAGAAGCACAGAGTTTGTTATCAGAGACTGCACTCACTCCTCTACAGTCTTCTGGAACACTGTTGTTGTTTGGGCATGGACAGGGCAGAACACCACGCTCCTTTTGCTTCTTAGTTAGTTCAGCTAGCTGAGGCGGTCCAAGTTTTCCCTGGACTGCTTTTCTTTCCCTTTTTCTTGGAACCATTTGAACATGCTCCAGAGTGGGGCCTGGGGAGCACCGAGAGCTTGCAGTCTGTGGCCTACGGGGGCCTACTCTGGGCAGCAGCCTTTGCCAGTGCCGGAGGGATTGATGACAGAGCGAGCACCCACAGGAGAGACTTTCTGAATTTGTCATCTCTTCAGAGCAGTGAAAGAGTTTTGTCATCTGGTATTGTTCATTTCTTGTGCTGAGGAGTGCCTTGCCTGTTAAATAAACAGGTTCTTTCCACTTCCCTCCGAGGAAATTTTTCCTGAAGCTGGTGGGGGAGGAGCCACGTGAGTTGGCTTTCTGGAGGAGCCCCTTTTGGAGGTTTTCTCCCAAATTTGCCCTAAACCAGGACAACCTGGAAAATTGCGTTTTCCCTGTCTCTGCTTTATATGAGAATTCTTCTTTCATTAGTCACAACATTTCACCAACAAATTCAGAAGAAAAATACTCAGACTATGAGTTGTGTATGACCCAGACCTCTCTACAACATCTGATGTAAGTCAGTCATCCAGACCACATGGTCTGATTTCAAAGCCATGATGAGACTGTAAGTTCAGGACTCACACAACTGACTGGTTTAGGAGTGACTGCAGAAAGTTTATCCTAAAAAAGGATGAAATCACTGATCACATGCTGTACTCCAGCAAGCCTCACCAGCTGCAAACACACTGTTTGTTCTGACCTTGTGCTGTACTGCTTCCAATGCATCTTTGGAACTATATGCCTCAACCTCCCACTTGCAGACCTCTGCTTCAGGTGTGGTCTCCTCTCCTGGCAGATCAAGGCAGAAGCTGAGACTGGAAGAGCAGAAGGAGCCACCTGCGCCACCCAGTATCTGTTTGAATGGGGAATTGGGAATCGCAGCTCTATGGTTTGTACAAACAAAAGTTCTTGTGCTACCAGCTTCTTGGCACCGCTCAAACACATCTTTGGAACTCAGACAACAGCATGGAAAAATTGATGGTATGGTATCACCACCATGCAATAAATGCTTTAGTCCTCAAAAGACAATGTAAAGAAGTATATGTGACGTGCCTAAAGTACTCAAAGTTTGAGTACCCTGTTAAAACTAGAGAGGATGCCTGGGCAGAGTGGGAAATAGTGTATCCCCAATCAGTACCAAAGCCCAAAATCTCCTGACTGCAAGAACAATATTTTCACAAGCTCACAGGTGTTATTCAAAATCAGTTAAAACCACAATCTTAAGAGCACAACCTTAAGTCCCACAACCATCAATGGACATTTTTATCTTGCTGATTAAATCTAGACAGACCCTCAGCAGGATTGTCTGTGACTTCATGCAAGTGGCCAACCTTGCTCCCCACAAAGATTATAAGGTCAGAAACAGACTTGTGAACTCTTGGCTGCCAGTCTCAGGATTAATTCACAATCTAGAAAACACGACACCATTAGGGAAATGAACATCAGGTTCATATGTGACCAAAGATATATTTTGTGGCAAGAGCTTTGAGGAAAATTTTCCTTTTGTGAATTTGGGAGCAAGTTTAGCAATTCTGCATCAACTTGAATTCATTTTGTTGAATTATTTACTGGGAAGTATCTTTACATGTTTCCCATGTAACATGGAGCTTTCCTTAGTGAAACATTCAGAATTTTTAATCTGAAATACATATGTTTCAAAAGTTCCCTTTCCTTTTAGTTAGAACAAGAAAAAAATTAAATACCTGTAAAGGACATATTACACTTTCAAAACACATTTCATGAGGATTCTCCAGTGTTTTCCCTCCTAACAGTTTAGGAGGGAAAAGTTTAGATCCAAAATTCCAAGAGAAAAGGGTGGACAGCTCAGTCAAATTCCTGTCACTTCTTCTAGAGTCATCACCTCCATCACTACTAAAGTTTCTGGCAACCTTTCTGGCAAAAGAGAGTTCAAAGCATATGGAAACTACAATTTGAGAAGTCAAAGACGATAAAAGAAAAAGAAGAGGGGCTAATGCAAAAGTCCAGTTCCCTACTCTTTGTGCTTTCTCCCTGGGGGAAGAAAAAAAAAAAACCTCCTTATTCCTTAGTAAACAAACACAATACAGGCCATGGCTTCAAAGAATACATGTTTAAAATGCTGACTGGCCAGCTGTCTTCTGCCAACGAAATGACAAAATGTCCAAGAGATACTTTCTCTTCATTAGTACTTCCCCAGATTCCGTTTCTCATAAAACTTAATTTATTTAAGGAACAACATTTGTGACAGATACCTTTTCCATTAAATGTTATTCGTAATGAGCATAGCTTCAGAAGTGACAGTGAAAAGGCAAGGAAAAGAACTGGCAGGCAGCACTCTCAAGCCAAATTTCCTATACAAACATATTATTTTAAAAGCTCATGAAAGAGTAATGACAAGTGAATTTGAAGTTGAAAGGAGAAAAAGGAAAACCAGATAAAAAAACAGTGGTAAGAAATGTGGAATGAAGACTGGTGAGTTTCCCTCTCCTCAGGGAGAAGAGTTCCTCTGGGAAAAGTTAGTTTATTGATGATGGCATTACACAGAGGAAGATACCTTTTCCAGATTTTGCAAGGAAAGATGGCTAGAAAACACCTTTTCCAGAAGCTGATGTGTACAACAGATAAAACACTCTTGCAGTTTCTCTACCTGATCCAAATCCAAGCCGACCACAGCCTTGGGACAATGAAAACTTACTTTGGTTATCCCATGACTTGCTGTTCACCCTTTCCTGAAACACACCTTTCAGAGACGGGACCTTTTTGTTCTTGGTATATGAGAATAGTTTCCTGCACATTATGAGGTTAAGATGGTCCTGATTTTAACAGTATTTTTTTGCTTAGCTTTGTGTACACAATTATGAAGTCCCATTCCAATGGTCAAAGATCCTCCCTTCAGGGTAGATCTCTCCTCCACCTGTGCTTGTATCTAATCAGAGTGCATTGACAGAGAGCTGATTCTCTGCTTTTGTTGTACCTCCATGCAGTCCCTAAAAAATGCATTAGGAGCATCAGTGTTGTACCCACGTAGAAGATTTTTTCCTATGAGATTTTTGAAAGTATCTGAAGAAGGTGGCACCATTTTCTTCTCTACTGAAAGCAGCAGAGATATCTTTTTAACTTTAAAAGTAAATCTTTTAAAAACTTTAAAGTAAAAACTTTAAAAGTAAAGGATTTCTATCCTGGAAAATTCCTACTTTTCCTCAGTGACCAGCACCACAGGCAAAGAGAAGAGATTGGGTGGATTCACAGAACAATTCTGGGTATAGAACATATATGATTCTATGCTTCTATGATTCCTGCTTCTCATTTCAGTGGTGTTCTAGACCCTGCAAGGCTCCTCATTCAGATCCCCACCAAAACTGTCTCTTGCTAGTGGCACAGCCTGTCACCTCACAAAAGCTCTGATATTGTTATCAGGGTATTTTTGTCTTTCTAGGTCACAGGCACATTGGAGGCTCTCTGATAGCAGATGATGGCACACCAGATGCCAGCTCATGGGTGGGAGGTGCAGTGCCAGCAGTTCTGGGAGCAGGTCACTCACCGGGGGCTAAAGATGTCTCAAAACACATCCTCCAATAAGACAAACACTTTCGTCTTTTTCTGCTCCATTATAATACTTGGGAAAAGGGTTGTAGAGGGTCACCTTCATATGGCAACAAGCAACCGAAAGAAGGACAGAGATTTTTTGCTAATTTGATCCAAACAGTGAATGCTTTGATCATTCTAGCAATGACTTTTCCAAGCACCAATTGGAATTACTTGCTTGGGAAATGCGCTATACCAGCTATATTCTTCTGAAGGAGAAAATTGTAATTAAGCCCAAAGGTGTAAGTTTTAAAGGAATTTCATTGCTCTGGGAATCTGAGTTATTTGAAGTGTAGGCTATTAGAAAATTCTTGTTTTTAATGGGTAAGCAGCAAAATAAGTTTGAACACATGATCCTCCAATGCAAATATTGTTTCTATAGGATGTGGAAGCCACTATCTTCAAAATATTAGCCTCCATTTTTCAATCAGTACATTTTTTTACATAATTGTGTCTCCAGAAAGGCAGGAAATGTTTCTGCTCTGGAGGCAATCCTCTGCTTACTCCCACTCCTTAGCTGCATAACCTGCATGTTGACACAAAAGGATTAACCTGTCACCTCACACTCATGGAAGTGCTGGGGGAAAGGAGCTGTATTCACACTGATGTCTGCTTTACAATGAAGTCACAGTTCTGTAGGAAAGGCAAAACTTGTTGACAGGGCTCTCCCTGTCATCTCTCCTGGTTCACCCAGCTTGGTCAACCCAGCTCCAACCAAAAACCATAAATGAGTGAGGTAATGCGGCACAGACTGGGCAAGATGCATCGGCCACCTCTTCAGCAGTCCATCACTCACACATTTTTAAAAAAGCTTGTGTTCTCCTTCTGCCACTTGATGAGCAGAAAAACCACTGTATATTGCCTTAATGGAGAGAAAATACAACCTGCTTTTGAAATCCATCCTATGAGGTATAAACAACTGTTAAGCCAAACACACCGATGACATTGCACTCATTTGAATAAAAATGTGACTCCATTTTCCTTTGCTTATGCTGCTACCCCCAACTTCCTCAAGCCCTGCCATGGTGCTGCTGGTGGAAACCAGGTGTCAGGAAGCCTCCCAGCAGGACACTGTTTAAACCTCTCCAGCTGTAGCAGAGGAACTTTGGTAAGCTTGTGTCCTTGGGGTAATCACAATTCTGGGAAATTGTGGAAGATATGGGTCTGACATACCCTCAACTAGCTGAATGTGATTTTCAAAGATACAACTTTGGGGATTTGAGCAAAAATAGGAAGTTTATTTAAACAGGAAAAACAAAGGGGAGGAAGGGATAAAAGGAGAAGGGAAAAAAAGAAAGAAAAAAAAAGGTCCTGGGCCCAAGGATTGAGGGATACCTCTAGCCAAACTGGCATTTGGCCCCAAGGCAAGAACCTGATGGCACTGCAGTGAATGCAGTTAGTCTGCCCTCAAATCTGTAAAAAGGTCTCTAAAAAGAGGCATTGACGGAAGTCTGCAGAGTTGGGTCTCCTGCTGCAGCTAACTCACAGTCAAAGGAACAGTGAAAGACAGCAAAAGACAGCTCTTCAGGTCAGGCTGCCCCTTTTACATTCTCGGTCCCCTCAGTCTATACTTGCTGTTCTGCTCCCATTGTCTCTGGTGATTGGTGCCAGTAGATGATGAGGTAAGATCTTCTTTCCAATAGTGTGCTGCTACTGGGGTGTGATGGTATCGCTGAGGTTTCTGGCGGGAAGGTCTCTCATTATTATGCACAGTCGCTGTGGTGTCAAGTTACAAGTTCCCTGGAGTGGGTTAGAAATCATCTGTAAAATGCTGCGTGCTGTTGGTGAGAGGAAACTGCACCGGGACCTTTGAAAGTGTGATACTTAAAAGAGATTATTAAATTTACAAATAATGTAATTAGATTAGGAACAAAGGATTATAAAAATAGTATCATTCTTTATTGTATTTGCGGGGTGCCCCAATGAAAGAAGGAATGATGAATCTGACTCCATGTTCTCAGAAGGCTAATTTATTATTTGACAATACTACATTATATTAAAGAATACTATACTAAACTATACTAAAGAATACAGAAAGGATACTTCCAGAATGCTAAAAAGATAATAATGAAAGCTTGTGACTCTCTCCAGAGTCCCGACACAGCTTGGCACTGATTGGCCAATGAGACAAAACAACTCACACCAGAAACCAATGGAACAATCACCTGTGGGTAAACAATCTCCAAACACATTCCACATAAGCAAAGCAGAGGAGAAGCAAATGAGATAATTATTGTTTTCCTTTTCTCTGAGGCTTCTAAGCTTCCCAGGAGAAAAATCCTGAGCGAAGGGATTTTTCAGAGAATATGAATGCCATAGTTCTTCTTTTATTAATTATTTTAACAGGATGACTAAACATTCATTTGAAATGTACTGAATAACTAGTATAACTTTATAATGATTTTATAATATTTACCTCATTAACTTGAACACTTTTAATTGATCAAACTAGTAACTTTAAACAGTTGAAAATGCAAAAGTTAATTAACGGTTACAAATGTAAAAGCCAATTAAGGGGTTTTATAAATGACACTGAACAAAACTTGTGTGAGTTATCCCATTTGAGGTCCCCTTTCCAGTGCAATTGCTCCACTGCAGGGGGACACAGCAGTTCAGTCACCACCACCACTATCCACAGCCTGAGGAGAATCCTGTCAGCATCTGTAGTCTTGTTTTGCATCTAAATGCTGTGTGTGGCAGCATCTCAACACTGAAGAGCAGACCAGAATTTAGCCTATGTGTGCCTCTCTCCCAGAGTACTGGTATAAACTGAGATTCATTCAAAAGGACTCAATGAATTCACAATGCTGAAGCCACAGTGAGTGATCAAAGGCATATAAGTTGCTCTGCCTGGGTACAGAACTTTTCCAGTGGGCTGGAATAACCATCTTGTGCATGGCCTGAGCTTCATCCCATGCTTTCATGCTTGCTATGGAAACATAGGCCAGAACCTCAAATTTACAGTGGCAAGTCTTCCTTTCCTCACTCATAGCATTTCTCTTTCCAGGGGTGCAAGACACCATTCTCCTTGCAACCACAGGTGAATTCAATTTCTGTACACCCTGGAGAGCCTGCACAGACAAAGAGCACCAGAGGTTAGAACAGTGTCTAACACCTTGCACAGAGGAACAGGGCAGTGGATGACTGTCGTGCATTCTTCAACCACCCTTTAATTCCTTCAGGAAGGCTGAGCTACATTCTATCCCTACAACTTGCTTCCTCTATTCAGCCTTGCTTAACACTTTGTTTTAGGAATAGCAACTTCATTCTTACTTTTCCCTCACTGGATTGTGATAAAAAGGATCAAATTGAAAAAAACAATCCCAAAGAGGGAATTATGTCTACAGAGCACAAAGACTCAAGACTATTTTTAATATAAACTGGGTTTGTCATCTAGTTACCAACCAGATTATTCTGCTAGAGATATTTTCAAAAATAAACTGATGTGAAAGCAAGATTGTTTTCTAGTAGTGCACAGTTTTGCAGAGACTTCCAGGGTGGACTTGTGTTCCAGATTGCAAGGCAAGATGTATTCTATTACCATCTGTATGGCAGTTGTCTTCTGTCAAGTGGGCAGTTTGTCTTATCTCTAAATGACCACAATCACTCCTCCCTCGGGAGGGGACATCTGCTGATAACAGGCTATTGAATGTCAATGCATGACTGATAAGAGCTATAGCATCCTATTGTGAGATGCTCCGCCCAGAGGGAGGAGCCAAGCATTCCTGCTCAGATATAATCGGGAGGTTCTGGAACACCAGCACGGCTTCTCCACTGGGTTTCCCAGAAGAGCAGCAGCTGCCTCTTCTTCTGCTGGATCTTCGGAGGAGAACTACACACTTTTTCTGCAGGATCCCTGTTCCAGCAGAGCCACGCCTGACTCTTCAGGGGGACTGCAGACATGTTTCCAGTTGGACTGCTGCCAGCACCCTGACCCACAGGGTGTCACGCTGGGTTCTGACTCTGTCAGTGTTGTTCTAGTGCACTGCATTGTTTATTTTATCCTTTTATTTTTCTTCCCTAATTAAGAACTGTTATTTCCTGCTCCCATATTTTTTGCCCAAGAACCCCTTAGTTTAAAATTTATAACAATTCAGAGAAGTGAAGAAGGTTTACATTCTCCATTTCAGAGGAAGCTCTTGCCTTCCTTAGCAGACTCCTGTCTTTCCAAACCGAAACAACTTGGCACCTACAACAGAAGGTAAATGAGACTTCAGTACCTACAGGCTTTTTTTGACCTCTGTGGACATCAAGTTCGCCCATAAAACAGAAATATCAGAACTTATTTATGTTTTCACAAGGCTGTAGGAAAAGTGCCCTTGCTTAGTCTGATGGTTAATTTAATTCGATATACTCTTTTCAACAGCAAAGTGATCATCTTTCACAGCTAGAGCTCTGAGAACTAATTAATAGCCTTACTTTCAAATGTGTGAAGAGCTACATATGTGTCAGGTCCAAGATAAGGCATATCATTTTAATATATTGCCAAGAGCATTTGGTCCTTATGTCTGAAGTGATTAAGTTTTTTTAGAACAGTCCAAAGAAGTGCCCAAAATCTGTGGAAGAAGCAGGACAGGCAGACAGGAGCCGCCACCATGGCTTGACTCAGATTTTGTACTCCCCTCTCCACATCCAGAGAAAGCCCTGCCAGTGCTTCACTAAAGCTGCAGTGAGAAACAGTAAGAATGAAAACAGAGAGGAAGAAGGCAGAGCAGTGGTCATTCCAAAGAAGTGACCCTGCATCTGGGTTGGGAACAGGACAGTCACACATGGCTGGTGGATGTTGGACAGCCAGGATTTGAGAGTACTCCCACTCCAGCCAGTACAGGGGCAGTGCTGAAGGGAATATGTTCACATTTGAAGTGCAATGACACTTTAAAATTCTTTCACAAGGTCAAATTAAATTATAGCTGTGGGGAAATCCCTGTGTTTTAATTTACAAGGATGCCCAGAGAAATGGAGGAAACAGAAATAGATAAATAGTAAAGCACTTATACCAAATTAAATACAATATTCTAACACTTCCTTTTTGTTTGCTTATAGTAAGGGCATGGTTTAGATAAAATCTATGGCTTGAACATCATTTTATCTTCTTTACTCTGAGCTAAAAGACTGGAATCTTCCTGCTGTAGACTTTCTACTGCAGCATAGCCAAGAGCTTCTCCATCATGGATCCAAAGCTGTACTGCTTTTCTGCCAAAGCTGTTCATTCTTTCCCCATCATAAATCTGGCCACTTCAGCAAAAGGCAGCTAAACTCTGCACACAAACTCCCTTAATTCCGCTTAGGTCTCTCTAATTACCACATATGTGGGAGTATTGACTTGGTGGGGAAAGCAAAAACAACACTCAAAACTCCACACTAACCCCTCTTACACCAAGAAAAATAGGAGAATTCAGGATGAAAGCCATTTGAATGTAAAGAATCGCTGCAAAGGGGGAGAAGAAAGCCATTTCCCCAGACCAGGTCAAGAACAGGCAGTCTAAAACTGCAGGGAAAGAGAAAAAGACCTCTAAGGCTAAGCCAAATGCAGCATTACAAGGATGGCAGCAGCTGGCTGCATCAGAACTCAAAAGCAGATAAGACAATTGTTTTTCAAAGATGGTCTTAAAAATCCAGTTCCAGGTTGTGGCAGCATGTGACATTTCAGAGTTCCTTTCACCTCATTCTTACACTTTCTGTAACAGCTGCACTGAAATCACTCACACAGGCTAAGGATAAAGCCTGGAAAGCTAAAATAACATTGCCCTCACTTCTCCCGATATACTGTGTTAAACCTCAGCCTAAGGCTTCACTTCAGGCTTTGTTGTCCTTGTTACATGTTCTCTACCTCACGCCAAACCCAAATTCTCACTGTAGCCTGAGGGCAGGTCCCACTTCTCTTTTATGTAAGCGAGAGAATAAGCCAGCTGCACCAGTGAGCCAGCAAAAGCCACTTAACACTTCCTATCACGATATCCACCTGCTAGCAGTTTCTTGCCAGAACTGATAGCCTGCTATGACATTTTCCTTAACTGGAGTTTTCCTCCAGAAAAAAATACTCCAGTGATGGCTCAGCATCACTTCCCTGCAGATCAAAGTATCAGCTTCAGCACTACTATGCCATCTGATATGTCAAAAACATTCAAAGCAATCTCCTGAAAGCTGAGTACTAGAGAAATGTAGGGATGATTGTTCCTTTAGACTGCAAAAACCTGCAGCAGAGGCACTCCCTGGTGTGTTTGCAGCTTGGTCTCTCTCTAACAGCAATGATGAACAAGGCTTTGACCTCAAAAAAGAGATGCAAATGTTGTGGCTCTCCAAGGGAACAGAGGAGGATTCTTCATCTCAACGTCCTCTCCCAGTCTTCCCTCCTCTATCCCCTTAACATAAAAAAGACAAAAAAAGGGAAAGTCTGAAATAGGGGTCAGTGCAGGTTTTTTGTTGTTCCTTCTCCTTCAAACTAAGAGACGATGGGCATTTATTGATGGTGAGTCTCAGGAAGACTCAGTCAATCTACTGATGTAGGAATCTGATAGATTCATGCCACTATGGCATGAAGAAGTATTTCCCCTTGTTTCACTACATCTGAACTCTGTAGAAAGGAGAGTTTAAATGTAGCTCTGTGCCCACACAGAGCAGCCACATGGTCCAGTGTTCCAGCACCTGCTGAAGTGGAAACAAGGGGCCCAGGATTTGGCCAGTGCTATTCAAACTACAGTATGCTGCCTTCCTTCCCATGTGGCCCTCCTCTTCTGCCCTCATTTCTCATGCTGGCTACTGAAGAGTCATACAACAGACATCACTTCATGTTTTGCTAGCTAAATACACAGTGAGCAAGCTCAAGAAAACTCAGTTTTCTTGTTCTACATCTTTGTTGCAAAATCACCACTAAACATTTAGTGCCTGGGACAAAGAGTTCTATCTGCAGCCTTTCATACCTCTCCAGAAGTTCCAGCGTAGTGCAGCAGCACCATGAGATAGGTTTAAAGGCCCACCTAGGGAAATGCTGGCCATGCTGTTTATGAAAACCACCATTACTCACAGCTCAATCACTAAGCAACACTTCTTCATTGTTTCAAGAATTACTACAGTAGTGGTTAAAGTGACTATGAATGAATTTGATGTCTCACAACTGCAAACAGAAAACCCCTTACACTGGCAGGATCTTCCCTAACAACGCTGTTCTAGACGTGTTAGTGAAAAACATTACAAAATTTTCTCTCAGTTCAGCTGTTACTTACACTTCCTTGTATTATTTTTTTCCCAGTAGCCCCAACAGTGCATTGTTGCCAAGGCAGCCCAGTCATGCCCTGGAACATTATTTATGCCTGAAGAGGACTGCAAAGGGTGTTGTAGAGAAGACGAGTCTTGTTTTACAGCAGCTTGGCTGTTCCATGGAGGAACATCAAAATACTTCCATTTTACATTAATAATTTCTGGAGACAGACAGACATCTACACAAATATACTCAAGATGACTGGCTGTATTGTGTCATATACAGGAAGAACCTCAGAGCCAGGCAAGATTTATCATTTGAAAAACAAAAACTCCACAGTTCATCCCCTTTGTAAGCTCAAGCACAGTGACTGCAGAGTCAATGAACCTCTCTAGAAGGACCCACGCGTTCTGCCCTGACAGACTGAGATGTGGAGGACTAGGAGCAAACACCTGGCAATCTGTGGTCTCCAGCCAGCACACAATCACCATGTGTCAGCCCAGAAATTCTTTGCTGCATTGCAATAATTTACTTTGAGCTAATGTGTGGCAGAAGGGAGCTGAAAGAGTTAATGAGAGTGCTGCTGTGCCCTGAAGAAAGCAACCCAATGTCTATTCTTATTCAGCCCTCAGTGACTGTAGGGCTGTTGATCACAGTGTTTTAAGATCTGGTGATTACAAAAAAATGAAACCTATTTGTCAGCTTGCCAAGCAACACTATTTGATCTAGAAATTCCTAAAAGACCACAAAAGAAACCTCCATTCATGCTTTCTTTGTATACCACACCCATATTAGAAGAATGATCTTAGGGCACGTTCAGGTCCAAAAACGTAGGTCCTATTTTCTCCTTTTATGATTTTAAATAATGAAGGATTTCCTATTTTAATAAATAGTTTAGCCCCTTCTTGCTGGGGGAAATGCTGCAGCTCTTGCTCAATGAAACAAGTGATATGAGCAGGTAGAAGATGGTTTGTTGGAGTTTCTCATGGTTTGAAGGTCTCACTGGAGGTGTGAGAGGGAATGGAAGAATCCTTACACTGCCTATAGACAACGTCTCAATACAGGTGCAAAGTAAAATGGGCAATGAAAATTGTGTAAAAATCTAATTTCTTTTAGTTGAAATAACAGAGAGACAGGACTGGAATACACTCACTCATTCCAGTGGCAAGTCTATGTGTTACACATCAATTCAGTAAGGACCACAGAGGACTGCAAGGTACAGAACATGGTCATGTCTATTTTTCAAGTATTCATTATGCAAAGATCACTGGGGAGCATGAAGGAGTTCAGCATTTTGAAAGTTGAACTCCTACTTCTCATATCTTCCACTGTAAAGCAAAATTACATATCAAATACTCTCAGGTTCTGTTCAGTTCTCGGTCTGCTTCAGCTTTTATTTTCACTCCGTGCAGCTTTTAACTGAGAGGTTTGCACAAGCCTAGGCTGTTCAAACTCTCAGGTTACTCCAGGCAAACTTATACAGTCTTTCTTGGGTGTGTTTGCCCTGTCAGGGTCTCTGCAGTGAGGGCAGAGCTGGCACAGACACAGCACTCCCTCCCACAGGGTCTCGTCACTCCTCCTCAGCCTGTGCTCCGCCAGTCCTGCCACCAAAACCCATGGGATTGCCCTGGATGTGGCTGGAGAGAGCAGGATTGAGCTGTAAAGAGGAGGCATATGCTGTTGAGACAGAGAGCTTGTCACATCTTCCCCCAGAGTGTTCACTGGGCAAACATATCTACAGCACTGACCAGAGCAGGAACAGGCCAGTAGCAAATGAAGGACTGTCGAAAAAGAGAAGACTAGAAAAGAAAGTGGGAAATGTTGGGGAAACTCTTCCTCTTTTATATGGAATTAAAGGGGGAATAAAACATGACTCCTCTTCATTAAATGGACAACAGTTGTGCATTTCAGATGTAAACCCAGTTAGACTTTCCATCCCATATTTTGCCTTTGCAGAAAGATCTTCCGCACACAGGTGCCATTTCACCCCCAGCTGATCCCAAGTGTCCAGGTGCCCTGAAATGTTGGACTTGTACAATGAATGTTGCTGATATTGCTCTTTTACTCTTTTGGTTATCTGTGACATATTTTTAAGCCTCTCCCATAGCCAGCACTTCCAGCACCTTCTCCATGTAGGCTATTTTTAGAAAGCACACTTCATACTTACACTTACATCCCTCATCAGAAGATCTACGGCAAATATCTTATTCATGTTACTGTACTTTCACACATTGTCAGACCTGCGTTTCAGCTGAAGTTTGATGCTGTGTTGGAGATCATGTCTTTGGTGGCATTAGAACAGGCAGTCTTCTAATGCAGGCTCTGAATAGCCAGCTCCAAGTGCACTGGCCAGGGAAGGAGTCACTGCCACTTTACCACCCTCTCAGCACCAGGACAGGTGAAGGAAAAGACCAAGTGCTCTCTGAAGCCATGAAATGTGGTGGGAAGGGCTAGAGCAGAATGGTTAAGAGAACTAGAACTCCTAACATAACTAGAGCAAAGGCTAGCTTGGATAGCCTTTGAACAGCTAATGAGGAATGATCAGACATAAAGCTTTCTATTTGTAACTAAGAGCATATTTTTAAAAGCCCAGAACACTAAGAGCAAGCCTATGGGAAGGTTACACAAAATTACCAGTCTTAAGAACACTTTCCTTACTATAGAAAGTGCAATCCTTCACAAAAGTCTCACAAGAGGCAGAGGGGGTCACTCATCACAGCTGAGAGACACTAATCTGGCTTTCCTTCAGTTAAGGTTGGTGCAATGTGGTTATCTATTGTTATTTGTATAATTCAGAGAGAATCTCGTCTACTCCCTGCTTGATATTTTCCCTTAAGATTGGTCTATAAGGCTGGAAATAGGCCAACAGGTCATACAGGAGAACGGGCAAGTCCAAGTGCAAGCATGGGTTACCCAGTCCTGGCAGCCTCCTGTGACCTGTGGGATGGCTCCAGCCACATCCTCAGCTGCAGAACAGACACAGCCATTAGCCCCATTTCCCAAGGGAGGAGATGGAGAATGGTAGTAAAAGCAACCATTCTGGGTCAGAGCAAACACCCATCTAGTTTTATTTGGTGCCCCTACATTTCTGGTTTTGAAAATTATAGGACAGAAACAAAGCCATAGGATCTTTAATCATGCTGGTAATTTCAATTTCAATTAGCAGGCTTAGGAATCAGTATAGAAAGGACACCAAGAACTGCCTGTGAAAGCCCAGTTTTGTTGCATTGCCTAGGATTTCAGAACAATTTCTGTAAAAACATGCAGATTTAATGCCTTTTCATTTTATGCAGTTCTCTAATTTTGCTCTATCCTGTGTAGGGAAACAACCAGACAGCATAACTCTAATCTACAGCATATCACTGTACCATGATCCTGGTGCTGCTGCTGGCTGGTGAGCAGTGAATCTGGCTGGAGGCAGGCAGCAAGATCTCCCTCTTAGACCTTTCCCTGGTTGTTGTGGTTGAACCCCTACTTCCCCGCTGGATGATTGTTTCCATAACCTATTTCATATAGAACCCTGTAGCCTGAGACTTCATGTGGGTTGCTGCTGTCCTGGTAGGGAATTTAACAGCAGGATTACAAGATCATCTTCATGTAAATCATCCTGTGTAAAAATAAGGGTGTTTCAGCCAGTTTTCGGAAACAATGCAGCCCATTTCAGGCAGGGCAATTGTTTGGATGGCTGGGAAGGTTTCCTGTGCCAGTCTTGTGGGTGGGATTACAGGGCATTGTTTCCACTGTTCCTGCCTGCCATGTAATGTCACCGTGGACATCCCATGTGTGAAAGGCTGGCTGAGCAGCACCCCATAAGGATTTTGATTCAATCTATCTGTAATTATTATAGCTGATTAAATACAGCAGGCACATGTGCTGGATCAAACCACTTCTCCTCTGTTCCAGTCAGCCAGTTCTTCATCAAAATCCATTCCCCCAAAATTTACAGGCAAGACCCTGTACACAGCAATCCATGTACTGCCTGCACACTCATTCCTCCATGTTCAGCCCCAGGAACAGCTTTTGATCATTTTCTAAAGGACAAAATATTCAGCTGCCAGTTGACCAGGAAAAACAATGAGAACGCCAGAGCTGAGCATAAGAACTGTGTTAAAGGTCATCAAAATTTTTGCCTGTGCCCCCTTTCCATAGCATCCAGCCTGCAACAGCTTCGTCATCCCCAGACACATTTTGCAGGCAAGAGGACCTCACATCATTGTAGCACCAGGCAGGGCCCCATGAATTACTGCCCTTTTATGACATGTTATGACACACGTGAATGACATAAAAAAAACCCGAGAAGCATTACATTTTCAGTCATTCCTTTGCCTAATTTGAAAGGCCAAACACTATAAGAACACTCACCTGGAAAAGACATCAGGGTAGAGAAAGGCATAATCTGTCTGCCTGGTTCAAAGCCTAGGTTTCCCCTTCTGAAAGGAAATTACATCATGCTAGAAAATAATCACCTGGGGATTCAAAGGCCAATACACAGGGTTACCCACTGGAGATCCTTTTGTGAATCCTATGAATACTTTACAAAGTGGAGAAATATTTTTGTCCTCTTCTGTTGCATGGAATTCCATAGCTACATTGCATCCTCAAATATCCACAAAAAGGCATCAAGGCTAAGAAGTCAAGCACTCAAAAAGCTGGCCAAAGGAAGAAATGAAGGTGATCTTTATTATGAGAATTCTTTAATTACATGATGACACTTTCCCCCCCCAAGCCTCTGTTTCATTCAATAAGGAGATTTGAAGGCAAACCTGAAATTCCTTTTCTCCCACACACTGAATGTCTCTTGTCCCTGTGTGCCTGTGGGGCCCTGCACCAGGTCCCTTCAGTGAGATTTGGCAGGAGGCAGGGACCAAAAAGGAGATCTCTGCCTTTCAGTTGCATAGGAGCTCAGTGGGTTGTCCTGCGCCATTCAGCAAGCAGAGGATGCTGAGGCCCAGGTCCACACTCCAGGCTCTGCAGTTGCTTTCTGGCAGTGGAGGACCAAGGCTCAGCCCTATTTTAGACCCTGCACAGGACATGCTTTTGTGCTCAGGTCCCTCTGCCCTGTTCTTTCCTAGACCCATTTAGAGCAGGTTTCTTTACTCTGTCCATCACTTGCGGACTCTTTTTCCAATCTCAGTTTTCCCCCAGTGCACTTGGCTCCCTCCCAAGCTCCTCCATTTTCTCTAAGTTCATCATTCCAGTGCCACTGTCCTCCTTCCCCCAGAGCATCTCTGTCTCAGTGCTTTCCTCACCAGGTCCTTGTCCCAGACTACCTCAACCATTCTTATTAGAGGAAGGCTTTGCCTTCTCTTGAATTGACACTTACCCTAAAGTTTTGGCTTATGAAAAGATAAACCAAAAAGTGTTGGTTTGGGATGCTTTTTTTTGAGAAGCTTTTCTTAGGTAATGTAGCAGACACAGGCAGCTGCAGTTGTCCCTCAGCCAGGACTGCATGAAATAGCCTTCCCTTTATCCTCAAAGGTTCACATGTAAGCCTGGCTTCCCCTCAAGTCACTGCCAATAATAGGTGTAATGTATTCCCTTTCCCAGGCCTGTGCCCACAACAGGAGAGGTGGATCCAAGTTCAGCTGTTCCCAGACCAGAGAGGCTCCCAGAGCACAACCACCATCACCCAGAGCACAAAAACCATCACCCTAACCCTAACCCACACAAGGTATATGCTGCTGGGCAAATGCTGAGCATTTGGGGAACCTGTCCCCACACACAAAACCCGTGTTTTCTAACCTGTCTGTATGGCATATCTCACCCAAGAAACATATGAGATATTGTCCTTCCTATTAACCATTTTTAAGCATTTCAGGAGCCACAAAGCAGCTGTGAAGGCATCTGGCTGAACTAAGCAAGCCCATACATGAGGTGTTTTCTCAGCTTCAGATCCACAGACACGATATGAAAGAAGCAGCCGAGGAGTAGAAGGAGCATATCACTGCAGACAACAGAGAATTTCCCTTAAGTGGCTGGATCACATCCTTTCCTCTCTCTCTCCACTTGGTTTCTCTGTGCAGGTAGAGATAAAGACCTTACTTCTCCAAGCTCCAGTCTCACCTGCTTCTGGGTAAAACTCACAAGCAAGAACATCCATAAGCAAACAGTCCATGTTCATTCAGGTTTTTTTTCACTGATTTTATTTTGGAGAATTAACCCCCAAAGCCCCTAATCTATCCCCAGTAGGCTAGAGTGTCTTGAGAAAAACTTCTTTTTTTTGAGGAACTCCTATGAGCATCCACAAAGTGTCTCCACTGCAGTGCTCTCTTGTCAATTTACCCGCAGACAACCTGACAGCCCAGAGGTTGCTGATTACCCTACATCCTCTGTCTGTGGTGCTGACTGTCATTTTGCTATTTCTTTGTGGTCTCCTGCATCTCTCTTGAACCATTTTGTTTCAAACTGTGGAGTTTCTTGGAGGTGGGTGTTCATCCACACAGCATCAGTGCTGCCATGCTCTGGGTACGAAGCAGACAGTGATACTGCATCTTCCCCCCAGGTTTTGCATGGCAAAACTTTGAGGGAACATTGCAGCTGCTCATTGATGCAAAAGTAACACCACTCCATCAATATATTTAATCTTTTGTAGTCTGTTCCAGCTGGGAGGTCACTGACACAAAGGAGCAGGAAACAAACCACTGTCTAAACATCAGATGGTGCAGCAGAAACAGGAGAGAGCATTCCACAAAGCAGCTCCCACCTTACCTGTGCTCTATTACCAGAGCAGTCTGCTGATACTGCACCTGCTGCTTCTAAAAAGTGGTAGAGGAAATCTTATAATATACCCAGCTATTACATTACCACCCACATGGCACGGAGCAAAGAACTGCACAAAGCCCCCAGAGACACACTGCTAGGTTATAAATAGGTGCAGGACCTACATAGCTGGATTGACTTGTAACTGCAGAGCAGGATCCCAAATTAATGACATTTATGAAGTTTCTGGCTGCAGCTGGTTTGATGGCTGGAAATAACTGGCTCTGCAGAGTGGGCAGCAGCAGCTTCTCTCCGAGTGCCAGCAGAGAAAGTGAGACAGCAACAGGCACATCCAGTCAAGGAAGCTTGGTGGAACATGTGCAAACCAAATCAAAGGCATGCGGATGGGGGGAAGTTGTTTTATGTAAAATGGTCTACTTTCAAGGAATGTTACATTCACAGCACACCCGTATGCAATGCCAAAGCCTGTACTGTTCATCCACAAAAAGCCGTGCAGTGAAATAGATCCAAGAGTGACGTGGACAGAAAATGAAGGGGTTTGACCTATTTGTTCAGTCCAATCCTCATCTCTTCTGCCTGTGCAAATGGTCCTGATGCTTCCTCATAAGTAATTTAATTTAAAAAGGGGGGGAGGAGAGATTACCTCATAATTTTAACCATGTTTACACCATAAAAACCTACACTGAGTGCTCATGGCACACATTCCCTGAATCACTGCTCTGAGCCACAGCTCAGTACCCTACTTCAGACATTCCTGGGAGAAGCATGTTTGTCACCCACTGTATGATGGCTGGGAAGAGCAAACTCATCCTCTGTGACTGGAGGGGGGGTCTTGGGCAGGCAACCACCTACTCTCATCCACTGGTTTATTTGCACAGGAAGAGTCATTAGAGACTGGGCAACAACTGCATCCAGTGGATTAGTATAGGGGTTTTATTGACAAAATAGCAAGAAGAGATAGTGGTTTTAAATACCATTGTTTTCACACTTCAGATTTTATGATCTGCCAAAATAAGGATCATTTTATGCCTGATGAGCTGCTCATCTCAGCATCAGGCTGTGAGCTCCAACACAGAGCAGTGTGTCACACTAACTTTCCTTAGGCCTGTTTACACCGGAAACAGTACACAGTGACTGAACTAGTTCAAGAAAACCCAATTACAACCCAAAACCCCACTAAACTTACCTAAATCAGCTTGGATTTGCTGTGAGACAACAGCAAGCCAGCAGATGGCTATGACAGATTAACCATGGAGGGGCAATCTGGACTTTTCCAAACCTTATGTGATACAGCTTCATATTTTGGCTGAGGTTTTAACACCTTCCTAGCTCCAAGAGTTTGCAGTAGCATTTTCCCTTCATGGGATGCATCCCCTGAAGCCAGGTCTGACTGAGGGAAGCAGACTTTTGCACCGACATTGCGCTGGGAACTCTCAGATGGGATTCAGTCACACTGTGCTGTGGCCATATATATTTATCCTCCTGGCTGTAGTCCATATCTCTGTAGTCTTACCCTGAAATACTGGTTGTCTAAATAGCACGACAAGTATACTCTGGTTTCTAAGAAAGTCTTCCTCAGGCATTAAATTTTACATATTTTGTAGGAACAATAGATTGCTGGGTTGCACAGAGATTTCCCATGAGCCATGAATACCAGCACTGGAAATGGAGGATAAGGGTACTCAGTCTTCTCTAAGTTTATGGGCCTTACCAACTCACAAACAACCCATTTCAGGACCTTCCTACCCCCTAAATATTTGCATTGCATTTTATGGAATCATGGGTCTTCTACACTGCACATGCAGCCTCTTCCCTTTCCTTTATTACCCCAAATTCTTGAGTGAAAATCCCTCCTTTAGCAGGAATTGCGCTACAACAGACAGTATCTTAAAAGCAAATAAAACTAATTCTTGGTTTCACATCTAGTCAAACATTAAGGAGGTTAAGAAACAAATCAGTCTTGCATCCCCAGGCTAACAGAGACGTTGTGCTTTATTCCTTTTCATAGCTCCCTCCCCAAACCCCAGCTTTTCTGGAGGTTTTTGGTTGGTTTGTTGGGTCTTTTGCTGGCTTGGGTTTTTTTGCCTTTTAGCCCTATTTCAGTAGAAAACTCCTTCTTCTCCAGAACCCTCCTTGCTTACAGTTAATCCTTTTAACATTCTCTGGATCCTCCCAGCACTACCCTATCCTATTTCTCTTTCTACTTCAAATTCAGGAGCAAGCGCATGATCCTCACTCTTTCCCCTCTCCCTGCTGGCAGTTCCTGAAATGTTTTTCCTCTCAATGGATCGAGTGCTTTCAGCTTCCCAAAGTCCCCACCACACATGGAATTCAGAATCTCAAAGTGGTCTGGATTCAAAGGGACTGTAAAAATCATCCAGTTACAACCCTCTGCCATGGGTAGGGACACCTTACACCAGACCAGGCTGCTCAAAGCTCATTCTGACCTTGAACACATCCAGGGATGGGACATCCACAGCTTCTCTAGGCAACCTTTGGCAGTGCCTTACCACCCTCACACTTCAGAATTTCTTCCTAATATCCAATCCAAACCTACTCTCTTTCAGTTTGAAGCCATCCCCCCTTGTCCTATCAGTACTTTTCCTTGTAAAAGGCCGCTCTCCAGCAGATCCTTACAGGCACTGGAAGGTGCTATATGGCTTCACTCCAGCTTTCTCTTTTCCTATCCACCCCAACCCACCTGCCCTCGTTTACTGAAGGCCATAACATTTTTATTGAGCATTTTGAGTTGCCAACCAGCCTGGGCAGTGTCTTGCAGTCTGTGTTGGAGGAGATAGAGCACAGCTTGGCATTGGATGCAGTGAGGGTGCCTGAAGGAGCCATGCAGTGGGAATGCTTGTCCAACCAGATCAGGAGCAGGGCACACCAAGCCGAGTACATTACTGGGCTTGTGGAGCCAAAACACAACTGGCTTCTAGAGAAGCTTAAATGCCTGCTGGAGAGCTGATAGGCTGGAGCTGGTAGTGCTAATGGCAGGCCTAAAAATACTCCCCCCTGGGAATCCAGACTGCATGGCACAATCGTTAGGACTTCTCATTTCCAATGGAGTCATAAGGTGTTTAATCTATAAAACATGAGATTATATCTGATCTCATGAAAGTTTTCAAAGAAATCTTCTGGCAGTTCCAGCTGTTACTGAAGTGCTTCAGATTAGGTTTCATACAGAATTTAAGAGTAGAAATACACAAAAAAGCTCCAGCCCTTCCAAGGGGAAAAGCACCTGCAGTGTCCTGTGATAAATGCTGTCCTTCAGCAGTCTGAGCTTCTCCTTCAGTTCCTGCACATACAATACAAGCTGGGACTGGAGACTGTGGAAATATAACACAAAGCAAATTTTGGAAAGGTTAGGAAGGGGCAGGTAGAGTTTTGCACCCCAGCTTCCCCACAGCTGGTAACATTGGAAGCAGCCAAGCAGAGTCCCCACCTCCCTGTAGCTCACTGGAGAGCATAATGAGGAGCTGAAATACTGAAACCATTGGGCACATGTGAGCTTAAAAAAATACCTCTTAGCCTGCTCAATCAAGCGGTATTTTAGGCACTGGGATACAAAAACTTTGCCTTGTTTCCAGTTCTGCCACCCATCTGCTGTCTGAAGTTGTGACTTCTTTCCCCGCTAGTGACATTTCTCTTCTCTCTTGAAAGCCCTCAAGTGCGAAGGAAGGAAGGAAGGAAGGAAGGAAGGAAGGAAGGAAGGAAGGAAGGAAGGAAGGAAGGAAGGAAGGAAGGAAGGAAGGAAGGAAGGAAGGAAGGAAGGAAGGAAGGAAGGAAGGAAGGAAGGAAGGAAGGAAGGAAGGAAGGAAGGAAGGAAGGAAGGAAGGAAGGAAGGAAGGAAGGAAGGAAGGAAGGAAGTGTCGAAGGAAGTGTCGGAAGGAAGTGTCGGAAGGAAGGAAGTGTCGGAAGGAAGTGTCGGAAGGAAGGAAGGAAGTGTCGGAAGGAAGTGTCGGAAGGAAGTGTCGGAAGGAAGGAAGGAAGTGTCGGAAGGAAGTGTCGGAAGGAAGTGTCGGAAGGAAGGAAGGAAGTGTCGGAAGGAAGTGTCGGAAGGAAGGAAGGAAGTGTCGGAAGGAAGTGTCGGAAGGAAGTGTCGGAAGGAAGGAAGGAAGTGTCGGAAGGAAGTGTCGGAAGGAAGTGTCGGAAGGAAGTGTCGGAAGGAAGTGTCGGAAGGAAGTGTCGGAAGGAAGTGTCGGAAGGAAGGAAGGAAGGAAGGAAGGAAGGAAGGAAGGAAGGAAGGAAGGAAGGAAGGAAGGAAGGAAGGAAGGAAGGAAGGAAGGAAGGAAGGAAGGAAGGAAGGAAGGAAGGAAGGAAGGAAGGAAGGAAGGAAGGAAGGAAGGAAGGAAGGAAGGAAGGAAGGAAGGAAGGAAGGAAGGAAGGAAGGAAGGAAGGAAGGAAGGATTCTTTCATTAGTATTTTGCCCTGTTGCTTTTAAGGCAGCCTCATTTTGAAAAAGATGCAAAAAGGCTGAAGCAAAATTGTTGCCTTAATCTGCAGCTAAAATATTTAGTGGGCAAAACCGCCAGCTGTTTCAGGAATGATTGCTGCTAACATCTCAGGGAAATCTAGAACAGTCCACCTCAAAAATACAAATTTTTAATCATTTGGGCCTCAGGCAATGCAGTCTAGAAAATTTGTAGCAGGAGCTGACAGAAAATGTCATGCTGCTCTGCGTAGGGAGAACAACTAAAAATAAAGTAATATCAAAGCTGAGACTACTGCGTCATGCTTTTTGGACATTGTTTTGATCCTCCAGTGCACCAAAAGTAAGGCTCATAAATTATAGATGTTATTGTGAGCAGCATGTAAATACCACAAGACAGAAACAGGTTATTAGAAAGAAAGCAAGGAATAAAGATGGAAAAACATTGAGACAGCAGGGGGAAGCCTGTAAAATCTGTTCTTGGCTACAACTGCGTATACAGAGAGGTTTTAATTGGAAGAAGTAGCTTTTTTTGTCAAATAGAGTGCTGTGTTGTCATTGACATCCCACCAACAAATACACATGCATGAGTCAATGCTCTGAAAAAATGCAGGGCAGATTAATGTGTCATTATCTCCTACAGACCTCCAAAATCATGCAAGTGATCAGAGAAGACGAGATCTTGAGGCCTCCCTCTCTAACACAGCTTTCTCCTTCTCCTTTCTCCTAGCATCATGACCATCCTTCCAGCACTGGGATCTTGTTTCAGAGATGTCAAACTGCCACAACAAAATTATGCCCAAATTGTTTACATTATCAGCAACACTTTCAACCATTTCCTGGCTCAAGGAGGCTGTATCTTGGCTCAATCTAGCAGGTAGCAAGGAGAAGGAAAATCAAACCAGAAACCAAGTGTGAGACTTTGGTACATATGAGTGCTTTGACTCCCCATTTTGACCACAAAGGGACAGTTCAAACTGCTGATCTAAATCTACTTCCTGCCATTTCACAAAGCTAAAAGTATTTAGGAGTGACAGGAAAAAAAGGTACATAAAATTATGAGCTATCATCATTTAATAGCATTTTACTAAATAGCCTAATGATGAAGAGTCCACTTTTTAAAAAAAAAAAAAAATTCTAAAAGCCCTTGGCTTCAAGAGAAATGAGAAACTGTTCTCTTGAAACAATGTCAAAACCCCAAGCTGTCACACAGGGCCAACTGCAGATGTTTTTAGCTAATAATACAAATTTAAATCTAAAAAACCGATGATTTAAAAACAGAAATTTTATTTAGCCCTAAATAAAGGTGATTTGATTTTTCTGAGGACGCTACTAAAGGAAAGCAATGCAGAAACTGTACATCTATCTGTAAAATTAAGAAAATACAGCAGTAGTTGATAGATATTTCTCTGCTACAGAAATAGGTAAGAGAGCACCAGCTCCTATTATATGGTGATGAAATATGGTATCATATGGTGATGAAATACCCTCTGTTATAAAAATAACAGGCAAAGGTTAATGAAAGCTAACGTGGATTCAAGTTTTAAAAATAGTTGTCCAAAGAGTTGTTTAGATCACTGAAGCTGAATCTTAAGACCTTTGAAGATACAGGAGAGGGTAAGAACAGTTTTATTGTACCAGAAAGGCACAGTTTTGACCAAGACAAGAGGATGGCTGGTGTGGGACTGGAAATGAGGTCACATCTCTTACCTTTCTGCAATAACTTCCCTCCTGGACCAAAGAAGGATGACAGTACCGACCCACGTGGCTCTGGACCTCAGCAGATATCAGATCTCTAGCAGGCAATACAGGATCACTTCCAAACACAGGTGGGCTTTTGTGGCATTCTGAACAAATGGTCCTCACCCAGTGTTATCACTTCTTGTCAGCTGAAGCACAAACAAAATCACTCTTGATCCAGGGTTACAAATGACAGAGAGATCTGAGGATGAGGGAGGAAGCAGGACAGGCAGTGATGGCTGCTGGTCTGAACTGCTGGTGAGCCAAGAACCATCCCCTGCACTGGCAGAGGTGACTGAATGGCTCTGTGCCCCTGAGGGAGGGACCAGGCCATGCTCACAGGGAACCAGCAACTACTAAAGAAGGCTTATGTGGATGGCATTTTTCAATCCACTGTGACTTACTGTGATCAGCATAATCAAAGCATGCAAACAGGGGAATATCAAGAAGCCAAATAACCTCTCATTTGGCTCTGCTGCAGCTACTGCTGTGCTGCATTCTGCTATCCACATGCCTAGAAAGCAGTCAGGAAACTGTGACAGGTCCAGTGGATAATGAAAACAGTTAAAGCTGGAGGGATGTACATGACTTAGTCTGGAGCATTTGTGGGGAAAAAAACCCAAACATTACAAATGTTTTCCTCACAGTTTAATCACCAGTTTTCACAACTGTCATAACTAATGGCTCTTACATTCAGCAAATAAAAGTATAGTGGGAATCAACTGATGGAAGATGAATCTAGGCCAATTCTTCCTAGAAATAAAAGACATAGCAAGAGTGGAATGACTGATCATTAGGATCATGTATCTGATACCTTGTGATGGATCTTCAGCTGAGGAAAAAAACCTTTTCATTAAAAAGCTAGGCTCTAGACCAGTTCTGAAGTATACTTTGTGTTATAGTTAAATCTGGGCAATTTTTCTGACCTTCGCAAAACCTTTGCTTCTGTATTATCCCATGACCTCACGGTAGCTCCACATGGATAGATGTTTGTACATCTGTTATATTGATTGCTGAAAGAGTTGTTTCTTGGAAGTAGAAGACATACACCTGAAAGCCAGGCTATATATTAACCCATCTCTAACCTATGATATTCCTCAGTGTGATGATGAAAAGAGTAATTTGGTTTTCGAACTTGAGAAAATGCTGTAGATATTTATCAAACCTTACCCATAATTGCTACTGTCCATAAGTGTGGTCATTCTGAGGAATGGGTGGATAAACTACCTTTCAGGAGAAAAAGGGCTCACCTGCTGCAAGTGGACTGATTCTGAGAAAGGTACAGGGAAATGAGGATCATTTTGCAATTCCAGACAGGCAGAGCCCAGATTCAGGTTATAGTCAAGAACTATAAACTCACCAAAAGAAACCAAGCAGGTGAGCATCTATCTCCAAAAGTGCCACAAAAGGGTGTTGACAAGACAGTGTTGTCTCACCGCTATGGATTTGTCCATGGCAAATTTTTCCATACCTCTGTCCATGGCAGACCATGTCCTAGCCACAGTTTGCCCCTCTTTGGTCTGATTCTCTGCTGAAATAACTCATCAGAGCATTTCCCTTTGGGTTGCTGCAGAAAATAGGAGGCTAAAGCTACCATGTTGCAGGGTGACGCAACATCCCACTTCAGTTATCCCAGTTCCTTTCCCAGGTGTGCCAATACCTTCTCCCTTCCCCTCCCTTTGCCTCCTGCTGAGAGCTGTCTGTCAATCTTGGCATTCTAGAAAGGGCGTCTGTGATTGGCCAAGTTCAAAAGATGCCTCTCAGCCCTGGGGACATTGGCTTATCCAAGTGTCACTTGTCCCCTGAGCCTTCCCCCCTCCTACCTGGTTGGTGGCACACCTACGCCTTCCCTCCCCCTCTCCCCAGGCTTAAAAGACACAGGACCATGTGGTTTGGTATTCTGTTGGAGCTGTTACAACATTCAGATGTCTGTGTGCCTGGAATAAAGCTCTGGATCAAACCCTCCAGCAGAATCCATCTCCTTTTCCCTTCACCATCACCTAAAGCCTTTCCACCAGAGGTAAAACTGAGTTCCTGCATGCCTGGACCTGTTCCAAGTGCCAGCTGCCACACCCAGCCAGCCAAAGGTGTCTCTGAGGTGAAACACCACAGCTGCTGCTTTTGGTCCAGCAGTAAGGGTCAGATGAGCCCAGGCACATTCCATCCGGTAATATTGGGATCATATTCCAATACTACCATATAATTGTAATCAGTAAAAAGAAATAAAAAATTCAGGATCATTAGTTACTTCTAAAGGGTTAATTTGAGATCTTAAAAATCAAGGTTTTGCGGGCAGGAGGAACAATCTAGAAAAGACAACTTGTTGCTTTATTTCTATGTGTGGAAGGGAGAGCAGTGTCTTTAAGGGCTGCCAGTTTAACAAGGATGTGCTCACTTATATGCACAACTCACTGCTACCATGGGTCAGGTATGGGCAGTGTGAATGGCAAGGGCAGAGATTTCATGTACACCCTCAGCCTATGGCACAGAAGTCTCCTTGGACACTGCAAGCAAAGGGGAAGGGACAGTGGGTAAGTAATCACTGATCTCTTCTTGCACTATTAATTCAAGAGCACACATTATGTCGTTTTTTTTCTTAATGAACTGTCTCTATCTATTTTCTGTTCCCACATATGTTGTTTCTTCTTTTAGCAGGTTGAATTCCTGTCATTCAGTCACTGGGAGGGATTTGCCAGGATAGACCCAGCAGACATTTCTGTAGTCTGAAGAGGGAGAAGATCAGGATTCCAATCCCCATTTTATAGTGCTTCTGCTATTTTCAGAGACAAGAAACAGCTATATGATTTTCTAAGATCACTGCAAAGAGAACTCTGCTCCAAATTTTTGTGGAGTCTGCCCTGTTCAGGCTGCAAAATATGCCTTGTATATCCTCTGATAGTTCAAGTGAATTAAGTCCCGTTTTACAAATGGAAAATACAGCAGTCAGCAAAAAGGATGAAGCATGCATTTTTATATAAAGCTTAATTTAATGTCCTTTGAAACCAATGCAAAGCACTGCATTGACGTCAGAGAGCTCTCAGTCAGATTCATACCACTGTAAATGTAAATTCAATCTTTCCAGTAGTAGAACTCATGTAATAAACCCCATTTTTGATGTACTGAACAGTGCCATCAGGCTCCCCTTTGATCGTCCATCAGCAATCTCCTTCTATGGAGATGATCTTTAAAGCGCGTTATGAAGGAGGAAAGCATCATCGGCCGCAATTTACAAGTAAGAAAGAAGAGGCAGGAGGAGACAAAATTATTAGCAAAGCTGGCTACTATGTCAGTACAGAAATGAGAACATAGCACATGCTTCCCAACACCAAAATGGGCTCTTCTAAGATAAGTAACACAGATAAGAGGATCTAATTTACTACTGATATGTTAAACAATCCTTTCTCTTTATCTTCCTAAGCAGACCTTTATGCAGAAATGAGCTCCAAAAGCTTCCGACAAATTCCAGTTGGTATGGAGGTCAAAAACCCCCCAACCAAGCAAAATGAACCAAGAAAAAGGGACCCTCCCCAAGTCATAAACAACAATGAAATAGTTCAGAGTCCTTGTAAAATAAAAATGAAAAATTCAATTTTTTAGTTGAAAATTTCCATATTGCTTTGGTCAGGTTTGACTCTGTGCTGGCCTTATACAGGCCACAAGTGCAAAGAGGACTAAAGTTTGGTCCATTTTTAGTTTTAGGTGAAGCAAACACATGATTAACCCGTTCTTTGGAAGTCAGATTCATTCAAATAAAGCCCTTATCTAATATTTTATGCACAATTTCCCCTGCTCAGAACCTACAGCACTGTCTTGCACCACTGACAGTGACTAGCAAGTAGCTTGATTTCCCTAGATTTCAATGGACAGCATGAAGATAGCAGTATCATATTGCTTGCCAGAGATCCTCATCATTTATGCAGAGAAAAGCTTGAGTAATTAATCAGTCTTTATTTAAGCACAGAAGAGGGAAGGAAAGCGGAGGTACACAGGCACTCCAAAAGAGACTCTGTAAGGAAGTGTTATTTTTAATATAAAAGATTGGCTCACAGCGCAGTGTTCAAAGTCAGAAGGACTTAAAAAACGCCTTCTATTTCTGTGAGCAGAGCAGTCACAGTCAGGAGAGCTGGAGCCCACTGCTGCTCAAGCACCAACAGCAAGCCTGTTGATGTAAGCTGGCAAGCATTAGTGTACACAAAATCACAGTTTGTAAACAGGCAGGGAATGCTGTGGTGCCAGGGACACACGCATGCACATCCTCCAGCTCCTCTCCAGAATGAGTGGGAATTGCTTGTGCACTGAACTACCTGGACTTGGCATTCAGAGGCGCCTCCACAAGTCAAATCCAAAGCTGCCAGATAAATGTTCCCTTGGATGTGTCCCTGCACATTGGAGTGACATCTCCTGGCAGGTTCAGTTAGGCTCAAGTGCTGGCTATTACCTATGTCCTCCCCCTACAGCACCACAGCTCCTGTCCTTCCCCCTCTCCCGGGCCAGGGAGGAGAGCGGCTGCCTCCTCGCAGCGAGCTGTGCTTGAGGCAGGATCAGTCAAGGCGCTTTCATATCCCAATCAAATTAGCCGCTGGGTTAATTAATATCTCTTTTCTTGTTTGGTGGGCAGATGTACCCCTTGTGGAATCTCCCTTGCTGGGGGTTGGAGGCAGCGCCCCAAGCCCTCCCTGCTGCCCTGCCAGGCTCTGCAAGGGGACAAAGGGCACTGCCATACAGATACCCAAACAGCAGTGCCTTTTTCCATGTTGCAGGACATATAGCACATGGCCAAGCCACTCCTACAGTCCCATCCCCCCCACATCTCCAGCAATCTGTTTCTCTAGGGTGCTGTTATGTTTATCCCTAAAATCCAGTCCCTTTCCTTAGCTATTTCCTTTTCATCTAGATGACCACAAGCAATAGGATTCCTCTGTGTCAGAGGAAAACCTTCCTTTAGAATTTTTGTGCCTTGCCCCAAAGGGGGTCTCAGATGGCTCAGAGACCTGGCTGACAGCTTCACTGGCATGAAACACATGAGGATTTTTATGCAGCTGGCATCTGAGATAACACTGTCTGTTTGGACCTAAGGAGGTTCAAAATCTTAAACTGTTTTAAAAGAGGTTGTTCAGATGCAGCTAGTGGACTAACAAAGTCTGGGGAGCAGGCCTATGACCTTTTCTTGCTGGGTGGTGGTGATGGGGCCTGTTCACAGCTCACGGATGAACAATTCCTACATTAAGACAAAAAATTATAAAGGGCATCTGTATTTGCAGCAGTGCTTTCATAAGAACTGCCTGGAGCAATACTGGGATTGTGTCTCCACAGAATTTAGTAATCATCCATAAAATACATATGTTTCTCCCCTGGGACTCATTGAGAGAGCTGGGGGTAGATGCGGCTGAGCCTGCCCTTCTGGGTGGTAGGTGGGAAAGGGAACTTTGCCTACTGGAAAGGCTTGGGAATCACTGCCAGAGCAGGCTGTGATTTAATACTAGGAAAAACTGTATCCCCTCAGTAAATGTACTTGGACTAGATTTTATATAAGCAAACTCAGAAAAGCCTTACTCATTCTTATGTCACTAATCCAGGCACCTCATAATTTGCAGAGGGTGGGGGAAGGAGAGGAAAATCGACACACTGCTGCTTGCCAGCCACAACACAGCACTGATTTCCCACTGCTTGGATTTCATTAATTTTCTGTAAGACAACAGCAGAGTATTTACTAATACACAGGGAGCCACACACACCCCCTACAGGCATTTATTGCCTTTGCTCATCAATAACTGCTGTGTCTAACTGGACATCTGTGCTCAGGCAGGTGGGGGGGCACAGTTTTCATGACATGCCTCATTTTAATGGTCATAATGAAATGAAAGCATGCCAGTGGCTGCTCTTAGAGACATCATCCCTCTAATCTCTGTATTGTTGAAGCTCAAACATTTTACAGATCAGAATGTAGTGTCTTAATGTATCCTAGAGACAAGTCAATCTTCCTCTGCATCCCTGTGCCTTCCCAGCTCTTGCCAAGACAGCAGAGTCATTATCTCCTCCACTTTTCTATCCTTCCCTCTTCAAACAACACACTTCAGAGGCATTGAGTAATTCAGGCACCAGTCCTCAGGGCTGCCTCCTTACCCGCTGTGAGAGCGTCCTTCTGAAAAAGAGCAGACGAATTCAGAGTGTCTTTGAGGAAGTAAGACAGCCTGAGTGCACGAAATGTAGGGTTTCTTGATCAGCAGCAGCACACATGGACCAAGCCCCACATACCCCAACACACACCAGACTAACAGAATCCCACTCAGGGACTTGGTAAGCTTCAGCTTCATGAAGCAATAGATGTGTTTTTATCAACCACTGGCAGGACCCAAAAACTGTCTCTGCATGAGCAGAAAAGTAATCAGTTGCTAAAACCTTTCCCAGGAACCACATTACCCTCAGACACAATGACCTCATCATGCTGGTTGCTGGCTTTGTGGCTCTCCTTAACAACTCTTGCTTCTCTCACTACTCTTTCCCTAGGAATGCTGCATTTCTCACACACAGGCATGAAATTGTCAAGGCCAAATGTTGACATCTGCTCTGTCCAAAGTTATTGCTCCACAAGCACAGCACCATGTCATGAAAAAGTCCCAGCACCCACAAATCTGTCTCGTTCCTCCTTAGGCCCCACAAGATTTAGGACCACAGACAGCAGGAAGGAACTCAGCAAATATATCCACCAAGCAAGCCAAAACAGAAATATTCACCAAAAAGTTTCCAAATGTTCTCACCTTTGGAAACCTTGGTATTAAGCTGGACACTTACCAGTTGTGGAAATTAAAAGAAAATGTCCTGACCTTTCTGCTCTATCACTTCTTGTTTGGTCAAATGGTCTCCCTGCCTCTTCAGCAGGGAGCAGTTACCAACCAAATTTTGTTTTAGTGACTTTCACACAGAGCTCCCTCTAACCAGCATCTGCCTCACCCATGCAGGGTGGGAAACGCCTGTACATGTCCTGTTCACAGCAGCACTTTCACACAATACCCACAGCATTCCAGCTGGAAACAGCAGAACCTCCTCCCTCCAAGGAAAGGGGAAGAGGAAGGTGAGAACTCCTCACTCTCAGGTCATATCCTGTTGTAACCCTCCAGAAAAACCCAGTGTAAGTTCAGGGCAGTTCACCCTGCATATTTACCTGTTTGGTCTCCACTAAGCAGGAGAAGATGTGGACTTGGGATCATGAGAACCTGAAGAATGGTGACAAATGCTCCCAGCTCTGCCCAGCCACAGCCAGAAAAAGAACAAGTGGAAGAGGAAAAAGTCACTTTGGACATCCTCTTGTTTTTTGGTGTATGATCAAACTCCCAAACCCAGCCCCAGTAAGTCACCCACTCCTCTCTGTCAGGAATGTTTCACCACAGCTGCTGCTTTAGCCACAATGAATGCATGAACACTGACACCAAGTTTCATGAGCTTTAGCTGTGCTATGATTCACACTTTCCTGCAATTATTGTAATTTAATGATATTGTTATATTTTGATCCTATTACATCTAATTAGATAAGACAGGGCCTTATGATGAGACAGTACCTCACACCAGTCGATGACTATTTAGTTTTAAGTGACATCCAGCATTTTAATCCACATTTAATTTCAGCTTTACTCCAAGCTCATATCACACTTCTAATGAAAGGCTGGATTCTGGTCTGCCTTTGGGGCTCCCGGTCTGTTGGCCTGGGGCACACAGACCCCTGGGAGCAGAGGCAGCACAGGAGCCACATCTCACCATTCTTTGTCACTGGGGTTCAAGAAAGGAGTGTCTGCAAACTTGGCAGGGGACAGCAAGCTGAGGACATGGTGACACAGACTTCAGTAGCTCTCCATTAGCACCTCATATGTGCATAAAACAGTGTCTCATCCTCACTGCACACCCCCCTTTGCGAGGGAAGCCATAAGGAATGCCAGGATCTCTTGGGAAAACCCACCATTATGTTAGGATGAACTAGGACATTTCTCACAGTATCTGGTGCAGACATTTTCGGGCAAGGTACAGACGTCCTAGACCCAAGGCTGTTTCCAAGTCACCGTTTAAGCTCTGCGTAACAATTCCATCAACCCATCATTTCCTCTGGTGGAAACTTTCATTCCCAACTGCCCACTTCCACTCTTTCCAATCAGTTAGAAAATGTTATTTCTTGAGCAATCTCAGCCACAACCTATGTCCTCGTAAGCAAGTCCCCCCTTCATTATTAACAAGGGACAGATGTGCAGAGAGAATCGCGGTCCTGCTTATTATCCAGAAAGCTACTTATTCTTTAAATGTCTTAAAATTGCCTCTTTTGAGGTATTGAATTTAATTTTTTTCACCCCAGATTTTATGCTACAAAGAAACAGTCTTCTGTCCTGCCTGGCAGCAATTACTATGGCCCAAGTTTGCTTCAGGATTTATGAAAAGGCTTCTATAGATTCTGGCAGCAGATTTGTTTGTTATTTTTATGGAATACTCATAGACTGCAAGTGATCACTGCAAGAGTGTTACTGCTAAGGAACTTCCTTCAGGCTGGCAGCAGCTCAGTTTCCCTGCCCATGCACACAGACCAGGAACAGCAATGCTTTTAAACTGAAACAGTGAAGACTGAGCTGTCAATCATCAAATTCCTTACAAATAAAAAAAAAAAAAAAGAAGAAGAAGAAGGAGGAGGGAAAAAAAAAAAGCATATTTGAATAGAGGACTGCAAGTTCCAGCCCCCATCTGGGATTTAGTGATGATTAAATCCATTCACTGCTGGCACATTTTTCATATGCCACAGGTATCTCTCAGCTTTTGGGAAAGTACCTGGCTGGACTGGATCTGAGAAGTGACCTGACAATACAGAGGGACTTACCCTGTCACCCTTCTGCCAGGCCACACAGTCAACAGGAGACCCAGAGTTAACACTCAAACTCAACACCAGATTGGTTCCATAAGGACAAATTTAAGACTATGCTGTCCACTAGGGAGGAAGGAGACAACAGAATAAAGATGCTTCAGAAATGAATTTGTCAGGTCAGAGTAGCTTAGAAGTCAGGCATAAGTTTTATTTCTTTCTGATTAGAAGTTAATTTAAGTTGTTAATTGGAATTTCAAAATCCTGTGTTGCCATCAGGACTGTAATGCATTAAGCATATAAAAGCCTCAACACAAGGTAAAAAATGCTGTAAAGTATGTTAATAAAATAATTACATTAAATAATTAACTCTTTATTTGCGTTCAGAAAGAAATCCTTTAAAGGCTTACTGAATAAAATTAAATAATAGAAATAAAGTTAGTCAATCAGCCAGCTAGGAGGACAGAAAACAGGCTGGCTAAGTGCTTGTGGAGGATTATTTCTGTGGCATTCAACCTCAGCATCAGGTAAGGAGAAGTTGATGAAGGAAGAAAGCTGAGAAAGTGCATAATAAACAGGATGAACTTCCAGTAGTGGGAAAAATACATTGTCAGTGGATTGAGGTGGGTCAGATTGTGAGAATGACTGATGCTCACCACCAGCCATGAAGTCAGCGACTACAGGAAAATGATAAAAAGCTGGTGCTAAACATGGCAAGGCTTAAAATCTGGATTTATTAGTAGCCACTTTCAAATAGACAAACAGATTTTTGCTCAAACTGCCAACATTAGTGAGTAATTTTGAAGGCATGGGTACAGAGAGGCAAATGTATTTTGTAATAGCTCCAACACTGTGATTTTGATAACTAGATTGGAATTTGAACTTTCACTGATTTATTTTCTGGGTTATAGCGGGGCTGATAAGGAAGAAGAAAGGGCCACCTTTTCTGAGAAATATTGCATCCTGCCTGGAACAGGATAAGCAAGTGGTCAAAACATAATAGGGGGGGAAAAGGGGAAAAGAGAAAAATCCTTATCTCAGAATTTCCATTTATAGAACACAGGACCTGGGGAGAAGAGCAAGAGGAACCAGGTGTGTGGAAAGTGAATAAAAACTTACAGGTCCTTGAGAGCTTCAGGTTCAGGCAGCACCTGCAGGGCTTTTGAGATCAGACATTTGAGAGGGTTTCACTTTGCAGAAGCTTAGAAACTTTGGGGACCTTCGCCCCAAAGCAGTAAAAACAAAAATCAAACATTTCAAAAAAGGTTAAAAATTTACTCAAAAAGCTAATTGCAAGGATTCTTTTGAGTAAATTAGGTTGCTTAAAAGCTGTGATGACAGGTCCATAAAAATTTTGCTAGCAACTTCCAAAAAATGCCACAAATCTCTACAAAATAATTCAGAGGAACCAACCTTAGTATCATCCATGAAAACCAAAACAGGACATAAAATTCTGAAATTTTAATAAAGAAAAGTTGCTGAAAAGTTATTTAAAATAATACTTTTTACCTCATCAGTGGAATTTTCTGCATGAAATGAAACCAATGTCTTTGATACCTGCCCTGCAGAAAAGGGGTAGATGCTTTTATAAGAAATAAAAGGTAAATTACCAACTAAATATCTCTGAATTACCAAAATGTTAAAATCCCTTTGAACCATAATTAGCTTGCTTCTAACTCAACCTTAGATGGCAGGTTTTCACAGGATAATGGTCTTATGATAATTATGAACCATTTTTCTCTTTCCAGCACATTTTGGGCTGATTTTCTCACAGTGTGTTGTGGGTCTTTCTACTAGCTTTTACTGCTTGTTCTCCTTTACCACAGAGAAAACAACTTCCACATGTTGCTTTCTTCCCTTACTGACTGCGTTATCAAGCCTCCTTTAATTCAGCACCAACCACCCCTGGTGAATACTTAAACCCCTTTGCTTCATCTCTGAATGTTCATGCTCTAATAAAAAGCATTCCCATCCCAACACCTCATGCAGCACATCGGGCATTTTCAGGGTGAATCCAGAGAGCTGCACCAAGGCAGGAGTGGAAATAGACGATCTTTAACATCCCTTCCAACCCAACCTGTTCTGTGGTTCCATTAATTGCTCCTAAGGCCACAGGTTCTCTTGAAGGACTTCCAACCTGCCTTCTTGCACCCACACTTTCTGCAAGCAGAAATGAGCCCCGAGATGTATACTATGATAGTAGAGATGAAATGCTGAGAGTGAGAATTAAGACCATGCTTTACCACATAAATGCTTGCCTTCTTGTCCAGAAAGAGAAGCAGAAACAAGAAAACCTCCGCTGGCATGGGTGTAAGGTGACATTCCCAGATCAGGGAGACCAGCCCCAGCTGTCACTGCTGCCCTGGCTGGTGGCCAGCCCTGAGTCAGGAGCTGTTTCAGGAGTTCACATCCCTCAGAGTGTGGGCACAGCATTGCTACAACTACAGCAGCATCACTGGCCTGTTGTTTGCTTTTGATACTGGCTTGGAGTTGACAGTTTCCATGGCCTCCAGCTGGGCCAGATCCTCACAGGGATACCAGCAGGGAATGTCCAGCTCAAACTCAGTCTCAGCTCAACTGCAAATCAGAAGTTCACTTGTCAAGACTGCAAACACAAAACTTCCATAAGTCCTTCTCTTACACTTTCAGGGAATCAAGTGAAGGATTTTCCCAATAAGCACAGCTGAGTGCTTCTAGTCTGAGTGCTCCCCCAGAGAGGATCAGACAAGCATTAGGAAGGAAGAAAATAAATACCTGCATAAAGTTTGTTTTTAGAAACCATCATCTAGAAGGGAAGCTTCACTTCCCTCAAAGTCTGGCAGGCTGAAGAGACTGAAGTTTTGTTTGGGAAAGCCTGAAACTCTGTGGAGTCCCTGTAAGTCAATATTTTTTAAGATCTCTTATGAACATGAGAATACATCATGGTTTTCTATAAAGAGAATTTCACCTTCATGTTAAGACCCAATTCAGAGATATGAGTCTATTTGTACCCCTTTTGCTGCCAGACAGTCTTGGTAGAACAAATACATTGCCATCATCCTCCAGGCAAGGCACAGAAGCCTTGCAAGTGCTGTCCACCACTGACACAGACATTTTCCCATTTTCCTTTCCCACCCATAGCCCCATGAAATCTGATTTAGCAGCAGCACAACTGCAGAGTCCTTGCTGTGGGGTGAATTGACTGAAGACAATTCAACACTGGAGCCCCTTTCTGTGTTTTCCCTCTCACCATGGCCAGGCTGGGCACTTCACACAGGTGAAACCTTGGATTCCTCTGGAAGAGCAGCAACCATATTTCAGGATGTCAGCACACCACTCTGACATCCTTTACAGACCTGGGTCACACTCATGGCACCAGTGCTCCTGCTGGTGACCCACACCAGCCCCTAGCCAGGCACCTCCACACCCTCAGGGGACGTCAGAGACTGTGAAACAACCAAGGCAGGCAGACAAAGCTCCCCTCTCTCACATTTACTATTTGGGATTATGATCCATTGGGAAATGTAAGCATACCTTATTGAAAGAAACACCATAGTTTCAAAAACCACCTACACCAAGCCATTTAAAAAACTGTTCCTTCCCAGATGACCAAAAAGTTTTGAGGAAAGCCAAAACTTGTTGGTCACTTCTTTTGACCAACAACTTGATTTCATTTTAGACGTGCATTCAGAAGATGAAGCCCTTTTAGGGGGTGAGCAATTGAACAGTTTCATTACTAAAAATGTTAAAGTGACATGTTCTGACCTTATCAAAAGGTTCTTTCCAATTATTTTCTAAACAAAACTCTTAAGAGAATTATGCATTCTATGCAATGTCTTGCTGTTAATGAAATTAATAATTTTCCTAATGAAATTGAAATTATTTTAATCTTCCTCATGAATAAAATCCAAACATCTTATTCCAAGCACATTTAATTCTCTTCAAGTTAAAAGAGAATTACCTAAGAATACAATGGAAATAGATTAAATCAGCTTCAGATGTTCATAAAGGGGTGCTTAGCCTTGGCACCTACCCAGCATGGAAAATTTTAACCTCAATAGCTCAGGTTCAGTCAAATTATGAGGAACAGACACCTGAGCCTTCTCATGATAAGTGCAAGGAAGCCACAGTGAGACAGAGTGAGCAGGGCAATGACAAAGTGCCAAGTCCCTTCGTGAGGAAAAAGAATTTAACCTTTATGGCAAAAGGGCTGCAGGGAAGACAAGATGGACCTCAGGTAGGACAATCTGCCAGTGGCTGGGCATCCAGACTTGTCTCCCAGCATTAGGATGCCTGTTGGACCCAACCAGCTTTCAGCCAGCGGGCCCCAAGCCCATCCTGGGAAGGTGGGGATCCACCAGGTTCTCAGACCTTGAGTGGACACACAATTACTCCACTGCCTTCTCCAGGTGCCTGATCTCAGCCCAGCTGTCACCACTGCCCAGAGCAGGGACTAAGGGGGACTTCTGGCCACGCAGAAACTCCCTGCCTCTCTGGTCACTGTTTCCATCTCTCTGAACCAGGCCAATATCATAAACAAATGAGTGAAGCAAAAGTAGTGGGATTTGCTCCAGCCCAGCTCCTAGGACTCATTTCTATCCCTGGTCTATCCTAGGACTCATTTCTGTCCCTGGTCAGCACCTCACCTCAAGAGGTCCTGCTATCAGCTGCCAGAGGTGGCGTTCCCAAATCCCCACCATTTAAGAGAGACCTGTCACTATCCCTCAAATCTGGGTGATGGGGACTCTCACTTCTGTGCCAAATTTTCCCTGTCCGTGCCTTCCTCTGTTTCTTTTCAGCAAGGTGATTATGTCTTTTCCACCCTTCAATCATTAAAAGCCTGGGGGTTTTTTTTCACTTTAAGGGTGAAAAAGGAAGCAAAGAGAAACACCATCTCCAGCTGAAACAGAAAGGAGAATTTCAATAGGCAAACCATCATTATTCTGTGGTGTGTAGCCTGGAATGCTACCAGAGGCACCTGGCAGAGAGAAACGTAGAATAGGAGAGGTTGAAGAAGCAATGATACTATAGTAAACTTCCTTGGGATGTTAGGTTGATCCAGAAACCCTTTTGCCGAGTTTCCCCATATGTGACCCTTACTCTGACAGATTGCACCAAGCCATGGTTCCTCCACTTCCTCATGTACAATGTACAGTCACCCCAGCAAAAGCAGGGCAAAGGTACCAAGAGTTTATTTACTTAATTCCCCAGTGGTTTGTCCAGCCACATCCAGCCCAGCC
Organism: Melospiza georgiana; assembly: GCF_028018845.1. NCBI lineage: Eukaryota > Metazoa > Chordata > Aves > Passeriformes > Passerellidae > Melospiza > Melospiza georgiana. Next base: position 31,649,261 of record NC_080432.1, on the reverse strand, counting down.
ACCTCAGGAACTCAGCTGGGAGGGCAGTTAGGTTGGGTGGTTTTCAAGACGCTCTTGGCAAGGTGGTGAATGGAGAAGGGCTCAGCTCTGCAAGTGCCCATCTTGAGATGTGCTGGCACTGACCAAGTGGTCCCAGCCAGCTATCAGCACTCAGTGACACATCCCACCTCAGCAGTGTGCTGTAGGATGCTGCTAGCTCTGCAGCCTTCAAAGCCAATACAACATGCACAACTAAAATGAAGGAAAAAAGATGAGGAAAAACCTCACACCTTTCAACAGGCATTATTAGCCCATCTCCAAAGCAAATCTCCTGCCTGCATATTTAGCAACCTGCACATCACCCTCCGAGCCACGGGACATGCCAGGGCAATGGGTCACCCCTCGCCAGTGGCAGTTAATGGTCAGACTCAGTCTCAGAGGACTTTCCCAACCTCAGTCATTCTGTGATTATCTGAGCGCCTGCACTGCAGCACCTGCCAAAGCAGTGCTCTTGCTCAGCCTAAGGTCAGGGTTGCACAGACGTGTGTGCACCCTGGCAGCCTCCTGAAACACCACAGAACCCCTCATGCCCTGGGTCATCTCTGCCGTGGATGGTCAGCCCAGCCAAGCGGAAGCCCCTTTGAGGCTGTGCTGGAAGCTAGTCTTTTCCAAATACGTCGAAAACAGAAGGCCAGGGCTGGATGCAGGTTTGCTGAGATCAGGGCTATTCTGGTGCAGACAGGCTATGTGCTGCTGATAGGGAGGATTAATGAGCCAGGCTGCTCATCCATTGCAATTAGAAACAACACTACAACTATTTTGGTGCCATTTCTCTGCTGAGCAATCAAACAGCTTATCAGTTCCTTCTATATCTGCATGTAATCACAGCTTTGTTAAATATAGCAGGGTAGCAGCCAGACGCTGCTCTGCCCCTGGAGCTAAGGTGTAGGGGACCACTTGCTAATGCTCATACAGCACTAGAGAGAAAGTGAGAAAGGGGTTTGGTGAGTGGCACTAATAAGTGCCACTGTGGTGAATGGCATGGTGAATGGGGAATGGCACTAACAGTGTCACTTTGTGGCAGCTAAAGTCCCTCTGGCATTTTCAGTGGAGAAGGCCCCAAGTGTCTGAAGCTGTAGCTAATCACCACATTTATCAGCATAAGAAATGGTTTTGTGACATTAGTAAAGGAAGAGGGATTCTAGCTCCTGGGCTCTGTCCCTCACTCTGACCATGGAGATCCCTCTCATCTGCCCCAGCTGCAGAATGGGAGAAATAGCACCTCTCTAAAGGATGAAATCTTGTCTCCTGCTTCCATGTTGTTATTTACAAGTGTGGGTGATACTTCAAGGCAGAGAGGACTTCTAAATAAACCAACTCCTTTCTTATGTCCAACATACTATGTTTCATACATCTCATATGGAGCAGTAAATGTTTCATCTGCCTAGATTCCCTGACAAATTATATTACATACATATTTGTGACTGTGCATCCAATCGTCAATATGCTTCAAAATTCAGGGTAGGAAATGGACTCTTCAAACTTCCTGAGATTGTTACTGTTGCTACACGCATCAGAGTTCAGCTAAGTTATCTGGAAGAAACAGCTCACCCAGGGCACTGGAGTTTCCATCCCAGGTACTGTCACAGATCCCAGCCCAGAAAAGCTAAGCCCAGAGGAGCTTCTCCAACAGGATGCACTCCAGCTGGCGAACAGCCAGACTCCACACCACACCATGTCCTGATGGTCACCACAGTCCTCACCACTCAAGAGGCACAGCTGAAAACTGAGGAGGAAAATAATCCATCAGTGTGCCCCTCAGTACCTGTTTACCTCACACTGGAAACAAGTCCCTACAAGCTACTGTCAGTAACTGCAAAAGTTCAGTCACAGGTGTTAAAAGGTTACAAGACAGAGCAAAACACTGAGGCAGATGCACAACACTGCATCAATGCTATATGCCTTTAAAGAGCTTCCAAATGGGTGCTAGCAGGGCAAAGCTTGGTTCAGGACAGCCAGACCTTGTTCAGATCTCTGAAAAATATGAACAGCTCCTTAGCCACCTGCCAGTATCTGTTTTTCATACCAGAATCCTCTTCCATCACCCCAACAGATTTTAACAACCAACATGCTCTCATTGAAGCTACTGCCAATGCCTCTGAGTAGACATTCTGTACCTGCATGTGTCCTGGACCAGAGAGATTCTACAACCCAGCAGCCCTCTACCCAGAGTCCCTGCACCACAAACAAACCTCTGCCCATCTTTATAGCAACTTACTATGCTCTACAGTGTGATCTTCTTTAAATGCTCCACGGGTGTCTGCCAGAAGCGCAACTCGATATGAAGCTTACAAGTGCCAGACAGCTCCTTCATCCCTCCATGACAAATAAATCTTCAGGATAAATCCATGCTCTCCAATGTCACTTCTTATATATAGACAATCAAAGAAACTAAGGTACAGAAGTGGGAAGACAAGGCATATGAGTTAAATTATATTTAACCTCTCATTTAGCGATTAATCTAACAGAAATAGCTTGCTACATTTTTAATTTTACTCTCTGGTTCACATGAAAGTTTTTTCAAGCATTTCTGTACTGTGCTGAACTCTTCTCCTCCAAGATACAGCCGTTCTTATCCTCAGGAATAAACCTTTAGGTTATTTTTCCTTGCCAATGAAATGAACCCAGCCCTGAAGCAGGAGCTCACAGGCTCCTGGCTCAGTGTGACAAACTCCCGTCACATCCCAAGAAGAAACTGAACAGATGGGCATCTCACAGGGCAGGATTTAAGCCAGACTGGATCCAGCCAAATTCAACAGGACCTCAGACAGCTTCCAAGGCCAGGGAATGCATCTCTACATATTGCAGGATACAGGATACTGACTCCATAAAGATGCAAAGAGCAGGGCAGCTTAGTCACCAAGTCAGCAGTAGGGCTCCTGACTGCTCCTTGGGTAAGTTCTGCTACTGTTCCTCACTCCAGCTCACCTGAGAGGCTCTCCACTTGGCCAGCACTAAATAGAGATGCTCAGCAGGTGATTGAAATACGCAGTTTTGCCATCCCAACAGTGCCCCTTGTTTCTAATAAGGAGGCAGTTGCAAGCTGGAATTGCTGCAGGTCATCTTGAGCTCTGGGTTCCCAGGAAGAGTTGTCACCTGACAATGACCAAGTCACACCAGAAGTCCATCAAGATCATTGCAAAAATTCACCCAGCTGCAATGCCTTAAAAATGACTGACTTTAAGTTGCTTTCCTCCAGTCTGAGGAATCACAAGACTGAAAAAGATGCAGAAGACAGCTAAAGCAAGACAAGAAAGGAGCTTGCTCCTCCAGCTCATGCTCCACTGGGACAAGGGCCAAACAGAAGGAGTGGAGACAGCAGAGGCCAGAAACCCCTCAGCAAAAGGAGCTCTGGACTGAGCAGAGGGATTAATACTGCACCCAGCAGTGGGAGGATGATGGGGGCTGGAGCACCGAGGATCACTCTTGGGAACACAACAGGACCTGAACTCTGTTTCCAGCAGCTGTATACTCACTGGGAAAAAAAATGGCTCTGATTATCAGCTACTGATCTCAGCCTGGCCCAAACCATTTGAAACCTGCGTATCAGTAACACCTCTGTGGTACCTACAGGAACAGCAGACAAACAGGCCACAGGAAAGCAGATACCTGCTAAGGAGCCAGCCCTCAACTACTAATTATCTCTCTTTGATTTCCTCCTTAGCTCAGTCGAGACAGAGCAGGCTTTATTTCAGTTCTCCCTACTGAATCAGCATCTTCAATTCCCAGAGGCTTTTTTGTCCTCCTTGCTGAATCAGCATCTTTAGTTTCCAGAGACCTTCCTGCTGCTTAGAGCACACATGCCAGGAGTCAGCTTCACCAGGGCTAAGCAGGACTGGAGGGCAAAACACCTCCTATCTGCCTTTTCCCACACTCCTTGTGACTCCTCAGCCTTGTCAGCTCCTGCCTATGCTTTTGAACACACCTCCCTGCAAGGAGTCCTTGGCAGAGCTTGTGACTATAAGACACCAATGCAATTCCCACACATTTGCTTCAGCTCAAAACACTCCGAGTCTGTATCTGTCAAGAGGGTAGGGTAGGGACCTTTCATCTGTCTTTTTCCAAAGGATGCTGGCACATCTGTGAAAGATAAAGCCATAGGAAGCCTCAGAAAAACATCTGCCAAGACAAGAAGGGGGACTCTTATCCCCAGTGTGATCAAGAAGAATAAAGCATATGAGCTGCTTAGCGTGGAAAGTTAAACAATCTCTTGGCTCTGGAAATCCAACCCTAAAGTCAGGATAGCTTTCAAGATGGACTAATTGAACAGTTTTAGCTTTAACAGAGCTTTATAGCAGATCTCACACATGGCTGGGTCACCATTTGTAAAGAGAAAGTAAATTCCCAACAACAAGCAGCACTTGCTTACAATGTCTGCCTTGCTTTGTAAGATGGATCTCAGGGAGCCACTCACAGGACCTGGGCAATATTCTCAGAAACAAGAACTCAGGGGAGAAATGGAAAATTAGTTATTAAGGAATCAATTTTCCAGAACCGTGCCTATTTTAGCACACTTCACACAAGAGCACAATGCTGATGCCAAGCAGGGAAAAGCACGTCTTGGTCTCACTGACACTCGTGTGTGAATAAAAGGCTATGTGAATAAATGGAATGATTTTCCCTTTTTTTTAACCATGCCTTATCTTGGAGTAGCTGAGGAGGGTGTCACAGCCATCTGTAAGAGCAGGGGACGGGTGATCAAGCCTCAGTTCTGTCCTTAAAGTCATAAATACCTTTCTGGTGTTCCTGTGCCACAGCAATAACAATACCTGTTTAAACCCTATCACAATTCTGGCCCCCATCCCTTCAGCCTTGCTTCCTCCCAGAAATGAAGTCAGATCTTCTATTTTTTTCTGGGTAGGAGCATGTAGTGCTCAGGCAGAGGCTTTTGACTGACACGCAGGTGCATATTTGCAGTGCATCATACTGGGTAACAGAAAAGGATCCAAAATGTGCACACAGGCAGGACTCCTCAAACCCTCACCAAATTTCTCCTGCCCTTAGCATAAAGATGCTATGTGATCATTTACTAGCTTCAGTAAATTCTGCCTTGAGAAAAAAGTCAGCATTACCCTCCAACCTGTTCCCTGGTGAAGCAGTTCTCAGGCTGCCATTTCCCAGCACTGCCTTCACTGGGACACAACCCTCCAGAGGTCCCCTTCAAGGAATGGTCTGCACAGAGGGGTCTGATCAGCCCACCTCCACCATCAACAAACTCACAGCAAACTCTGCTCATTCACAGCCTTACATTACCCTGCTCCACATTTCCAAGACCATCACACTAGAGAATAAAACCAGGCACTGCTCCTCAGGGTGACAAGAACAAGCTGGCAGGGCTCCTGCACCAGAAACTCCAGCTCCACACCCATGCATGGAGCAGCAGCAGCCAAACTGCTGAGCCTGACTGAGGCAAAAACATCAAATCCTCTGCTACGATGGAACTCACTCAAGGCTGCAAGAGCTACTCATTGGCTCAAATAAGAATTAAACACCAGTACTTACATGGCTGCAAACTACATCCTAATGTACTCAGCATGCAGTGGCCGAGGCTGAACCAAAGAGAGGATGTTGTGAGTCGTGTTGGTGCAGCACAACCTTCCTCCCTGTCAAAGTGTTCGAACAAGAAAAGCAGTAACGTGGAAGATAACTTTGAATCAAGTCCTCCTTCCCTTCACGCTGGGTCCCAAGAATGCAGCTTGCACACCTCTGGTGAATAACACAGTGTTTATGGCCACAAACAGGCTGCAAGGATCAACTTTTCAGCCAGCCCCCAGCCCTGTTGCTTCTGCTTCTGGTTCTCTGGTAAGAAAGGTTTTCTAACCTCCTCCCTCCTACCTAACCAGGGGCACCTGCAGCTCATGGACAGCTGGAAGAGGCTGGGCCCAAACATGGGGAAAGGGGGGAGGGAGGGAAGGAGACCAGCTTTGCTAAGGGACTTCCTTCCTTCCCAAAGCAAAGGCTCCCAACCAGCAAATGGCACCCTCTCTGTCCAGCCACACTCTCCCTTGGCTCCAGGAGCAGTCACAGTTCAAGAAGTTTTGCTTCCTGGGCAACTATCACTGCCAAGGATGTTTTCAACAAAAGGACCAATTATAATCATAGAAAAGAAAAAAAAAAATTAAAATTCAACTCCAGTAGAAAAATAATTTAATAAAGGGATAAGTTTCAAGAAAGTATCATTATAGTAACAATATTTTAAGTAAAATGTCCACAAAAATATACATGTCTAATGTGACTATACATTAAGTTTTCCAACAGGTCCTGTTTTACACTTGGTTCAGTCCATGTAGGTTTTCATCTAGGAAAAGCCTTTACTGCTATCAGCCTTCCTGGGACAGATCAGTTTGCACAACAGAATCACATGGAAAATGTTTTCTAACTCCTTTAAGGGTCATACAAATAAACTTTAGAGGTGGTAACAATCCAGAACAGATCAGGTCATACCATATCATTAAAAAAAAGTGAGTACAAACAAGGAAAGTGAAAGTCAGCTGCCCAAGGGACACAGGCAGAAACATCAGCCCTACAATGCACACCACACAACACTGACACAGCTGGAAAAGGAGGGGCATGAAGGGAAGAAGGGCAAGAGGGAGGGGAAAATCCCAGGAGGACAATTCCCAGGAATTGTGGAACTGCTAAACAAGGGAGCTATAGAGAAGCCAGGGAAAAGCACATGTGACCAACATATGTCTAAAAACTGGACAATTTTGTAACATAGAAGATAAGCTAACTACAGGAATATGAAAAGGAATCAGTGGAGATTGTTTATTTCTTATTTTTCCAAATGGCTACTGAGCTGTAGAAATAACAGGTCTGTTCCAAAAAGCCCTTACCAATAGTGCTAATTCAGCCGAACCAGAAAGAAAAACCTGGTTACAGAGAGATGGAAGAGTACAGCAGAAAGTAAAGAAAACATGTTCCACCAGCAGAGGACAGGAACGCAACACTGAAGGGGAGATGCCAAACAAGAGAGATCAATGTTGTCAATGGGAGAGGTACAATGCCACAAAAAAACAAACCAAAGGGAACAAAACAAAAACCCCATCCCATAGAAAGAAAATGGAAAATGGCAAAAGAAATAAAAGGACACACACTTTCCAAAAGATTTTTTGTTTTATAATCAAATTTCTTTTACATAGACAACTGAAACACACCAATATTTTGTGCGAAAAATATTTTTAAATAAACTTTGCTTGTTCTACATTTTTGTACATTCTGATATACATATGTGACAAGGTTTATGGCACTGTAACCAGGATCAAAATCATACAAAGGAAAGAAATAATTGCTCGCATTTATCCTTTCTGAATCAAGCTGGCTGCTGTTGCACTATTAGACTTTAAAAATTATTATCTTATTATTAGTGGGCAGCCAACTCTTAATTGGTTTGAGCACTCAAAACAAACCCCAAATTATTATTGCACAAGAAGCCAGTGAAGGCATATGGCATAGAATGATCGAAGTCCCTTACTGTTAAAACTTAACACCCCAAAATAGAAAAATAGAACTGGAACATGAAACACGCCAAATAAACTTTGTTTTCTTCTTTAGTTTGAGTCAGGAGTGTGAAAAGTACCTTGCAGACTTTTAAGCTGCTCTGATTTCCTTTGCATCAGTGAGCATTTTGCACAGTCTTTGCAGAACGAAGGCCCATCTGTTTCAGGGAGGTTTTTTCTGCTTTGTTTTGGTTATTTGTGTTTCATCTTCAACTTAGGTTTCTTCAGTCTATGAACCTGCACAGACTACTTAGCCATAAACTCTACAAGTAGCCGGAGAGGAGGGAAAAATAAAACTTGAAAGGAAAAAAGCCCAACATTTCTTCTTCCTGTTGTTTTTATTTTAAAAAGTACTCTTTTTGCTCTGAAGCCTCCCTGCTGTGACAGTGTCTGAGAAGGAAATCACAACAGCATCTCAAACCCAGCAAAGTTCTTGGATCTTTTAAAAACCTTTCGTTACAAAAAAGGTTTTTATTCACAAAAAGTTTGCCACAAAACTCCCCTTTGAAAGCTAAAAAGAAAACCCCACAACCACCCATCACTGCGCCAAATCAGGTGAAGAACAGGTTCCACCTCCTCGCAGCGTGGCCGTCACACAACGGTCTCGACACCGATCAGCTTTGGCGTGAGGATTCGCGGGGTGACTCCATTGTTCAGGTCTTCTTCGAACTCCAGTAACTGCCCCATAAAGTTAAGGTTCGGGGAAATGATTGGTCGTTTTCCTTTGACAAATTTATAGGCATCTGTCATGGTCATGCGTGTGTGCTTCATTAGGTACGCAATAACGATGGTGGCAGATCGGGAGACACCGGCCTGGCAGTGGATGAGGAGACCTTTTCCACACTGATGAGCTTCCTCTGCAAACAAGACAGACAAAAGAAAGTAAGATTTCTGCCCCTTTGTAAATCAGAACAAGCTCAGTGCAATTAAGAGTAACTTAAAAAAAAAAAAAAAAAGTTTCTTGATTTGGAACTTTTCATGGTGTCTCTTCCCCCTCCCATCCAGCACATCTTCCCCCAAGGTTTCAGAGCTACTGAATGTGAAACCCCCAGTCCACTCTGACACTGAAAATCCTCACATGCATTCTCTGCTCTTTATTAGTGGAACCATGCATTGAGAGATGCTGCTTCACTGCCAGGGAGCATTTTGTGAGGAGGGCAAGGTCCATGATGAGGCATCTCAGGCTTCATTTCCACCTCAGTTGCAACACCACTGCGTTATGTCAGCAGCTCAACCTCCCTGTTTTTCAGAGCAGGGAGCCACTTCTAGAAACCAGCTATTTTCAGATTCAATTCATAACAATACATGTGTTTCAACGCCCTTTCCTCTGAAGCTTTACAAAAGTACTCTTGAAATGAGCTTCAGTGGGTGTCTCTGCTGTGGTGTCTCTGCAAAAGGAGGAGCTGGATACACACACACACACCATTAAGATTCATCACTTACAGGGAGGCACCCTGGCCAGCATTTAGGGGGGATAGAGTCCTTCTAATCACATGCTAACAGGACATGAGAGAGGACAGTCACTACCATACCATCCTCATCTGCCACAGCTTGCTGTTAAAACAGGAGATGGAACTTCCAGGAAGTCACACTTCCAACTACTTCTTTTATTTCAATCCACAGGAGGAACATGAATTTAGTTTGCAGGTTTTGGCACGAATCTAACCCCACCAAGAGTACACTTCAACCCACCCCACATGTTCAACCCGTACTGTGAGAGCATAAATGAAGCCAACTTCCCTTTAGACATTTTTGCCAGTTAGTATTTCAGAAAGCTGTAACTCTCTAATGCATTTTGACACACATTCCCAGAGATGATTTCATTTCCTATGGCTTTAGTCTTAGCTAAACCTGGGGTTGGTTGTGGTTTTTTGAAGACATATTTAAAGAAACATAGGCTAACAATCCACAGTTTAAACATTTCCAAATCTTCTCAAATGCAATTTAAAGTTTACCCTGAGGAAGGGAAAGTTTTGACCGGTTACTTCCCCAGCTGGTTAATTTGAGAGGGAAGAAAAATTCTCAATGGAGATATATTTGTTTATTAAAACAAAGACAGACCCTCAAGATGTAATTATTAAAAAGGAAGTAAAATGGGTTTTGAAAGGCTTTCTAAATCTTTCCAGAGCAAAGCTGCTTTCTCTGCTCTTGGTAAGGTCACAAGCCAAACACTATCTTTCAGTGGTTTTGAGAACTCCAATCCTGCAATTCAAGGGATGAGGGGAGCAGAAATCTCTCTCTTGTACCTCAGAAAGACCTCAATGGAGCTTCACAGTCTCTTTACCTTAGCTTAGCCTATTGCATCTCCTCGTCTTGTTCAACTTGAAGTTTAAGGTTTTACTGGATTTCTTGATACAGCTGTTTTCCTAGAGGATCAAAGCAAGGTTTCCTTTTTTCTGCCCTTCACCCAAACAAGTGTTGACCTTCCCAGGCACACAGTACCCAGCAGCTTGGGAAGCCGACAGCACTACTGGTACTGCTGGGACTGGGTTAAGAACACAAGGGAAAATTTGAGTTAGAGATCCTTCAGTACTTCACACTGTAGAAGACAAGCCCAAAGGGTCAGAGTGGTAAGATTCACCTGAACTGCAGCATAAGCAGTGATTTCCCTATTCACTCCACTAAAGCAGTGTGGCTGCAGAGCACAGGCACCAGCACACCGTGACACCCTGCCAGACACAGACAGGCAAGGCTGAGGAGCCCTCTGCCTTGAGCTGCCAGCCCTGCCCAGCACACTGCAGGGGCAGATGGGCTCACAGCAACCTGCTGAGCCTGGCCCTCCTCCCTGCTCCCACAGCTGGGGCCCAATCCCTGCTGAGCCTGAGTGCACCTGAGCGCAGAGCCAGCACAAAGGAGGGCAGGGAGGAACATGGCTCTGCACCTCCCTGCCGTTATGGACCTACACTGTGCTGCTCACACAAACACACTTCTTCCTTTGTCTAGTACTCCTCCATAAAACCTGAAGTATTGGTAAAGGAAGTAGCTCAGTCTCAGCACAAGAAAATAGAATTTTATGTCAGTGGTTCCCCTGGCATATTTCAGAAAACCTCTTAAGACACATACTTGTGCTAGCAAAGCACCTTTACTATGCCACAAAAGCAGTGTCCACAAAGACATCTAGAGGGGCAAGGAAAGGTCCTCAAAAGCTTTCAGTACCACATGCTGAAGCCCTCTCTGACCAGCCCTGCTTGAAGTGGCCATCTGGCTTTAGCCTAGCTGAGCATGGCCCCAAACTTGGCTGAGGGCTGTGCTGTGCTGATTGTAATGAGGTCCAGAACAACGCTGCTGGGTCACTTCAGCAATCTCCACAACAAGCGATGTGTCTGTGGTGACCTCTCTCACGCAGCCTACAAGGTTGAGAGGCTTATTAATGCAAGTTTTCATCACTATCCACTCAACCACGCATACACTCTGAAGCTACAAATCTAATGGTGGAACAAGCCAAGTGTGAAAGTTTGTCAGTTTTCTCATTACGTTAGCAAAGACTGAGAGACCATTAAGAACAGTCACTAAGAAAAACTGGCTGAAAGCCACTGTGTGGAAACTAGGAATTCAAAGGAATCAAAAAGAGGGGATGACAAAAGTCTCAATTTTTTTGAGTTTCCTGAATTTAGAAGCCTGGAGGTAGGCGTTACTATCATTGGATAAAAACTGTAACCTCAGGCTACTTAACCAGATGGGCCAGAGATGAGAAAGGACAGAAATATGACGTGCCCAGCATTTCTGACAACCCAAACTAAAGGAAATGTGGCCTTAACCAGCCTTCAGAGTTCCTGGCAAAGCATAAAGTTCACTCTCAATTGTTATAATGGGTAAAAATAATAACAATGAAAAAACAAACAGAAGTATTTCCAGGGAAGGGTAATTACCAATGAACTCAAAAGCCTCTTCAAAATACTGCCTGAGATTCTGCTTGTTGCTGTCAGTGGCTGGGAGCCGCTTGTAGTTGAACATGCCTTTCTCATAATGGTACAGGGGCAGGTGAGTGGTCACGTTGATGACGTAGCCGATGTTCATCCTCTGCATTTTCTCCAAGTCCTGAGCATCGTGCTCGTTTCCGAGGAAAAGGAAAGGCAGGATGGGGGTGAGCTCAGCGTTCTCAATGTCTGGCGTGGTGGGGATGGACTGAGGTAGCACGGGGGGCACGGCGGAGGCGCCGCCCCCTCCTCCCCCCTCGGGGCACTCCTGCAGCTGGAGGGAGTTGTCACAGAGGTTTTCATGGTTCTGCCTGAAACCGCTGAGTCCTCCTGGGAAGAGAGATCAAGCAGATACTTTGGTTAGATACCCCAAGATTCCTTCAGAGCACACAGTGGGGCCACAAGGATTGGAGCTGGTTCTGCTGTCCCCATCACCGCTGTAACAGTGCCACTGGGCTGTCGACAGCAAGGGTGGCATGAATCAGCAGCAGGCATTGTCCTCCCTCTGTGCGGTGGATGGTGCCAAAGAACAACAGGGCTCACAGACAAACATGCCTCTGTGCAACACCAGCCTGCTAGGGCTGCCTCACCTACCATCCCACGCGACAAGGAAGGTGTTCCAAGAAAGAAACTTGACCAAAACTAAGGGGCCAAGGGGCTATCAGCACACTAGAGCAGAGCAGCAAGCCAGCTGGGACAGTCTTAGCTTTACCTGTCCTTTAGCAGGACTGCAGGGCATCCCCCCCACCCAAAAGCTCTGAGGGGGATGGGAGCAGCTCACCCCAGCATCACTGCAGGGAACAGCATGTACCCGTCTGTGTGCCCAAACAAAAGAAAACCACTCCTTGTAACCTAACAGCGACTGAGGTGCTTGCTTAACATGTGGCAAACAGCTCTCCTTCTGCTGCCCCAGCCACCTGAAAATATCTAGCAAGAGTTATTTTTAGGACATTAAAATGGATTGGGAAATGGATCTGAGGGGGGAGGGAGAAGTCAGTTTTTCAGTGAAGGAAGCTCATGCCTTCCCTGTTCTATTGCTGGCTTTTTCAATAACCATTACCCTCCCCTTACTTTTTTTTTTTTTTTTTTTTTGAGGAGGGTGGCTTCACAGAGCTGGAGCAAGCAAAGTGGACCTTCTTTCTACACCTCATTCTGCCCTGACATCAGCAGCAGGCTCCCCACCTGCTCAGTTTCCATGGCGATCCCACAAAGCACACAATGACATCAGCTGGCATGACATCAGCTCTTTGAGTGCAAACAATACAAGAACTACTACTTTGTGCAAGGCCTTTGGTAGGAGGCAGCAGCGTTCCTGGAAGTCACTGATGTAATGCTAACAGGTGGCTCCTCTGAAAGAAAAAGGCGGAAAGAGGAGAAACGCAGGGATATGTTCCCCCCACCTCACGCATGTTGCTGTTGTGCCGGGATGCCTGAAGTCATGCTCAGCATCAACATGAGCCAAGTGCTCAGGCTCAATTGCACTTTGTTAACTGCAAGCCAAAAAAAACCCAGGAGAGGGGAGAGCGACTCTGAAGTTACTAGAAAGAGCCTCACTAGCCAAAATAAATGCAGAATGTCACTCTCCCAATAATGTTATTCAAAAAGAAAAAAAAAATAAAGAGAGAAGCTACTTGTCTTTTCCATGCTCTTTCACAGTGATCCAGTGAAGGCATTAAAGTGAAGCAAAATATGCCTCCACTCGGGCTCTGGATCAGACACAGCAAAGGGTTTCAATGCCTACTGTTGAGGGCTGCAATTCAAATGTCCAATTCAAGTGTCTGTGACATGCTCAGGGTGGGACCCACCCAGGCCCATTTCGGTGCCCTGTTCTGCATTTCAAGGGCACAAGGCACTCAGACTAGTTACAACCATCTGCGCCCCTGTAATGAAAGTGTCCTTTTCCACATCCAAACTCGTGTCCTTCACGCACTGCTAGCAACGTCATTTCCCTGAAATCCTTGAAATGCCTACAAAATGCAGAATATTTCCCCTGCCTCAAAAATGTGCTTGTCTTCAGCTATTTCTGCTGGTTATAGGACGCAGAGGAAACAGATTTGCCTTAAAGATCTCTATTATTTAAGTTTTTATAACAGGGGATCAGGCTAGAAAGAAGAGCAAGGACAAAAACTAGAGCTCAACTGCACCACCTGGCCTCAACAGGGCCTGAAAAGTCTTCTCAGTCCACTCAGGAAAATAAACAAGATGATGGTCCCCAAGCTGAAGTTTGAAGTCTCATCTAAACCAACAGCCCCAGCCTACAGTCTAGGCTAAAGACTAAACCCTAACCCACATTCCCATCTTTCTGAATGGGCAAGCAATCCATTCAGCTTGAATACTCCTGTTTAAACAATAGCTAAGCATGCTGGGATTCCCAAGAAATCCCCTGAAAAAGATTTTTTTTAGTGACCCCAGAGCCAACGCTCATTTTCCACCTCTCCTGCTGACCTCTGGGAATAAGCAGCCATAGGTGGAGGTAGAACCCCACTGGTTCCTCACTCAGGTGGGGACACACTGATGGTGTGGCAGACACCATCTCGCTTCACCAGCTGTCTTGTAAGACACAGCAGAATATCAGGGCAAAGGATGGGAAGGGACCCCAAATACAACATACGGAAGATGCCCCAACAAGTGGAGTAGCCAGACATATAATACCTTCATTCACAATTTTTTTACAGACATTTACAGACATTTGCCAGTGCCACCATTCCTAATGTCAATTCACATCCCCCACTCTCCTTGATCATCTCCTCATGTGAGAGGAGAGTTAAAAAGTCAGTTCAAACAATATTTAAAGCAACCCTCAGAGCAAATGTTCCTGAAAGAACACATTACTGGGGAGAGGATTACTAACCTGAACTGGCTCAGACATGCCAGCCTGGGGAGGACTGGACAAGAACACTGGTACCCAGGAAATGATGCAGCAAGATGCAGTCATGGCAGCAAGCTGAACTCTAATCGAAGAGCAGGAGCTTAGCTTGTATCTGTGCTGCCATATGAGTCATGAAGGTCCCAAAATGGACCCAGACACCCCCTGAGTGCTGTTCCATTCTCAACACACACCATCCTTGTACAAACTGATTTATGAGGCACTAGAGTAATTTCAGTGGCACTCAAGCACGTATAATGCTCAGGCTTTTCTTAAGTTTGAGACTACCTCCCAAAACAGGTCCAAGCAAAGTTAATAATGATCAGTCAGAAAGAGAGGAGTGGATTTTCCACATGAAGATAAATACAACATACAAAGTATTCAAATGCATCTGCTGCTATTTTGGTTCATTTCAAGTCTTCATTTAGGGAGAGTAGAAAAGGTGGGAGAGAAGAGGCTGTTCCCACACCAGAGGCCAACACAAATATCTTGCAAGACTGGTCTAAGAGTTGATTCACTAAACTCAGTAAGGTGCAAGACACCAGTGCTACTGACCACAACTCCAGACCACAAGGAAGCTCAAGGCATGGATGCAGAGACACAGCTTGGGGTTGTAACAAAAACTGTTTTGTGATTGACCCTGCCCAAGCCTTTCCAAACCTGGGGAATGAAGGAAGCACTACAGAGGGCACTAACAGCACCTGTGGCCAAGAAGCACAACTTAGCAGAAGCCTCTTACTAGCACAAAAGCTGCATTTTAAAAGCAGCTTTTCAGATGCTGTTTGCAATATGGGAAAAGCCTTCATCATATAGAGACAACCCAAGTAGAGAGGAACCATAATATATCCACCAAGAAAGCCCATGGGAATGCCTGGCAGTCTGCTGGAACCACAGCCACAGAGTCTGGACTCAGGAGTGTAGCCACCTTCAGTGACCAACCAAAATGCCAGCAGGCAGATGAGCCACTGATGGATGTCCATTTCAACACTGCCCTGCCTGCAGCCCATCTCCCCTGGCTTTAAGCACTCCACAGAGCTTGTAATGACTAAAGCATGAGCAAGTATGCCCAGCCAGTGGGATGCAGCCTGTGCATGGGCACGGACAACATCCCAAGTGCCTTTGCTCTGTTCCAGAACGGCTGCTGGGCAGGTGTTCAGAGGGTTGAACCTACCCAAACCCAAACAGAGATGGACATACAAGGGCACTCAGCACTCTGGGCAACCCAAGGTATTTCTTCCATGAGGAAATCAATCAGTGAAGTGGAATCTTTGCTGGCAGATGGCCTCACATGGCATTTAGCAGAATACAACAGAACACCAAGGGCTCTTTGCTCACCACTGATGCAAGACCCAAGTTGCAGAACCCTTCTTGCAGTTGTAACTGCATGACATTTTCCAACATCCTACCCTGCCAGAACAGTTAATAAGTGACAACAGACTTTGGAGTGTCTGAGACCTCAAAAATTTTGGAGAAGTTTTAAGTCAGCACCTTACGTGCTCCAGCTATTCCCACTCATTTGTTCAAATTCTCTGCAGCCATCTGCCCATAAACATCTCACTTAATGCTCCTCAAACTCTCCCATCAGGCAGCACCCAAGCAGCAGCTGCACACAGATTTTCCAGCTCCAAAGCCACCCAGGACCCCAGGGCTCACACCAGCACTGCAAGACCAGGTGAGCAGCTGAACAGCAGCCAAAGCAGCTCTGAACAAATTAAAAAAGACAAGAATCATGGGTCTGGCAATAAATTCATGCTTAACACAGTGTCCGTCACTTGCCATCAGAAGAGGGCAAATACGATGCAAAACAAGCACAAAAGGTACAGCAAGAATGAGGCAGCCAGCTTTTTATGAGAGACTATGGCCTTGAAATAGCATCATCTTCAAAGAAATCCAGAGAAACAAATTTATAAAAGTGGATTGGCTGGTTGGGGATTTGCTTGTTTGAGGGGATTTTTTTGTGTTTGTACCACGGCAGCTTTTTAGTTTAGGGGTTTTATTGTTTGCTGTTCAAGAATATTGAGAATTTAAATACAAGGAGTACAGTAACACCTGGCCTCCTCCTCTGTCTCTCCTTCAGCCACCACTGCTGCTCTCTGGCTGCATTACTATATGCAAACTAGGATTTGGGTTCACAATATGCTTTGGCACATTTGCAATATGTTTCCTATCTGGAAACAGGTTCTTGCCCCAAAGTTAAGGAAGTAAATGACCTTGTTTCCAGTGGGAGAGCTTAGAGAGAGGCAGCTACAGTCAAATACCCTCACCACAAAGCAACACCTTTGCATTACCTCATCGGTGTGGATATACTTTGTTGTGAGCGTGGCAGGTACTGGGTGTTCCCGCTCCCACTGCAAACAGGAACATACTTTTATACATGACAGACTGCAGATGTGGGAGCCACATTTAGACTAAGCACGTGGTCTTAGGAGACAACCAGACCTTTTATATGGTTTTCAAAGCTGTCCAGGCAGATTTCTGGATCTGCTCATCCTTGATTACAATACCACAAAGCTATCTTGGAAAAAAAAAGGGGGGCAAAAAAAAAGAAAAGCAATGCACACACAAGCACAAGAAGAACAGAAATCCCAGGAGACTGGGAAGTATCAGTGAAAGAGATGTTCAATCTGTAAATTCCCCTCCTCTCGTATTGCTGGGCTCTTTTGGGGTGCATAGCAGAGAATCTGGTGTTACCACAGTTCTGGTCTCCACAAACTTTAGTTGCTCAGTAGTGAAGCCAAGCTTTAAAACATCCACTCAGCATGTGCCCTGTGAGTACCATCACAGCAAACCCTGCGGCTGTGTTTGAGTGAATTTAGGGCTGAAATGTCACAGGGAGCATTTGGGGTGCAGGACAGAGACACTCAGACAATTGGTGTGTATCTGTTTAAGACAATGCTTTGAATTTGTGCAATACAGCCTGTTCCTTTAAACCTGTGACCTCATTTATTTACATTACTGCAGAAAAGCACTGCCAGAAGCAACAGCTGATGACAGTCTCATGTATTTTTCCACTAAGACAACAATTAAACTGCTCCTGTGTTATTAATGAACAGATGACTTTGTGTCAAGTTGATTCAAAGCACAGGATGCCTCAAGGTTAAGCAAATGTGACTCCAGCACGTAAAAACAGAAGTTAGGTATTGTCCAGATGCTTCGCCCACCCAGTGCTCTCCTCCCTCCTCAGCCTCCTGAGCAGGAGGGCCCAGGTCTCACAGCCAGCCCCACCATGCTCCCAGCAGTGTGGAGAGGTCCTGCTGCAGGGTGGCACACTGGTCCTGCTGAGCCACCGCCACTGCAATGCCACCATGCAGCCTGCTCCTGGGCCATGGGCCTTCCACCAAGGCAGATGCTGCTGCACAGATTGAAGCAGAATTCTGCCATTATAGGCCCAATCCACTCCTAGGATATGGACAACAACCTAGACCATCTCTTCACACCACCAACACAGCTAGGGCTGCAGGTGTAGGTGTGCTGAGCACCAAGGAAACTGTCAGGGAGGGCATGGAGGCACAGGGGCTGCATTCATCGGGCACAGGGCCTAAGGCCACCTTGCAGTTGTAGATGCAGCCAACACACTGGCTCACAGATGTTACTGGAGTGATTTTAGCCATAACAAAGATGGTTCCTGGTGTGTCCTGGGGATTATGCTCTGTCCATCCTGAGGCACTGAAAGAAGGGATGCTCAGACCTCAGAACAACACAAGACACCCACTTTCCTTGCCCAAGCAGAGCTCTGCTTCCCAAACTTCTTCTACAGCATCAGGGCCAATCCAAGCAGATCACTGTAGGAGTGTTCCTACTCTCCAAGCAGATGGCCATCTCCTCACCACAGCTACAGCTGAGCAGTGCTCAAGGCTTGCCCTCACTGCTGTAGCAACTTTGACATGGCTGGAAATACTGTATTTGCCCACACAGCAGGAAGGACAACTCCCTTATATCCACAGGGGTGGGGACCTATTGGACCACACTCAGCCAGGTGACATTAGTGAACTGCTCACCTGCCTGTGGGATGTTCCAAGGAAACCCTGTCGTGGGGCTTTCCCTGTCACCCACACAGCATTCAGCAACAGATGTGCTGCAAAAGATTAAGCTTTGAGCAAACATAAAAAAGTAAAAGTAAACAGCACACACAAAGAACAGCTTCCACCTCGATACACTCAATCTAATCTAGTCTCTCCCTCGAACTGAGCTGCCAACAGCACTTCAAAAAAAAAGGCAAAACTTCACATTCCAAAGAACTTGCAAGGTCAGTTTTTTTCCGTGTAAGAACTATCCCGAGAGGTCAGTTTGTACACAAATTCTGGCCTAGAGGAGTCGCAAGGACATCCTTGACACAATGGCTTTGAGGTCCCTTTAGAAGTCAAGAGTGCAACGCCAGATAAAGAGGAAAGATTCCCCCTCAGCATCAAGGGACATGCACATATGTTTGCATGTTATTTCTAATTTTATCTCACTATGGTTCTCACCCCTCGTCACAGCACATCCTCTCTCATTGGCTTTTGAGGTCCCTGACCTCATCCACTTTTATTTTTTTCCTCTGATACCAGCACAGCAAAGCTGGCTCTCCCAGGGTCACATCCTGGGGAGGCAGGCAAGAAGCCATCCAAAACCCCACTCCCTGCCAGACTGTGCCAGAGTTGCTGGCTCTGTCCAGCTCCATTCTAGTCTCCTCCCATCCCACTACCACCCATTTTCAACCACACCATCACCCCCCAGGAGCCTCCCACACCTCAACACGACTTGCTTTTTTCCACCATCAGCTTTCACCTCTTCACTTTTCCTCTTCTCGTGACTACTAGATCATCTAAATCCATTCCAATTAGAAAAAAAAAACAGTCTTTCTTCCTTGACCTGCCACTAGAAAACCTTTCTTCGATTTCAGTTTAACTCTTCTTTATACTTTTTTTGTCTTAAATTTAGGGGTTTCTCTCAGACCCTGAACACCCAAGCAAACCCACATATCCCATCCATATCACCCCTTTACCTGTCAGCTTTTCCAAGAGATGCTACTAACCTTTGGGCTCATCAGCCTGTCCAGAAGCCACCCTGAATAATTTGGGACCCCCTCTCTGTATTCAAGACAGTGGTTCCAACTTGTAACTGGAAATCTGCCCTGTGTTATGGGAGTGCTGAGTCTGCTTATTTCAAAATAAAAACTCAAGTATTCACAGGAAAATAAGCTAGCTTTCTTCAAACCACTGTGTTATCCTTGGGGAGCGGTCAGGAAGGTGAAAGAGAAGGCCTGATCTGAATTTTGGTACAAGGACTAAACCATACAAGAATGTAAATAGGAATAAGGCAGTAAACCCCACATCCCAAACACACTATGGTGACAACTCTGCAGCCACCAAGGAGGACTGGACGTGCCCTCCCTGGAGGGCAAGCATTTATAGCAGAAACTCAAAATTAGTCACATTACAAATTCTCATGGCAAAAGTATGTGTTCCCATGGGGATGCAGGCTAACATGAAGTCCAATTAAATAATCACTGGAAATGTCAGCATAAACCCTGAAAGAATACATACTTCTACTGTGAAATGCTCCCACTGGAAATCATATTAACAAAAAGGTCATCAAGAAATGCTAAAGCTATGTACAAAAGAGGCAGGGGAAGTGAGGGAGGAGGGAACAGAAACTATTTTAATGCAATACAATACCACAAATGGTTTTATATTGACAAAGAGCTATGGGTCTGTTTTCCCAGACAGAGGTAGAGCTGAGCAGATTTGCCCAAAACAGCAAGTTTCATTTGTTTTTTAATCGATTATCAGTTCCCTCCCCGGCCATGACCATATGCACCTCTCAAGCGAGGGGCCTGGACAGAGCCAGCCCAGGAGCAGGACACGGGCAGCTGTGGCTCAGCATGTCTGAGGAGGCAGAAGGGTCCCAGCAGTGTGTCAGACACACGCAATCCTGGATGCGTAGGAGCAGACCTTTCTGTTTAATCCGAGCGCTTTAGAGAACACTGACATTTTCATGCTTCAGCCACACATTTATTCTCTTTCCCCTTTTAAGGACAACCTCTCCAGGACAGTTTCTTTCTAAAGAGAGAGCAGGCTGCTTTGTTTCTCCTGAGAATAACACAGGCTCTTTTCCAGTCCAAGCCACTGCTCCTCTACATCAGAAACACCAGCACCATGCACATTAATATGAAAGGAAAACAGGGTGCTGATACAGCACACTCTCATTGGGGAGTACCATCCATTCCTGATGAATTTAAACTCTTTTTAGACTGAAAAGTTTCTACCTTTTTATCTAGAAATAACAATATCTGGCTCTGATTTGACATTTTCTAGCAAGGTATTGCAAAACACATTAAGGAAAAACAAGGAAAGCAAAGGATGGTTTCTTGACATATCTCAGTGCCACAGAGTCCAAATTAAAAGCAGCACACTACTGGAAGTAGCACGGTGTATGCTAGCCCCCACTTTGGCAAAAGCTTCAGGGCCAGCACGGCTGGCACATACATCCCAGTCTAAATGGTCAAGGAACCAAGGCTAGCCCCCAAAAACCCCACAGGCAAAGAGAAAGTTGACCAAGATTGCATCCATATTCTTCAGACTCAAGGCAAGAAGGAAGCAGGGAGAGGGTGAAGAGAAAAAGGCATATTAACAGAATCCAGAGCTAAACAGCAACAAAACAAGTAATATTTCCAGCTAGATGAAAATCAATCCTTGTGTCCAAATAAAATAACTCCTTGTCTCCACTAATATTTCCCAGGAAACATAAGAACTCTGTTGTCCCCCAACAGTGATGATGCTCTGCCTTCCTGGACTAACACATATGAATTTAAGAATAATTTCATTGTAAACAATCAGAGTGGTTGTGTACCTAAAATATGCCAGCAAATTTTAAGCAGCAGCAAAAGTCTTATTTTTAGCTCTCATCCACTGGACAGACAGATTCCCATTACCTTAACAGAAAACAAGAATAATTAAGAGCCCAGCATCAACATAGTGCAGGTCAACTGCTCCAACAGCAGCTTTTGCTTTAAAGCATTAGTGTTCAACTGCTTACATAAGGCTTAATATCACACTTTGGCATAATGAACTGGAGACAATCAATTTGACTGGTATGACAGAAGCTTGCAAGTTTTCTTCTATTTTCTTTAGGCCATTGTAAGAAAAAAAATATATATGATAATTATGTGTGGACAAAGAGCAACATTTGTTCTTTTTATTACCTTTAATTAGAAGCAGCTCTTCTCTGTTGCAGTGAATCAAGTGGGAATTTATCCAGACAGGCTGTAGACTTTTTAAAGCTAGGGCATAGTAAAGGAGTTGGAAACAAATGTGTTCACATCTCTGTTATTATTCTCTTAATTTATATTTTCCAATTTACTCCTTCAAAGCCCTGATCTTCTAAGCAGGGTGTTGCATGCACACAAAGCAGCACTTAACCCTGGCAGGAGCGGTGGTTCCCAAACCCTCCCGCCCAGTAGGAGCATTTCTGTCCTCCAGCAGCAGGCAATGACAGATTTACATTCCCTCCTGACCCCACCATGCCCAGACCCTCCGGTGGGCACAGCCCAAGGCAGAAGCTCCCACGGCAGGAGCTGTGGGTGGCTGTAGCTGGGCTGACAAAGGGTGGCACTGCTCCAGGCAGCAGCAATCAGAAGCTCGTTCCTTCACGTCAGAGGGATGAGGTGGCACCCAGACCTACAAGGTCCCGGTTGCTCCCTGCAGACTGGCCAGTTTAGGTCTCTCTGCACACACTCTCCTGGGACAGGCTCACTGAAACCAAGTGCCAGGAGATCAGAAGCTTGTGCCCCTTCCGGATCCCACTCTTTTTACTGGGAGCAGAGCATTCCTTTGAAAAGGAGGCAATTCCCTCACCCAAGCAGAGAAACACATGAAGATGAACCTCTATTTAAAAAAAAAATTCCTGGAGGCAAATCAGAGCCTAAAATTTGCAAAATTATGTGCAAAAATGCACAATCAAGGGAAGAAAGAGGGTGCTCCGAAATCCATCTCCCACTTTCTGCAGCAGGCAGCTGTGCTGTCCCAGGGCACCACTCCGACTGTGGATGGAGCCAGGGTCAAACACACTTAACACCAATGGCAACGAGAGAGATAAGCTCTGTGTAACAAACGGCGCAAAGGGCATTAAAAAAAAAAAAAAAACCAGAAACGAAAAAAACAAAAACCAAACCAAACCAACCACAACAAACCAAAAAAAAAACCCCACATCCAAATCAGATGAAAATAACTTCTCTACACCTCATGGCAAGTTTGTTATGTTGGCTTAATCAGAGCTCCCCTGGCCACAAGACTGCCCTGCTATCTAGGCCCAGATTTATCCCTCTAGTCCAGTTCCTCCCTTTTTGTACCACATGGCGGACAGACTTGCTTCTCCATCTCTTCCCCTTTCCTTCCAGTCCCCAAAATGCTGCTCCAGAACTAGGTCAGAGACCACCTCTGGGTAGAACACAGGTCCATGGGGAATCAATATCTTTCTAAGCAGCAGAGGACACACCAAAAACAACCTTCAGAGTGCTCCCAGATGTGAGGCTGCCTTCACCATAGACACTGATTGAAGCAAAGAGTTTCCTGTACTAAAAAGTCACAAGATATTTAAACAAAATGAAATAACAAAACTCCCAAGCTCCACTACTGAACCACAGAGCATTCATCAACACACTGTGCAGAAACCATGAGCACCCCTGATTCTCCCAGCTGCAGAAACACGTCCCCTGAATCCCTCGTGCAGTCCCCATTCTGCCCTGTCACAGGGTGTCTGAGTGGCACTGCCAGGACTGGTGGCCAAAGCCAAGAACACTAGTGCACATTTCAGCTTTCCCACAACCCTCAACACTCACTGGATCAAGAGTAGGCGAAAAGCCTGCCAGAGGAAGCTGAAGCAAATACAATATTCAAGACAGCACCGTGATCCAATCTCCTCTCAACCAGACTCTTTGCAGCCTTTACTTTTCCATGAGGCAGGGAAAGGTGAGTCCATGATAAACACACTGCTCTTCTTTAAGCCCCAGCTTACCAAACACCTTTATGATAACAACAAATTAACTTTTACAGTACAGAGGTGTTTAAAAAACTGCTACAGACTGATTCAGGTGAAAACTTAGACTCAAAGCTTCAGAAAAACAGCTGCTCACAGTAATTCAGGTCAGCCTTGTGATTTCTGTAGCCAGCACTCTCCCAAGCCCACCAGGGACTTCCCAACAAGGCCAAAGCACCACACAAAATCTCATCTCACACTCAGATGGACAAGGCACTAGGTTATCTTCAGATTACCACAATCTATTTATTTAAATAGCATGACTTGACAGCCCTGCAAGCTGATGCTGAATGTTTGAGAGGTGCTTCCCTCCTGGCTGGCTGGTGAAATTGCAAAGCAGGGAAACACTGAGATGTCTGCATACTGCTTATATTTAGAGCATTTCTTCATTTTTGAGTTGTTTGCATAAATAAAAACCCCTAAATATAATGGGGCTTTTCACAGAGTAAAAAGTCATAGCCTAAAGACAAGGGATGGGCCCCCTCTTCAAACACATCATCAAGCCAAGGCAATCTCACTAAAAACTTCTGTGCTCATAAGTGTAGTGAAAACTTTGGCTGCTGCTTTGGAAGCAAATCACACATGTACATGTGTAAAACACTTTTTTTTTTTTAAATAGCCCATGTGTATTAGTTAAGATCCAGACACCACTCAAAGCTCAAACACAGCTACCCTTCCATCCCGAGCCTCTCCAAAAGGTTCTGTTCACCTCGAGAACAAAAAGCCAGAAGACAGACGAGCACACCATCCTAGAGAGATTTCAGTGGAGGAAATTCTCTGGCAGGGCAAGGCTAAGGGCAGCACATGAGGCATTCAGCTAATTATAATCCAACATCTACCAACCAGGAGCATCATATGAAATGTTACCCCAGTTTATACAGAACTGGAACCAGATTTTTCTTTACAAGCATCAGAGAGGTTTGCCTAATGTAACATTTTGGTTCTTCATTCCATGGGTATAAGAAACTGGGGAGCAAAAACTGGGGCGGGGGGGGGGGGGGTGAAATCTCCTTTCTATTCCTCCGTTTCCAAGGCACTACCATTGCTCTCTTTCCAAGGACAGTTAAAATGTGATAGGCACCATGCAAGCCAGTACAGCAAACTCTCAGATGCCATAATCTCAGAGAAAAAGCCACATTTACCATTACTGTTGAATAGGCAAAGTGTAGAGGTACCTCTCCTCTGCAGAAGTACCCTCAAAATATGTCAAAGACCCTGGTCTCCAGCCACACCATCACCCCAATTTATCTATATGCAAAAGGTAATGACACATACAAACAATTTTCTAGTATGATGGCAAAGAATATTATTTATTCCAGTAGAAAGATACTTTAAGCACCAGCAATCAGAGTCTGAACACTGAAGGTGAAATCTCAGCCCTGACAGAGCTAGCAGAAGCTTTTCCCCCCGTGAATGATAGGGCCAGCTCTCCTCTGCAGCACAGAGGGAATAAGTTTTATTTTTAAATGTTAAGTGACTCATGTGAAGTGTCCTGTGTTTTTAAAACTACACATTTCCCTATTACAACCATGACCTAATACTTATTCAGTGGGGATCTCTGGTGGAAATAAGTGCCAGGCACATGTTTTGTTGGTCAGCTGGATTTGTTGACTATTACATCAAGTTTTACTTTCAAATACACTTGTGCAGTGTAATCCAATTAGGGTTTAAAGCAACACTGACACTGTTAAATTCTATAATTAATCAAAGTAATAATTAAGGTATTTGTACAAGTGACCAGGTCAGGTATTCCAAAGGCAGCTGATCACAGTATTTACATGAATGTAGAAGAATATAAAGCAAATAATTATTCCTTCTGTAAGGAATAATTACTTGCTTACAAAGCCCCTCTGTAGTTGTTTCAACTTTGCTGATATGTGACTCTAGTGTGGTAAGAGATCTGAAACAATTCTTAGACCATGGCAGAAAGCATGAAGTGGTTTCTTGGCAGGTCTTACACTCCCCACTATAATGAGAGCAAGTCACTTCATTTATTTCCCCGTCAGATGAGCAGAGAGAAGACTGAAAGGCAGAACATAAATAAACTCCTCAGACTGCGAACAAGAACAAAGAAACAACCAGGTTTTGTGGAGGAACCAGTTGGTTCCTCCCCATCTCCTTTGCAGAAGTCCAGCCATGAGTTTACAGCATATAGTGGGAATTAAAAAGAAAAAGCCAAATCATATTTTTGACCTCTGCTTTTAAATTCCTTGAAGTCAAACACAGCAGGCCTTACAAACTAAACACAAGACTTAAGCAGATTCACAAAGCTCCTGCTGCTGGGTCTTGAGGAAAAGGAAGAACGGCAGGATGGAGACAATGCCACTGGACCCTGGTCAGGGAGACAAAGGCAACTCCTCTTGTGTTAAAAGCTGCCAAGATGTGCTGGCATAGATGCTTCAATTTTTCATTTTATTTTCCTTTGGAGATTGAATTTAGCTTGTGAAAAAAAAAAAAAAAAAAGCTGAACTCCAAGCTTAAATGTTTCAGTCATAGAAAACTAGTACTTTTGATCTGAATGCAAATGAATTTCCCACTTTCCATTTTGAGGTCCTAGGAGCAATCTTAAGCATACCAGCCCCCAAGACTCAAGGAAACTTGTGCTATGAGCTGAGGTGCTCAGGGAAGGCAGAGATGCATCACTGTTGGGTTTGCAGGAGGGAAAGGGGCACAGCCCTACCAAGGAGGGCCAGGGCTGCTGACCCAGCCTGGGGTCACAGCACCATGTTCTTCCCCTCCCCAAATTCAGCTTTGACATTGGCCTCAAGCAGAAGGGACACTGGGCTCATATCACCGCCCCCATCTCCATTCCAATGCTAAGAAAAAAACCTAAATTAAAAAAAAAAAGCATCGACAAAAAGTGAGGCCTTTAGTTTTCAGCAAGCATGGAATACCATGGTCATGGTCATGGGGTGTTGGGGGAAATATGACTTCTTCCTATTTTGTTTATAAACAGATTGAGCAGCAGCTTTAGCCAGGACAGCTCAGGCTGTTACTGCCCGTGTACCAGGACTACCAAATACAGGATTCTTATGGGCTTATTTTTTGTAAAAATAGACGATTTATGCCTGTCTCAAGTATTGCTGTGCCCTGTGGCAAAAGAAATAAGCAAATCTTTCTTAAGAGCTTAAATCAAAATTATGCATGTGTTATATTTATGACCAAAAAAATGTTAAAGGAAGTAGCAAGAAGAGGCATGGATAGAAAAGGAGGAACTGAAGTCTTAAAATCTTTCATGCCACAGCGTACACAAAACCCTCTCTTGTCACATCGCTAGTTTATACACTGGTCTGCTACATTAAAAATAAACCACACCATCTCTTTTTAACTCGTGCCTAACAAGGCACGCTATACATACATTTATCTATAGATCACGGCGCGGCCTTGGAAAACAGCAGAGGGTTTCTGTGCTGCTCATAAAGTCTGGGGCACCTCCGAGCCGCTGGCGGGGGGCGGGCAGGGCTGTGGGGCAGGGCTGTAACCCAAGCCCCGGCCCGGCGATGGGACCGAGAGCGGCCGCGGGGCTGACAGCAGCACCAAACATGGGCAAGGGGGCACCGCAGCGGGGACGGCCCTTGGACAGCCCGGCTAGCAACCAGTGTTTGCAAACACAACACGGGCATCAGATGGGCCCGCAATAAATTAGCGCCGGGCAGCGGAGAGCGAGAGAAATCACTCAGAGTAACATAACCAGGCAAAGAGGGCTCCCCGGCCACCTCCAGTTTCGTTTTAGCGCCTGAACACAGGGACGGGGCGAGCCAGCTCCAGGGCGGCTGAAGCACGACGGAAAAAACGCTACCTGTCAAGTGAAACTAAATAACGAGTGCCTCCAGCGCCACGCCCCCAGCTCGGAAAGCCAGCCGCAGCCTCCCTAAATGCTGCTTTATCCCATGCTCAACTCCATCCGACCCCAGCTGGAGCCCCCCTTCAGAGAATGGGAGTGGAGTTGCGGTGATGGCCAACAGCTCAGCGCTGCCCAATTACTGCCCTGCAGCTTCATCTCAGCCAGGATCTCATCCCAGGTACTAAAGAAGTACCATGCGAGGCTCAGAGAAGCTACAGTGTTTTCAGAGAAACACAGAGAACACCTTCAGCACTCTACTTTTTCTAAGGATAGGAAGGCTTGCAGACTACAACCACATACCCAGCTGCAAAGGCTGTACAACAGAAGGATTACCACCAGAAAGGCACAACTCCAGTGGCAGCCTCACTCTGCCAAGCGCCTCATCTCCTCTTTCCACAATGAAGGGCATCATCGTGACCCCCAGAGACTCAATAAAAGCATACTGGGATCCTGTAGCAAGTATCAAAACAAGCCCAGCATGATAACACTCTTACCAGGAGCAAGGGGACAGTTCAGCAATTTCAAGCTTCCACAAGATACACAGAGGAGTATCTTACAGGATCCCTAGATCCTACAAAGCCATGAAACTCAGCTGAGGAAAAGGGATAAAGTACCAGCCCACTGCATTCTCCTGCCACACTGTGCAGGTTGGAAGTAGCAAGCTGCACAGAAAAATTAAGCAAATTAAATACATACAGTATGAGCTAAGCAGCAAATCCTTCCATAGTTCCCCACTGCCACAGCCAGTCTCTGCCAACCATACCTCCGAATGGCGTAAATACCCAGGGGAAAGGAAATTTAATCTAGAGGACAGCATTGTTATAAATAGGATCTGGAGAATAAAGTGAAGTGTCCTTGGATGATGCCTTAATTGGTGGGGCTCATCTCCACAAGAGCATTAAGGGATAAACCAAATTCCATATTAAAACAGGAGCCTTCACAGGAAAGCCATATACATACATAAGCACTCATACACAGAAACACACCACTTTCAGATCACTCTTTAAACAAATAATTTCCCCCTGTCCATTATTCAGACCCTGTATCACCAAAACTGGGCTTGATTGCTCAAGTTGTGCTGACTGGTCCATGATACAATGCCTCAGACCAAGTGACCTCCCTCATCTTTCCTCCCCACTCCTTCTACTCTCCCACTGTCCATCTCCAGCGCCTAGGAGTCCAGTTTTACATGGACTAAAATAAGGTTGCTAAGTAAAGGTCAGTCTGACAAACTAAAAGAGAAGTATCCCCTCCTGGACCTCTGCTCCTTGAGCTATAAATACTCAGAATAAGCACTGGGGGAAATTCTTTGTTTGCACAGATAGACACCAGGAAGCACATTTCCTCCTCCTTACACTTCTCATCCCTCCAGCTACTCAAGGACAACATCCAGAGAAAAGCAAGCACCTCTCTGCTACCAGCACCATGATTTGTCCATGGAAGGCATTTGCTTTGCCACTGGTGACTTGAGACACCCAAGCCTTCCCAGAGATAAACAGATGCTTTCAAGGTGCAACCATCAGCAAGGCTAACAGCAGAGAGTACACACTGCAAAGCAAACCAACACACTGTGTCTGTGCAATGAGGAGGATTACCTTTTAGGACTAAGGGCTCCTTGCCTTCTCGCTTGAGTGACTCCAGCACTATGTGAAGTGGCTGGGAAGGCATCACCCTGCTTGGCTCATTGGTATTCTCATCATAAACTACAATTTCTTTGGAAAAGATTCTCTTGAAGGAGTCCTTGCCTTCCCGGCAGGAGATCAAGTCCAAGACTGTGATCTTGCCCTGCTGGAGCCTTCTCCGGCTGATCTTGTCAGAACAGTTAATGTGGACAGCCCCTTGAATGTGGCTCTTATTATACTCCATGAAGGGCCTGCAGTCAATGATGACAGGACCTTGGTTCTGTTGGTGGCTCTTGCTGCATTTGGTCATCTTCTTGGCCAGATCATTGGGGTAGATGATTTTGATGCTGGTGAGCTGCTTGGTGCTGCCCGAGACGGGGCTGCCCACACCGCCCAGCGGGCTCAGGCTGCCGGCATTCTCATTGCTGTTGACCATTTGGTTGGCAGCACAGGCGGGGGAGGCTCCGGCGTGGGCGCTGCTGGTGCTCGCTTGAGTTTGGGCCTGAGTGTCCTTGTCGTAAGTTGCCACAGTGCAGCAACTGGCACTGCTGCATCCACAACTCAGAGAGCGTGCAGAGCCGTTGGATGAGGGCATATACGTGAGATTAGCAGTCTTTGTGGACACGACAACTCCGCCGAGCAGACTGGAGTGGCTCTCACCAGCAGATGAAGCAGATTCAAGGAAGCTGGAGTCTAAACACAGGTTGAGATCCTGAGGTCTCACTGGCCTCGAAAGTGCCACTACTACCCTGTCGTCTAAAGGAGATGGAGGCATGAGGAAGCTGAGCACTAGCAAGTTAAGAAGAACTCAAGATCACCCTGAAAAAGAAAAAGCAGAAGGGAAAGAAGAGAAAAGGTGATGAAAACAGATCAGGAAATCACATAAACCAAGAGATCCAGCAACTTATTTTGCCGACACTCATTATCCCTACAACCCCTTCTGACAGTTACCAGCTCACAGTAGCTGCTAATAAGCCTTTTCAGTGCTGCAGAGAATGCTTCAGCTATCTGCATGTAAGCCCATAGCACGCAGAATCCACACGAGCAGCCTGGACTGTGCAGTGACACCCAGGAGAAGGCATTTAGCTACATGCAGACGCTACGGAGCTATTCCAAAACCCCAGGCTGCAAAGCTCACCACTGATAGCGACAGAGGCACGTTCCCTTACCCCGTTGCTCACTGAAAAGAAAGCAACTACTGGGCTGAGTCCACTACAGGGAGAAGCGTGCAAGAGCTGAATAGCTGAATGTGTCAGAGGTGACATGCAACTTTTCCAGCATGCTGGAATAAAATTAGCCTGTGAATAAATTTTCTGAGACAGTTACAAACTTGAACACATAAGGCTAAACAAAAAAATACCCAATAGAAAACAAAAAAAATTAGCTTCTGGAGATCCTTATAAGCGTGCACCTTGCACTTCCCTCCCCCTGTTAGAGGTGAATCCAATCCCAGTTAAGCCCTTAGCCCCAGGCTCGGGAAGTCTGCTGTTCTCCAGCAGTCCGCGAGGTAAATTCCCGCTCCCCACCACATTTCACAGCTTCTTCAAAGAGTGGTCCCCTCCGCCCCAGGCAAGGTCACTGCCTGCCCCACCTTTGCCTTCCCATTTGCTAAGACGCAGCACGCAGGATTTGAATCCCCCCGTTTCTACTCGGCAGACAACGAAGACGACAGGAATAAAACACCCTGATAGTGTGTCACCTTCACCAGCAACTCTGGGAGCAGTCGCAGCTCTCCCTGAGAAACCCATCCCGGCACCAACTTCACCAACTCCACCAAGACCCCGGAGCGGGGCGAGCACTCGCAGCTCCCGCTGGCCGCCCCGGCCGGCTCTGCACCGGGCCGGCTGGGGCATGTCCATCCCGAACAGGGGATGGCGGGGGGCACTGCCACCTCCAGCAGCCACCGCTCTACGTAGCAAACCCGCGGGTGCCTCCGGAGCGCGGAAAGGCGCGGCGACCCGCCCGCCCGGGCACGGCGGAGGTGCCGCGGCTGGGCAGAGCGGGGCCAGCGGCGGCTCGCTCGCTCCAGAGGCTTCCCCAGCCCGCTCTTTTCCCAACCCTCCCCTCGCCCTATTTAGGATAAGAACTAGGATAAGGGCGCCCCGAGCGCATTCGCCTGACGCAGTTAAAATTATTTAATAAACGAGGAAGACAACCCAGTTACCCCAGCGAGGGGAGACAACGAAAGAGCCCAGGAGAAGAGAGAAGCTAAAGTTCTGCCCGCGATCGCAGGGAGCCGGGGCTACCGCCAATGGCGCGGCGGGCCGGGCCGGGCCGGCGCTCCCCGCCCCGGCAGCCCTGGCGCGGGCTCCCGCGGCCCCGCTCCGCGCCGTGCGCCGCACTCACCGGCGCGCCGCGCTCCGGCCCGCTGCGCGGAGGTGGCGGCGGCCGCCGCGGGAGGAGCCCCTCGTGCCGGTGCGTGTCGCGCGCACTGCCCCGCGCGCCGCCCGCCCCGCGCTCCGCGCGCCGCCCGCACCATCCTCGTTACTTTCTCTTTTGCTACCGCGTAAATGTACGGCCCGGCGGGGGCGTGGCCCGCGCCGACGGGCGGCCGCGCCGACCAATCGAAGCGCGGGGGCCGGCCCGGAGGCGGGGCGATAACGTCATCGGTAGCCAATGGGGAGCCCCGGAGCAGCCGCCCCTCCCCGCGGACGGTCGGGGGCGGCCCGTGTGCGCGGCCCCGCGGCAGCGCCCCCCGCAGGACGGGGCGTGCCCGGGAGCGCCCCGCGCTCGGCCGTGGCCGCAGCCCGCGGGAACGGGGGCCAGGAGAGCATCAGCCCCGCTCCCGGAGTGCGGAGACAGCGGGGAGTGCTGCCCGTCCGCCCCAGCCCCGCCGCAAGAGGCTCGCCAGTGAACCAGCGGCGCCAACCCGAGAGGATGCTGTGTAGATGCTTTTCCAAGCAGTCCTTCCCTGTCAGAAACAAGCCCTCCTGAGGTACTCGGGAGGAGAAAAACCTAGCAACCACATCTGCTCCTGGGTCAGTCCATCAACCCGCCAAGGCAGAGACAGGGAAAGTGGCATCTCCATCCTACCAGTCCCACCCTGACCATGGCAGCACTGGAGAGTTTCATCCACAGCCCAGCATACAAACCCACTGAGCTACAGGAGGAAGGTTGAAGTTGGAGCAGATAAGAAAAAGCCCACGCTAACTTCTTGGGAGCAGAAGAACAGTAATTTCCTCACAGAAAATCATTAAATCACAGGGAGGGCAGGAGATGTGCCCTACACTGCCCAGAGACAGCCAGGCCTGGAGGTCCCTGCCTGCCTGAGCCCCAGATGGTGCGTTAATGAAACTCAGATAAAACCCAGCTTTGGCACATTGTCCAGTAAAGATCCTGAATGTCCGGATTAGATTGGATTCTCCCAGTCCAGTCAGTGTAAAAAGGAAAACAGCACAGGCTGGAGGACAAGATTCTGA
Source organism: Melospiza georgiana (assembly GCF_028018845.1). Taxonomy (NCBI): domain Eukaryota; kingdom Metazoa; phylum Chordata; class Aves; order Passeriformes; family Passerellidae; genus Melospiza; species Melospiza georgiana. The sequence continues at coordinate 31,617,040 of NC_080432.1, read as the reverse complement.
GAATAAGCATGAATCCCTTTCATCCTTTCTGTCAGAGGCTGACATGGGCAAAATAATGAGCTCTCACCCTTGTTGTGTGAGCACTACAAGGTGAGAATTGATTTTCAAGCCACATGGATCGGCTCCTCACACACACCAGGAGAGTACCTGGCAGCAGCACAGGATTTCTGCACCCCTTTCTTCCTCGCTGTGCAATCTGTTTACACATTTCCTGGTTCAGCAACCACATCTCTTCATGTCCAGTCCATCACATATCAATCCACCAAGTCAGTGACAGGGAAAGTGGCATATCCAGAGCAATGCATCCTCCCATGTCCTTCCTAACCATGGGGGTGACAAAGCATTTCACCAACTGGGAATGCCAACCAAGCTTCGAGCTACAAGAGGAAAGATGAAGTTAGAGCCGGTAAGAAGTTGTCAGCATGATAACACTGAATCTAAATTAGCCCCCAAAAATTTTGGTTCTGGGATGTATGCAGATAATTCATTTTTCAACTGGGATTTTCAAGCTGTAACTACCAATCCGACTGGGTCAATTGCAAAAAAAAAAAAAAATATATATATATATATAATGCAGTAATATCATCATCCAGCAACTCAGTTTAAAAAATTATGAAAACAGAGAGGAAGACTTTAGAAGCCCTGAATACTTGATTTTGTTTTTATTAATAATTCTGAGGTAAACAGCAAATCCTTTTTCTCACAGGCATTCTTTAAACAATCAGTTGCTTCTCCTTAATGTTCCTTGTGGGACAGCAACTCATCCAGCACAAGCTGAGGCTTTTGGTTTCCAGTGTTGTGATACCACAGCAGGGCACCAGTTCCCCTGCACACTAGGAAGGAAGGGGAAGTGGGGGAAGGCTCTCACTTGTAACAGCTTCACCTCCAACAATCTGCTTCTGCTGACAACAATGTGGGGAAAGACTTCGAGCAATTAAGTCATAGAGTGACTTCCCCCCACAAAGACCACAGTCTGGAGGTATTACCTTCTGAATAAAATATTCATAAAATATAAGTCCCCACGCTACCCAGCAAAAATGCAAACCAGTCTGCTGCATGAACAGCTGCCCTCCGCAGCGAGGGAGCAAACAGCTCGATGGAGAAATGCACTGGTCTCACTCAGACTCCACCAACACTGGTCAGTTCCCCAGAGGTGCCACCATGAGACACCACTGGAGCATTTCCATGCTTTCTATTCCTCTTTGTCCGTGGCTGGCTGAGGTTGGCTCTGGGCTCACAGCAGAGGAGGGGTGGTTCATGCTTCCCTCCAAACCTCCCTTTCAGGCCACACTGGCACTTGCAGAAGGAGCTTCCCATGGGCTCGTGTTCAGTTCACCACCTGAAATGGTGCCCTCCACCCGAGCAGCTGGAAACCGTGTTCCTGTTTGTGCATCTCCCAAAGCTAGACATCTCCTAAGGCAAATATTTGCTAGAAAACACTTAGAGTCATTGATTTAGCAACCTTTAACTTTCTGACAAAACTTCTCAGTACAGTATTAACCATGTGCACCAAGAAAATGTGTTGGGACTTGCTTGTGGAGGAGCTCTCACAGGAGAGCTGTGCAGAGGTTACTCACAGCAAGCAATGCTCCCTTCTGAAGGATACTCTGCCTTTGCCAAGTTTTCATACGATACAAAGAGAGGCCAAACGTTATTTTGTATGATATTTTACTTAACTTTTAATTTTTCTAAGAACGTTGACAGTAAGTTGCTATTCCACCCCAGTTTCAGAGGATTTCCTACACAGCTTTACTGACTTCATGCTTAATACATTTTATTAGCCTATGACATAAGATTGGCCTTTTTTCCTGCTCTCAGAAACCACAGCCTGCTGTGACTTTTGTTCTGAGCATATTCAATGAACAGCTTTCTAAATTGTTTTGCTCTCTGTAATTCAACACCCAAAACAGACAATACTTATCAATTCCCTAAAAGCTAAACTTCTATTTTCTGAAAAGCACACAAGAATACTTACTATGAAATCTGGAAGATCTTAGTTAAATTCCCACTTTCAGCAGTAGCAACACATGAGATTTTGACATTTATTTTCCTCAAATGTTTTTGCCACCATGGTGCACTGGCTCAGACATTTGAAGAAAACCACAGGCAGACAAAGTGAAATCATCTCAGAATTGAAGCAAATCCTCACAAACTCTCACAATATACTAATTGCATAAAATCCAATCAAACCTATTCAACCTCACAAAAAGGGTAATTGCTAAAAGCACATGCTGAATATTTAACAGATGTGAAAAACAAACCATCACAATTCTTACCAACCCCTTAAGTGCTCTCAAACTCAACGGTCCCTTCTTATTGAAATATTTCTTGCACATCAACCATTCTTCTACTCTACAATCAGGGATGTTTTATCTTGTTTAGGATTAGAAAAAGACCCAGAACATAATTGCCTTTATCAACATAGCCATGCACAGCACCTGCCCTGCACCTAAGTAGAGAAGAAGGTGTGCTGTCCTGTCCCTTGAACATTCAAATCTCTGGGGTCATGCCTGAAGAAAGAATTTCACCTGTTGTACATATGACTGCAGAACGGGGCACTCCAACGTTGGCTGCTCTCTGAGGTAGCATTATTCTGGTTTTAGGAGCACAGTAACAACCAAAGCCAGGAGTTCACAGTAACAGGCTGAGTGTAAAGACAACAAAGGACAGACCCCTGTCCCACCTGAGACTGTCATTTGAACACAGCAATGCAAGTTCCCAATTTTACCAGCAGAAATGGGAAGTAAGAGGCTGAGTGACTTCTCTAAAGCAACACAACAGCTTACACAGTGGAGTAGAAAATTGGGAAACTGGGGAAAACAAAGGTGCTAACCAACACAGTATTTCAACTGCAAACCTGTAGCTCGCACTTCATCAGGTATCACATGAACTGGCTAAAAGAAAATGTCCTTGGGGGCTAGACTGAACATCTGTGTGTTCACTACTTAAATTTGCCCGTTTGTTTTTTTAAGCAATCTTTGATTCTTGTTTGGTTTTAATACATGCATGGTGTCTTTGTTTGTCTTTGCTAGAAATGTCAATTCACTACACAGGCAAAGCTGAGAAACCACTGTTAGCCATTTTGCAAGACAAAGATGTCCCCCCTTCTCCTTTCTTTTGGAAGCCTGTTTTAAAGGCACCTTAGTAAAATACAAGCTTCCCTCCTAAGTGATCATCTGATATGAGAAGAAACAACCTGTTTTAGACAAACAGTTCATCTTCTAAGCAAGGGGGTGGGATTGAAACTGTGCACAACATGAATTTATAGGGAAAGTGAGAGCCAGTAGTAAACATAAAGATGCATCCTGGTACTCCTGTGTGCTTTTTATGGCTTATCCCCAGTGGGGAAGCTGCTATAAAATTACCTAAGTGAGAAACTGAAATGCAACAACTCTGGCACTGTAACTCCACGTGGATGCTTCTGCTGCACAGTTACCAGCCTGTGTGGGTTTGGTAAGGCACAGGTGATGGATGCCAGGTGTCCCTTCCCTGGGACACACCACAGGAGAGTTAGGGCAAGGAAGTCATGGTGGTGAGCAGCATCCTTCAAACAAAGCAGCAATACAAGCAGTCAGACAGGTGAAGTCAGCCCACGTCTCCTGACCATGCCTGCTCCAGTTCAGCTCTGAGTCTTTGCTGTGGAGCTGTGCTCACATACTCACCCCACAGCCCTTGCAGGCAGCCCTTGTGCTTGGTGGCAGATGACAGCTCAAGACCACCCTGCAAATACCTTGAGCTGCTGCAGATGGATGAGTTAATTTGATGAATTAGGGGACAAGCCAGCCTGGGGGAGTTTGCCTCCAGCACCCCATCAGCATCCCCCTGACCCTTCTGCCAGCAGAGTGTGGGGATGGCTGCACATTTGGAGGAGTGGGAAGTGGTTCAAAACCTTTAAGGTGCTGGAGTGAGATGATGTCTGCTTCCAGCCTTGTTTATACAATTTCATTACACAAATGCAGCTACAGATTGACATTTTAATTCCTCTATATGACATTTACCCAGGGCTTCAAAAAAAAACATATTTCCACTTACCTGGCTGTATGTTCTACCTTTAAAGCAACAGAAGAATGATTAAATAGGAGTTTGCTTCAGTAAAGACATCTAATTTTTCAAACCTGCCTGGGTCCAACCTGCTCATTTTTATTTAAGGTTCTCTTATTATCTCTGGCTGCAGCATGGCCAGGAATCTCAGCAGGACAGACAGAGATTATTATTTTCTTAACAGTCCTTTTATCATTGTGATTTTCTCATTTAAACTGTGTCTGTTTGAGTGAACAGGCAGTTACTGGTCTCCCCAGGGTACTTGTGCCTTAGAGAGCAGAAGAGACTCTGGTTACAAGAAATCTTCAGGTGTGTTCCTGCAGCCTCCACACCACCAGCATGAAGCAACACATCAGGAGCACACCAAGAGCACATCAGTAGGACAGGACAAGGCAGGCACATTTGTGCTGCCCGGGAGGGAACAATGGCTTGGGAGGAAAAGAGTATGAAAAGAAAAAGGAAACTGCTTTCTGAAGGTCTTTGTTTATAAATGCCTCCATTTTCTTAGAGCTTGGGTGAGATCCCTCACTATGTCTCTTCTTAGTAGAGCCAAAGGGGAAGACACTGGTGATGAGGAGCAGAGCAAGAAGGCTGGAAAAAGTCCAGTTGGAGCCACTCCCATAACTCTGTTCAGCAGTTTGGGGTCATAAAGGCTAGTCCCTCCTGGCTTTAAAAAGAGATCAGGAAAGGTGAATTACCAAATTGGCTCTGTTGGAAAATAAGTGCACCGACAGTCACTGCTGTGACAATCGGTGTGAGCTGAGAGTGCTGCAGAGCTATTGACAGCCAGCTGGGTCAAACTCCACTCCCATCACACCCAATGCTCCCAATCAATGCCGTGAGAGCAAACAGTGCCTTCCGTGCACAGTGTCCCCTTCCCAGAGGCACATATCCAATTGTCCTCGCCTGGCAGCTGCAGGCAGACATGCACAGGGCAGAGGACGGCAGGCTGGGCTGACACAGTGGGACGGAGCGCTTCTGGGGACCCTTTCCAGACCCCAGCTGAGAGAGGCTCTAGATGTCGTCCTGGGCAGACCTAAGCTTTCCTACCCCCCTGCAAAGCCAGGTGACAAAGCCTTTGCTTCTCATGCCAGGAACGATGGCTCTCTGCCTGCTAAAAGTGACAGCTCTTACCTTTGGTGTGCTCTCCCTCCTTTTTTTCCTTTCATGAAGCAATGTGGCTCCTCTCTCCTGAGCCACAACAGTGAGAATACTCTGTCTTGCATATTTCTGCCTCCACTCCCAGAAACAAAAGGGGAAGCAGGACAGGAATATGACCTTTATGACTTCTCTGCACTTGGAAGTGTGCCAGAACAGATCATCAGAAATGCTGGTTTCAATTGCCACTGTAGCTGTTTGAGCATCAGCCCTGTATAGCTCTAATTTGGGAAGGGTAGCTCCTGGTTCTCATCCTCCAGAGCAAGCTTTCACATAAGTCCTTCCACCTGGACCACAGTTTTGGTCCTGCCTGCTTGCCTGCAAACACTAGTCAGGCTCTGAAGGTCAGGGGTGTGGAAAAGTGCAATGCAAAAGAAGCCCTCCCAGACAGCAGATTTGTGTCAATACCAGAGCCGAGCTCTCACCAGCCTCACTCATTGACATAACTGACCTGACTTTTGGGGGTCAAATAGCAGCCCAGAAAACTGGCATTAGCTGCCCTGATTTGCAGGCAACTTTTTAACCCAGGGTTTTGTGCCTGCATCACCTCCAGCTGCTGCTCCTGCCTTGCTGCCTGGCCTCCACTGGCCCAGTGAGACAGGAACCAGCAGAAGAGGCACAGATCCCCCTTCCTCTACCTCTCCTTGTACCTGGTGTGTTCTTGAATTTGCACCAGGCCCTGTGTCAAAGCAGCAAAGGGGTGGAGAGCAGAAGGGACCCACAGGCAAACACCACTCATGCAGGCAAATCATCAGCTCTGCTCCTTTGCTCAAAGACCACCTGAGCCTCCTCAGCCTCTCTTGAGGCATGAATGGCATGGCTCACTCACTTGATTAAGCAGGTGGAAGGACACCGGGCTCCCAGCCCTCCCACCAGCCCACAGAGATGAGGGTGTGGAGGACCACACAAGCAGGCTTCAAGGAAAAGCACTTCAGTCAGCCATATGCAGCACTGCACTTTGGCATTTGCAGGTGTTTCAGAAGAAACTAATTGAATTCTCATGAAACCTCCAAACATTTGTCCTAAAAGAACATCCTCACTTATTTGCTTATGGAGAATGCTTTGTACTACGAGTCACTGCATTTGGATTAGCATTCAGTGCCACTTTCTACACCACTCCATTTCTGTCTGTATTAGACAGAGCTGTCAGCATCTCGCCTTCAGTGAAGAGAACATCAATATTCCCTGGCAGCAGGCAGGGGAGGCTCAATGCAAAGCCACAGTTTTAACAGTTTAACAAATGTGCAGACTTGCAAACCTGGAAACTTGTTCTTGGACAACTAGATGGCTTAGCCCAACTACTTCCATCCTTCAGTGCAGCTGCTGCCAGAGCAGAAGGAGAACAGGCCCTCTTCTGACCAGCATACCTTCTACACTGATGGGAACAGCTCCTGAACCACACAGACCCTCCCCATGGGCTAGCAAAACCTTTCTTCAAGTATATTTTCAAGCAACTCTTCTTCTCCAGCCTGGGCCTTCAGCAACTTCCCCTCCATGGGATAAACAGCTTCTTCCTCATCTTGATTACAGCAATCCTAAAATTGGAACTGAGGAGCTAACAGGAAGAAAGAGCTGGGCTCTTATTGAGATCAATTCTATTTCTGTCATGTTGACTGAAATAGACAGTTGACCTTGTTCTACTTATGACTACCTCAGTGCAAGCCACAGCTTGCTTTATCACCAGCATGGGGCGAGCAGGTACAGCAGAGAGTTCTCGGCCCCCTCTGCCTGTCTCACAAATCCCATTCCTCCCACTATGGTCAAGCAACCAGCAGTCACCCCCATGCAGCCAAAGCCAGGCAACGGGGAGAGTGGAGTTCATGTTAACAGGCTCCAGAATTTCAACTCATTAGTGAATGAGCAAAGTGCTCTGGGTCACAGGACAAGGTTTTCTCTCTCCTCCTCCACTTCCCTGAGACAGTGAGCAATATTTACATTCACCATTTTCTTCATGCTGATATGACAAACCAGTTTAACTGCAGAGGGTGCTTGCCTTGCCAGTCAATTGTACCAAAGGCTAGTGAGGCCCACTGGAGTTTACACAGCTTTCATTAAATAAATTTTCCCTTTGAAAGGGATGAGATTTTAATTAAAACCATCTCCTGCCTTCAAAGAGCTTCCCTCCAAACAGAAAACCTCTCCTCACTTCCTTCTGCTCTTACAGCTGCCAGCTGAGTCCCACAGCCTGCCTGGGATGCCCCTTAATTTTGGCCCAACAGCTATGATGCTGGGGGCTGCCAAGACTTGCCAGAGTGGGTACAGGAGGCCAAGCTCCTGCTAATCCCTACAGGTGAGCTGATGCAATATGGGACACCAGCTCACATGTTGCTGCTGCAAAGTTCCTTCCTTGATAGATCACCACCATTTTTATCTTAGTGTGATGCTCTGGCCTTGCTGAGCCTCTAAAAATGTTGTTGTTCCAAGGGGAACAGCATGTTCTCTCACTAATGTGGGGGCCTGAATATATGCATTGTTATGGAGAGAGTCTCTGTTAAGATCTATGTATTGTAAGATCTATGTGTGGGTCCTAGTTACTCCAAATGAGCTACAGCTGCAAAGTCCTTAGTTGGGCAGCAGCTGTGGCTTGTGAAGGTAACTGGAACAAATAGGGGTGGGTTGAGAGCCCAGGAGGAGCCCTTGAGAAGACACATGGAGAATTGTGCTGCAGAGGGGAACAGCTTGGTACAGTATGGGACTTGAGAAATATGAAGACAACATGAATACAACACACTATGGTTTAGGTGTCCCCTCTTCCTTTGTGAGGTCAAACGTACCAAAGCCACCAGGAGATGAGGGAAAGACATTGATGGCTGAAGAGGGTAAGAGAAGATTACAGATCAATTTGGCTCTTGCCAGGTGAGCCTGTCTCTGTGAGGCATGCTTGTAACCAAACTTTATGCAGGCAGACTACACTCCTGCCACGTAATTAAGTAACGGCAGTGAGACAGTATAATCAGTGGTTGCAATTGTTAAACATTTTATGGCAAATCCTGCTTGGTTTACTCATGAGATTGAGGGACTTCCTAAGGGACCTCTACCCCTCTGAGTAGAAGGAAAACGGCATAATGTAATCAAGGCAGAAGAGGAAGAGGGCTTCCTTGTGCCCCCTTCTGAGAGCACAGCAAGTAAATACAGATCTTGTGCAAAATGCTTTTTCTCACTTAACAGGGAGATTACCCAACTCAGGTTAGACTGACTGTTCCTAATAGGAAATCGCAGTGCCCTTTTCTTATATAGCAAGGTACTAAATTAGGTTTAATGTCCCAGGCATTTCTCATAACTTCTGTTTTCCCACGCTGCCGATCCTGCAGCTGATGGATTGTGAAACCATGGTGCAGGGACACACACAAGAGATGTCAGCAATCGAGATTACATACTATGGGCCTGCTTCCCCAGCCCACTGAGGATTAGCACCACACCTACCATCTACTTAGATACCTCCTTGAGAGATTAATGAGTTGGTTGGTCCAATAAATGTTTTCACCCCTGTTACTTGCTGAAAGCAATTTGGCATGCAGCCATTACCTAACCAGTCCTTTTTCTTGGTCCAGGCCAATTCTTGTTGTTCTTCTGACCTCTGATGAGCTCCTTCAGTCTTTGTAAGTATCCTGTTCTCACTAGGCAGCCACATAGTTGCTCCTGAGTTGGCTATAAAATCCCTGCCAGCACCAATGGCCCTGGCTCCATAGCCCAGAAGAAGCATTTTGCCCTGCTGCAGGTGCAATGTATTGGAAAGACATCTCCTAGTGAGGTGTTCATGTCCCAGCGTGGGTTACATAGCTCTGCTCTGCCCACAGGAGTCTCTCAGTGGAGCACTGCTGCAGCTCCACTCCACTGGCTGCTACTGGGGTAGGTCAGCTCAGCTGTTGTTTCCATGTTCAGCAGCAAACTGCAGATGTCAGGAGCTGGATGGGCAAGCTTTAATCACAGCCCCTTCCTTGCCTCAAAGCAGGGACGGGGCTATGATTAAAGCCTGCCATATTCAGGCAGCTGTGGGATTGGCTGTCACTACTCTAAGGATCATCACCCTGCAATACCCTATTGCTCCATCACCTCACTACGGTGCCCTTGGCTCATCCTTTGAGATCTGGCTGCAATGAGGCACTACAGATGAAAACTGTGGTGGTGCCAGTCCTCCATGGCTGAGGCAGTGATGCCCACACCACTCTCACGATGAAAACCACACTGACCCCCAGGATTTCCTCCTTCCTCATCACTGAAAGGCAGTTGGGTGCCTCATTTGAGTGATTTGGCTGCCTCATCTGATGCAGATGGTGGTTTGGTGCCTCATCACCTCATCATTTTGCATGAGGTCATAGCAATGGCTCTTGTCCATCCTGAGAGCATTGTCAGCATGCTGACCAGTCCTCTCTGCTGACTGCCTGAAACAGGGAAAGAGGACCTGGCACGCACAGAGGGTGCCATACTCCAAAAGTGACCCTGCAGGCTCCAAAGTGACCATTTGAGAGATAAGATCCTGTCCAAAATGGAGCATCATTGGTAGCTCAGAGATCCCAGGTGACTTAAACCCAGACTGTTTAGGACATAAAAGGATGAGAAGCAATCCCAGAAAGAAGAATCCAGGGCAGCCCCAAGACCAAACCATTAAGTGTATGCCAGGACATCCATCAGAATTTCAGTTCTATGTGAATTAACAGCAACACACTAAGATGGGCTGATGGTATAAACAATGCCTGGTGGTCTTCATCCTTGTGTTCAAATTCTGCTCTTCCTCCTAAAATGTTGATCAATTTTGCCTTTATAAACACGCTCAAAGAACACTGCTTCCTCTCCTTCTTCTCCAAAATAAGGCCATTAACAACAGAGATATAATATCTGCAGAATAATAAAAGTACAGAAAACTTACAGGACTTTGTATGTTATTTATGAGATGGTGACTCAGCCTTAAAATGCTGTGGAAGCCAGTGTAAGTAGCTGTAACCTAGCAGAAGAGAAAGGTTCTGATAGGAAAAGCAAGTAAAACAATCAGCTGTACACCAGGACACAGCACTGTGCAAATATTTCTGGGCTGTGCTAATCAGGCAAATCAAGCAGATTTCCTTGAAAATAAAAATGATTTTTTCTAGATGAAGGTGTACATTTACTATTAGTCTGATTAAAGTAGTTTTCCTAATTTCCAGACTAATCCTATGTGGCCAGCAAGACAGTAAAGAGCAGATTTTTTTTCCCCTGCCCAGATGCAGCAATACCATGGTGAACACTGTCATTCCAGATATCATACAGGTCTGCTCCAAATCCTGTCACAGGACTTTCGATCAGGATTTTAGTCCTCTTCCTTTCTAGGCAGTCATACCATCCAGATGAGGCACCCAACTGCCCCTGCCTAAATTAGACACCGCCTCCCGCATCACTGGAGTGCTCTGAGTCACCTCCCTGTCCACTGCTTATCCCTGGAGATCTAAGAGGAGATGCCAAAGTCAACCATGTGTGTAATTACTCAAGGTTTTTATCAAAGGAGTGTAAAAATAAAAAGTGATTATATAATGAAGTGAAAGATTCTTTCTTGATGAGTGTTGAGTGTTAATTAAGTCATGGTCACACATGTGACCATGTGGGAGCTGGGACTAGATTATTGTCTTCAGGTAGGACAACAGACCCACGCTGGTCTGCTGGGTTATTATGAGATTAATGTTCCCTGATGAGCAGTTACCACACCGACCCTCACAGAGGAGATTGCACGCTTCATCTGGTGTAAGGTACCATAGAAGGCTTGGGTTGGCAGGGACATTAAAGATCATCAAGTTCCAACACCTCTGCCATGGGCAGGGACACCTTCCACTAGACCTGGTTGCTCAGAGCCCCATCCAATCTGGCCTTGAACACTTCCAGGGATGGGGCATCCACAGTTTCTGTGGGCAACCTGTGCCAGTGCCTCCCCACCCTCACCAATTCACTCACAAGAGAGTCACCAAAGAATCTCTTGCAAATATCTCATCTAAACCTACCCTCTCTCAGTTTGAAGCCATTCTCACTTGTCCCATCACTACACATCTGACAAAGAGTCCCTCTGTGGCTTCCCTGTGGCCCCCCTTCAGATTCTGGAAGGCTGCTATGAGGTCTCCATGCAACCTTCTCTTCTCTGGGCTGAACAGCCCCAACTTTCTTAGCCTGAATATCCTGGTGGCCCTCCATGTTCCCATTCCCATTTTGCTTCACTGCTTGGCTGGCTGGAGAAAATCCACCCCATAAGCAGTGATCAGGCACACCTGGTGTTTCAGAAACACCACAGAGGATCACTAAGCAAAAACAGTTGTCCCAAGAAGTATTTCCCAAATATCACACGCATTGACAACAGCAGCTACCAGATCCCTCTGTGTCAGCACAGGCATAATGCATATTCAAGATTTATCTTCTCTATTTCTTTACTTCCTACACTGCAGGATGACCTCTTCAGAAATAAGCACTCCAAAGGGACTTTTCTCCTTGTATACCAAAGATGTACTTCCCTGCTCACATGAGAAGCTTCACAACACAATTAGCAGTAGCAGCACTGTTGGGAGGACAGAAAGGGATGAGAGCTGGACCTTCATTATCCTTTTAAGGGCACACCTCATCACCTAAACAGGTTCCAAAAATAAAAATGTAAAGGATTAGAACAGAGTTTGCATTATCTTCAAATTTAAAAAAATTCTTTCTGGTATCATGGCCAGACAGAAGCCAGCAAATGTCACAACCCCAGCTGAGTGTCCGGAAACAAGCAAGCGCAGCCAAGTCCACCACTGTGTGTTTGTGTGTTGCTATCACTGGCACACATGGAGAAGCTCTAGGGTACATTACACTTTCATCCATACAGCGGCCTGCACATTTTGAGGACAAAGCCCTGAGTTTACACCTGGGTAATTTCCTATGAAGGTCTGTGCCCTGCACCTGCAAAACGTACATGTAAGTCTGTGCCTGCAGCTAACAGAGGGGGCAAATCTATTTACTACTAATTTTGCCAAGAATGAGAGATCTTCACTATAAAAAACATTCCTTCTTTGTGTTCAGTTTTAGAGATAAGCAATTCAAGGTCAGTTTTTAATTCTGAACTAATTTTAATGGTTGAACCGTAAACACTCAAGCAACAGATTAATGGAAATTGTCATAAGACTTATCTGCAGCAGCTCTGCCAGCTGCTGCTCTGATGCTGCTTCTGACTTCTGAATTTTCTTCTTTTTTTTCTTTTTCTCAAAAGTCTTGCCTGTCACCTAGTTATCTGCAGAATGAGCAGAACAGGGATTGAGAAATGTGCAGTAAAATTGTTTCAGACCCATGGAGGCTCTGATAATGAATCTCCAAAGCTTTCCCTGCCAGCGAACACATTTTTAATCCCAAGCACAGCCAGAGCATTGCTTCTCCTTTGCCCTCATCCTCCCACCACTCTCTCATCAGGGCTTCAAGACCAGAAGAGAATCCCAGGTTCATCCTGTTCTTTGGCTGGCTCCCTCCCAACTCTTCAATCCCACCTTCATTCCCAGCAGGGCCTGGGATAGTACAGGGCACCTGGCAGGGAGAAAGTCTGCTCCGGATGAGGGTAATAGTGATGTTCCTACCTCGAGGTTTAGCAAAATCAGCAGCCCTTTGTATACTACTCGCTGTGGTAGTCTGACTCCACTGCTCATGATTAGCACTCATAGTAAATGACAGGGGAGTGAGCAATGTCCTCTGTGTTCAACATGGAGCAAACACAAACAATTAGCGCTCAATACATAAATAAGAAATTACTTCATCAGGCAAAGACGTATGTAACTGCCACCACAGGCCATATACAACAGGTCTCTTCATCTGTTCCATTTGTCACTGTAAATACAAGTCATCTCTCATCCACAGCATCTCTCATCTTAAAAGACTGCATTGTATTATAGGGTTATACATCCTTTCAAAATAGATGAAATAAAAGCTTAGGAGGACAGTGATCTTATGGATATTTAATTCATGACTAACATTTTTCTGACAAATCGTGTAAATAAAACTTTAGCTTGGGCTCAGGAGAGTGATGGGAGCTTCCAAGCATTCTGTCATCCTGGCTGGCTCAATGTCCTGCAGCCTGGCCTGCTGGGGAGCAGCAGGGACCTTGAGCCACTGCTCAGGATTAGGACATGCACATTTCACTAAGATATTCCAAAGAAACACTGATATCAGGAAGAGCTCAGAAATTTTAGTTTCAACAGCAAATTTTGGTGTGAAGATCTTAGTGCACATTTGAGTAGGGAGTGGGAAGAGGAAGGAAAAAGGAGGTTGTTTTAATATAACTGCTTGTTCAGCCCAGTATAAAGAAAAGATTTTGCAAAACTCAAACCGAGCACACTGGAGGATTTGGGAACATGCATGTGTAAGCAGCCAGGAGGCTTTGTTTTGATTTTTTTTCCCTTGATATTGCTGTCATCATTGCTACAGTTGCTGAGGTCAGTATATAAAATGGGGACTGCAAGCAAAAAGGTGATAAATGCAACATTGCTCCTTCACAATGTCATGGCTTCAGACTTTTTGGCCATTAAACTTAGTGAGATCTGAACAACTCTGAATATTAAATAATTCCAATTAACATTGTGCACATAGGCACAATTGCACACACACAAAATGCTTTTGGCTGATTCTCTCCATGCCACACAAACGAATCGGCATTATGTGCAACCCCTGTGACCAACTACTCCATTTTGAGCCTCTGACAGCAAAGAGATCCAGCAAAAAATTGACTGAACCCCTCAGTGGACAACCAAGGAACAGCAACAATATCCAAGCCTTGGCAAATACTTGTGAAGGGAAACTCCTTAGTGCTTTTGATTCCTTCTAACAGAGCTGTTAGGAGCAGTCTCATTAGCCTTCTAAGTGTTTCCTTCACTCTCTTAATCCCTCTCTCCTGCCTCTTGGCCTGGAGACTCTCTGTGAAAGGAATTTCCATGTGTTAATTATATCGTGTGTAAAATGTGAGGCAGTGAGCGTGTGGCAGAGTGTTATTACTCTGCCACACACTCACTGCCTCTTAATTTTTCTGGGATACTCCCACACTGTGAGAAGCACATACAAATTTGGTGAGCTAACTTCAATTCACGTGCTAGCTACTGAGTGAAAAGGGCTGTGACAATCTCAGGTGGTTTCAGTGAGCCATTCCCAAATCTTTGGGTTTGATCTTTCCCATTACAGGAGCTTTCCTCCTCCTCTGTGACTTTAACCCCTGCTAATGAAGAAAATACCTGGGAGAAGAGTCACACTGGGTCCTAAACGATGAGGTCACCCCTTTTAATCAAGGGACAGATTTTCATCAAGGGACAATATTGCACAATTTGCAATCATTCACAGCAGTGATGACTGGAGTGCATCAGTCATGGCTAGACTTTAAGGAAAAAACATTCATTATCAAGCTATGGAAAAGAGAAACAGAAGGTGACTCATAAGCTTGAACCATTCAGAAATCAAAACTGCCACAGGGGTGGTAATTACACTGGGAAGGTGGTGAAAACTTTCCTACCTGCAATGCAGCTCACCAGCACCTTGAAGAGAGAGGATTTTCTTTTCTGAGAATAACCCTTGCTGGGTACAAGGAGCAAGTTTTTGTTGAAATGCCACCTTCAATGGAAGATGTAACATCTTCTCAAGGGTTTTGTGGTGCCACAGTTTCTCAGCAGTCAGGTGGATGTGCCATAAAACACAGTTGTTCCCTAAGGACACTGCAGTCCCTCCTGAGATTCGAGAGACTTCAAGAACTCAAGACTCCTTGAGCTGCAGAACTACTTCCTGCTGGTACAATACTGCAGCTCCACAGCCTCCTGAGCACATGCTATGCATGAATACAAATTCACAGGCAGGATATCACAGGATCTTGACTTTTCAGCTCAGATCTACAAGACAAAATCAGCCAGTTTGTTTCTGTTTACCTCTGAAGATATCTCTCTTTTAGCAGAAAAGCAAAGGATTCCTAGTCTTTTTCTTTGCTAACTAACTTTTCCCAGTTTTTTAGGCCCACAGAGGCAAACGGACACCAGAAGGCTGTTCCCACCAAGCGTGTAAAGCTGGTATTCCAGTGTCAGAGGAGCACAATAACCTGTCAGTACTGCACACCCACCACACAGCAGGAACATCAGGGATAGTATTTCTTGGGACAGCTGTAGACAAGTGTTGGCAAATGTCTCAGACCACTCCTTTCTGTACAGACATTGGGAGCTAAATATTACAGTGCATTTAAATGCCTTTTTACGTCCCAGTTCCCTCAGTGCATCATTTAACATAGCCCCATGGAGCATTAAATCCAATTCTATATGGTTGCATACAAAATAGGAAGCACTTTCAACTGCCTGAAAGCTGATACAACAAGCAGATATCCTGTATATAGTATATTCATATATAACATCCATCTTCCTCCGGTATATATACTTTTCATAAACCAGTACATTAAAAATAAGACCTTATTTTATCATAAGATATCATGAACTGTCCTAGACTCATTCAACTCTGCTTAATCACCACAAATATCCCATGTGGAAAAGTGGTGTGAGTAATTCTGAGTGGAAATCAGAAAAAACAAGTAACAAAGGCCAGTGGTAACAATCAGGCCAGCACTCCCCATCACACTGGGCAGACAACTGCAACAACTCCCAGGCCACTTGAGGCCATGTCCTCATTTACAAAGAGATAGTGGAAGCTATTGAGAAATCCCTTTAACAATCTGAAGAAGGGCAGATATTTTGCCATTGCTACCAGACCCATTAGTCTGCTGACTGAAGGCTTCACTCCATATAAGCACATCCCTCGAGCAATTCTGACGGGCCAAATATTTAACATTTTGTTGCCTCAGAGAAGCAAGTGGTGAACTCTGATATTGCTTCAATGTCCTGATACATTGATCCTGACCCCAGGGAAGAGTCTTCCCCCAGCTATTTCCACTGCCATGGATAGAGTAGATCTGCAGCCAGCAGGGATGGGCATAACAGCAGCACTGGTCTATCCAGGCTTGCCTGATGAAGCTGATGACAGAGCCAGCACCTCCAGCTCATGTGCAAAGTTAATATATGCTCAGGTTACCGGATTTCTGAGAAGAAAAGCCCTGGGAAATCATTACAATGGTTATTTAATGATGCATAAGTGGTGCCCAGAATTCAAGAATCTCTGTTCCAGGTATGGCAGTGAAATCTACATCCTGGCCCTACTGAAGGTGCTGCAGATTCAAATCCAGTCTCCAGATAAATATGGAAGAGCTGAACATCATGCAAGAGCAAGGCAAAAGGAAAATTTTACTAAGTGTCATGCTGGGAGATTGCTATGTCAAAAGCCTGGCTCTAATCCTGGCTTTCAAGTGACACTTTTGTTAGCCCTAAGGTTTAGCCAGTGCTACCATTCTCCCCTGTGCTGGTGTGCCAGGAGAAGCAGTGCCCTGCTGAATGAATGAGAGATGGAGGATGGAGATGGCTGAGCAGCCTTCTAAAATAACATATGAATACAATTGCCTACAAAGCTCAAGCATTTTCCCCATGCCTCCTCATATTTCATGCACCAAACATGCAAGAGATGTGCAGCACTTGCATCAGGCAGGCTCTCCACATCATGCACCTTCTCCTCAGAGTCTCAGATGCTGTAAAACCTCTGCCACTCCCACACATCTCCCTGATGCGCTCATGGTCATGGGGCACCCTGTGCCTGGGCTGCCCTAGCCTGAGCAGTCACCTCCATGGAGGCTCACATGTGCAGGGAACAATCTCTGAGCCCATCAGATGTCCCTGCACCCATCTACCTTCTGCTGAAGATATGGCCCCTTTCTATCTGCCCATATCAAGGTCTCTGTTTCCATACAGGTCATTTCTACACCAGTGCTTCTGTCTCTCACCTAGTAATCACAAAGAAGCCCATCAAAATAAGAGGGCAATTAAGGAAGAAATCTATGTTTCAAAAGAGAAGAAAGAAAAACCCTCTGAATCCAAAACACTAATATTTTCCTGCAATGTTTTGTGATACATAGGCCGTGAGATACAACCTACCCAAACAGATGCAGTGAGGACTGCTCAACTTTGGATCATCCTTTTTGGAAAATCCCTAGTAGCTGCAGACAAACCTCGCCTCTGGAAATCCCCTGCTCACTGCACTACTGTCCTTTTTTGCCTAGGGACAAAACCCCAGCTGTGCACTTTCCTCTCCTATGTGGGTAGTGGGAGGCCAATCTTGCATGAACATTTGGACAGGAGCCAGAGGTTATTTTTGGCTGCTCTGATAAGGAAAGAAGTCCAGGCTGAGAAATACAGGGAAGAATTAGACATGTCTGAGTTGGCATTTCCCTACCAGGGCTAGGGGAAAGTTCAGCTGAAGAGGCAGCAAATGGGAGAGTCACATGGATTGGAGCCAGGTCGTCCCCATGCTCCCAGCCCTTCTGCAACCCAAACCAGGCAAAGGGGACATATCCTGACCACGGGAACCACACTATGGATAATGGTCATTATGGAGATTAAGGCCATTCCATTATTGAGAATGTCCTTAACCAGCACAGAGCTGGAAGAATTGTTCCTTCATCTCACTGGGCAGGCTGGAACAAGCAGCCCAACAGCATGCCATGGCCTGGGGCGACTGAGTCCCTCCTGGGTGACCTGGAAGGTGCAGCCTCCATGGTCATTCACAGACTGTAGCAACTTTAAAAACTACCAGCAAACCTCAGGGATAGCTGCAGTTCCTGACAAATACCCCTCTCTACTGTGCCCAGGAGATCCTGACACAAAAAAAAAAAAAAAAAGAAGCTTGGCACACTGAACTGAGGGCTTCCCTTCAATTAAATCAATGCTGTCAGGCACGATGAGCATGTCTGAGGGCAGACACGGGGCTGGCATCACACAGCAGTGATGTGTTGGATCTCAGCAGTGAGGGGAGCTGACACCTCCCTGCACAAAGGGTTAAAATTATATCACCTCATGCATGAAGAGGGGGCCCAGCATGGTGCCAAAATACAGCTCCCTGCTGCCTGCCTGAAGCTGTCCCACATAAGGGACCCAACTCCTGCTTGGCCAAGTCACTACAGAAGTGGGCCTGCAGGAAGATAACCCATCACAGCTCCTCATGGGACATAAGGAGGTGATTTTCACTTAGGATAACATTGGTTGTGACTCATCTGCCAAAACTGGAGTAGTGACATTTCTGGGTTTCAGTACATGGAGCAGACCACAAGCTCTTCTCTTGCTACCGCATCAGAAATGGAAATTGAAAAAACCTGAAAAATCCCAAGAACTGCTACCTTACAGTCACATCCACAGACCTGAGGTCTCACACACAGCTGGAGCCAGGCTGAGTTGCCCTCCAAATCCTGTGGAGAGGGGTTGAGCAAGAAGCAGAACTGCCATGACCTTCCCAGTGACCTTGCTTTGTGATGAAGTAAATACAATCTCCTTGAGGACTGCATGATGCTGCCACAGTTAGTGCTTTGTTTGCTTCTTTCCAAGCCTCTACTTCTTTAGCTGTTTAATGCTTTGATGGCAAGCCAATAGAATCACTCCCAGGTTCTAGAGGGAGAAAAGGGATCAAAAACAAGAAGCAGAAGTCCATGACAGTTTAAACATATCTCAGCAGGACTGGGTTAGACCTTAGACTTGCCTTAGCAGCAAGTCCAGCCTTCCTGTTTTCCCTAGTGCTTCTTACAGGTCTGAGCTTGGAACTCTGAAGGCAGGTGAAAATGAAAGGAGGATGTGGATCTGTAACTCGAACAGAAAGAAGAAGTCAATAAAGTTCTACAGAGTTTTATTAAATAAGCTCTAGGTCAGTCCAAATTCTGCATCTTGAATAACACCATTTCCTTCAACAAAACTGTATGAGACATAAAAGAACACTGATAGTTTTACTTGACTGAAGGTGGGGAAACACTAAGACTAAGCAGCGATCAGATAATTTTCTAGTCACTGAGCGACCAATTAAGACACAGGTAAAAGGGATAAACTCTTACTGAAGCAGTTTGTTGGCAGGTGGATGCACTTGCAGCCAGCTCTGTACTGGTGGGTATATCCTGAGGGACCTGACACCACACTCATACCACTACAAACCCACTGATTTTGGTAATCCAGGTGGAATCTCTGGGGATTACCTTGTGCAATCACCTGCTCACAGCAGGGCTTGCCTCAGAGATGCAACTGACTCTGCAGCCTGATCCCACTGTTCAGTTTTTCTACAGAGTTTTGGTAATTAGAGAAGAAGAGGGGAAGAAGCGGGAAGCAATTCCCAATCCAGCCATCAGGCTTCAGAGACTTTCAGGTGGTTGGTTCATCACCCTGGAAGGGATGTGATGGAAGGTTCATGCTGCACCAGCCATTTCCTGCTGAGCTGCTGCCAGTGCAGTCAGAGCTGCGAAAACCCCACCACCGCAGTGTTGCAAATCTGGGTCAGCATCTTGAGGTTCCCTGTGGAAACAAATGTTTCCTGCCCCCCTCTGTCCTGGCTCTGGCCAGGGTGTGCACTGGCATCATCTTTTCTCTGTATCCCCTCATCTAATGAGGATTTCCATCCACTACCCTTCACCCATGCACCGTACCCACCCACCATTTTTTGGACTTGGTTCCCAAATTCATTCCAAGCCCCCAGCAGGCACAGAGCAGGCATTTTTAGCTGACGAAATGCAAAGGAAAATTCACATGGAACAACAAGCCTTGCAGCTGGCATCTCAAGTGAACAAAATCAGGGCATGCTCCAGATTTGCTGCAACTGCCCTGAGAAAGGTTTTTCAAAAGCCACTGTCATGCGAGTGCTTCTGCTGCACTGTGCTCATTAAAGTCTTCTCCTAATCTCCAGTGAATATTTGCCCTAGGGCCCTCAGCCCATGTCTTAAAATTGACATGAGACTGGAAGTCTCTGATAAAAGAAGATGCGAGACAGTGGCAGCCAAAGATATCAAAGGTCAAAGTTGAAATATATTGTGGATCCAAACAGATTTAGCCTGCTCATTTTTAGCTGCTTCCCATTAGTGCACCACACTTCCCCCTAAGTATTACAGACAGAAAGTAAGTGCAGGATGCACTATCCATGTGGCAAGGTCCAAAACAGAGTGGAGACTCCACTGCAGCCACACCTCTCCTGCAACAGCCTTGGGTAGGATATTCAGAGGATCTCAGTGGATCCACAGAGGCATCTCTGCTCCCATCCCTTGAGTTGAGAGTTTTGTGGCTCCATTGCATTTTCTCCAAATAACGGCATTTTCATCACAAGGTCAGATGGATCATTTATATCTAAACCATCTGAGAGTCAACAAAAGCCTTGAAATCTTTATTCTAAACTTTCAGTGGGCTCATAGTTTAATTTTCAGGTCACAGTCCTTTCCATCTCTTGTCTCCCTGCTCTGAATCAGAAACACCAGTTACACAGCCAACCACCTCCCTGCTGTTCCAGGCTGCATCCTTTCCCAACTGGGAAACACAAATGGCCATCCTTTGGTCCTGCTGGGCTAATTTAGGCTAGATAGGAACAGGATTGGGAAGCAATTCAAGGGAAAATTGTATCTCGTTCCCCACTGTCTCAGAGAAAATGTCCTCCGAAGTCATCACTTCAGATGAAATAAAGGGAGACATTGAACAGACTTCCACTTAAATCAGAGTGGCAAGTAAATGTTCAGAGAAGTTTCATAGCAAGGTAATAGCAGACAGAGATCAAGAGCTGCACACAAAAAGTGATTTTTTTATTCCCCTTGGGTTCAGGGATGTGGGCTGTACCACAGCTAGCAGCTCCATTCCCAGTTTTGTCTCATGAAAGTGAGTCCCAAAGTCTGACTTGGGGTGCTGGCTCCTAAGCAAAATCAATTATTTAAGTTCATTAGGCACAGCCTTATCTAGAGTTTGGAGAACTTATTTGCTCCAAATGAAAAGCTTTTTTAATGTTACATGAACTAAAACATTATTTTAAGGAGTATTTAATTTTGTAGAAAATAGCCTCACAAAAAGAGGAAACCAAAACCTGCACTAAATTTCTGCACAGCCTGCAAAGCCTCATTTCCTATTTCCTAACAAAAATGCTACCATGAAGCAGTTTCAAATTTTTAATACCCTGCAAAAGTGTTAACAGTTACTGGCCATATGCAATTCAAAAGAATCTCATCTGATAATTCTGAGTCATCAAAACTGTAGCAAAAATCCTGAAAAAGCAGGCATTTTGCAAGACTGTAATTATTCTGCCCCTTAAGTAAACCATATTAACAGGAAGAATCAAGGTGGCCGCACAATAGCCTGCTGCATGGAAGTCAATCAGAAGGAGCTAATTTTGGATCCAATGTTCCTGAAACATTTTGCTGGAAATTCTCATAGAGCCATTTTAAAAAGGTTTTTTTTGAGGAGCCGCTTGTCAGTTTAACCCACGTTTGAGGTTATTATTTGCCAAGCTGAGGAGTAGAGCCAGCTTGCACACAGCAGAGGGGTAGTGAAGTGGAGGGCTCTCATGCAAGACAAGTCCAGATGAGACTTCCAAATCAATTTGAAAGGCCTGCCTGAATATAATTTCCTTCTTTACTTGGGAACTGCTAAAAGACAATCAACAGCTACATGGCCCTTTGTTTTGGATTATTTGGGGGTGAGGATAAACATTGTTCTTAGCACAAAAATCCATCCAAGCAGAACATGTTTGAAACAAACCCAAGGACTAAAACTATTTTTATTAACAAGTTGCAGTAGTTCATTCTTCCTTTGTGCCTCTTGGATGACATTAGCAAGACAGTAGCTCATGGCAGGGCAACAATCTAAGCACCATATTTATTTAAAATTTAAAATCTTTCCCCTAGTAGCAAAGCTGAGTAACTTTGTTACTTATGGCAAAAATTTTAAAAAGCCTCATAAGTGAAACAGAGGATAAAATTTTCCTAAGCTTTTTGGTCTGGAAATTTAATTTTTCAGACCCTGGTATCTGGCACAGGTTAGAGTAAGAAATGATGATGTTTCAGGGACACATTCAACTCCAGCCTTTCCAACTCTGTGTCATGATAAACCTAAAAAGTCCAATTTTTAAGTTTTTCCCTTAGCTAGAAATTATTTTAAAATAAATCAATTCAAAAGTGCAGAAATACCTCACATCTACAACACCATAATATGAATGCTGTTGCCTTTGTTAGGTTTTAATGTTAACATTCCTTTCAACTTAAATCAACCAAGTCAAAAGCAATCGGAGCACTGCTGGTTGAAACAAAATACCTTCCTCTTGTCACATCAATCCAGTGTGGCACCACTCAGAACAAGCTGAAGATGCCCTAAGCAGCCGTGTGTCTCCCCCTTCTACCCCCAGTGAACTCAATGCTAGTGCGAGCCCACAACATGTTATTTTTTGACAGACTCCATTTTCCAATGCAAATGGGGTTTGGAGAAAAGCTCTGAGCCATCTCTGGGGAAAGCAGTTGCAAAGGCTCTGTGCTGAGGCACACGAACACACAGGCTGAGCTGAGTGCTCTCCTGTCAAAAAACAGGCACAAATTCAGCGCAAGACGGCACAAAAGACATTTTACCAGGGGTGCAACGACCTCTTCCTTGCTTTTAGTATCCTTGTGTAATAATTTCATACTCAGATTGTAAGGGCTTTTATTTTCCCTTCTCTGTGCTCCAGGCAGCGCAGATTCTACCGCAATGTACACATTAAACAGTCACTGGCAGTACTCTATAATCACCCAGGAATGCAATGGGTGTCACATGGGGCTTTGCTCAATACAGCTGTTCACTGGCCCAGCTGAACAATAAACATTTGAATTATGGCAAATGTTCTTTGAGGGAGAAAGTTTGTTATTAGTGTAAATACAAAAGGACTCTTGAAATGGCCCAACAACTTCAGATTCACTTCAGGAGTGCCCAAAGTTATGAAGCTGGAGAATACAGAAGTTGAAAACCAAGATATTATTTTCTTGTTATTCAAGCAGTGAGAATTCATTTAAAAACATCTGTATGACCTCAGGGGAGTCACAACCACAGAACCCAGAAGATTAAAGAAAATAAGCTTAAAATACCTTCCTGAAAGAGTCATGCATTTCTTTCTTGATTGTAAGAAGTGATGGGCAAACCTAAAAAGGTCCAGAGGTTTGGATACTCCTCCAGACAGCTGATGCCTTGTTAACATCCCCCTCAGGGAGCACTTCTCCTCACCTTTATTAGGAACAAGGAAGCTGGTAAGGTTCAAGGTCATGCCTTTGCACTGCCAATCTGAGTCCCTTCACTACCTGCTCCTACACAAATAATTGAGTCTCCAAACCCAACACCAATAGCAACAATGTTGGCCAAACCACAGAAGAAGTAAGAAGCTGCAAAGAGCCCATAGAAAGTTGTTCAGATTATATTTTCTATGGGCAGAGAGTTCTGTGAGAGATTAAAATCATAAAGTAACAAAACAGAAGAAAATACAAGCTGGAGGCTTTCTCAGAGAGTGCAGTTTCCCCCATCAGAGATATTCTTCCTGTTATTCCAGACTACTCATAGCTGACTGCATTTGCACAGCAACCAGCCAGCAACTTTTCCTTTTTTTTTATTTATATTTGCTTTGAATTACATGTTTTCCGGTGTCAGCTTTAGAGGAAGATAAAACCTAGCTGCAGCAACAACTTTTAAATCAGCTATCATCTCTGCTTCAGTCAACAGAAACCTTAATTAAAGCATTGGGTTACAGGGGTTCTAGTTACCATATAACTAGCAACATCTTCAAATATTTGGATTGTAAACAATCTTCATAACTTGGAGACAGGCATCATCTTTCCTACTTCACATTGAAGGCTTTGCAGGCATTTTGTAGAGGTCTGGCAACCGGGAATGACAGAAGGAAGGACTGATAAAATGCTGCAGCACAGCAATAAGGTAGTACAGGGAAAATACAGTAGATATGTTATGGTTTGTGATCTCTTCTTTTCCTTGCTTTGAGAAAAAACTCTAGGATCTTTGCATTTATATTATCCCAGAGCTGGATTTGATGGTGCACCAAGGCATAAAGCTCCCTAATGCTCTGGTTGAAAGTACAAAAGGATGCTAATTTTACAGTACTTACTAACTAGCTGCTTTCAGTAGTATAGAGCTACTTCTTTATAAGTGATATTGTAAGCATCCTATTTACTCTTGCTCTTCACATTCAGGAGAAAGGACTTGCATATTAAAAAAAGAGCATTGGACATTAGAAGGATTTATGGAGGAAAAGAACAAGTGAAGAGATTCCTATTAGGTAGATGAAAAACATTAGATGTGCTAAATCAGTAGGTATTCTGATTAGCATGAAATAAATATCTGCACAATCTAAATAGGCTGAGCCTGCTAAAATACTCCACAGACCAGATGTAAAATGGTATTCCGATAGCCTAGTGAATAACTTTAAATTCTTCCTCAATTCAAAGAAATAGAATTTTGTATATCTGTACCTTTTTGTGAGCATCAATTACAAATTATTTCTGCCCCATATTCCTCTACCACCAATCAAAAAATAGTCTGTTGTCTATAATCTAATACTAAAATACATGTCAAGCAGGACCCCTCACAGAAGAACAGACAGTGGATAATGGTAGACCTGGCTATCTTTAGAAATCCTGCCCTCATCCAAAACTATGAAATTGCTATATTTACCTATTCCAAAAAGCGCTCTGGGGTCTCTGGGTTTAGGTTTCACTTTAATGAAGCATTTCAGAAGAGGAGAAGCATGAGAGTCAGTACCTGCCACCAATCCCTAGAGGAACATACATTTATGAGATCCCTGTCAGATCACAAGTTCATCAGGCTCACCAGAAAGCCTCTGCATGATAACAGGTCCTAGAGGAACCTCCTAATACTCACTCTAAGCCTCAGCTATAACCTTGATGTCTCCTCCATCTTTCACTTCTCTTGAGAGATGAGTCCAGCAGGCTCTCTGCTATGGTCATCAACTCCCAAAAATGACACTTAGGGATGTCACCTCCTCCCCTAGCCTTTGAGCATTAACTGTATTTTTATAGCAGCTGGCCCAGAAGGGGAGACTCAGCTCCTTTCTCAGCCCACCTCATGCCTTCTCATGAGGTATTTAAATGCCAAACAGCCAGTTTAGAAAGAGAGCTGGTGAAGAGCAAAAGAGAAACAATAACAGCTCTGCAGCTGTCCCTCTGGAGTAAAAAATCCACTGTTCATGGGACTGGACAGAAAGAGGGAGAAAACAAGCACTGAGGGGGCATCAGTCTAGAGCCTGGTCAGGCTGGACTAGTCCCTGCTTCTGAGGCTGTGTTTGGGTTTTAATCAATAAGCACTCAATGTTAATTGTATAAACAGCCACTGAAGGAGCTCCAATCTGGGCCAATGCCTAAGAGAATTCTATTAAAATGCAACAGACATTGCCTCATTAAGAACTGCACAGCACAAAATGTCCTATTTTGCAGAGCTAAGCATGAGACACCTTTGTCTTGTCTTGGAAGGTTTTTAAAGGGTTATGATATCATATTCACCTCAGAGGGGAGGTTTTCACTGACTCACCAAAGCAGGATCAGGTCATTATGGCAATAGATCTTGCTAAACACAGAGACACATCCCCCACTCTGGAGTACCCAGCATTCTGCCGTGCTTACAGCACACTGCTTTGGGTCACAGGGCAGCCAAATGTTCGGAATATTGTTATTCTTCTGGCATCCCAAAGCCACACACCATACCACTTAAAGCACCACCCTGAAGCACTTCACATTTATTTGCTTCTGTGCTCCCTACAACAGGCATATTCCTGTTTGGATTTTTGGTTGGGTTTTTTTGTGGGCTGCACTTCTAAATCCTTAATCTCTGCATTGGTTAAAGAAGCAAGAATATATTGTGTGTTCAAAGCAGTGTGGATATAGCTAG
Organism: Melospiza georgiana; assembly: GCF_028018845.1. Classification (NCBI taxonomy): domain Eukaryota; kingdom Metazoa; phylum Chordata; class Aves; order Passeriformes; family Passerellidae; genus Melospiza; species Melospiza georgiana. The sequence continues at coordinate 31,591,094 of NC_080432.1, read as the reverse complement.
GAAGGCCCCCTCCTCTAATTAAAACCACCCATTTACTTCTTGAGTACAGAGAAACATAACACAGCAGGAAACAACTGTCATATCAAATACCCCCTTATGGTAATTGTGGTTAAATACTGACTTTTTAATGGTAACATAGTTATAGGGGTTTGGCAACAGATGCAAAAATAAGTAATCACTTTTTCTGGAGGGCTACCAAAATGGCAGGTTTCCCAAGTCAATCAGTTCTTCCAGGGACTGGAAATGTAGAAAGCAATTTAATGCTGCAAGGAATATGACAATCTATTTATAATGGCACAGTGTGAGAGGCTGAGAGGAGAAACTGCAGCTGTTGTATAAGGATTATAACTGACTGATTGTTTCTAACAAAATGTATTGCTATATCAGAAGGAAGTATAAGTTTAGCTGCCTGGCTGATTTTCTTTCCCTTGTACAGGTGTGGTGCCAGCTTTAATGAAATCAGGCATCAAGACTAAAAACACTGCTTTTGATCTCCCCCGTGACACTCCAGGGTAGCCTTTGCCAACTCTCTTGGGGATTCACTGCATCAGAACCCATCCAGCCTTTGTTAAAGCGAAGAGAAAAGCTAGCCCAGATTCAGAAGACCCCATGGGAGCATCACAAGGGATATAGAGCATCCCTTAGTGTTAAATAATAGTGCTCTGTCTTCAGTTCTTGAAAAAGCTTTGCTTCCTGTTTCATATTTATTTCTTTCCCAGATTCCATATGTATTTCTATGGCTGTTAAATAACAGTCCCTCCATCTGGCTGCTTGCCAGAACAGAACAGTAAATGATTCCTGCATTCTATGTACAGCACATTACACATGTCAGATGTTACAATGACTATTATGTTTAGGATCAAGGACACAAAAAACAGCAAACAGCAAAATTATCAGAGCACCCAAAGCTGCCCACTTTGAACAAACCATGATCCAGAAGCTGGGCCGCCCCCAAGGACTCTTAGGTTCATACTGTGCTTTTCATCCTGGTTTGACAGGACCAAGGACTACAGCAGCAGCAGTACAAGACTTCTTTAGTAACGTATACAAGGCCTGATAACCTTTGTAAAAAACTAAAACAGAAAACAGGCTTAGCAAAACATACTTTCCTCAAATATGATGCTAAGCATGATCTCGCTGTTAATATAAGCAAGGGGACTTTTTGCTTGTTAATGTGGTTAACCACAGTGCAGGGTGTAGCTCATCTCCAAAATCTGTGCTCATGCTTTCCCTGCAAGAAGATAATCCAAGCTGGATGATTTCTTTCCTACACCCTTATCTATTACACAGTCAGCTAAAATCTGGGAGACAGAGAGATGAGAAACTTCCTGCATGTAAATCGCTCTATCATACACCCTTGGAGCAGGCATTTTCCATGGCTGTTGGGTGGAAACAAACCTAGTCCTCAGTTTATGCATCCCACTACCCCAACTTCCTGAAAGCCAGATACCAGCAGATACTTAGGAACCTTTGGGTCTCTTGATTACAAGGATGAAGGGCGCATAAAGACACCCAGACAATTAACATGTCTCCCACTGTTTTGTCTTTCCCCATCACCTCAGGATCATTCTCTGGTACGTGAAGGTCTGATGTGCACACTCAGGCTGTTGCCAGAGTGGTTATTCCTGTGAGTTGTTTCCAGCTAGCATGGTACATCTTGGATATATGACACTTCCACATGTATTTTTGCCCATCTGGAAGAACCCCCTGATTATTTGGCAGGTTGGCTACAATGCCAGCTAGTGACCCCCAGAGATGCCATCACACCAGGTGAGGGTCACCCCAACATTGAGACAAAGCCAAAGCAAACTGCAGCACATCACTAAGGACAAGATCAGGCACCTGGCTGCTGCAATCCAGCCACATGCAGCCCTTCGTTCCCACGCGGCTCTAGCACAGCAAGTCACCTACACACACTAACCTTGCGCCTGGAGGAAGTGGGGTTGGGGTTTTGTGCTGTTTGTAAAGAGGTTCATTGCTCTTTGAATCATACAGACAGCTGTAGCAATATGACTCTACCTGCTCTCCCAGCCCTGCCCAGTGCCACAGAGGGAAAATAATTTTTTGGGCAGCTAGGGCATGGGAATAAGATCTCTCAATAAACATACACAAAGTTCTAGCATTTCCACAACACCTTTCATCAGGGATCTTAAAGCATTTAAAAATACTAAACATCACCAGACCCCTGTAAGGGCTGGGGTAGTGAAGGGAAACTGGGAGAGAGCTCTTACAATGCCTTGTTTCAGCAGGCTGGTGTAAGAACCAGAAACCACGCAGGTAACCTGAGAAACAGTGTGTGGGACTTCAGGGGATTTTTGCTTCCAGAAAGTTTCAATTTGCATCTTTCAAAACTTTCTCTTTCAAAACATCAATTTGAAGACAATTAAAATGATGTTCAGAGACAAAATCCTAGATCTGGTGTTGCCTGGAAGACTCAAGTCAGACTCCATAGTTCTCCTGCATACGCTAAAGATCTACAACAATTGCTCTGTTATGATAACATGCACATAGATGGTCTGAGCATACCAAGCAGTGATTTCAAGAAGCCAATGCAATTCTTCTTTACTCTTCAACACTGAAGAATGAATTCAAGTAGTGCTTTAAAACTGAAACTAATTTATGCCATTAAAAGATATCTTTTTACCCCTTCTTATTAGTGCAATGAGGCCTTAGTACAATTAAAATTAGACCTAATAGGTTTTCAGTCACTAAATGAAAGACCTCAATGTTACCTACCCTTTGGCCTCATCTAAACTGCAAAACTTTGCTATATGACCCACCTCTATGCTATAAGTGTCCCAAGTATGTGGCATTTTCTCTCCTATCCCCTCTCAACAGCTTGGTTTCTATATGAAAGAAAACCAATCAGAGGCCAAAGGCAGCTGCAGCATGTGCCAGACAGGCTGACAGGGAACCTGCTCTGCATATCTGCTCCCCTCTTCAGCCAAGGCCTCTGAGTCGTCGTGCCAGAACCGAAGCTCAAGTGCTCCAGTCCACCACAATATGTGGGAAGAAGGCATTACTCAAGGGGCATGAGAAGCACAAGCACACAGCAGGCGGAGATTGCTATAAGCAATCAAGGTGAATCCTGCTGGTTCTGGGAGCTAAGACAGAGTTCCCAAGCAATCCCTGCTCTGTGGTTCCCTCCCTAAATCACATGCATCCCCACCCTTTCCCAATGCCAAAGGGCAGAAAGAAGGCTACATCTGAGATTCCATCCTCCCTGAAAATTTTTCCTGTGTAAGCTGCTACCTTCAGGTACAGGATCATAGCAAAAAACTTCTGGCACAGCATCCTCTTTCTCCTTAAATCCATGAGCTTCACCCCACAAGACATCCTAGGTGCTCCTCTAAAGAGAAGCCAGCACTTAGAACCAACTCTTCCATTGGGGTGAGTGGGTGCAATGGAAGCACAGAAATTTATGGCAGCAGACAAGTACCCTGTGGATTCAGGCATTCCTGGCAGCTCAAGGTATTGACAGGTCCCTTATGTAGTCATATCCTGCAGCTGCACCTCAGCAACAGCTAAACCAGGTAGAGAGGAGGAACACTCCTTCTTAAGAAACCTAGAAGCACTCTGATGAGGAATGCCCATAGTGAGATGAAGGTTACTTCATCCTGCACATATCTCTTCAACTGCAGTCCTTTTATTAGTCATATTTTCATAGACATCCAAAATCTAGCTACAAAGAACACTATACAATTCAGGCATGGAAAAAGTTAGTTCTTCGTGGTATTGCATTTTAGTTGAAAAGCCACTTCCTCTCTTCCACAGCAAAGCAAGAAAGCGTAGGCTTCAGTTTTATCAGTCATTGCATCTGTGCCTTCTTAACAAGTGTAAAGTCTGTGAGCCAAAAATGTATCTTTCCCTCTTTGATATTCATGTAAATTTGAAACATGTATAGCTTCATTGGAGTTTACAATGCTAAAAATGATGAATGTTGGAATTTTGTTGGGTTTTTTTTCAAGAACAAATTGTTTCACAGAATAATATGCATTCTCTTGAGAAGGCTCAGAAGTGACTTCTCAAGCTACACCAACAAACCACGTGGATTTTCAGTGAGCTGCTGCTCATGAATTTAGGGTGGGTTTCAGATGGGTAACCTGCTGTGGGATAACAGCATGGCTCTCTAGTGATAGGGGTCACTGGGGAAAAGGAAGCACTCACTGTTGCTCACCACCCTTCTGGCTAGTCCCTTCCAGTCACACCACAATCTGCTTTAACGATTACAAGAACAAACCTTTTCCTCTTCTGGCATTTGTTATTTCTTCCACTTCTTGTTATTACAGCAGAAACCCACAGGTATCTATTTTAGGGTTACACCCTGAATTTTCACTAGGAGATTAAAAAAGGTTGGCAGGGGAGACATATCTTTCTGTCCTTTAGTTCATGCCTAGACATTCAGGTATCTTAAAGAGGGACATTACTTTTTTAGTGTCTTTCCTCAGCTGAGCCAAGTGTAATTCTCAGTGTATTTCTGTGCCTATCCATAACTTCTTTATCTGCCTCTCTGCTTAGCTAGCTGTCTGGTTTGGTATTTCCAGTTTGCACTTAACCAGGGTGGACATTCCCCATTTGTCTTTCCCCATAGTCATATGCATCAGTCAGAGTCTTTTTTATTCTTTCTGCAGCAGATAGGGAAGAAATATAGATGGAGCCATGCTCACCAATAGAAGAAATCAACACCACACAAGAGGCTCTGGCTATATCAACCTTAAGATGTGGTAATAATTTGAAATAGAATGTAGGTCCATAAAGTATTAAAAAAAAAAACCCAAGTAATAACATTGTGTACTTATGTAAGAAAAGTGTTGACCTCCTAAGTAGGAACAACAGTATGGTTTATAACAATACATCCCTGTGAGCTAAAGGCCTGTTTTTTATTATAGTTCACTTAAGTAATGAATAATTTCAGATGTAGAAAAGACAATTTACGCAGATATTACACCCATTTTGGTAGCAGAACAGGAAACACTGCCCAGGTGATGTTCTTTAAGGATGAGATTTTCACATTCCTAAGCTGTTAATAACTGCTGTAATTGTTGAGGGTATTTAATTCATTGGTTTTAATAAAGCATGAGAATAGCTGATGAACACTGCACCAGAACGTCACTACTATCACTTTCCCTCTGGCACCTCAGCTTCCTGGTGTTCAGGAAACAGTTTCAGCATTCCCATATGAGTTTTTCAATAAAAAAATCTCAAATCTCTAGTTAGTCTAGAATATTATATTACTAATCTTTTTGAGAAACATCATCCTTTACACATTGCACACCTACTAAGTAGAAGGCAAAACCATCCATCACAGGAATTAGTCTCCCACACAGCTGTCACTTGTAAGAAACAGAGATGCAGTGCTTCTCTCCCAATTTCCAGTCATTCCCATCTCTTGATACCCGACATGGAACACATTGTTGGATGACACCCTCCAACCCTCTCTACCCCAGAATTTTGCCCTTACAGGCCTGATACACCAAAATCCTTGGCCTGTTTCTATGATTACAGTCTCTCTACCATGCTGCTGGTTTTTTATACTCACAGTTGTATTTTGTAGCAATACTTTGTATGAAGTTATTTTATATAAAAGGTTGAGCTCTGGGGAAAGCTTAAGCTATACCCCTCCAGGAATTACTGGGTTTGTTGGCTGTGAGGAGGAAAAAAAATAAAAAACAACCAAACCAAATTTTCAAACTTTTAAAAAACATTTTAAACAAGTACAACTAGTTAGAGTCTGATCAAAGCCAAGCGAAGCCCTCTGGAGCAGCTGCATTCCCTATATTTGTGAAAATCAGGCCATTTAAATAGTTATTTTAAAAAGAAGTATTGGAACTAAGCCAAAGCCCTTTGAAATCAATGGGATTTTATAATTACTTCAATGCAATTTGAATAATAGCTTTAGAAAATAACCTATTTTATTTAATTAATTGTTGCTGCTGACTGTCACAATATAGATTGAGACATTTTTCAGTTGCAAAATCTACACAGGGTGAATAAGCTCACACAGAATTGCTTAAGTTGAAAGAGACCTCTTGAGATCATCTAGCCCAAGCCCCCAGCTCAAGCAAGGCCAGCTACAGCAGGTTGCCTGAGACCGTGTCCACTTGGGTTTGGAATATCTTGAAGGATGGAGACCCCATAACCCCTCTGGGCAACCTGTCCCAGTGTTTAAGTACCCTCACAGTTAAAAAAAAAAGAAACACCAAGAAAAACAAAAAACCCCAAGCATTTACTGCTTTCCCCTTGTCCACCAAGGTAGTGATAACCTTGTAGAAGGCAAAATGGTTTGTCAAGGGTGATTTCATCTTTATAAATCGATCCATGCTGACAACTCCAAATAACTTATTGTCCCTTCATGTGTTAGGAAATACATTCCAGGAAGTTTTTGTCCTTCGCCTTCCCAGGCATCAAGGTGAAGATGATTAGCCTGCAGTTTCTCAGAGGTTCTTCCTGCCTTTCTTAATACAGAAGCTCTAAAGGATCTTTAGGAGCCTCTCCCAGTCATAATGACCATTTGACACAGTCAAAGATAATCAATGGCCTTGCAATGACATCAGCCAGGTCCCTCAGCTCTCAGGGGTGCATGTCCAGTGTGGTCAAGTGCTCCCTAGCCAGAGCCTAATTCACTGAGGGTAAGTCCCCCTTGTTCCAGACTTTTCCTATAGCCTCAGGGATGTGGGGTTCCCAAAAGCTAATTTTACTGGTTAAGTCTGAAGCAAAAATAACTGCTGCCCTTTTTCATTTTCTTTCTTTTCAGAATGGTCCCTTCTTGAGCTTGGAGGAGGTGATCCTTGAATAGGACCCAGGTCTCCTGGACCCCTTGTCTCTCCAAGGCCACGTCCTATGGGATTCTTCCAAGCAGCTCTCCTAGGCTGAAGTCTGCTATCCAGAAATCCAGGACTACTTGTTGCCCTGCTCCCCCTTCTCAGAGTCTGAACTCCGTCATCCCAGGGTTCTGCAGCCAAGGCTGAGTTTGACTTATGTTCTAGTCTAGTTCTTCCTTGTCAGTATCAGGTCCAGGAAACCCCCTTTCCCTGTTGGCTTATTGACTACTTGTGCCAGAAACGTCATCAGGATACCCCAGAAGTTTCCCAGGTTGCTGTGCCCCGCTGTATAATTCCAGCTATCATGTGGGTCCCCCATAAGGACAAGGACCTGTGAACATGAGGCTTCTTTCATTTGTCTGAAAGCCTCATCTGTTACTTCTTCCTAATAGGAGGTCCATAGCAGATACTCATTACAACAGCACCCATATCAGACTGCAAACTCCTGGCCCATTCCAAGGCAAAAGTTGTCCAAAATCTATTTACAAGTTTCTATAAGTAAGAAAGGATGATGTTCTACTTAAAAAAAAACCAACACCCCAAAAAGTACCAACTTGCAACTCCCCAACTGAGTGCACTCTTTCCCATTACAAAGGTACACTGGACAAGTTCATTGGGCCAGGTGAGCCTTCAGTTTTGGAGTGGCATGCTGGCAACACACATTGTGATTACACACTCAAAGACTGCTTAACTCAAAGTCAAGGTTTTTGGCCTATCTGGCCTTTGATGAAAGTGAAATTAACAGTGATGCTGCAGGCCTGAACTAAATCCCACCAAAACGTTTCACTTTAGAAGATGGAGCAGTTTTGGAGAGGTACAGATAAATTGGAAAGGAGCTCTGGAGGCAGCCTGTGCTGAGCTGTGCAAGCACAAGTGTTGGCAGAGCTGGTGATTTCACAGTGGGTCCAGCATGTCCCAATGCATTGTCACTGTTGTCCATGGCACAGGAGGATCCCATACACACAGTGAGCCATGCATCCTCTGAGGCCAACAGGACAACATGCCTGGCCCTCCAGCCCTGAGAACAACCATGCAGGAGTTACAACCAGGGTCTGCAGAGAGTCCAGACCACCAAGTCAAACCAGAGTGACAAGGCTGTTCTGAGGTCAAGCTAGAAAGTTGAGTCCAGGGGTGAGGACCTGGCCCTCAATCAACAGGCACCTGGCCAGGTGCAAGAGCAGGCTACAGAGGTGCTCCCAAGCAAAGGGAGTGGATGCCTCTAAGGATAGGGAACAAATCCATGTTCACCTGCCTGGAAAGGTCAGGGCCATCCACCCCCAGGATGAAGCAGGCAATCCAGAGACATCTGGATATAAGAGAGCCTTCCTATTTGTTCCTTCCTATTTGAGGCAGCATTTTGCAGAACAAAATCATGGAATCATTCAGGCTGGAAAAGACCTCTGAGATCACCAAATCCAACCATAAACCTAAGACTGCCAAGTTCACCAGAAAAGCCTAAAAATACACTTGCCACAAGGGAAAATTGCTATTTTCCTTCTATTTTGACACAGTGAGATCCATCTCAGGTCTTGTTTCTCTGCTTCTCAGCCTCTCCTTTACTTCACAAGGCTATTTCCTGTTGCTCTAATAAGAGATCACGCTGTAATTCTCATGACTAACACATAATTCTTGATGCAATCCAGGTCCTACCTCTGCTTGTCTGGAGTTCAATCTTGACTGTCTGGCAATTGCTGAAAATGAAACTCAGGCAGAAACTAAGCCATGCTTGACTGAGCATAGAATGTATTCTTCATCTCCCTGTTACTATTACATATGGCTCAATTATCATCTGCCTCTTTCAGGAATCTCAAAATGCACAATGATAGATATTACTGAGACCTTACAAGACACAGGATCATCCTGTGCCTGAATCCAATGCTCTTCCTTTAGTTTCTTGTTCCACTCCTGCATGAGAGTCCACTATTTTTCACAAATCTGAATTACTTCAAGTCCCAGTTGGCTTATTTTCCTGAATACTGGTGCCTTGGTTCAAGACTCTACAGATAATTTGAATATAATGTTTTCTTTGGCATGTTCTCTGAGACTTCAGTCTGCCCATTTGATCAGCATTTTTAAAGATTTAAATGTTGTTTTACTGCATCATTATTAGGACATTTGAGAGGTAAGAGTTCCACTGCTTTCTACAGCCAGGAGGAAGTGTGATTTGTGCAGTTCAGCAATTACACAATGACCTTTCAGCAGGTGGAAAAGAAAGGGCAAGTAGAAGGCTGCATCACAGCTACATGCTTTTTATAAGGTCATACACGCTATATAAAATCTGTCTACCCATTTACAGATAACATATAGTATGAAATATCAACACATAAAAATTGCATTGATTCTCTCCTTGCCAGCCCTCTTGTTTATGTAAAGATTTCACAAGGACATCTGTATTTTGGAAAGTGCTTTCAGGCACTTCTGGCAAATATGCTGCAAATATGGAAATTGATTGATTTATTGATCTTGTTGTGAGACTGGTGCTAATAAAACTCACTGGTAAGTTATCAAGAGGCATAAAACAATGCCATCTCTGTCCTTTTCCCAAGAGGCAGAAGCACTTTCCCTGACTCTTTGCAGTACATAATTTGCAAGTCTTAAGGTCACAGTGGGTAAGTCTCCATCACCCATTGCTGTCTACCCTTGTCTGTCTTGCTGCCTGCTGTCTAACCAGCAGTGATGAAAGCAGGTAGTCAGACTGTGGAGGTTCACCAGCAAAAGCATGTCTCTGTGTGTACTGAGGCTACACAAAAACAAGGTATGATCCCAATGGTTTGGAAGTGGCCCTTCCTGCCAGGCAGTTTTGGCTGCAGTGTCCTTGAAATGGTGGAGTTCTGGATCCTTACAACAGCAAGAATAGTGCACAGCAAGCAGGACTCCATACTTCAGGAGAGTAGATTGCAGCCTCACCAGGCACTCCCTTGGTAAAAATCTTGGGGTAAAACCCATGATGGAAGAGGGGTTGGATGAAAAGTAGGTTGATATCCAAGGATCACTTCCTCCAAGCTCAGGAGGAGCCCAAAAGAGAAGTCAGAGAAAACCAGTAGGAGGGTAGATGAATGAGGAGCTCCTGGACAAATTCAAGTGCAAAAAGGAAGCCTACAGAGGGTGGAAGCAAGGAGGGGCAGCTTGGGAGAAATACAGAGAAACTGTCCAAGCAATTAGGTTAGGAAAGCTAAAGCCCTTCTAGAATCAAATCTGGCCAGGGATCTCAAAAGCAACAAGAAAAACTTCTCTAGGTACATCTATGATTAAATGAAGTCTAGGGGAAATGAAAGCCATCTCCAGAAGAAAAAAGGAGACCTAGTTATCTAGAATAATGGAGAGGGCTGAGGTAACAACTTTTTTTGCCTCGGCCTTCACCAGCAAGTGCTCCAGCCACACCAGCCAAGTAACAGAAGGCAAAGATGGGGACTGCAAGAACAAAGAGCCACTCATTGGAGGAGAAGATCATGTTCAAGAACATCTAAGCGACCTTAAGAGGGATGGAGGAAGGAACACAAGTCCATGGAGTCTAATGAGACAAATGTGTGGATCCTGCAGGAACTGGCAAATGAAGTGGCTAAGCTACTATTGATCATAGTTGAGAAGTTGCAACAGTCCAGTGAAGTTCCCACTGATAAGAAAAGAAATGTAACTAGGCCCTTTTTAAAATAGGGAAAAAAGGAAGGCCCAGGGAATTACAGGCCAGCATCTCATCTTAGTGCCCAGCAAGCTCACGGAGCAGATCCTCCTGGAAACTCCGGAGGCACATTGAAAATAAGAAAGTCTTTAGTGACAGCCAACACAGCTTTGCTGAGGGCAATTTGTGCCTGGGAAATTTGGTGACTTTGTATTATGGAGCTACAGCATTGGTGGATAAGAGAAGAGAAACTGACATCATCCCCCCGGACTTGTGAGACATGGATGTGATGGATGAACCATTCAGTGGAAAAGGAATTGGCTGGATGACCAGACAGAGTTATGATCAACAGCTTGGTATCCAAGTGGAGACCAGTGACCAGTGATGTTCCTCAGGAGTTGGACTTGTAACCAGCAGTGTTTAATGACTCTATCAGTGACATGGAGAACGGGTTTAATGACACCAGGCCATGCAGTGTGGTCAACACGTGGAAGGGAAGGGATGCTATCCAGAGAGACCTTGAGAGCTGAAGAGGAGGGCCTGTGTGAGCCTCGTGACATTCAACAAGGCCAAGGACCAGATCCTGCACCTGGGTTGCGGTAATCCCAAGCACAAATACAGCCAGGATAGAGAATGGATGGAGAGCAGCCCTGAGGAGGACTTGGGGGTGTTGGTTGGTAAGAAGCTCAGCATGACCTGGCAAGGTGGGCTCACAGCCCAGAAAGCCAAACAAGTCCAGGGCTTGCATCAAAAGAGGTGGGACCAGCAGGTTAAGGGACGGGATTCTCCCCCTCTACTGTGCTCTCATGAGACCCCACCCAGCATGCTGTGTCCAGCTCTGGGGCCTCAACATAAGAACAATGTAGAGCTATTGGAATGAGTGCAGAGAAGGGTGATAGAGAGACCCAGAGGTATGGAGCACCTCTCCTGTGCAGACAGGCTGAGAATTGGGGTTGCTCAGCCTGGAGCAGAGAAGGCTTCAGGGAGACCTTAGAGCACCTTCCAGTCCCTGATGGAGCCTACAGGAAACCTGTAGAGGGACTTACAAGGGCAGGTAGTGATAGGATAAGGGGGAATGGCTTTAAATTGAAAGAGAGCAGGTTCAGGTGAGATACTAGGAGGGAACTCTTGACTGTGAAGGTGCCAAGTTGTCCAGAGAAGCTGTGGAAGCCCCATTCCTGGAAGAGTTCAAGGCCAGCTTGGATGGGGCTCTAAGCAACCCCATCTAGTGGAAGATACCTCTGCCAATGGCAGAGGGTTGGAACTAGGTGATCTTTAAAGTCTTTCCCATCTCAAACCATTCTATTATCATAAATCACTGCTGTTTACTCTTTAATTTCCCTGTCTATACGCTCAAGAGTTTCATTTGACTTTCTGCCATGTTACCAGATTGGAGCTTGTATTCACTTACCCCTTATATCCTTTTAAGGGTTACTACTTTCCACAATACTATTAGTCATTCTGTTAAGTTTGTCTGCATTTCTCTGTGTTCATTACTTTGCAAATGACTGCAAAAACATTCTTTGTTTCATTGGGGCACACTAAAAAGGTAATTCATGCTACGCAGTGTAGCTGAAAAATCCTTAGCATAATTCACCAGTACTAGTCAGAAAAATAATTTTGAACTGGAATATAGAGTTTCTGTAACTGAAATGTTTTGGAAAATCAGCTTGATTCCAACAAACTTGTAAGAGCACGATATTGTGGAAATGAGAATCACAGGTCTTGGAGGGGGCTTCGTCCCTGCTTTCCTGCATGAGAAATGTAAAAAGTTATTAATTTAATTTCAATCCAGAGTGTTCCAGCCATGAGGATCTACAACAAATTTTGAAGTCCTAGTCCTCTGTAAAAAAGGATCACTTTTCTCCAGAGCTCCATCACTTGCCCCTCTATCAATCTCTGTGCCATCTGCAGCTTCTCCCCAGCAAACTGGAAAAGCCATTGTTTATATGGAAACTAACATAAGGAATATCTCCAACATCTTTTTAATCTGTTTAGAATGTAATTTAGCAGCTGGTGACAAGGAGCTGAGCCAGCTCAAGAAGCTCAGCCAACACTGTGGACCATCAGCAAGTGATGACGCTTGTTTCCAGAATGAGAAATCCTACACTATTTGTTTCTGTTTGCCCTTCTGGTTGTGCCTGCTCATTAAGATTCCTGAAAGTGGTGTCAGTTAGTCTTGTATTCCAGTGTAGCTGGTGTGATAATACTTAAAGTTATAAATCAGTCTATTGTTCAGTCATGCTTAGTGTCAAGTTTACCAGTATCTCAAGATTCAGGAAAGAAAACAGCAGCTAACTTTTTATTTTCAAATAAAATCCTTGTCAGAGTCATTCTGAATTCTCCTAGCTTGAAGAAAGACGCTAATCAGGCATGTGTTTTGACACACATAACTGTATCACCTAGGGGGTGGCATAAGGATCAGACCAGGCCATGAATAATTAATCCCTCATCACTGCTTCCAGCTAAAATGTATTCTGTGGGGCAGAAAAACTGATTTTGTAAGGTATTGTGGAACTCTTTTTCCTCTTCCTTTCTCTATTACCTATTAGCATATTTCCTCCCTTTTACCACTTGATCAACCTGGAGCAGAAAACAATCTGCAAAGGAGTAACAATGAGAAACCCTCCTCTACTCCACTTAGACTAACGTGAGCATACTTAGGTGGTGATTGTTCAGTATGTGAGAGCCCAAAAAGACCCCATGGAGTGAGTTGTCACTAGCAGTAAGGCTGCCAATTTGCAAAATAATCCTTCTCCAAATGAAAATGAGGCTCAGGATAACCATGGCTAACCACAACTTTGTCAGAGACCTGCATATGCTGGTATCACTGCTCACTCTCAGATGGCAAAGGGTAGCAGAATTTCCAGGGTTATGTATTTCAAATATTGGCTTTTGGAGCTTCTGGTGGCCTTCCACTACACATTTATGTATGAATGCACAATAGGGTCACCAGCATATTCCTGGATCTCATGAATGCCCTAGTTCCCATTTCACTGAGAGAGCATTAGAAAGTGAATCCAAAAATCAGTCAAAGGCAAAAGAACCCTAAAATGGTCTTTCCAAGCAGGCCCAAAACAAAAAGATTAAAGAAACAGTTATCTAAGAATGACAAAAACTACACATTAAAATTTCTAATTCCTTTGGATCTGACAAGAAAAATACTTAACACAGATGTATTTGTGCACACATCTTAACCTCCTCTCCTCCACAGAGTCTTTAACAAAGCCCAAGATGCACATAAGTTTTTATTCTGCTTTTAGACTTGAGTTTCACACCTCAGCTCTGCCCACCAGGGAGCACTGATTCAGTGCTCAGGCCCTTGGGACCTGAGGAGCAGCCAGGAGTCGAGTCCTGAGCAAATGGTTCTTCAAGATACATGTTGTTTATTCACATAAAACTTTGTGCTGGCTGGAAAACTGCAGCCCTCTGCTCCCCTAAGTACCTCAACCAGTATTTTAAGCAGCGTTGCTACCAGAGCTGGTTTATGGACCATCTTTGTAGAGGAGGGAAAACCCCCAGAAACATGTGCAGAAGGTGGGAACGTGGCAGAAGGGAGACAAATATTTGTAAATAGTTTCATTCATCACCCAGGAGATATGAAACAGGAGCTATGCCAGTTCCCTCTTCATAAGTGTTTTCAAATAACACTTGTCTCACTCCCTGTCACCTCCCAGACCAGAAAAGTAAGAGCATTATCTCATCACTCCTTCACATAAGCTGAATCCATGCTCTGCAATAACACTGCCACCTCTCATATATTCCAAGACTGTGGGGTTTTTTCAATACTTAAACTTTAATCTCTTCCATTTCCCTTGAAAGACCAGCAGGAGGACTTGTCAGCAACCCACTGTGCATGAAAGAAGTGGACTGTTAACACCAAGAACACTTGCTGAGCAGCTACACTTCACATAAGATGTGAGCTTTGAATGCAAAAATGTGGCTCCTACATCAGAGAGCTTCAAACCAGCCACTCAAGTGCATGACTGTGCAAAATGATGTCTGTAGTGCCCAGGTACCTAAGGCTTGTTTCACAGAGTCAAGGATATTAGGTCCTAAAGGGATTAATAGGCTCAACAGCTCTAACCCAGTAGTTGTGACCCTTGGAAGGGTATAAGAGCTGGGAATGTGAGCAGCAGCCAAACTTACTCTCCCTAAGCAACCGCTCCTATTGGTGCTGTCAGAACTCAAATGCTGGGCTACATGGCCAGCACAAATATTTCTGCAGGATAAAACAAAAAAATACCTAAGACTTAACTCAGAAATATCCAAATCTACACCCACTCCCTTTTAAAACCTGTGGCCCAGATCTGCAGTGTTGTGTCTAAAGTGGTATTTGCTAAACCTGAGAAGAGGAAATCCCTAAATGTATTTCTAGCATTATAGCTCTGAAATTCACGAAGGTGAAAAAAAGGACCCTGAAGAGTTATGACACATGCCACATACCTCCCAAGTTCTATTGATTTAAGCCACAAGAGCCTTGTTTCACTTTGACCTCTGAGCCTCATTTGCATTTATCGAACAATAATGGCAAAGCAGTGCCACACATGAGGTGTCAGCTACTCAACCCCTCAGTGAAAAAATCAGAGCAAATATGAAAAACAAAGAAGTCACGTGACCAGTATGGCAGCTGTGTGGCGAGAAAAAACCCGAGTGTGACTTAAAGAACAAGGTATGGGTTAAGGTGGGGGAGAAAAGAAAGGAAGAGAGACCTACAACACTTAAGGCTGGAGAAAAAGAGCACTTTACCACAAGTTCTTGCAAGTGAGCTACAGCAGTGCTCATGGCACAAACATAGGGAAAGCATTAGTTTAAGAATAATTGTGGATATTTACTCTCCATTGATGTTTTAATGACAGGATTTGCAAAAGCAGAAGTGTCCCTTCCCCTCCACTGCTGAACTCCAGAGAGGGCTTCCGCTGCTGATGTCAGCAGAAACCACATTAGGCCAAAGCACATTATCTTTAAAAATCTCTCTGAAATATAGTCAACACAATCAAATAGTACAATTCCTACAGACTTACTTATATTTACTAGGGAGTCAAACTAAATTTGCTATCCATGAAATCATAAAAAGCAAAAAGCTATATAAGAAGGGAATAAGCCTGAGCTCCAAATCCAATACACAATTTTACACCATTATTTTAAAATATGATGGGACTGCCATAAATATTCGCAGTATTTTCCATTGCCTTTTTTTCTTTTTATACAGACTATAGTCTGTATAAAAAGAAACATATTTATACTACTTTTAGAAAAGGCGAAGTGACAGAGTGACAAAAGGAGATGAGGTCTATAGGAGGAGGAGGGCTGGGGGTTTCCCTCACCACCATGCCCTGCCAGCCATGCCCCTGGCAAAATATGTGGTGAGCTATCCTGGCAGCTCTGCTGGGAGCCTGGCCATGATGGCCACATGGACCACAGGGCTGGCTACAGCAGGGTGAAGGAAATGCTATGCCAAAAGGAACCTCAAGGTCTTGACAGCCAAGCCATCACCAGTCCCAACAATGCTGCCTGTACAAAGATCCCAGACATTTTGCAAGGTCACCAACTGCTCTCCTAAGCTTATCAGCCCAGAAGCAGAGAGGTGGCTTCATGATCCCTCTCTTGCCTGGCTGCGCAGGGTTGGTGTCACATCCTGGATGAGAGACCCAAAGCCTCCCTTTGAAGCTGCCTGCTGCAGCTACAACCTTGTCAATGTGGAAGTTTATAAGCACCTTCTTCAGCCTCTGAATACCTATTTTATTTTCCCTTTGAGATGAAAGAACAAGTCTGGGAGAGAAGGAGTATGGGTAGCACAGCAGTGACTTCAGCAGTCTTCAAGCTCAAGATTGCCTGCCTGATGCAAAGCCTCAGCAAATGAGTGAAAACGTAAGTTACACTCAGACAGAGTGGGTACAAAATGCTGCCAACATCTATGCACTTCTTTTTATTTCCCTTTTATTAAAGTATTTACATTTTCAGCTTAAGAATACAAATCTTTTAGCAGATGTGCCATTTCTGAGGCACATCCCCAAGTAATCAACTTTCAATCTATAAATACAGCATCTCTCATCTACCACGCCTGTGATCACGAGCTAAAGAGAGCCTGCAGAGTGGGAAGATGGTCATTTGAATTTGTGAAACTCTCGTAGGATGCCTAACTCTAGCACTAATTTTGTCTCATAACTTTTCCCCACAGTAATGTATATTTCTGTCAGATTCTTCCTTTAATCCATCCACAGGCTCTTCAGTGCCCGAGAAGGGTTTGTGGTCAGTCCAGGACTCCCATGAAGGAGCTTTTAATGCTGCATGATGACTGGGACCTACATAAGAGATCAGAGGTCACCACATTGCTTATCACACCACCACCCCTCCCATGCCTTCTCACGGTGCCTTTGACAGGCATCACACATTCCAATGGGGCAGGCATGTGTCATGGAGTAGTTCTTGGCCTGGCCACACAAAAGACAACAATGAAAGGAAGGAACACAATTTTGATTAGGAAATAAAGGGTTTTTTTAGTTCTGATATTTTTTCAGTGTTGTTTGGGGTTGTTTCATTTTTAACACCGACATATCCCAGGTACAATCCCCAGCATAAATGCAGAATGGTTTGTGATGAAAAGGACCCTAAAGACAGTCTAGTTACAAGGCAACTACACTAAGAAAGGTGTGCAAGTCTAGGGACACCTTCCACTGGACCAGGTTGCTCAAATCCCCATCCAGCCTAGCCTTGAATACTTCCACGGATGGGGCATCCACAGCTCCTCTGGGCAATCTGTGCCAGTGCCTCACCACCCTGACAGTCAAGAGTTTTTTCCCAATACCTAATCTAAACCCACTGCCTTTCAGTTTAAAGCCATTCTCCCTTGTCCTATTCCAACCTACCCTTGTAAAAAGTCCCTCTACAGCTTTCTCTAGCTACTAGAAGGTGCTACATGGTCTCTTTGGGTAGATTTTGGAAGGTTTTACAGCAACTAAGAGCTGTGGAGCAGATGGATGCACAGCAGACATTTTTCTTCTTTTTGTTTTGTTCTTGAGCAGGTTTGCCCTGGCAATCAGCTCTAGTAAAGCATTAGGATTATAACAGACTGAATGGTTTATGCCCCATCCCACTCATGGCTTTTCACACAGCTCAGTTTCCTTTTCACTGGAGTTTACTTATGGGGACTGCACATTCTCTACTAGAGAAGTGGGTGGTTTCACCCCTTCTTCCTCTGCATGACTCTGTTTTGCCATGTTTTGCATGAGCGTGGTTTAATTTACATCCGATATGAAAATTCATAAAGTTCCTCTATGACCAGCGAAAAATAGTAGACCTGTGCTCCAAATATCTTGCATGGCAGAGAAAAAAAATTAGTTGTAAAAGAACTGAAGGGCAATAGGCTATGGCAATGACAAAGTACAAACATTTAGCCACATGCCCAAAATGAAACAAAATCTGTTGTGGAGTTTGTACATGCTACCTATGAATAATGATAACTGGAAGTATGTTGGAAAAGAAAGCACAAGAAAATCACAACTTCCAAGAAAGAGATGTGCCATTGCCAAACACAATTATCCAGCCAGCCAGCGTCAGGGTCCAGGAAATTCTGTCAATCCTAAGTGCACATCTACTCCAACCCTCCCATCCATTACTTCTCTCCAGAAACTTAGCTTTGTGCCTGATTGAGGCTTAGAAAAAAGCTTTTTGAAACAATATATCCAAAATTCTTCACATGAAAGACAAAAAATGCAGCATAAATGACAAAATCCTCTTCCTCTTAGAAGAGAGGGACAGGTTGCATCTTCCTCTGGCTCACTGCTGAGCACTGACTAGAGAATTAGAAGCAAGAGGAGGCTGTCAGCCACCTACTCACTGGTAATTCTTTCCTTTTGTGCAGTTCTCAGGGGTGGGATTTAGCAGCCCTAAGGCTACGAACAGAGCTTGTCCGTGACATCCTTCAGCAAGTCATTACATGGACACAGACAAGCAGTCAGGACAGTCCCAGCCCACCCCTGCAGAGGAGACTTGACAGTCTAAATAAACTTATGATAAAGCTTTTCCCTTCTCACACTCCTGACGGCATTAAAAGACAGAACATGATCCAGAGAAGCAAGCGATTTCATATTAAAATCAGATTATTTAATATTTCAAGTAGAAACACATAAAAGGATCTTCCCTGGCAAAACTGGTTAATCAAGCCAGTCTTGCTTAGAAAGTTCTTTAAAAGCTCATTTCTGTGCTTTGTCTCATTGGCCTCTTTGCCTGCCAGAAGCAAAGTCTAGCTTCCCAGTTTGGCCACTGTTTTATACTTGATGTCATTTTTCAAGTGTTCTACAGCATGCTACAGTACTTGGACTATTCAGGCTGGGCTCAGTGTTTACCAGCACCACCACAACATGCAGAGAACATTGTCTCAAAACATCAGGCATCCCGTCAGCACCACAGCACAAAGGCCAAATGTCCCATCTCGGCACTACCTGCTGAGCTCTCCAATTGCTACTGGCAGGACATCAAGTCCCAAAACAAGGAGCTGACCTGTGACTTCGTCCATGCACCCCCACAAGAGGACAGGCAGCTCAGCCTCCCTGGGTGGCCCACAAGCAAAGCCCGTGGGCTACAGGGGCTTCTGATTTGAAGGACCCCAGGCAAGGGCTCCACACCTCTGTCCAGGACACAGCAGCACTGCAGGAACCTGACCCAAAGCTGGGCTGAACAACACCCAAGAGCTGCCCCCTCAGAGGAAAAGATGCAGTGGGCAAACAGTTAACAAAGGCTCTCTGATATTCTTTGTGTAACCAAATTAACACCAGCATAGGCTTATAAGGTCTTCAATGAAGCTAAATGATGAGAAAAATAACTTCAGCACACCACTCTTTTCCTGAGAGACAGAAAGCAGGCACTGATCTGCTTTGTACATACCAGCCAAGAAAGAAGGTAGCACACATGGAATACCACAAAGGGCATCCAATGAAGTCACTCCTTACTTCTCCCCATGGTGGTGACACATCTCAGAAGTCTCTGACCATGCAACACAGAGCTAAATCAGGGATTAATTGTACTGAGATAAGTAGCTGCAGTATCAAGGCTAAGACAGAGGACAGGATTTGAATGAGAATCATAGAATCATTTAAGTTGGAAAAGACCTTTAAGATCATCAGGTCCAGCCATTTACCCAGCACTACCAAGCTACCATTAAACTGTGTTCCCAAGTGCCAGATCTACACATCTTTTAAAAACCTTCAGGGATGGTAACTCAACTTTCCATGATGAAAATTTTCCCAATATCCAATCTAAATGCCCCCTGGAACAGCTTGACATTGTTTCCTCTTGTCCTATTACTCAATACCTGGGAGAAGAAACCAGCCCTCACCTGGCTGCAAACTCCTTTCAGGCAGTTGTAGAGAGTGATAAGGTCCTCCCAAGCTTTCTTTTCTCCAGGCTAAACACCCCCAGCACCCTCAGCTTCTCCTCACAGAACTCGTGTTCCAGATCCTTCCCCAGCTCCATTGCCCTTCTCTGGTCTCTCTTCAGTCCCTCAATGTGTTTCCTCTAGTGAGGGGCCCGAAACTGAGCGCAATACTCAAGGTACAGCCTCACCAGAGCCTACCGACTCCTTGAAAAGACAATATTTAGCGTCCAATAATGTAGTATTATGTCTTAAGTACTACAGTGACAGTGAGTACTACAATTATAAGATAGCACCACTAAATACTTTGAAAAACATTTAAGTCTTTCACTCAGATGCCTTTTTTAAATATTGCCAGTTTACCCACAGTACTCGTCTGTCATTTTGGAAGACAATATTTCCTAAAGCCCTTTGAAACCCACAGGTTGGCAGCAGCCTTGTTCCTTTTTCTTCTTATGCAAAGTCATCCTCTATGCAAAACCAAAGCATTTTCAGGTGCAGGCAAAAGTGCAGGCACCAGCTAACACACCAGTCATCAGCAATGCAAAGCTCATCAACACAACTCTCACCTGAACATTTTGGCGAGTTTTTTTCTAGTATTGAATTGACACATCCCAGCACAAAGACCACCAGGAACTTTGCTCCTCAGCTGTTAAGGAGTTTTTCTCTCATAGTTGACCCGGAAAGGGAAAGAGGCTCAGGCAGAAGGCCTGACCTAGGTGCTGTAAGCAATGAGAAGGAAGACAGCAGGGCTCAGTGCACAGTGACAAGTCAAAGTCAAGCCACAAGACACCCACATCACTTGGCATGCCAGGTGCCTGGACAGAAAATAACCATGGGTCCATCTGGGATTCAGGAGACAGCTGCCACAAATCTGCTGTGTGACATCAGGGCACTTGGCTCATCCCATCATCTCTGCAGCACGGGGATGCAAGTTTGCTCATCTTTGCCTGAAGAGCATCGGACAGGGACCATCTCTGACCACATCTGTGACCAGCAGCAAGCCAAGCAGCTAACAGGGGCTTGACGTGCATGACATGCACCCCTCAGAGCAGCTGTATCCCAAATCAACATGTCAGAATAAGGAGCCCTTTGGTATTAACCAAAGCCCAGTCATTTTCATGTGGTTATCACTTTGAAAGCCACACAGGGAGCAAATTAAACAAGCTAATCCAGCCAGCATCAAGCACTGCCAACACACATCAAGGAAGATGACGGCAGGCTTTGCCCTTGGCTTTGCTTCTGCAAGACAGGCAACGAGCTTTTTGTTTGTCCTCCTGAGATAACAGGTATCAAATGTCAGGCAGGTGTCAAGTCTAGAGGGAAAAAAGAAATCCATCCCTCCAAGGTCAGGTAATCTATTGCTCTTTGTGCCCGCAGGGAAAAGGCAGTCTTGCTCTCCCTGTGTTCATTCAGCGCAGGCTGAAGTAACAGCGACTGCGGTATTGCATGGCTGGAATATGGATCTATTTTATGTTTGCAGCAACAGCGTTGGTATAATCAACTGACATGTACCTCACTTTTCTTCATTGTGATTCATGCTCTGTGCTAATTAAACAGCACATGACAAATGCATCATTATTAGCAGCAGCTGGAGAGCCAGTAAATCTTGCAGCACTTGAACAGAGGAGTTGCGCCATGTGACAGCATCCTCCAGGTGTTAAGACAGGGCTGATGAAGGATGCTGGATCCAGGCAAGGCATAAATATCTCTTGCCAGGTACCCTTAAAGTTGTCTCAGCCCTCAGCAGTGAAAGATAACCATGTGCTACATGCACTGACAGCCATAGAAATACCAACCCTTACCTGGCTGCTTCCCAGGTGCCACACCTTTGGACAAGGGGAGCCTGGCTGAGGCCCTTTCCCAACCAGCTGTCATGGACACCCTCTTTGCATTCTGCGTATTTTACTTTGCACCAGGATCCTGCTCCAGACCTAACACCCCAAGCTACCAACACAACCTTTATTTCTAGCCTCAGCCTAACAGCCTTGCATCCTCAGTTTTCCCCTCTGGCTCTAAGGCACCACAGTGCAATGAAGCAGCCTGTGCCAATGTACATCATGGGAGGATAAAAGCAGATCTTCAGCATCCTAGAAAAAGGCAAAAGAAGTCAGAGTGATACCAAATACACTATTTTAGTTTGAAGGGCAGCCAAGAGTTAAAACTTCTGTGCATATGCTGTAAAGCTATTTTTTCCAGGGGGCAATTGCTCAACAGACTTTTAGAATCCTGTACAGTTACTGCTTTTCTCTACACAACATCTTTTTGTCTGTCCAAAAAAAAATACTATTGTCAGACTACATCATTCCTTTCTCTTTACTGTGATTTGTGATGATTTGGTGGAAGGATTCTTTACAAATAAGTAGCAGCTGATGCACTTTTACAGTGAAAGCCTGCATTTTTCATCATTGTTGTCATGGGTTTATTTATACAGAGCAATTCATGTAGAAAACCTGCCCCCAGCACTGGGCAATCCAGGGCACAGCCACACTGAAAGTCACAGCCCATAACTGCAAAATAAGCCTGTACACAAAAAAACCAAAAAAACAAAACAAACCAAACAAAACCCACAGAACCAAACTGAAGAAAAAAGAATAAAAACTAAAAACCTTTAGGGATTTTACATGCTCCAAGGCTCCTGGGAAGAGAAGATGCTCCTGAAGCTCAGGTGCTTGCACAGAATGTGATGGTGGTGACCCAGCGTGTCTCTGGCAAGGAGGTTAAAGCTTGGAAAAGCAGAAACGAGAAGGTAAAGATTTTGGTCTTATTGCTGACAAATACATAGTATATAGGGACTCCTTTACGTTTGGAGAGCTGTTTCAAGTGTGAGAGGAGCAAGCTCTTCATTTCAGTCCATCTTAAACCTCTGCTCATTCATGTGAACGTTTTGGCAGTCAGACCATTTGCAGGCACTTCTTTCTAATGTTATTTCCTCTGTGTAAATACCTATACTTGTGGGGCGCTTCCAGGTTTATATTTTTTTCTTGATCTTCAAATGCCAGCTAGGTTTATTAGCACAGATGCAGGCAGCAAACCCAACAAGTACTCCCTGGCACCTTAATCCAAAGAATGTGACTGAGTTGTCACTGTCTGCTCCTGCCTGTGGTGATTGACCTCAGCATTGTCTCCTTCACCAGTCTACATCCCAGTCCTGGAGGGAGCCAGCAGAGACCCACAGAAAGGGAGAAGCAGCCATAGGGATCAGCAGGATACACTGCTGCTTCACTCCCTGCCCTGCTGCAACGCGTTCCCAAGAGCTCTCCATGTCCCGCTGCCATGACAGCGCTGAGAGCAGCCACCACGTCCACCTGGCTGCCTGCCCCACCCAGCTGCAGACTCAGGATACCTGTGCCCAGGCTGGTGCATCAGGGCCATGCAGGGTGGGACAGGGCCTGGCCCTTGTGCCTCATGTCTCAGCAGCATCTTTAGCCAACTCTTGTCCTTAGAAGCGTTAGTTTTTCCCTAATGTCCTTCTTTCATCAAATTACCAATTTCAGGTTTAACCAATTCACCTGACCTGCATTTCCTGTGGCTGGGCAAGGTCTGCCAGCTCCAGCTCCCTGTATCTGTTCTGAGGCTGAGCTTTGGTCAGTCAGGGTGCACATCATCACCCTTGTCTTGACCTCCTCCCATCCCCACCTGTTCCCTGACTGCTCACATCTTAACCTTGCCTGACCCCCTGCCCTTGCCCTCTACATACCCAAATTCTCACATCCCAAGGTTCCCCATGGACAGCCACACCTATGGGGTCACACTGTGGCCCTGGGGCTGCTGGGTCTCCTGCACCATCAGACACACTGACTGAGTCACTGTGCCTCCAAGCAAGCAGCTGGAGCATCCTATGCAAGTATAGGATGGTCCGTGGCTGAGTATCCCAGCCCTGTCTAGCTGTAAAATCAGCTCTCCATCATGAGCCATCTGATTATCTAGTACCAGGGAACAAGCTGGACTAGAGGTGACACCACCCCCAAGGACACAGAGATCAGTGTTTTGAGACACTGCATCTGCACCGAGCTGGTGGGGAGCATCCGAAGCCAGTCACTGTTTTCACAGAAAACAAGCTATAATGCTGCTGGTGAACTCGCAGCATCTTTCCACCCTGCATCCAGCCAGAATGATGAGCATGAAGTCCTGTGATTCACCCTGAAACTCGTCTCCAGGGCAGCAGAGACAACTCTGAGGACAGAGGCAGAGGAGGGCAAGCACAGATATGGCAGAGGTGGCCAGGACCCTTTGTCAAGGGCTGAGCATGTGCCACAGCAGCAAGCTCCAGGGAGCAGCTCCGGAGCCAGCTGGTCATGCTGGTTGCGACCACCTAGGGCACACAGGCAGCAGTGTGATGCTGCAGGACCTTCTTTGGGGCAAGGAGGCCATGTCAGCATGCAGAACACTTACTACCTTTGACAGACCTTCAAGCAGGAAGTCAGTCAGTGTGCTACAGGCAACACAGGATCAATTTGTCCAGTCCAAATAACATTTTCGTTACCATTATCCCATGACTCAGCACTTTTTTGTTTAGTGCCATTACAAAAGAGCCAGTGCAGACAGATGCGAGCCTCTCCAAAGGGACGTTGGAAAAGTATGCCAAGGAGCTGGTACCACTGGCACAGCACAAGAGCTCTGTGACAGCTGGAAGAGGAACAACTACAAGTGTGATGCGTAGCCAAGCAGTGTAAACTCATGACGTGTGTGAGGGAAATCTCTCTGCAACTGCCAGCATGAAGTGCATCAGAGCTCAGACACAGAGATGAATCTCACATCTGCTGAAGTACCTGGTTAAGGCTCCCGAGGACCAGGACATGCTCCTTAATCTGTAGGTAAGCACCAGGGTCCTCCCACAACTTGTTTGCTCTCTGACATCCTGAGAAACCAAACTCCCTTGCTTGGAAAATAGAATGAGCTTTAGCAAGCTGTTAAGGGAGCTGACTGATGAACAACAGCTTATGGGGCCAGGCAGCATTTTACATCCCTGAAACAGCATGCCTCATGTCACACAAGGGAAAGTGCAGGTCTCTGGGTCTCACACCCAGGGTCAGAGCCGGTCCACAGTGTGTGGGTGGCATCCCCTGAGATTAGCCACATTAGGTCACCCCAAGAAAAGGGGGATTTGGGTCATCCCTGTCCCCACAAAGTACAGAAGGTAATAAATGTCTTTACCATTAGACTGTGCTGGCTCAGGTAGCAGCCACTCCAAGTTTGGGCCAGGAGCAATGGACTACAGTGGGCAAGGGCCAGGTTATCCCAGCAAGCCTGCCCTCACCTTGGTGCTTCTGCAGGTCAGGCATCCTGCCAGCCCAGGCTTCTTTCTAACCTGTCAGTGTCAACATTTTCAAAACCAAATCATTAGCTGCCCCAGGTTGCTACAGACATAATTAAAAGAAACTGATTGGCATTTTAATATCCATTGCTGTTGAATCGGTAATGGGGTTTCTGAAAAGATGCCTTGGTCTTAAGCTTCAAAAGGCGAGCCCATCAGAGATCACGATGGCTCTGACCAATACTCAGACTCCCATTAAAACTAAAATTAATGCAGTTCAGCATTAGGCTGCAGCTCAACTGAGCCAGCAAACAGGAATGTTCTGGGCTCTCATAGGGTGTGAAGAAATGTTCTGGGTTCTAGTAGGGTGTGGAGAAAGGGAAGCTGAGTAACTCCTACTTTCCTTCTATACATAGCAAATAGGCCAAATACTGACCCCTTCTACATTGCTGTAAAGCCAACTGCATTGTTGCTGGTGGAAAGTGTCCAAGGGAAATCTGCAGATATACTAAGTCCAAAAAGGCCTGGAGGAGGGAAATACCAGCTAAGCATGTCCCAAAAAGCATTTTCAGAGGGTCCTGGCTGTACTACATGTCAGCATGATAGCCATTAGGTTCACCCCAGATAAGCAAATCCAGCCCTAGTGACAGATAGGGCCATGGGAGGCTGCAGCTTAGAGGCCCTCCAGATCCCAGGTCCCAGAGCAGTGGCTGCTGGCATTGTGGTTCTTGGCCTCACAGGGATTTCCCACAATACAAACCTCTGCCCTCTCCTCCAAGACACCATCCAACTTCAGAATAAACCACCACAAGACACAGCAGGGCTCTGTGATTCACCAGCAGGGCCTCATGAATTAAATCATGAGGACTGTACCTCCACTCCCTCTAAGGACCAGCAATATTCAGCAGAGCATATTAATAGCTTCACACTGAGGCAAGGTAGGCTTCTTAAAACCAGCTACAATGAGGATCTATTAAATCAATCACAATCAAAACCTAGTCTGCCTTCAAGTGACTTCCAATCAGTATGCAGTAACATTATTAAAGGGCTCAGACAGGCAAATTAAAAAAGCTACACTGAGGAGGAATCGCTTCCCAGAGCGTTAATCTTCACCATCCTCAGAAATAAAAGCCTCCAGAAGTTCATATTTCTGATTTTTAAAAAGCCCAGAAAACACTACATCTAATGAAAAGACTTGCTAACATTATGCCACTGTTGAGTTTTCCCCTTTTGGATACCTTTTTTTTTCCTACCCAGCTGCCACCAAACCAAATGGGTAAAAATCACAAAACATATCCTTCTTCACATCTGAATACCCATGCTTCACCTGAAGCCTTGATAAAGAAAAAGACATGACGACTGGAAAAAATTAACTGCAGCTTTGTTGAACAGTTTGTATTCTTAGCAGGGGAACAAAGGGAAGAAGCCTACTTGATTATTCAAAGAATCAGAAGCCAGTCTGAAGCAGTCATGAGCTCGGATCAAGGGGCCAGATTAGAAAGTGGAATTTTGCAAGTCAATTTCAAAAATTTAAGAGCAAAGAGGGCAAGATCCATTTATCTGTTTGTTGATCCGAGGAGTAACTACCTCAGTAACTCCTGAAACTCTGATATATATTAAAAATGAACCAAAGGCAAAAGCAGAAGTTTCCCATGCCTGGGAGAAGAACTTTTTATGTTTTAAAAATATAGATTTTATTACTGTATTAATGAAATAACCTATAAATTAATAATAATTGTGTTTCAATATAATATGCCTATCTGATTTTTGTATATATATACACACATATATATATGTATACACACATGAACTACAATTAGCTGCTCATCAACATCAACACTTGTCCAGTCTGAGCACTTAACTAAGAGCCTGGAAAAGTCATGTTCTCATATCACCTCAGATACTTCAGATATCAGGGGTAGGTGGCAGAAGATTCATCCCCAAAAAACTTCAGGAAGAAACATCCATCATTCTCCATGCTGGAGGTCAGGTGAAGCCCCAGCATCAGTCAAGAATGTCACAGCTTCTCATTTTCCTCTGACAAACGCTTACGTGTACAAATCATCTCCAAACCAAGACTGTTACAGTCATACAAAACAAGATATTTTTCAGTTTGGTGAAGGATTCAGAAAACAAAACCAACAACAACTCTAGGGAAGGCCCCAATTTCCATGACTCCTGACCTAAAATATCACCAAACCCCCCACCACTAACACTCATGTTCAAGTTCCGTATTTACTTTCATTTATCTCCATACCTATGAGACAATCCTCTTCAGTCCTTTTTTTTTTTTTTACTTTTCATACAATTTGTAATTGCATGATCCTCAAACACAAGCAAAAACACTGCCGTACATTCAGTTGCAAGCATACAACTCAAGGTCACAGAGGTTCTGCTACCTATACAGAAGTAAAAAAATAATTTGTGAAGTCAAAGCATCTGTCAAAGCATTTACATTCATGTAAAACAAACCAGTGCAAGTGCAAGCCAGAATATATTTGGAGATAAGAGGATCCCTACATAAAAGGTAGATTTGGTTTCTACTCCCAAGCTCTGACAAAGTCTCCCACTTCAGCCTTTTCTTTCAAAATCTTTATTACTCCTCATCTCTGAAGGTAATCATTCTCTTCCTGGCCAGCCTCACACAGCAGTGGTTTGTCACTCCCAGGTGCTCTCAGTGAGTGCCTGCAGTGCTGTAGAGCTGCACTGCTGGAAGGGGGTGTGAAAGGCCAAAAAAGGTTTGTTCAAGAAGCCCTCATTGCAGAGGCTTGACAAGATCTGGGAAGATGATGATGGGTGGTAGGAGAGGGGTGATATTTCTGCAGCCAGTGAAATAGTCTGGAGCAGAAGGGACAAATGCATATGATGACTCCCTGCCGGGGTATCCTACTTTTGCAATAGAGATGCCCCTTTCCAATTCACTGCCATTCACCTAGCTTACTAAGACAGACCAAAGCGCTGATATTCCCAGGGAGTGGCATCAGCTGACAAGGATTTATCCTCTGTTTGGCACCTGCCTCAGGAAAGCACTTAGGATAGCCAACACACACAGTCTTGTCACACACAACTCTGCAGCTCCTAACTCTACCCCAGTGTCCTTCTCA
Organism: Melospiza georgiana; assembly: GCF_028018845.1. Lineage (NCBI taxonomy): Eukaryota > Metazoa > Chordata > Aves > Passeriformes > Passerellidae > Melospiza > Melospiza georgiana. The sequence continues at coordinate 31,562,920 of NC_080432.1, read as the reverse complement.
GCACCACATTCTCTTGCTAGTATTTGGAGAAAAGCAGGAGGGTGCAAAGCAGCTGAGGCTGGGGCAGAGCACAGACAACTGTATTCAGAAGGACACATGAGCAGAAGAAGCTGTGAATAGACTGGGTTAAACTTGCAGCAGTGGCCTTGAGAACAAAGCAGCTGTGGTTAGGCAAAGTGTGCGTCACAAGCAGAGCCCAGAGCCGGGCGTACCCCTTCTCATCTCCCGCCTGCTGCATGCTCCCTCTGCTCACAGCACCCTGCACTTCCTACAGATCAGCTCCCTTGCAGGGGACTGAAACAACATCAGCTTTGGAGGAGAACCCAACCTCCAAGACTGCAGTGTAGAGCCACAACTTGAAGAGAACTTACAAATGCCACAGAGTCCAAAGGGTCCAGTTTTCTCCTGGTGAGCAGAGTGCAGTGAGAGATCAGGGCTTTGTGTAGGCTTCTGCTCTCTTTAGCTTGTCCCTGCTGCACTTCACTGGCCCAGACACACACAGACCAAACCTCTTCCCAACCCACTCCAAAAAGAAATTAAGAATGACCAGCTAAAAGATGCATTCACTCCAACGGTATAGGAGGCCAATGAAAGAATGTAATTCAGACACTCATGGCATGGCAGTGGCTCAGGCCCTTCCCCAGGAGTTTGAGCAATGAGATACAGCTCACCCAAGCTTTGCTCCTGCTGGCATCCTGTGCACTGGGATGGGATCGTCACAAAGCCATACAAAACTCCAAAAGCAAAGACCATCCCTTTTCTTTCCTTCTTTGGTCCCTAGAATTCTCCAAGGCATCTTGCCTGACTGCATACACTGTTGTGGGGAGAATAATTGGGAAAAACAGCTCCACAGCAGAGATGCTGTACTTGGGCCACCACTACCCTGTAAGAAGGGGGCAAGGGGAGAGGGGAGGTGTACCAGCAGGGGCAATGCACCTGGGCATCCATTTCTTCAAGCTGCTATTGAGACCAGGAAGAGGACAGCAAGTCCAGTTTTGCTGCAGCCCTGGAACACTCTGCACTCTGCCCAGCTCATGGACAGGGATCTCTATGACCAGATTTGATTAGGTACTCTTGGGTACTCATCCTTGACTGCTGGACTGAGCTCCCCTATCATAAGCAGCAGTAAATGAAACAGGGATTATGCAATGTGAAGGGCTGAGTGATGGAATAGCAACTTGAATGGGAACAACTGCCCCTCAAACCAATGATTTACAAAACACGTTACATCATTTCCCTGTAACCTTTTTCCATGAGGAGAAACAACATTATGGAGCAAGGGACTCTGGCATAAAGCTAAAAGCTCTTGCAAGGAGTTGACTGCTTGGATACAAGATGCTTTCACAACTACACCCCATGAAATACAAAGTTCCCCTTCCAGTTCAAAGTCTCCACTGGTTGCAAGTGTTTCAATTTCTCCTAAGTCATCATGGAATTTCACAACCCAAGAGCAAAAAAATCCTCTCATTCTTTTCTTTTCTTTTTAAAGAAGTATTTTTTGGCTTTCTGTTCACCAGTAACAGATACCCACTTGAATTCATGTCAAGCCTCATGAAGCAGCAGACTCTCACAATGCCTGTTGCTAGTGCAAAGTTGCTTGTTTCTCCCCTCTCTACCCACCTCCTGGTCTAATTTACTGCACCCCTCAACTTCCTCTCCAAATTTGTGGGAGGGTCAGGGAAGACAAATGCACTTACCCAAGGAACTTCCCCATGCATTGCCTCAGCCAACAAACTGCCTGGGGAAACATGAAACTGAAGTTTGGTATCTGCATTGCAGAAGATAAACACCTTGGCAAAACAGGTCAAGTAATACCCAAGGACAAATCTCCACTTAAAGAGAGGCGAACTCAGAGCAGGACCAAGGGGAGTGTAAGCAGATAAAAAAACCCAAAGCACAAAGGACTGGAAGCAGAAAAAAATGGCATGAAAACTGAGAAACAGGATAACACAAAAGAAGCCTTCACCACAAATACAGTCATTCTGTGGAGGGACACTACTATCAGGGCTGGTTTCTGCCTCTCCAAAGTTTTCCATAAGTGCTGCGAAAGAATTTTAACCAACTAGCACATGTGCAAAAGGCAGAACTCTGTTCAACAGAAGCCTCTTCCTTTAAACTGTGACTTTTTACTCACCTGAAAAGAAGCATCCTACTACACTTTCAACTCTTTGCTAAGCAACTTGCCACTTCCTAGCTTGCTCTTTGAAACATTTCCTAGAGTCTTTTGATGGGTGTTGCAGGGGCTTTTTGCCCCATAATATCCTGCTTCATTCATCCCATGCCACAGAGGGACCCACATGGGGGACTCGCTCTGACTCATCTCCAGAGCACCATTCACCAGGTGGTTCAAGACAAAACTCATAAGGCACATCCTGAAAGGGACACTTCTGACTCCTCTCACTGCACAGAGCATTGCAGAGCTGATCTCTAGCCATGACAATTAAGGTTTTGAGCCTCAAAATGCTCTAGCTACTGACAAAGCTGCTTCTGTTAGCCTGGTGTTTTTGTCACCTTCCTACCTGACACCTGGGGCACCCATTTTACCAAAAGTACAGGGTAGGGATTGGTGTAATCACAACTAGATAGCTTTCAGAGTAGGAGAAAAAGACTGACCTAGGAGATAAACCTGTCAGGCAAGTGAAAACTCAGGTACAGCAATGAAGAAGTTTTTTTCCAGCTTTATGATGTGATCTTAAATATAGTTGATAACTATGGCCTTGATGCAAAATAAAGGACTTCAAACCCTGCTCAAATAAATGGAATAACAGAAAGCACTCAGTGTATATCACTGGTATTTAATACAATTAACTACCAAAAATTAAGTTATCAATTGCAGTGTTTTAGTAGATGTCCACACTCCTCAGAGACACAGCTAGGGGGAGAGAGGAAGTGAGAATAATAAGTACCTGGTCTGCACAGTCACCCCACACTCATCTATTGTTTCCACTGTGGTTTGGCTATGCTCTCTAGTATGGCCTGTGTGCAACTTATGTGACAGAAATTACTTGCCAGCAAGCAAGACCTTCTTGCTCTTTTATAAATGATCCCTCCTGCCTCTTAACCCCTTCGCAGAGCAGGAAGCCCAGGTTGCTGAGTACTCTGCCTGCTGTGGTTTGTCACCGGCTGCTATCACCCTTCTTTTAACAGCATGTTTTTCCCCCCAACAGAGCTACCAGCCTCTAGTAATTTCTATCCATGCATTAGTGCCTCATTACACAACACACCCAGGCACTGACAAACACAAAGGACAGAGAGCCCTGGCATCAATCTGGTAGCAAAGGATGGATCCATCACCCAGCCCTTTGCCTTTATTTTAAACTGTCAATCTTCTCATTTTGATTTAAGGTCAGGCTGTGCTTACAGCTGTTCTGCACCATACCAGGAAGGACAGCATGGGGCCAGGGATTTCTGGGCAGCTAATGGCTTTAGGAGGAGTGATGGACAGACTCCCAGGTTAATCATGCAATAGCACTGATGCCAGGTCCCCACAGAGGGCAGCTCCTCAGCAGGCAGATGGGAGCGAGGTCCAGGGCGTAACAACACTGTACAGCACAGGACAGATCATTCTGGGGAAAGATTCTGTAGACTCTGTTTATTTACTTCAATATTTTACAACCTAATTTGATTCCTCTAGACCAAGGGCAAACTCCCTCCTGCCGGCCATGGCTGTTTCTAACCATGGCCTCCACTGGCACCATTTTTTATTTCGCCACCTGCCACTGTGATAAATGAATGTGATTTGTGCTAATAATTGTAACTATATCAATATTTTAGAAAATATTTGTTAAAAAGTAAGAGAGGAAAAGGATATGTAGTTAGCGTCACAAAATAGATGTTCATGAGACAAAAGGATGCAAGATGTAGTTTGAGATAAGTAACATCCCAAAAATAGAATAGGTCTCAGGATAATTAGAGAGTCGGCCTTGAAATGGACAAAATTGAAAGGATTCCAAGTATCTATGAAATAATAAAGCTTATTTTTGGAATATAATGCTGGCTTCTATAGCACTGTAAGACTTAGGGCACATGCACAACCTGCCAGGTTATTCAGAGGACAGTGAGAAAGACTGTTGGCCTTCCTCCAAGAAGACCACCAAAGAGCCAAAAGACCCCTTAGCAACAACAGGAGCATGCGTTGCGCAGTATAGTGGCGTAGATTTCAAGAATCTAAAATAGGAGGAGATTTAGGAGAAAACATTGATGAATATCTATTAGCATACAGTACATAAGTTGTGTTTGGATCCTTTTGCCTTTTGTATGTGAGGCAGGGCGGGAAGCCCTCCCCAGAGCCCGATCGATAGATTTTTGCTTATGCTTTATCTGAACCACTGCCAAATTTCTTTTTGTAACTACTAGATTATATTTGATTGTATTATTTTATCTCAATTAAAACTGCTGCTAAATTTTAAGTTTGTGGTTTATTAAATGTCACGGTTTGATGCTGGCATAATGCCAGCACCCCCATGAAAATATATTCTCCCTGGTGTCTGCTGTGAGATGTGACCAGGAATAGAGCAAAGCAGGCTCCAACTTAGGAATAAGGAGAAAACTTTATTAACCTACAACTATATGTAAAAAGAAACACACAGAAAGAATGAAAACCTTACAAAAACATTTCTCCTCCCCCCACCAAATTTCCAATACATCCCTCCCTCAGATCACCAACTCTCAGTCCATAACCACCCTTTAGATAACCAATTCTCAGTTCATCAAGGAGAGAGGAGTCCCTCTTTTACCATAGCCTTCCCCTGGAAACACAGTTGAAACCTCATGTGTTTCCATGTTACATGAGGTACTGCCCAGAGATCATTTGCCATCGTGACATCTTCCTTCCATTCCCAGTGCTTTCACCACTGTTCATGGACCAGAGCTGCTTCTAGGGTTCCCCTTTTCAGGATGCTTTGCCCAGTTCCAAAAAAGCACAGTCTCTCTTCACATCACCCCCTGGGGCTGAGGGGTCCCAAGAACAGAGATTTTCTTCTTCCCTGAAGACTGAGAGCACCACCACCACCCTCCTCACCCGTTGTCTCTGTTCACGCACTGTCAGGACACCTGTCCCCTCCCAAATTTAACAACACTAAACTCCCTTGGCTCCAAGACACTGCCTCCCCCTAAATGCAGTCTCTGTCCTCTGCTCACCCAAGATTCTTCTCAACTTCTCTCGTGGCCCATCTCCTCTTACCTCATCTCTATCTCTCTTCTCATTCAACTCCAGGAGGATCACCATTTGTAAGGTTTTCATCATCCAAGAAAAGGGTTAAAAATCTCAGGCTCTGCCTGTCCAGAACTCTCATGGCTGCCCTGCTGGGCACCTTCTCACCACACCCCCCGCTTCTCCTTCTCAGCCGGCTGTGCTATCAAATTTCGAGGCGGCACAAGCACAGGCACCTTCTCTCTCTCTCTCGTGTTGGGGGGGGGGGGGGGGGGGTGTGGCTGCCCGATGCCTCCCACTGCTCCTCCACCTTCCATCCCACAGGGGCCTTCCCGTCCCTTCTCTGTCCAAGGCCCGGCCTACCTCACCCGGCCGCACGGCTTCCCCTCCCCGCCCAGGCCGCAGCCGGGCAGGGCAGCTCTGACCTCTTTCACCGACAGAACCCAAGAGAGCTTCCCCCTGCGCGTGCTCTGCTTTTAACCCCCTGTGTTCTCAGAGGCGTATCCATGTCCTCAGTGGCCACACCAGGTGCCAATATTCAAATCTGAGCACCTATTGGTTTGACCACAGCATCCCAAAAAACTAATTTCCTCTCAAACCAGGACACTAAATAAGGCATGGGACCTCATTTTTCATTTATAACACCACCATCTGAAATCAGGATTGCTGGAGGTTTATGGTGGACAGTTTCCTTGCTGATGAAGCCCACACTGAACAACAGGAGGAGGATATTTTATCTGAAGCCAGAGCCTGATGCACACAGACTCTTTTCTCCAGGGCTACAGCTCACCTCCAAGCCCTGCCTTTTCTCAGTCTTGCCTCAAGGACAGCCAACATTGCCAAAGGCCATGGGATGCTCCCTGTTCAAATCCACCCAGGGTTTCACATAGACGTGATAAACTCTTCTTCTGCCATGACCAAGGGACATAAACCAATATTTACAACTCTAAGAGCAGCCTGCTGAGACTGAATCACCACAGGTGGCATGAAAGCCATTTGAATTCAATACCACAAACGCCATTCCCTATGTAAATAAGCTTTCCTGCCAAACTACTCTTTAAAAACCAGCACTAGCAGACCTTAATTGCCTTCTTTATGTTTTTTCCAGACTATGTAGAGTGACAGACTTTGATCTACTCCAAAATGTTCCTTATAATCTCTTTTCTGATTAAACCAGGGGGAAAAAGATGTTACAATTAAAGTAAACCCATGACAGCACAACATGCCAGTACTTGGACCATATTTCACCTCAGTTTTGTGAAAATGCAACAAAGCCCTGCAAAGTAACTTTTCAGCACTTCAGAATCAAAAGTAGCTTATGCCAAGACTAATATCCTTCTAATCAGGTCCTTTCCCTGGTAATAGTTTTATTTTTGAAAAAGAAATAACCTTAAGAAATTGTTTTAAGAAATTGCCAGCAATTAAAACGACAACTGGACATAAAGCAGTTAAAAAAATCTGATTTCTCCATTTTCAAGATCCAGATACACTCCCCCCAAACAATAGTTTAATCCTTTTCTCAGATAAAGCTATTAAAACAGAAATCCTAATCTCCAAATGAAATGAAAGGTTTACAAAACACCAAAAGGAAAATTTTACTTGAGATAAGTTAAATCTTTTAAATTGCAGTAAACATGTATTTTCAAAGCAAGAAAAACAAAACCAGGAATCCTTTGCAAATGTCAACATGTTTTCAATTTTCCCACTTTTCTTTTGGGAAGAGAGGCAAGAACTACATGATGAATTGACCTGAGTGCTTGTGCTTCTCTGGTCTACATCTTTCTCCTTCAAACATAAGGACTTTCAGACACAAAACACTCTCAAAAATATGCATTGTTCTAATTGAAATTTTGATCATAAGGCTATAAGCTTGGAAGTCATAAATACAGATTTTTATCAGACTCTATTGACTAGCTAAAACTTCATTTGCTGTCAGTACAAAAGGTATTACCCTGCAAAAACCAGTCAGATTTAAAAATATGGCAGTGTATTTTGCTGTGGAAGACATCCCACTCCATGGCCCATGAACATTCTGCTACCATGAACCAGACTCTGGAGTAACTGCAGTCACCCCATGTAAACAGAACACAGGAGACATGTTATTGTGGAATAATTGCCTGTCATAATCCAGCTGTGCTATCAGCTCATGGCATTTACCTCAAGCCTATAAAAAATTCTCAGACTTCACCAACAGATATGCTGATTTTGATCTCCAAAGACAGATTAAGCTAAAATTCATCCTCTGGCTAGGCAGGTACTCATGATTTGAGAACAAGATAAAATGTCCACAATTTCCATAGTAGCTGATCCCAGTGGCCAGCTGCTTTCTTATCTCTTTACGTCTGATGTCCACTCTGCTGAATTCAGCTTCCAGGTACTGGCCCCTATTCTACCTTTTCCTCATTGCTTTCCCCCCATTTACCATCCATCACTGTCTTCAGAACTGCCCTTCACTTCTGATCCCTTTGTAAGGGCTGGGTTCCTGGATTTCACCACAAGAAGGCATGTTCTCTAGCCCCAGCCCTGCATTTGTGGCCCTCTTCCAAAATGTTACAAGTTTATTTCTTGTTTTTTGGTCAAACCGCACTCAGATCCATTCCAGTCTGTGACCACTGCTCAGTAAGGACTAACAGGGTCCAGGATGTGACAAGAGCTCCAAAACATCCTAACAAAAATTAACTTACAGGAGATTTATCTGCAGTCTTCCTCCTTATCACACAGTCATCACAGGGGGCAACACCAGTAAATCCAGCTCCTCACTACAGAGGCCAATGTATTTCTGCTGGGACTTCTGCAATGCAAAAGTAGAAATGACCCTCAGATATCACCTCCCACTGGTACCCAATAGCACCTCAATATAATTTTCAGTTTTTCTTACTTCCCATATTTTCATCTCTTCCATATTTTCACTGAGTCAGTTTTGAACCCCTCAAATATTTATAAACAAGGGAAATGCTTCCAGAAATACTAAGCCCCAGCACCTTCCATTAAAAAAAAAAAAGGAAAAAAAAAAGTGCTATATTGGAGGGAGGGAAGAGGAAAAGGAATACTTAACCTCCTCATTGAGCCAAAGGCAGAGCAAGATTAACCTTCATCAGACCCCAGAAAAATCCACCACTAACAGGACAGAGTCTCAGTCAAGAAAACACTACATTTGGCATCAATACCAAGACAAATAACAGAGGACAAAGCCACAAGGCCCAAACACCAGATTTAGTCCACTGCACTGATAGCTTCTAGGAGATGTTTTTGTTTTTTTAAATTAATATTTATTGTTATTTAAATAAGGGTTGGATGATGGAGGAACCACAAACTTGGGACCCTCAGAGCAGCCTCCACTGTTGTCAGGGCCCTCCAGCTCTCACAGGTGGCAGAGCTGGTACAGACAGCTTTTTTAAATTATTAGTAGTATCTCTCTCTAACAAACTTTAAAACCAAGCAACTCCTAACCTCAGGAAAACCTGGCAGATTCGTCAACCTCAATCCTACACAAACTGGGTTGGTTACACTGCACCCAAGGTGACTTTGGTTTGCTAATTAAACAAGATGGAAGTATTACAGAGCAAGGAAAGCAAAGCAAAATCTGTTCATCAGAAGTAAATAACCACAGTTCACACATAACACACGCAAATGTATTAGTTTGGGACTGTTGAAAGAAAACAAAGCTTCAGATTTGGCTGCACATGCCCCAACAGTTTACACTAAACATCTAAAATAGAGGCTCAGCAGATGTAGCTCAGGTGAAGCCTCTGCAGATGTAATTTTGTCCCCAGGTTTTCTAAGACATTAGCCACGTATCCAGTTAAACATAACAGCAACAGACCTTAAGCCTTTAAAAACTATAATGCAAGGAGAAAATGGTTGGTAATAGGGCCTTGTATCACAAAGCCATCACACACAGTAACTGTTTCCACATCACATTGCCAGTCCCAGCTTCACTCTCCAGGCCCAAATGGACTGCAGGAATCAACCCTCTCCCAACACCACTTACTGCCCTCCAACAGCCAGGCCAGCATTCAAGGACCTCTCCAGCTGCAGAGGTAAAACTCGGCCAAAATGAGCAGACTTTGGCTTAAGATAACCACTGCAGAAGACAGAGGCCTTTCACTGGGTTTTTTTGGGTTTTTTTTGCTGGTATAAAAGAGGCTGGATGAATCAGCAGGTTTAAAAGAATCAGGACCATAAGAAGCCCATAAAATCAAAAAAATCTTGGTGCCAGCAGTAAGTTTCAGTCAGATCAGACTGCTTGGTCACAAGCTCCAAAACTGAGATGCTGCAAATAGTGAAAGAGGAGCAACCCAGCGGTTTAAAACAACTTGGCTTGTCACAGCTGTGACAGAGATGGGCAATGAGCCTTTATTTCCCTGCAAACCTCACGTGGCTAGTGATTCCAGGGTTCAGGTGGCTGTTATTAAGCTGCAGATAGTGCCACTGCCTTCCAGCTCTTGCTTGGTTATATGAACTCAAATCTACCCAGGGAATCACCCCCTCTATGTTGCAGTCTAATAAATTTTGCTACAGCCTGTCTCACTTCATAAAGGAGAGGCATCCAACACAAACAGTGGGATTCTGTTCTAGAAGACCTCAGTTCTGAGAAGGGGAAAAAAAAGGCTTAAAAATCCAAATCCAGCACTGCTGGTTAGAGAAAGCTGGACCTGGAGGGTGGTACTGTGATGAAATTAGCTGCTCTCCCCACACAAAGTCTTATTGATCTTTATGTACAGTTTGCTTCAGGTTCCCAACACTCTGGCTTAGAAAGTAAAAAAAAAGGAAGGTCTGTCACTGCTATAGATGTAGAAACCATAACTCAATGGCATTTTTTTACTTAGCCTGCAAAAGCAATATTTCTGTCCAGTAGCAGTGGCCAGCACCTCGACCTGCACCGGCACAGCCAGCAATGACCCTGCTCTGACACCGGCTGGTGCTCAGCGAGTCCTTGCAGCCTCACACAACATTTATTGTGTTTTGCTAAGCTGCTAGTCCTTCGCAGCTGCTGTGTTCTTGGAACTCAGGGCTTTCAGGTAAAAGAACAGTAACCCTAGGCCTAACTCAAAACTCAGCGCTAGGAAGGAAAACCAGCCTAAGGTTGGGATCCCTAATCCTGTCAGAGGCAATTTTTTGTCAATTTTCCGCAGCACTCGAGAACCAATTTATCACAGGAAGCACTTCCTCTCCAAAGTTTTAATTATTTCCATATATGTTGGGTAGGTGTGAAATGTGTGCAGGAGTGATTTACAGGAAGGAGAGCTGGAGAAAGGGAAGAACAGTGTAGGAAGCAGCACAGATCGTCTCCAGCACAACATGTGACTGCTCCTTAAAAATCATGGTGGTGATCCACACCATTTGGTTTCTCCCACTGTAGGGGACTGCAGATGGTAAAGCTGCACTTCAGCATAACAACATTAATTCCTCTGCCTATTCTTCTATCAGGGAGCCTCCTGTGCACAGAATGGGGTTGGTCTCTTCCCCCAGGCATAAAGAAACAGGACAGGAGGACACGAGCTGCATATGGGGAGGTTTAGGATGGACATTGGAGAGAGTGATTGGGCATTGGAACAGGCAGCCCAGGGAGGTGGAGGAGTCACCATCCCTGGAGGTGTTTAAGAAAAGACTGGATGTGGCATTTGGTGCCATGGTCTATTGACAAGGGGGTGTTTGGTCATAGGTTGGATACGATGATCTCAAAGGTCTTTTCTGACCTTGTTAATTCTGTGATTCTGTGAATCTTGGCCCAACTGCCACGTCTTAGACCCACAAAGATCAACTTTCCCTCTTTGCACTAATTCATCATACCAATCTGGCCACCTTGAGGTGTCTTGATTTCCAGAATCAACTGTTTGGTGACCTGTGAAGCCAGGTCACTAACACTGGGCAGCAAATTTACTGATTTATGGTATAGCGGCAAGGACATTACATTCTGCCTCTTGCAGCAGAGTTACAAAGTTTCAACTATTGTGGGCAAGATTTGAGCAATCCCTGCAGAAAAGAGACTTCTGATTTCATTGCCATCATCACAACTTGCCATGCACCTTCTTCATTACAATGTTTGGATGCTATTTGTCACAGTAAGACTTGATCATATTCTTCCAGCTTCAGGATTAATTTCTCAAAATCAGAAACAGAAAAAAGGAGTCATGCCAAAAGAGCCAGATGAGTTTCCTAACCACTGGGCTGGTGGACATTCTGGGTGGTCTTTTGCACTCTTCATTGAAAAGTACTTAAATACTTGAGCATTAAAATCATATATGATAACTTTAGAAAGTGTGAAAAAAAAGAGAACTTCATCACTCAACATGTTTTGCCTGGACTACAAGTTCAACCAGGAGTCCATGAGAGCTTCTAAGACTCAGCATTTGAAAAATCAAGTTTTATCCTGGATTCCTAAGAAAAGTCCCAAACTGGACATGCACTTGGGGCAGACAGGCATCCTCTTCAAAGCACAGGAGACATCTGATAGAACTTGGTTTCTAGCAATTCAGCATTGCTCTTACTTTTCTTACACAGTCTGTACTAATTTACAACTGGTTTTGTACTGACTTGGGTTTATCATCCACTGTAATAGAGCTGATAAAGCTGCTTCTTTCATAGCATTACTTCAAATATGAACAAATTACTTTGAAGCTGGTATCATTTCTGTAAAGAGACAGTTGTAAAAGTGTCTGGAGAAGAATGAACTTCCTACACATTAGCACAGTAAAATTTATCCTCTAGTAAATAACAAAATGATCCCGGACAGAGTCATGGATGGTCCAGCTGCCCCATGGCTTCATGTGGTCAACAGATACAGTCTTTAGGAAGAATGACACCAGCTACGACATCCTAGAAGAATTCATTTTTGCACAAAGTGTTTTAATGAATGCCCAAACAGTGTTAGAAATGAGTGCAGGGCTTGTCTGCACTCTCCAGCTTCTCCATTAACATCCAGTTAATGACACACAGTACATGGTTAATCTAATGTTCTATCCTGCCTGGAGGCTGAGGAATATCTGAAATATTCTTGACTCCTTCCTGTTCAAAATAGAAATCAGAGGCTCTCAGTTACCACCCTGAAATTTGTAAAGGAATTTCTTTAATAAGCATAAATAAATAACAATTTTCCTATGGAAAATTCAGTATATGGAAAAATCTACACCACTCTGCCATGACAGCAAATAAGAAAATAAAACAAAACCCAACCACTCACCAGGAAACGCCTCATTAAAATAAGCAAAACCAAGATTATTGTCAGTAATAGATGATTTAGAAGGTTTCTAAGTAAGAGATTCCAGGACTGGGCATGGATTTGCCTCCTTCATTACAAAAATCACTTGGAAAAACAGTGCTTCTTTCAACATCATTATCTTGAATTAGTTATTGTGTCCACTTAAGACTCTTTCAATCACATTTATCCTTCAGTCAGGCTGAAAAAATCCAATTTTTCATAATCCACTTCAGGATTCTTCCGCCTCCTCAGAGCAACTCACCATTCCGTGCTCCCGAAATGAAGCCAGCAATTGGTCTGCAATGTTGTGTCTCTCTCGTTAATGATATAAATAAGATAGAAATAAACCCTGGGGCAAAAGATTATTATCTGCTCTCATATCTTTACTGGCAGAATAATTGGCTGCACTGTAAGCCTGACCCTACTTGATTTTTTTATCTATCACTTCCATGGCAGGTTACAATTACTTTCTCCTTTTCCTTCTCTCTGTCTCATTGTCCTACATTTTCCTTCTGCCTGGGCTTCACCCCTTCCCACCAAAATTCACTCCTTCCTTCGTGTCTCTTACTGTACCATATAATAAAATACCACAGGATGAAAGATTTCAGGAGGGAGAGGCAACAGACAGAATATCTGATAGCAAATTAAGTCACAATGGCACAGTGTGGCAAGGAGGGAGGCAGGAGGGAAGAACAGTGCCACTGATGCAGAAGAATCAGCCAGGTGCCATGGGATAGCTCAGCAACAGTGATGCGGACTTAGCACAGTGAGGGCACTTCCAGAGGGCAATTAAACATTGTAAGAAGAAATAGTCCACCCTACTTCCAAACTTCTCATCTCTTGCATCTGCATTCCTAATTAGCATGAAGCTGGAATTGTTTTAACTTGGAGGTAGGTGAGAAAGAGGATTTTAGAGTTGGAGCTGAGTAGCAGCCAAGCTCAGGGTGCCATTTGCCTGCTGGGCCCTGATAACAACAAGCTAAGCCTCTGAAGCACAGCTGCAGGGATCAGCTTGGCTGACATCACAGCCAAGGTCTGTGCGTGCAGCAGACTCAAGGCATTGAGCTCCTTGCCTGCTTTAATATCATTAGGACTGTCAGGGCAGGGAAGGTGTCTTTTTCATGCAGGAAAAAAAAATATTTAAAAATGCACAGGGGTTTGTTCCCCAGAGCTGACAAGAGGAACCTGTAGGAGGAAACAGAAAAGGAGGTTTCGGTTCTGGTTCTGAAGGGGCTGTCAGGTTTCAGAACTGCCAAGTGAGCAAATTTAACTCCCATGTCCCCACAACCTGAATGTGAGCAAAACTGGTTTTGAGATGAAAGGTTGCAGAGGAAGGAGAAAGAGGCCGAATTACCATCACTCCACTGAGCCTAGTGGAGAAGAACATGAGTGGATACTGCTGTATTCTGTGACCTGTATTTTCACTGTCCTTTTATTTATTAACAGCCTGCCAAAATAAATCTTGCAGAGCAGCAACACAGGCCCTTTGAAATTTGCCTGCATTTTGGACTCACCATTACAGCACTCATGGCACAAACACACTCTCAGAGACAGGACAGGAGGGAAATCAGTAACCCCCATGGTGCGACCCATGCTTGAAGTCTCCCCAGGATATCTGGGAAAACTTTCCAGGAGAGGAGATATGTAGGAGCTGACTTTAACCCACAGAAGAGAATAATTTAGTGCAGTAAGCACAGCCTCTGCAAGAATGATATTTCTTACCTGTATATTTTTTGTTCCTTTCAAGGTAGACTCACTCAGTCCTTAATAAGATACATGAGCCAACAACCTGTATTTACTTTCTGAAGCATAGAATGTTAAGTGTACCAAGACTCCTGGAATAGATAACAGCCATTTGCAATCATATGGATTTGCTCCAGAGTGAAATGAAGTGGGTTCATGGACTCCCAGGGCCTCAGGTTTGCCCCTATGAGCAGACTTCTGGTCCCACTGACAACAGGAGTGCTGTTAGTGAAGACTAAAGCCCTCTGTGCTGTAAATAGGCACTATTTACTCCATTCTCCTTGTCCATGTATCTAAACAGGGGCCTGCTGCCAAACCAGAATATTCAGTATCTTTAATTAAAGTCTGTCTCTTTTTAGAGTAAGGGGATTGATAACAGGGAGGGAGGGAGGGAGGGAGGGAGGGAGGGAGGAAGGAAGGAAGGAAGGAAGGAAGGAAGGAAGGAAGGAAGGAAGGAAGGAAGGAAGGAAGGAAGGAAGGAAGGAAGGAAGGAAGGAAGGAAGGAAGGAAGGAAGGAAGGAAGGAAGGAAGGAAGGAAGGAAGGAAGGAAGGAAGGAAGGAAGGAAGGAAGGAAGGAAGGAAGGAAGGAAGGAAGGAAGGAAGGAAGGAAGGAAGGAAGGAAGGAAGGAAGGAAGGAAGGAAGGAAGGAAGGAAGGAAGGAAGGAAGGAAGGAAGGAAGGAAGGAAGGAAGGAAGGAAGGAAGGAAGGAAGGGTGAGTTTGCCACTTGTATCTTTCAAGTGGTTTGATCAACTCACACCAATGGGAAATGGGAAAGAACTATGGCCTTTTCTAGCAGCTCTGTGCCTGTCTACATCAGATGACTCACACAGACCTTGGCAGGGAAAATTCTTGTCAAGCTGGGACAATGTGTTACTCATGTCACTATCCACAGCTCTCAGCCCTGTGCCTGCAGATCTCACACCTTGGCAGGCAATATGCCCTTGGGTGGGTGATACGGTCTGGGCTCCCTTAGAGGTATAATTTTAGTACACTGCAAATGATCCTTATACATTTACCACTTCCTGTGGTTCTTCGACCCACTCAGGCAGAGACCAGTCACCAGCAGACTCTGCTGTAGTTGTGAGAGGTGGGTGGTAACACAGTTTAAGTATCTTTTCTCAGGGAGTGAGCAGTGCCCAAGTACACCAGGTATCGTTACAATGGCCTCATTTCCTGGGATGTTTCTCATTGGTGAGGTCACATTGCTGTTATTCTCTGGTGTTGTGTGACTCAGGAACTGAGGAAGGAAATTACAACACATAATTCAAATTAGGGGATTTTTTTAAGAACTTGAAGTAGCACATAATAAAACTGCTAATAATATATTGCAATACAGTTCTCCTCCAGTCAGATGGTTTTGCACCAAGAGGAAGTTATTCAGATGCCCTGCAACCTGGTTAGTGCAATATCTGGGCATGAGAGGACATCTCAGAACAAACTGTTCTGCTTTGACTTCCCTAGAGAACGATTAACACTGACAGCTCTTTTTTTTTGGGCTAAGAGGATTTAATAATTCAAACAGTGTTACTGCATTTTCATCTGTTTCTGGTCTTCCCTTTACTAGTCCTTGATGATGTGAGGTGTAGGAATCAGAGTGAAGAACAAACCCAAAGTGGTGAACAGAATGATCTCACTTTTTTAAACAGTTCTCAATCCTCAACACATTGCTCTTTCCTGCAGTAGCTGTGACGAGAGGCTGGTGACTGGTACAAGTGACCTTCAAGAGGATTAGCCAGAGATGTGTGACTGCCAGTGAATAACTCGATTCATTTATTATGCGTGATGAACACTAAGTCATTCTAACAAGATTCTTTTCCATTCATTTGTTGCTTGAGAATGATTAGCAGCAAATAGCTCATAGGTGCTTTTCCAGTGGAGCTGAGCAAAACATGCACAGGGAGAGCCTAAAACTTTGTCCCATTCACTTGTGGTTTGCTCCCATCAATGGAGTTGGTCAAATATTGGGGGAAATGGTGGGTCAGTGTATCTGTGCTACACACAGGTGTCTTTACTTCGTAAATCTTACATCTTCCAGTCTCCTGACCAAGCCCATGCTGCTACTAGGGACATTTGCCAGTTTCTTGTTCAGATGGAGCAATGGTTACTCTTTGAACCACAGAGTTTCTCTGTAAACTAACACAACTATGGATAACATGGAGCATTTCTCTTCTCCAGACAGCCAATGGATGACTGTTAGGATGACTCTACAACTGTCTATCACTGTGCACACCAATGACTTTTCAAATCTATCACGATTAAGCTGCTGGTTAAGACATGAAGCTGCCATTTCCACCCACCCAGAGGAGAAAATACCATACCAGAGCAAAAATGAAAGAAACCAGGGATGCTGAATCAAAGTGGAAAGCAGCATCCCATGTCATGTCCCCATGTGTTGTTCCCCTTTCTCCCCTACATATCTGAAATATTCCTGTGTCATGCTGACCAGTACGGTATGAATGCAGCAACGGGCTGAAGCATGGCTAAACTGGATAATTCCCAGTGTGTCCCAACACTGCTGCATGGAATGCTGCCCTGACATCTTCGAGACCCCAGCTTGAGTCCCTGCTACCAGATTTTATCTTCACAGTCTAAGAGATCCCATGGACTGGCTACAGAACAGGTGAACCACATCTTAGGAAGGCATGATGGCCTAGCAGCTCTCCTACCAGGCACAACTCAGGAGACCTTGCTTATTTTACCTCTTCCCTCTGACCTTGAACAATTCTACCTCCCCTCTTGTCCCCACTTAACTTGACCATTACTTCAATTTTACTTTTTAGGTAGTGACTGCTACCAGGTTTATTTCAAACGGATCCTTCCCTCCCTCTCTCTCTGCAGGCATGACTGAAATTCAAATGGATTTCTCTTTTCAACTACACTTCTGAGTCAAAAGAGGTCATGTGTGCATGTACACAAATAGAAAACCAGTGGGGCTGTTTGCTTCAGATGATAATGCTGTATTTCACAGCCCCATCTTCCAGCAGCAAACTTGTTGGCTTTTTGCTCAACATCATATGACTCTCGAGCAGTGAGGACTTTATGCATCTCCACATGGATTTAACAAAATAATTAACTGTTATTCAGCACAAAGAGAAAGTCACAAGACTGCAAAGAGCAGCACTAAGAATGCAGCTCCATGGCAGAAGAGCAGCTCTCTCTGAGCTGATGATGAAATGCAGGCATAGCCCAAGCCCTGGCTGCAGCACTGTATCATTTTCTGTCTATTCACAGCTGCTCTTGGCCAGAAAGGACTGAAATGAACCAAGGGCTCTGGATTAGCTCATGCTCAGGCTCACCAATTACCTTTGGTTTTGCCTGTTGCAGGGAACTCCAACAGCTTCCTTCCTGATCTGCATTCACATTTTCCAACCCTCAAAAATGTCATGTGCCCAGGAAAATAAATTCACCATGCAAAGGAGTGGTAAAAAACTTTTGCATTTTATGGGTTGGAGGCATTTCTTGGAGTAATAGCAATTTTCCTAATTTACATCTTTTCTCTGTGTGACCTTACCATTCCTCCTTCTTTTTTCCTGAACTCTATGCCACACATTTTTTTTTCCAACAGTCATAACATTTATAAATTATTCACAAGATGTAGCCATAAAGAATGACTAATGTTTCATCTTCAAAAATGGGCTTACAGTGCCATCCCTCACATTGGATGTAGGGTTTCCAAGGCTTCCCCAGTACTATTGGCAGAGTTCCAAATGGCACTTCATCATTTCCTGAAGGCCAAGGGGCCTCCATCAAGACTACTTTGCAAAGATAACCAGGGTTTTCTGCTGGGTCCACCCACACAGCACTAACTAGGAATTCCCACCAAAAATAATCTGACTTCTCATGTGACTAAAAATTTATTAATGTGAGAGAAAGAGGACATGTAGTCATTCAAATCAGGAGCAGCCACAGCTTTCTAATTAAGGAGACAGTTTGTTTTCTTCGCACAGTTTCCTGACCAGACAGATCTCTCAGAGACTAACAACTGGTCTTATCTATGGTTCAGCACTGGAAAAGCACAAGACAAATGCATTCCAGTCTGGATACCAAAACAAATAAATCTGGCTTTATGAGCAGAATAACCACAAATGGTGCATGATTGATTGATTGATTGATTACATGTCATCATCCAACAAGCCTGCAGCTAATGAAGCATAATGCTGAATAGATGAACATGAAATGAACACCATTAAACAGCCTATAATAAACCTATTTCTGGACTCTTTTAAAGGATAAAAAAATCACAGTAATTTTTAATACTTAGAGCACTACAACACAGCTAATGAACTCTCTAAAACTTCATAACAAATGTTGCAGTAAAAAGAAAAGCATGGCTAAACTGGATAATAACCAGTGTGTCCCACCACTGCTGCATGGAATGCTGCCCTGACATCTGTGAGACCCTGGCTCAAGTCCCTGCCAGCTGATTTGGAACAGAAAAAAGCACTTTGGTCATACACTATGAAAAGCTGTACGAGAGCATGCCAACCTGGCTAAGTCAGAAACTCCCTCCTGGGGCAGGCAGAGCAGTGCCAGCCACCAGTGAGCTCCAGCCTTCTCTCTGGTGGTTTCCACCTCAATGGGGACAACACAAACAGCCATTTCTGAGTGGCTGAAGTAAATGGCTTAGCTGGCAAATGATCCACTTTAAAACCTGCCAAAGAGTTAAACACAGCAGTAGAGAGCACAGTGAAGGGAGGAGATGGGAACTCCAAACGTGGTGTTAACTGGGCTGTGGAGGTTGGGACACCATGGATTCTGGGAGCACCTGGTCAGTGCCATGTGGGTTTACTTCAGCTGGAAACCTAAGTGCCAACTCTCTGCTGTCTTCACTAGGATGCTGTGTGCTCCTTCTTCCTCTGTGTTACCTGCAAGGATCATTTTCATGTATTGTTTCCCCTCTTGGCACAAAAGCACCATTTCCTCAATGCCAGCCAAATGTTTTTCAAATCCAAAACATGCAATCACAAAGTTTTGAAGGCAGGTAAATGATCAAGCCTGGAAAAAAAACCCACTAATTGTTTTTAAGCAGTGAAAAGACTCCCAGAATCAAGATGACACTGAAGCAAGAGCACCCATGGGCATATTACGGGAGTGAAAAAAGAAAAATTAAAGTATTTTCTTCTTTTGCAGCATCTCACATCCTCATGTACCACAGCACTTTACAACCCAGTGACCTTTCCAATGCATCTACAGGGTTTGCAAATACTCTCAGTCTGAGAGATGGAAAAGCTGAGAAATGCAAAGAGGGTGTTTCTGCCTATAGAAATTACTTCTCTCAACAACCATAGGTGAATATGTTATTCAGAGTCCTGAAATGGAAAGGATGAAGAAATGTTCACCAGAACTATAATTTTCCACAGATAAGGTAAAAATGCTTCCAACACCTGAACTTTATGATACCTCTAAGGAATGATGGTGGTCCCACAAAACACATTTGCAGGATTAGGCATTTCAGGCAGAGGCAACCCTTTTTTTTTCTTTTCAGACAAGTTCCTCTTTTGTTGTTGTTGTTGTTGTATATTTTGGAGTGACTGTTTTCGCAGATGCTCAAACAGCAAATATCTCTCTTGACTCTCACAGCTTTTGAAAATCTTGGTACTAATTATAAAGGATTGACTAGAAAAAGAAAGCTCTTTTTCTTTCTCCAGCCAGTAAGAATCTCAACAAGTATCCTTGGCATAGGGTCCCTGCAGGAAATGGGCAGTTGGACCTCTAAGGACTCCAATTTGCAACCTCCTTTTGTACCTCCAACTTCTTCCCGCCACATCACCAGAAGACACCCACCTTGATCCCTCTGAAATTAGCAAGTGTGGAAGGAAGTAAATTAACACCTGAAAATTTGGGCATATTATTGACAGCAATCCATTCATTCTCTTCCAGTAACTCCTCTTAGAAAGGACAGTGGTGTCAAAGAAATAACTGGTTTTAGATGTTCTCTTTTCATACCAGGTGTCATGGGCCATACTGAGATAAACATCAACATTTGTGATGGTATGGCACCTGGTAAAACTCACTCCGATGGAGAGTCTTGTCTATCATAGCAAGGTGGAGGCTAGAAAATTATTTCTCTTTCCCTGGAGTTTCTCCACATTGCAATTTTGGTAGGACCAGTCAGTCAGTGCGTTCTTTCCATTATTATCTTAATAAAAGAACAGAACATCATTGTCTCCTAGCAATTGTACTGACTCTGTAATAGTGGCTTGGGATGTCTCAGTTAAAGGAAGTTACTCTGGAAATCTTGCATGACCTTTCATTCTCCTGGTATAAAGAATACCCTCCCTGTTCACCTCTGTTTATGCCAATCATGTCAGACGGCAGCATTTCCACCAGAGAGGACAGCTAGGAAAAAAAGAAAGGCACACAGAAGAAGAGGAAGGAAAAGTGTGTTTCCATACATATGATTTCTGTTCTTCCAAGGATGATAATCTTGAGATTCAGAAACAGAGTGAAAAAGTACATTTCTACTAAAATTTACACCACCTATTTACCACAGCCCACCTGAAATAATTTCAGCAACATTTTTAACTGTAGGAGTCAGGTTAAAATACTTTAGCTGGACTGGCTTTATTAGGAGCTTATGAATTAAATTGAGAAATAATGCTTTGATGCCAGAAAACCTTAGTAAAGGTTTTCTGGCATCAAAGAACAAGCTTCAATAAGCTTTCCTGGACTAAGCTGAATTATTAATGTTGATTAGATAAGAGTACCATTCACCTTTCAAATGCCGTTTCTCTGAATGTTTAACAATACACTGAGCTGCTCTCTCTTAGTAAAATCTCATTTCACTACCATCATTCTGCTGAGAAAGATGTGTTGAATAACACCAGAGAGCACTGAGCCAGTGCCACGGTATTACATCATTGCTATTAAATATTCCTCTTTGTGCATTCAAGGCATGCTTCCACACATTTGATGCATGAGAAGTGAAAACAGCAGTGAGCTAAAGCACCTCAGTGTTCTCTTCAGTATTAATCAAGCTTCCAGGATGTTAAATGCCTGCAGGGTTGCATCCCTGACCCTGCCACAGCACTGCCACCAAACTTTATCTCATGCAGGCAGGAGGTATCGCTGAGCAAGTATCTGGTGCAGGCAGCTTGCACAGCACAGTCACGCACAGGGCTGACTTTAGGTGTGCTCTCAGCCCAGACTACATTTCTCCTATCTCTGAAGTATGAAAAAGGACAGCAATAGAATGTATGGATTAAAGAACTGCTTTCCTCTAAAACTCCCAAACAAGCAGAGCCCCAAATAGAACAGAAACCAGGGCCTGACTCCATGCCTGGTGCTGATGCTGAGCCTGCCTCACCTCACCAGTGGAGCTGGCAGAGCCAGATGTGCTTGTTCCTGGGATGGGACAAGCCCCCAGAAGCCACCCTACACCTTCTACTCACTGTCTTCCAGCTCCTGTGCCTTTCTCCCCTCCAACCATCCTTTCCCTTCAGATTAATCTCAGCTCAGCTGAGCCCCAATGTCCTCCCTCTGATTCCCAACATCTCTCTCCCTTCTCACTCCAGTCCCTTAACATCAGGAGGACACGTTAACCAGCTGCAGGCAAACTCTCAAGCCATCCCCTGTATGAAGAGAAACCGAAAGGAGAAAAACCTTTGAAGAACTTGGAGACAATATGCAGAGGCCTGCTTCTCTATGGGATCTGTTGCCAAAACCCGCAGAGGCGGGTTTCTTTGTTTCTTGGCATCAGTGTTTCATAGCTGTTTCTGCTACTTTTCCTTATGTTTCTGTTCTCACTCTTTTCTCTCTCCTTCAAGCCCACCCCAGACCAAAACCTAGCAAAACTTTCTTCCTGCAAGGCAAGTTTTGTTTCTGGTACCCTTCTGTGAATATTTCTGCTTAGGGGCCTCTGCATCGCCTCCTGCTACAGAAAGTTTGCAGCTACTTTCACCACAGGGCAAAGGCTGTGGTCAATTCTATTCACCATAGAATAATTTAGATTGAAGAGTATCTTTAAGATCCTTGAATCTTAAAGACTGTTAAGGCAGCACTGCCAAGTCCACCACTAAACCTTGGCCCCAGGTGCCACACAGTGGGGAATGGGTCTCCCAGATACCTCCAGATTCAGGGTACAGCAGTAATAGACAGCCGGTAGGAGGCAAGGGAAGGAGAAGGGGGGGAGCTTGTTCCAGATTTTAAAGATTTTTAGGAAAATCTTTCTTTAGATTTTTAATGAAACTTTGTTTCAAGTTTTTAATTTAGGCATTCTTTAGGAAAGAATTTATTTATTTGGAAACTCTCCTGTTTCCCCTGCCTTGACAAAATTCTGCTTCTTCAGGCAATTGTTTCTGCCAGGAAAAACAGATCACTAAGCTCAGGGCCTTCAAATGGGATGAAATTTGACTGTGGCTGCTGTTGCTGCCAGTCATGCCTTGGCAGAAGGGTTATACACACAGTAACTGATCCTTCAGGACTTCATCTGTTGGCTCCCTCACCAGCACAACAGCCAGACACATAATACAAACTTGCCATATGATACTTTAACAAATCTTTTACTGTCTACATCTTCATAGGCTTCATCTCAGCCATCTGGGTTCATATGTGTGAGAGGGACAAGTTACACAGGCTTCCCTGCATCAAATGTATGATTTCTCTGCAAATCAGTGGGATCTGAGCAACATAACACAGTCCTTTTCCCTATAATACAAAGCAGCTATTCTTGTTTCCTTCACAGGACAAAAAAGTACACCTGCACTTGCCAGGCTGATGTCACCCTAGAGGGACTGACCAGATCCTGGGGCAAAATTCCGGACCTAACTTCAGTCACACTGGAGAAACAGACCTCATTCCAGTCCTGATTCAGAGATTCTCTTCCATGTCTTTAAAGAGGCAAAATAGAATCCCCATTCAAACTACTTCTAAATGCTGAGGCATTTCTTTCTCCCTCTGGTTTTAAAGGAGGGAGTTCAGGAGTGGTTTTGGGGGAGCAGGAGAAGCCGCTTGTTTCTCAGATTTGAGGGAGGAGAGCAGTATTGCTTGTCCACAGAAAAAGCAAGCAAGCAAACAAATGATCCAGTCTTTACTTCAGAAGATCACATAGACTGCAAGGTTAATAAAAAGAAAGCACAAGAACAGGGCTCCATAGGGACATCTAGGTTGGCACTCAGTGATGTAACAGGCCTGGAAAGTCTGTCTGTCCTCTCTGCAGCCCCAACAACCCTGAGGAGATGTGCAGCACACAGAAAGCAGCAGCTTCCTTATCAGGCAGTTAAGCCAGTCACACAAAGGGGACAGAATAAACAGCTCAGCCCGAGTTCCTTGTTCACTTGGACTTGGTTGCAGGACCATGGCCACGACCTACTTCATGATGGCTGCTGCTCCCATAGTGATGTCCTTGTGATTTGAATATCTTACCCTATCAAGTAATAAATAAGGGGACATGCTAAGCAGGTGCATACATACAGGGGATAACTTCATGTTTGGTAACATCAGGGATGGCTCTGCCAGGTGAGCAAGGCCCTTCACTGCATAAACTGACTGTGTACCATTTACTACAGGGCAGGAAAAACAATTAAGAGAAGGTCTCTCAGCCTTTACAGTACAGGATTGCCTGCAGGGAACAAGTTTCACTTTCCTTAGTGTGCCAAACAAATTTATTGTGTGTGTGCCAAACAAATTTATTGCCTTCCTCAGAGAGAACACTCAGGCTGATGGCACCAAGCAGAAAAAAAGTGATTAGGAAGGGCATAGCTTCAGGTCTGAGCTCAACTATGGCAAGTTGGAAATGCCTTGCCCCTCATATAAAACCGGCCTTCAAGTCCTTCATTTCCTCCCCTCTACACACTGGAAATTGCTGCTGTGCAGGGGTAGAGTAATTTGGGCCCTTAATTAATTAGTTTATTTTGTAAGCATTTTCCACCAATTCATTTTAAAATGTTGCTCTATATAGAATCATAGGATTGTATTCTAGAATCATAGAGTGGCTTGACTTGAAAGGAACCTTGAAGTTCATGCAGTTCCAGCCCCTGCCATGGGCAAGGACATCTAATTCAGGTGCCTCAGAGCCCCATCCAACCTGGCCTTGAACACTTCCAGGGATGGGGCATCCACAGCTTCTCTGGGCATTTCATGGCAGTGCCTCACCACATCACAGTACACAACTAATACAGATGGGAACGTATATCTCTGGCCCTATCCCCTCTCAAAATATTGCTGAAACCCTTTTTTGGCCCCACACATTAGAGTGTGGTGAAGAGGAGTGCAGGGAGCAGCTCTGGGTACCACCCAGCCTCTGGGGGCTGAGGAAGGGATGCAAGTCCTGGTGCCAGCGCCAGATGGCAGAAGCAGGACTGCCTGAGGCTGGGCTTCAAACAGCTCATGCCTGTGATTTCTCTGTGGGTCAGCTTATTTCCAAAGAGGATGAGGTAATCAAGTGCCCACATTCACCTTGCCTAAGCACTCAGATAAGCCAGACTGGAGTATGGGATAACCAATTTCTTGTTTCCCTGCAAAGGACACACACACATATCTGATCATGACCAGTACATACATATAACTAGAACTGATCCAAACCTGTACAAGCGGGCAAGAATTTACAGTCCATTTGTACCAAGACTGTAGAAAAATATGATTGCACTTTGCAAAACATATGTTAATCTGTTCCATTTTACCTTGGGCAAGCCAATGGCATGTGTTTCATCTTGATAAGGAAACTCTGATCTCATCTGGGACACTGCTTTTCTAATGTATCCCTAGTAAGTAATGATGATGACAAATCTAGTCAACAAATAATCAGCATTATTGGGTGAATGTAGTGCTTGATGTCCTTAGATCTTTCCATAGATAGACATAAATGCTGGAGATTAATCAGACTGCGCTGATCATTCACAGTTCATGGTTACCCTCTTCAGGGTCAGTA
Source organism: Melospiza georgiana (assembly GCF_028018845.1). Classification (NCBI taxonomy): domain Eukaryota; kingdom Metazoa; phylum Chordata; class Aves; order Passeriformes; family Passerellidae; genus Melospiza; species Melospiza georgiana. The sequence goes on along the minus strand of NC_080432.1, from coordinate 31,537,956 downwards.
CTTCTGTCTTCAGCTCTTCCTTGAGTACAACTACAACATGTTCTAAAAATCAAGCGCTGGCTGTGAAACTTCCAAGTTGAAACTGTTTTCTCTGGCTCCCTTGCTAAAAAAAAAAATAGCCCCAGTGTTTCCATGGTTTGTTGGAAATTCTTTGTGAATCCTAAGAGACAAACGGTATCCAAATTTTTATATTGTTCATTTTCCTGTTCCAAGTTGAGACACAGATTTGCCAAAGCGCTCCTTCCCTCAGAAGGTAAATCTGAAGTGTGAGCTGTATGCTCCCAAGCAGTTATTAATAAATTTAATCAGCAATAATTGTCCAAAATAGATGCTTGCAAAGATCAGATTACTTTTGCTTCACCTCCCTGCCTAAGAATACTCTTTTATAATAGGAGGTTGCAGTGCAAATGACAGTGGTTTTCTATAGTTGCTGTCCAAGACACACCTGCTAAGTCAATGCCAGTGGTTAGGTGAGGGAATGCTCACATGCTGCACACTGCTGGGCAATAGAATCAATGCATAATTGCCTCACTGCACAAATCTGCATCTCAGTAAGTAAGAGTATGAATGCCAACACATCCCATTCTCCCATGCACTCACTCAGAATGGCTTTTTAGAAAGAGATTTTCATACCTTTGCAGGCAAGAGTGGATTTAGGCTTGTCCCTGAAATAACTAAGAAGGTAAATACACTCCAATATTCTCTCGATTATTTTGGCTGCATTTGGGGAACAAAAGATTTAAATACTTCCTTCTGGACATGATGTCCTTGCCTCCACTCTCCCCACTCTTTGGCTGAGTGCACCTTTGTGTGTTGCAGCTTGTTCTGGGCATTTGTCTGCAATCTCTGCCTTTCTGCCTGTACCTATTCCCACTCCCTGTCTTTCTTCTCCCTTGTCTCCCAGTGAGGATTTTCCCCCTTTAAGAGAACAGCATTAGAGAGAGAAAGCAAAGTGCCTGCTTCACCGCCCCATCACCCAGGAGTGAGTGGCAGGTTGACCACAACTGCTGCACCACTTCATCTTCCAGAAGGTTTTGGGCTCTCATCTCCTCCCAGGAACAAATTGTATTCTGATGGCCAAGCAGCTTTCCCATTTTCAATCACAGTCCCTGATGGCAAAGAAACCTCAGTGAACAGGAGGCAGGTAAGCAGCCAGGAAAAGGAGTGAAACAATTAAAGGAGATTATGGATAAAGGAGCCTGGATTAACTTGGCTTGGTAGAAACTCACAAAGCTCTAGTTTAAGGGGAACCAGAGCTATTACTACCTCCTCTGTCTTCATGGCATTTTATCTCCTGAAAATCAATGGGAAAGTTGATCCTGGAAATATGAAACATGTTCACTACAAAATGAAGAAGTTGCACTTGTCAGTGAAGATTTGCAAACAAGAAGAAAGAAATGCTTATAATTCCTGAAAACCAAGATAAAACATGGATCACTGGCCTGCACAAAGTAAAAAGGAACAGAGTAACACACATTGTTCAAAGCGCAATCATATTTTTCCACAATGTTTCGGAGTGACGGATGCATTGCTTGATTTCTGATTTCAGTATCTAAGGACCCTGCAACCAAGAGTTTGACCAGTCTGGAAGGAGAACACTGAATATCTGCCTTCACCATCACAGTTACAAGGTGGATGCCAAGTCATCCGTTTTCTGCAGATGAAGTAAAATATTTTCCACTATTGACTCCCACCTAGCTCTCAGAGCCGAAAATTAATAGGGAAATTTCCTGGAGCTTCAAAACTCTTCCCATGGAAATTTAGGACAGCTCAGATATTTGAATTTCCTCTGTAATGAACATATTGGTCCAAATTCATGTCTCTGCATTAATTTACCCAGAAGATGGCAGTGCCTTTCCCAGCACCTTTTCCCATCCTCAATCTTCCAATGCAGACCTCAAACTGTTTTTATCAAAACATCTCCCTTTTTAATCCTGCTTCTCTGAGAAGCAGAAACCACTAAAAGCAAAGCCTCGCTGACTTCCCTCCATCACCTTGCTGACACAGTGGTATTCTCAACGCCTCTAATGAAACATTTCCCAGTGTGCATCCTCGCAAGGATCCAACAAGTATGTGTTTCCACTTACCAGCTCACTGAGATGAGCTAATCCCACAGGTCCACACAAAAACCTAGTCGTCAATACCTTTGGGTTGTGTCTCTATCTGATTTCAAGATGAGGTTGTTGCCCCTCTGCCGAGGTGAGTGAGACACCATTTGAAATCATAAGCAGTCTGAGTAAGGCAACCTACCAAGAGCAGTTGGCATGGATGAGCCTCCAAGCATGGAATATTAAACCTCCATTGGATTATGTGGGTGATATAAAGCTTCCACAGGTTAAAGGAAAGTCTTGTTATCCTTTAAAGCCCATCACTTGAGTAGGATCTGGAGCCCACAAGACAATCTCTGTGGAAGAACACCCATCAGTTGTCATTAGTGTTTCTGACAGCTTAACGGACACAGAAGTGACAGGCACTGAATAAAAGCATTTCTAAATACACATCTTCTGCTTTAGTCAAGATTTATTGCAGAGATTATACATGATTGCTCCACTTTTCCTTTAGAGAACCATCACTATGAATCAGCATCCAGGAGCCCCCTTCATACCCAGAGTTTAGATTGCAAGAGTTAATAATTGAATGAAATCATTTCTATATTTAAGAAGGGAGCACATAAATCTTCAGACAGATAGTGGACAGGGTGACTCATTGAGCTATTTCTCCTCCTTCCCTAACCCCTCTCCCTTCCTTTTTTTTATTCACATACTTGGTTACTCACAGCCTATAGCTGGTGAAAGGAAAAAAGCCTTGAAAAATAAGGAGATTTGCTCCTGTTTATCTTCCTCCATTGGAGTAACGACTCCCTAAGTGAAAAACAAAGCTGAGGACTGAAAGGAGGCTGAATCTCAGTCTGTTTGGAGGGCATGACCCAGCTGAATCTTCAAATCTCTGTGCTGGAAGATAACTGCCAATGCACACAAAAAACAGGAGGAGGATGACCATGTACCTTCACAGTCTGCTTTCTCCCATGCTGCTGGGAAAAGTGCCTATAAATATAGTTTCAAAGAGTGCAACCTATTGGTTGTACAAGTTGTTTTCTGCGTACAGAGCCATTCGGATCTCCTTTTCTGTTTAAGTGACATCTGTGATTTTATCTGCACCATAGTATGCTAGAGAAACCTGAAAACAGAGACAATCTTTAACAGAACTAACACCTTAATATTTCTTTTTTTTTGTTGTTCTTTTCGCCATATAAACTTCAAATAATTCTACACAAAACATTTAAGATGTCCCATTAACACAAAGAATGCAGTTTACTTTAGTGAATTTTCAGCAAGGCCTGGTCAATAGAACACAATATTATAGATAACTTCCATAAAATACATTTTTCAATACTATTATAGAAGACTGATTCCATAATTCCAATTATATGTCACCCCACAGTTATACTTTCTATCTTTCATTGGCCTGTTTTCTTGGGATTCCAGGCTTGGGCCATGCTGAAGAAAATTTCATGTTTCAAGGATAAAATTCTTCTAATTGATTTTCTCACTCAAGTCTGTTCAAAGCAGTGGAACAATTAGCATTATATACCAGTTGTGCTCATTGGCCATATCTCACCTTTACACTTTAGCTCAATACATTTTCCTTTCATTTCAGCTCTCATTCTAAGAGTGATAAATTCATTTTTTATATGGTGCTTATTAATTCAGCTATGCTGTCTGAAATTGGTATGTTAATTTTTATTCTCTCTAAAATCTTCACTACAGAAAAAGCCAGAGCAGTTCTGATTTTGGACTGTCATTGCCTGAATATATATTGGTAGGAAGAGTAAATGGATCATGAAGAACCAAGAGTTAATTGCTTCAGAAATCAATATGCTCAACTTGAATATCCCAAAGCAAAGACTGTCCTTTGGTGTGTCAAACCACAAATATTTTGTGCTCACTTGTTTTTCCCCAGCTCTGTGTACACCACAGACGTATTGCCCTTCTATTCCATTTGTGGTTGTGATCAGAGTGTCCTGAAAGTTTACATGTAATAAATATCGATGTAAATGGGACCCCTGGCACTGGAAGAGTTTGTGCATTAGCCTGAAAAATCAGCTACTTTAGCTCCAGACATGGGAATTAATTATTTTTAAACAGTGCTTTTTTAACCGGAGGAGACTGAAATCCTTACTTCTTCAGCCAGCTGTTACAGCATTCCCCAGGCAGTGCTGCACACAATACCTGCTGTGGGGGTTTTATTCCCGTTGTACTGTCCTTCTCCCCTCCAAAGGCACTTGCCACTTTAAGCTCAAGCAGAACAAACACAAATGCCAACATTTTGGGGCACTGAAACAACGTGTCCCCTTGTACCTTCACCCGAAGATGTAATTTTCACCAAAGTCAGTAATGTATGCCTGGTTTATGACTCAGCCAGACTGAATTAAATTGACTTATTTTAAGTCACAATGGTAAAATCAGCATCCCTAGGTTATTTCTTTCTCCTCTATGAAGGGCAAATGCCTTTTTCTTCCAAAGTCTGTGTCAATTTCGAAACCATTTACTTTTCCAAGTGTTTCTTCACAGAACAAGTCACTAGACACAAGCTCTTCATCAAAATTATCTCAGGAAAGTTGTAAGTCCCTTTGGTCACAGATGGCACATACTGCCAGCTCCAAGCATTTGCTTTGGAGGTCACATTACAGGACAGCTATTCGGGTATTTCTCCCCTCTCCTGGACACCAGGCTTTTGGATAATGTTCATTTTGCTGTTCTTCCAATGAAATAATCAAGGCCATCTCCTGGAAGCAATGCACCTGCCCATGGCCATTGCAGGACATGAATATCATCTGGTTTCCTACACTTGCCAGCTGGCCAGGAGGAGATCATCTCTCTGCTGAAAGAAACCATAAAGTTCCGTGCTCCCTGTGGCACACACAGCTCCTGCTCTGCCATGCCGTGTCCATAGCTACACCAAATCACTTCATCACAGTGGGCAGCTGAGCAAGGACAGCCACTCCAGGGGCTTTGTCTGACAGCTGCTTCACTTGTGCACTTGACCAAATCACAAAGACTTCCTGGCCATTACTGGGATGAGGCAAAGCAAGGGCTCATATCAAATTATTTTAATCTACATGTACAGGAATAAAAACTATGTGATCCGATGTTAAGCACAGGGGAACATTTATCATGCCATGACTGCAAATGCCATGTTGGTTTTGTATCACTGTGCCTCTCATTATTGGAGCAAATGAGGCTTGGGTCACATTGGCTGCCACATTCCAGCTGCTTTTTGAAGCGCCTCCACCTGTTGCTTTGCCCTTCTTGGACCACAAGCAGTTACATTTAATGAATCCTTGTCATACCAGAGGAAGATCATTGTTGAACAGCTTCTGTCACACAGACAATGCTCTCAGGATTTACATAATTTTCAGTCAACAGCTACCAGGGTTGGGCTGAAAGAAGCCCGCCCTCTCCAGGGTTCCTGTGTGGCAACCAAAAATTAGTAAATAAATAGAAGAGGAAGAGAAGAGAAACTTGGCTTTCTTAGAGTCCAAAATAACATCAAGAATGCATCTGAATTACTCCACCCTCTACCCTCAACTGGAAGAGGAAGGGCCATGCTTTCTCCCTCCCCTACCCGAAACTGTTGCTCCCTCCTCTACCCAAAACATTTGCTCTACACTTCCTGGCTATAGCTCTCAGGAAAAGTGCTTTCTGCCCTTGGAAGACAACCAGTGACCACAGGTGTTGCCCCACAGGGTGTTAACGCTGGCAGTGCAGCCAGCCTGCCCTTCTGGTCACCACTCTCTGATGCAGAGCAGGATGGCACCTCCCTGGAGCTGATCTCCAGAGTACGTGCAGGGGCCCAGCAATGGGCATATCCCTCCATGTCACTTGCATGGAAATGTGTCAAGGACTCCTTGGCCAAAAGGACTTGTCTTCAAAGATATGGGTCTTTGATGGTGAAACATCATCTTTGGACAACAGCTAGAAAAAAATAAGGTTTGCAACATTTCATTACGTTTTACCCATTTCATGCTCCATTTGCCCCAGCTGTAACACATTTCTGTTTCTCCTTCACCTCTCTACTATTGTTTTGTTACCATGTCTGTCACTGCATCTTTCAACAGATGCTGCTGCAATCCTCTTGCTGTAGAATCCCATTAACTTCAACAATAACTTCAATAAATAACTTATTTCCCTTAAGATGCTCAAAGACCTGTCTTTGGTAATTTCCTTTTTTTGCTTAAATTGGTCATTAGAATTTATTGCAAAACATCTGGACATACCCTCATCTCATTTTTTTCCCTGCGTGGTTCTGTTTTACTTTACACTGTACCTCTTCTGTACTTTTTATTTATTTATTTGCTACTTTGGTTAACTGTCTGTTTGGTTTTCCAACAAATTATGTCATAAATTCATAGAAATGTCAGTTAGAGGGAAATTTTGGTGGTCTCTAGCCCAGCCCAACAACTGAAGCAGGCCACCCACAACTTTGTCCAGTCATGCCATGTAAACTTCTCCAGAGGCTTTCCATGTGATCTTGGCTAATGGGGTGCAAGGCTGCCCATCCCTTCTGGCCTCCCCATCCCTCTGTGGAGGGAAAAGATACTCCTCAGAAGGAATGGGGCTGGTACAAGAGAGTCATCGCTGGCAATCAGGGAATTTTGCAGCCATTCAGATGGTTGTTTTCACTTCAGCTGATCACAGGTCCACCAGAAGTCAAGGGAAAGGAAAAGGGGAGATTGGGAAAGGTGCACACCCAAGTTCCCTCAGGACCCAAGCACGCATACCCCAAATACTGCACTCCATAGAAGCTATGAGGAGAAAAATGGACAAAGCATAGGCATGCAAACCGAAGTCTGCAGTGGGACAGGACTTGGGAACAGCACTGCAAACCATGAGTTCTGTCTATTTTTTTTTTCATATGGCCAGAACAAGAAAAACAATTTCCCATATATATTAACAGAAGGTATGGAAATGTATCTACATGTTAGCACTCAGACAGGTGATCCATAGAATATGTGCACTGTTCCAAGAGAGCCAGTTAGGAAAAAATGCACTGGGGAAAGATTTAGCCTTGTTGAAGTGTTTACAGGAACAGTTCAAATATTTTGATTAATAGCTAAGAGAATCACATTGAAAAGGGAGACATAAACTCCAAAAGGTGGAATATCTCTTTTACAAAAGGAGATGCATATAGCTAACCTTAAGAAATCAAACTTAAGGTGATTTCAAAACATTATGTGAATCCCAATACATCTCATTCTCCCTGCTTTGAACCATTGTCATGTAATTGAAACTACATTAGCTTAATGTGACTCATTCTCGATTTATGCTGATGCAAATAAGAGCTGTTCAGAAAAACCAGATAAAGAATTAAACTATACAGTGAAGAAGGATGGGATAAGTTGGTTTCTAGTCTCAAAAATGGAGATAGGTTGATTAATATCCTTTTATGAAACATTTTAGCCTGCTGGAGCTGCCCAGGTCAGATGAACCTCACAGAGTCCGCTGAGATGCCATCCAAATGGAAGTTGTTCTTTATATAGTCCTTTCTGATTCTGGCCTAAAATTCAGAGGCTCTGAAGCAGGTTTCACAAAAGTGAGTTGTGCTGGGAAAATAAGAAGGAAAAGGCTGCTTGGAAGCTTCCAAATATAGACAAATTGATTAGGTGTTTTTTCCTGGTAGTGATCCACACTAATTATTTCAGTGGTGCTTTATGGAGTTTATAAAGCTGTTATACAACTAAAAGCACAGTTACCATTATGGATTGAGGGATTTACAAACAAATCTAAAGGAAGGGGGTCACTTGAATCCTGTGACATTAATCTGGGCTGGGGCAGGAATGTCTTTTGCTTCTTGGGATTCCCCCACCATTTCTACGAGATAAAACAGGAAATACTTTCTACAGCTAAGCCCTCATGATTGCCATCATCCCTTCCCTCTGTTCATTCTTAAAGAGCTTTTGGTGTGAGCAACAAAGCCCAGTGGATTCTGAACTCAAAATAATAGGATGTGATTTACCATGAAACACAGACAACTTCAGCTAACACAACTTGCTTTCAAAGGCTTGGATTTTGGAGGCTGGGGAAATTCATGCCAGAAAGTGCAGAGCAGAGCTTCCACTGGGGTTTCTTCCTGTAAGACTCTTGTTTGCACATGGAGAACTGCTCTGTTAACCATACAAACACAGCAGAGAGTTGGGGATTTGCTTCCCCACTGCACTAGTGCTCCAAAGGGACTCAATGCTGCCAGCTCAGCTGGGAAACAGCTCTGGTTCAGGGCTGTGGTGAAACACTGCCTGGGGCTGAGCACTGTCAGTAAGGAGGGTATTGCAGTACTGCTGAATCAGAGCTGGAAAAGCAGACCCTCCTCTTCCACATCATTCAACTGACAGCTGGCTTTGGATGGACCGCTCAAAGGCAATTCCTGGGCATTTTCCAGGAGATAATTCACTCCAAAGACTGCTTCCCCAGCAGCAAGATGGATGACGTGACATCAGCAATCATCTTTTTCCTTACAGTGAACCCCAAAACACCCCCAGAAAGCCTGGGGCCCTCAGGCATTCCCAGCATTCCTCATGCCACATCCACCTCATTCACCTCCCATTTGCTGCTGAAAGCACACTACTTGGAATGGGGGAACAGGACATGCACCATTTCAGACTATTTGACCTGAAAACACACACACACACACACACACACAGAGAGAGAGAATGGTAATTATGATGACTCAGGGCCACACAGGCAGAAACTAGCCTTGGAGACAGCATGATCTCTACCCTACATTTTCCAGAGTCTTTTGGTTATTCTATGTGTTTCATGTGTTCTTGAAATATGCTTTCACTTTGGTTTTAAACAGGCACTAAACAGAAAAGCCCAGCATTTTGATAGTTCCAGCAAAGGATAAATCCTAGTCCTGTAGTCATCCGTGACCTGCTGCTCCACAACCAAGGGCTCTGGAGCTGGGTGCCTCTGCCTGGGAAGCTGGTGGGGCTGGGAGCCTGCAGCCCTGATGGAAGATGGTAGACACCCACTTTAGTTTTTCCAGAACCATTTTCTATGATGGAGTATTTTGTAGAAAGTTTCTATTTAAATTAATTGCCCTTCCTAATGTGGAAGAAAAGCAAAAGTGGTGGCAAACTTCTGGATCAATTCCAGTGCTGAAAGAGATTGCAAACCTCAAACGATCAGCTCACCTTTGAACAGTACCAGCACTGAAAAACAAACAAGGAAAAAAACTCAGCCCACTGATAAGGTTACCTTGTTAGAGTGAGGGATAGCCTCCCATGGTCTGTGTGAAGTTAATAATGCAGAATAGTTAGAGCCAATCTGCCACTCTATGGTGAGAAATACTTGTTATTTGTGTCATTACCAAGTGCTCAGACTAGGGAGAAAGAGATTTTTTTTTTTAATCTGCTTCAGAACTTATTACTAGTCTTCTTTTGAATTCCCTCCACTACGTTACTGCTAATTCCATTATTTTTTATGAACTACATTATTTTCAAAATATCCATTCCTCAAAACTACAGAAAGTATCTACCCTTTCAGGCATCACAAATTCATTTATTCCCACAACTGCCTCCCCTCAGACAAGCAGCTGAATGTCCCAGTTCTGCCAAAAGCAAGGAATGGGCCAAGCAAAATATGGCAGAGGTGCCAAGGAGAAGAAATGTGCCGAGTGCCCTCAGGAAACCCAGAACAGGTGGATACAGCATGCCCAGATGAGACTATGCTTAAAGGGCAGCATGGAGACATAGCAGCAGAACAGGTGGTGCTGGAAACCAGGCCAAAGCACAGTCCCATTTTATTTTAAAGAGGAACAAAAGTATCTCTTTCTGAACAGGGTTTTAGGACTTTTGTCTCCCTTGCAAGTGATAAAGGAGAACTGTAAACCTGCAGAAACACAGTTTAAAAGAGACCAAAGTGACAGAGGATGTATCAGTATAAAGGTCAGTTTAGACAGAAAAATATTATTCGCAATAGAGAATAATAGCTGCAAAATTTTCCACTCAGAAAGCACAGCTTAAAGCCTCCCACCTAACCTTTCTCTATTAAAAATAGGGTTGTAGTCCTTTGTCTGCAAGCCAAGCAAAACAAACTCCAAGGGCTGATTTTTTTTTTTTTTTTTTTTTTTTTATAAAAATCATGACAGCATCACTCTGCAGAAAATAAAAGCAGCTTGGGAATTTCAGGATTCACCAAAACAACTGTGTCCAGGGCACAGTCCTGGAGAGAGAGAGACAAAAACCCAACTCAGCTCTGCAAACAGAGGTGATGAGAGATTCCCAGACTTTAATTTTTGATAACAAAGCATCATCTTTGAAATGAGAAGCAATTGCAGCCACTATCTCTGGTTCACCTCACTTCTTAAAATGTAAATTGCACAGATCAGTCTTATGAGGAATCCAGAGGACAGGGTGTCTGATTTCAGTTTTATACATGCTTTATACAGGCCAATTAACTGGCCAGTTTCTACAATGAACAACTGTTTCTGTACACCAAGTGTATATTTCTAGTGAGTTTATAGACACAGCCACAGTGATAACAGATATCTTAGTTTATGGAAGATTTGACAAAAGGGGATTTCACCTCCAAGTAGAAGAAGTCTGGCTGTGTTTAAAAGATGTTGAAGAAATTTAAGATCAAACAGGTTTTCATTCCAGTCACTGAAAAGAATTTTTAATATCTGAATTACTCTAAAGAATATTGCAAACCAAGATACTTCCAATAAAAAATCCAAGTGTTTTATTTTGAAACTCCAGAGGAATTTTTTTTCCTTGAATACTTACAATTTTTTTTTCTAAACAAAATACCCAAAACACTTACAAAATGCACATATCTGAGCATTACTTAATCTGCTCTTCATGCTTTCTTCTCCAGAAACTTTCTTAAGGCTTTGAATCCTATGACGTCTAAATACCTCACTACAAAGAACGCCTAGCATCCCTCCCTTACATGAGGAGGAAATGAAAGAGGAGACCCAGTTACACAGAAATAATTTGCTCAAGATCAACCAGCAAAAGCAAAACAGACAGTAGCACCTAGTCAGCTCCATGTTAAGAAGCATTAGATTCCACTGATCAAAACATTTTGCCTGCAATATGCAAAGCTTCATGAAAATCTCTGCATTTTCTTTTTTTGTTTGATGAACTTCATGTCCTATGTTCAGTAGAGATCAGGCAGATGGGCTGGGAATCTGTATACTGGACATCTTTGTGGCTAAGGATTTCCAGAGGATTCTGCAACCCACACAAGTCCAGGAAATAAACAGCAGTTGAGACCTAGGCTCCAAAATTTATTTTCTAGAGCTTTCTAAAAAGCAGGCAGAGCAGGCTCCAAATCCTTTACAGACTTCATTGTGAAGATGTAAAGGACTGGAGGTGTTTTGGAACACTTAACCATGCCCATGTCCTTCAAGCAGGAGCTTGAAAACATGGCCACAAGGATCTTCCTGCAAATACCTGTCCCAATTGTGTAAAATCTGGGACTATGGACACAAGGGCTGAAACCAGTGGCAATAAATTTTATGAGTGGTTTCCTCGCACCAATAGTTTTGATTTTTTTTTTCAATGTAGGTATTAAGAAAAAAAAGGCAGTAAAATAAGAATTGAAACCATAAATCTGAGGAGGTTAAGCACTTCTGAAGGTTTGTGGCAGAGTTCATACAGGATTGGTTCAGTTCTCCCATTGTTTGGCTGCAATTTTTAGAAAGAAGTTTCATGAGGTAAGCACAGACTTGAGGGCAGGGCTTGATCACAAGGCTCTAGCAGGAGCAAGGCTGATGTAAAGCACTCTCAGGGAGCACGGCTGGGTGCTGCCAGCTGGACTTGCTGGAACAGCCATGGAATAGAAACAAGCCATGATGCAAACAGCTGAACTCTTTTTTTTCTTTTTTTTTTAATTTGAGCTCATTTTCAGGCTGCTTCAAAAATTATTCCCTGCTCATTCCATTACAAAGCATGAAGTTTACTCCAGAATGACTCACTCTGTCACCAAGGGAGAAGGTATGATCTGCCACATGTGTCAGAAAAGGCCTATGAGGTAATTTTCATTCTCTCAACATATGAAAACTATTATTTCCTCACATAATGAAAATGCAAGGATGTAGGTGGCAATCCCCAGATGGACAAAAAAAAAAAAAAAAAACCTCTGGTGGATTGCTAATCATGTTTTGAAAAAAACAACTGCATTTCAATCATAATGAGTATTTCTGTGTATGGGAAGAAGGTTTTTCTCATCTGCAGCCTCCACATAACATTTGGCAATAACAGTGTAATCCAGAATTCATATGTGAGTGTATCTCATTTCTGATGCTCACATTTCAAGATGAGTTGAGCTACCCAGGAAATTCAGGTGCCATAAAGGGTAAGTATCCACATAGAGCTTATCTTTTGCTTCCTCTGTAGTTTCATTACTCTTTGGTACACTTCCAGATCATATGAAATACAATCTCACTCACCAAGTTTTCTAGACTCTCAGCATTTGAATTAAGCACTCACAGATGTTCCCTTTGCTCTCCTTTAAGCATGATGGATCCCCTCACTGCAAGCTCTCCACTGAGGTACAGTTGTTGTCTCACTTTGAAAGGAATTTCAGAAAACATTTAAGTTCATCTGTGGAATTTTCCATCTGAGTGTTGTTATTTATCTGCATTGTCACTATGCACCAGAGGCCAGCCACTTGCAAGGGCCCTTCTCTAAAGGTACTGATGAAACTTCTATGTCCCCACTACAAGTTTCCCAGAGGACTGTGACAAAGCAGAATCTAGCATTTTTTATTTTTAATTATTTCAAGCTAAAAAGAGGGAGGGAAAAAGGAAGTGCTCAGGGAAAGGAACCAGAACTGAGGATTTGTCTGATGAATCAGCAGGGTCAGTGCTGTAACTCTGCTGCCTGTGAAAGTGCCACAGAGACAAACAGCTGAGGATCCCTGCAACTGAGTTCTCAATCCCATGAATTTTTCAAGCAGTGTTTCACAACATCCAGATTGGGAGCATCTCTTTCCCAAGATGGGAAAAGATCTCCTGATTTTAGTCTTCAGAAACACATACAATTAACAAACAATGTGAATGTTTCACATGTGCTGAGACTTGCTTTGAGTGGAAGGTCATATATCCAAAATGGGCTTGGTGGGCAGGGGTAGACTTCACCTCCTTTTGCTACTGCAAACCAGCTGCTATTTGCACTCCAGCACTGAAGGGTTTCTTGTCCTTTGGAGGGCTGCTGGGGCTCTGACGGCCCTTGTCAAACCCTCAGGGCTCATAGCATTTGGCAAACCAGGAGAAATTCCACTATTTCACCAGCTCACACCAGATAAGAGTTACACAGATCACAAGGCTTGGTGGCCACCATCAGACCCGTATGCTGAGAAATACTGAGTCATTCTGGAAAGTGTGGGCTGCTGCACAGAAACCCGTGCAGAAATAAGCTCATGGCTTGTGCACATACACCAGCCTGCATCAAAGGGCAAGCACGATTAGAGACACAGCTGGAAGAGGAGCCCCATCCTCAGCAGCAGGGCTCAATTTCACAGCAGTAGGCAATCAACTCATTTACTGTCCATGCCAGCACAGACTGAGGTGGCACAGCTGGCAGAGCCCAGGTCTTGTGCCCACTTCACAGCACAGGTTTGCTGCTCTCTTGGGTTAAAGAATCCCACTGGGAGACACAAGCAGTTCCAAATGGAACAGAGCCTCCCCACAACAGGAAGCCAGCACAATTGCTGGAGAGGCCGTCAGCTTCCCAGACAGCCATCATCATCATCACCATCATCATCCTAGCACCTTCCCAGGCCAGAGCTGTGCAACAATTCCTTTACCATCCTGAATCTAAATCCAATTCTGTGCTCAAAGAAACAGCAGAGAGTACCCCCAGAAGCCAGTGCTACAGGCCAGAACTCCTCTCTTGCCTCTCAGAGCAGCAGGACTCCCCTCCAGCCCCCAGCCTCAGTGCAAAGTCTCAGCAAAGTCTGCCATGAGAGCAACCAGCACATGTTCCACAAGCTGGGATCTCGCACAGCAGCCCAGTGCCAGGGACACAGAAAAGGCTGTCGGCCAGCTTCCTTCAGCAACAACAACAGCAGTGATATCCACACAGCTATGGGAAACAGCAGAGAAATACAACTCCTGGTTTTCATATACATTTCCCTTCTGCCTGGCAGATGGGCTGGAACTTTGACTTCAAACATACACCTTCAGGTGTTCTGAAGGGTGACAGCACACCAGATACCATCAAGGAGCAGGAGAAGCCAGAGCACAGCTGGCATGGAACATGGGCTCAGTGACCATAGCAGCAGAGTCACAACAAGATGTGGTAATTGTGGGGATTTGGAGATGCAGGTGATGAGCCAGATTTAAGAAAGTTTTGCAGATGTCACCTCTGCAGGGTTTTAAAAAAAAAATTTAGGCACTTGTTCCAAATAGGAAAGTATTCCTAGAGAAAATATTTTTCAGAAGAGATTAAAAAGATTTTGACAACTCAACCTATTTTCTTCCAGTTCTTGGCTATTTACTAGCTTAGTAACAGCTTCCCCACCCCTGAGAATTCACATGGCCAAGGCAGAAAGCCAATACTCAATCTGATTCTTCCAACTGAAAAATGTAATCAAAAGAGGAACTTTTGGGGGCTAAACTCAGCTCATCTGCAATGGTGACTTTTATTCAAAATGGGCCTGAGCCAAGTTTCCTCATTCTCCCCTCCCTCCTGTCAGGACTGTGCTGTCATGGGACCTTGAGACTACACATGGAGTTTTTGCAGAAGGCCTGTTTTAGGAGGTGAAGCACCTCGTAGGTGCAGTTTCCCCTTGCCTCAAATGATGATCAGATAAGAACCCTAGGGGCCCAATTGCCCTTGTGCTCGTGCCCGTTCTCTGTGCACTGACGTCAAATGTGCTGGCATAAATAGCAAGGGAGGAGAATCAATTCCTGTTCAGCCAAACACAGGTCACTTCCATCCTCTGGCCAAAAGTACTCTCAGGATAGCATACAATTTAGTCCATTGATTTTAATATATTGGCATTTCCTCCCTCTTACTGTGTGAACACATTGTTTACAATTTCAGTAAGCCACTTTGGAAAACACTGTTATAAATCAGAATACATAAAAGCTTGTCCTTTTTGCCTCCACTGTCAGACATTGCTAGCAGGGGGGTAGGTCAATTGGGGTCAACAAAAAACCTCACCTCAAGCCTTCTTCGCTAATTCCTTAGTGTTTCAGGTGGGTTTCTGAAATTCCTTAGTACTTCTGGACTGAAAATCTATTGAGCATTGCAACAATCACCCAAGAGGTGTCTTGTTCAGTGGAGATATTTTAATCTATTAATTAAGTATCTCTTTAAAGTGGCCATCACTCACACACTGAATCTCTTGGCTGGGAGGCCTTGCTCATTTGCTGTTTGTGTGTTACTTTAAACCAAAGAGTAAAAGGATAATCTGGATCCAATGTGTGTTCCAGATTGGTTTGGCTCTCTTGCAGAGGGTAAGCACGGAACTACTCTTCAATTAGCAGGAGAGGACGCAAAGCTAGAATTGCTCTATGAATTGCCTATAGTATTTGATGAGACAGCAGAGGATACGGCTGCGCTTTCCAGACCAAAATGAATCACCTGTTGTCTGCAGGAGCTCATGCCAAGAATGGTCAGATTAGAGCTCAAGGGAGTGCTTTCCAGAGGACTTCAGCCAACAGCTGTTTCCGTTCAGCTGGATTGTGCTGAGAATCTAGCCTCAGGTTAAAGCATGAAAAGAAAAGTGGTACTAGTTGCCAAAAGAAGTGTGAAGGCCAAATTTCCCAATAAAATGGAAACATAGGTTGTTGGAATTATCTACCCTACTTTTCTGCTCACACACTATTCCCAGCATAGAGTGGTGACCCTGTCCGGCAACCAATTGACCAATGGAGAGTGCTGGAAAGCTCCTGCTTCTTCAGGAACAGATCAGAAGATGAGTCATTAATACATATGTTCAACCCGATTCAGATGTTCAAGCAGTTTTACAGTCCAGGGATTGTTTGGGAGAGGCATTTTCCACAGTGGCCAGTGAGAAGGCTAAAGTAAGAATGAGGGTATGTTAGATCAGTGTTCTGCTCCATCACAGACTACATTTTGGCATATTGCTGACCTCCTGACAGTATTATGGATGCCTGACTAGACTATCCAGTTTTGGTGGGAGCTTGGAGCTCTGAATCTTCATGGATCTGGAGTTCTGTCAGTTCAGCCACCTTTTAGTGAAATTGTGAAAAATGCTTTCCTCCCCCATATAGGAATTACTGCGAGAAATGCTGAGGAGCACAGAGCTCCTCCCCACGTAAGGCCACAGAAGTGAACTGTCTTCCTTTGCACAGCCTGCAGCAATTTTAGCGTTCATGATAAAATCCCAACCAGAGCCCACACTGTGCTCTCTACATGGCAAGTCATTGCAGAGAAACAACACTTGAAATCCTTTCCATCACCGCCTCACATACATAAGCTAGTGTTGTGCAGGATCTTAAAGGAAAGACCTAATTGTTTCCACTGCAATTATCACCAGAAGCCTTCAGATGGTCAGTGTGGGATGCAAGAGCAAATCTCTTGCCCAGCAGCTGTAACACTTGGCCAGATTCTGCAGAGATTACAGCAATCCAGTGCCCGGCAGGGCAGCTTGGTCCGACTCCCTGCCCCTGCCCTTTCCAGACATACACATGACTACCACACCTATCATGCTTTTTAACATCTTCACCTCTTTGCAAGGGAGCCAGAGTGGCTTATATCTCATTTAAAGAAGCCTCCTCAACCTGCCTCCCAGAGACTAGTGATTCCCACCACAGACAGAGAGCAGAAAGCAACTATAAAATGTTAATTTCTGTGTAAGGACTGAAAACAATTTGCAAAGCCTGAATTCTTTTAAAAAATTATCACTGATTCAAAAGAAAGACATCTTTTCATCATCTTTCATAGACTTTAAAACCAGGAAGGATCACTGATCATGTCTGACTCCTAGTAAAACACAGGTCAATGATTTCATCCAGTGAAGCCTGTGTCCTGCCCATGCATACAAAATGAGCCTCCCAATTAGCACTGGTTAGAGCCTTCCAGTGCAGTATCAGGAAATGCTATTTCATTGGAAGTGAAATGTGTCAGCTCCAATTACCATTTCATTTTGAAAAAAAGTATCAGTCTACAGATTTCCAGGACAGGCCAAATGTAAAATTTTCCTTTTCCCTTTTGTGATGGCTTTTTGTGTAATTTCTTGGAGAAATATAGAAACATCAAAAATAAAATATTTTGATGAATATTCAGCTTTCACATGAAAATTAAATAAGTATGTTTACTCTTCTCTTCAGAAAAAATGGAAAACCTCCATTTTTTCTCCAAAACCACTAGCCCTTACAAATCATTCTCACAGTGGCGTCAACAAACCAAATACAAGATCATATACAGACAGTAATGAAATTAGCAGATACATGGCAACATTCACACTCCCTGTTATGCAGTAACACCATGTTTACACCCACATGAGTGAAGGCACTAAGGACAAAAACCATTTATGAGTCCCTCAAAATCTCTTTGAAAGAAACCCTTTGAAAGCAACCCTAAAACACATGTGTGATGTTCAGCCAGAAAACATTTTCTTCCCTGTATTCATATTGATGGGAAAGAAATGTCATTCTCAAGACATAAAAAAGACTACTTAATCATTGAAAGTTCTAATGAATTTTGACACCCTATGTCACAAGGCCTTGCTTACAGACATCAAATTATCTAATTATTGAAAACTTCTTTAATACAAGTTGCTTTGAGGCTTTCCTAGAGTGTTCAGAGTTTCCTTCTAAAGAAATTCCAAATTATAACACAGCTGACTAAATGAACCTACATGTGCTAACCTGGCTTTTGGCTTTCTTGGACAATCATAAGAAAACTTCACAGTGCAGTGCATTTTCAGGCATAATACCTAACAAAGATTTTCTCCTTTGTCCATTTTCTTATTTTCCAACTTGCAGTTTATATCACTACAATTTTCCTCACAGAAACTTCAAAGAATTTTAAACTAAAGAGGGATTTTCAGAGGGGAAATTACTATGCTTCTGTGTTCTTCCCTACCCCTCAAATAAAAAATGTAAATAACCAAAAATCAAAACAAAGCCAAAAAATCTTAGACATTAGGATCAGAGAAGAAGGGTGGGGGGAAGTGTACAACGTTGAACTCGGTTCCAATTTTGAAACCAAAACTGTGCATTAGGTGCCAATTTTAACACTTTTCTGCTGTGTATCAATTCAAAGTTCTCATCTTGTCACTTTCAGCCCTAGTGAGCCTGTCGCTGCAGGAACTCCACCAAGCTTTTCTTCCTGAATAGTAACTTTCTAGGAAGCTGAGTGAAAGCATCAGGAGGAGGCTCTCCAACAGTGACACCACACTGGGGCAAGTGCTGCTGATGATCCCAAGGACAAAGCACATGGAGCATTGAAAGGACTTGAGCATTGTTGAGTGCACTCAGCTTTGAAACACACTCTCTCTTGGTATGAGCCCAAATTTCCATCACTACAGTATCCTTCAATATTTATGTATTTCAGGTGTTTGGTACCATATCAGGAGACAGGATAATCTGAACAATCAGCAATGTATTCCTCAGATGGGTGAAGCAACTTGTAGGGCATGCAGGGTCCTGGTGAAACAGACCACATCAAGACTGATCCCCAACCCTACATAATGAAGCCGAACCAGTTCTGTGGGCACCTATCTATGGTGCAGGCACTGCCTGGAAGCTATTGTCTACCACCCCATGGAGATATCAGTGCACTGGATGCCTTTTAGACACCCTGAAAGTCTCAGCATGGAAGAGGTAAGTTTACAGACAGAAATGAAAGCCCAAAGCTTCTTCGTCTGAAAGAGTAGTTATCTGTCTGACTTCAGAACTTACGCTGTTACTTATTACTAGAGTATCTGAGAACATTCCAGTTTAAATCAGTGGGAATAGAAAAATCTCTGGTGGTTGTACTTTTTGAAGTTCCATATTTAAAAGCTGAACAAACACATACCTTACGTCCATAAAGATTTTTTATTTCATCTGAGAGCAGGCAATTGTGCTTTGTTAATGCTTGCAAGGACATTAAGGTCACACAGGTCAAAACCTGTGCTTGTATTAAGCTGAAGTAGTAATGATATCAATTAATTTGACAGTACAGGGAATGAGCCACAGAGGGCCTACAAATGCACAATGCATCAGTTTTAAACATTCATTTCTATCACCACATTTGCAGCTGCCAGACATGCACTAATTCACCATGAGGTTGCAAGGAAGTAGGGCAGAAAGTCCTTACAAATGGTTATGAGAGCAATAGAAAAGGGCAAACAATGAACTGTGTCAGAAAAGCAGCATTACCACATCTGAACTCAGCAGTAACCACTGAAAACCACCCTGGGCTACCAGTGGCCATTAACCTAGAAAGCGGGGAATTATAAAAAGGGGGTAGGCTGACACCTTCACCTGGAATGGAAGCCCCTGCATTTTGTTTGAGAGTCTCTCTAGATTTCAGATACCTACATCCTAATTTCCAATCCAGCTACAAAGAGATCTCTAAGCATCTCTGATACATAGAGCTTAGAAATTTAGCAGCTCATACCCTACTGCACCAAACACAGGTGTTATCAGCACCAAATACAGCTCTTATCAACATCAAGAGTCAAACCATTTGTTGTCCCATACTCCACCCTAATTAAGCTTGTCCACCGAAGGGGAGTGACAGCAGAAGGACAACTGTGGCAGAGGTAAGCATCAAACTGAAGATGGCAAGCACCATGAGGAGACATAAGCACAGTTTTCAGTGATCCTTCAGGCATTTTGCAGGGGTATGCTTTACTGTGGGGGTCCTTGGAAACTCAAGAGTGGAATGTCACAATTTTCTCTCCTGCTTGAGCTTCCCTGTGACTTGCTTAGATGCAGAAACACCTCCTATCCAGGAAAACCTGTTGCAAGCAGGGCAAAATGGGTCATTTTGTTAAACTAAATGTTTTCTGCTTTCATAGCCACCATGGCAAAAGCAGTGAGAGATAGGCATGACAGAAGGACTTGTTGAAATCAATGCAAAGATCCAAGCCAGTCCTCAATGAGGCCCAACAGAGACATTAAAATTAAGATGTAATAAAGTGTACAGATTCTCCTTAAACCAGCCCCACCTGGCTGAGGTTGAGATGCTGTGGGTGATCAGGTGAGGAAGCTTACGTCATCCCTACATCTGACTGACAGATTAAACATTTCTGAGAATTGACTCAAGCCTTTTTACATGGAATCACTAAGCAACTTCCTTCTAACAGCTGTACTACTACACTTACACCCCACTAACATGGGTAGTGAAGGAATAATCTGACACACCAACTCTCCTGGAGTCACTTAGAAACAGAATGAGAGTGTTGGCTCAGCCTTGTTGGAATAAATACGTATTAACTTTTTTGGTGAGTATTACTGTCATCAGTGATTAATTGGAATAATGAGCCATGACTGTAAGCTAGCAGAGGTTCCTAAAGATGAAAGGTATATCATACGACAGAGAGAAAACCACTAGCCCTCACAGAAGACATTCACTGTTTCTAGGGAAAATAGAAGTCATACAATTTGAGGCATACAGTAGACATTTTCCCCTCCCATAACATAGTTTTGGAGTACGGAAAAGTGGCATTTTACCCAGAGATTATGAAATGTTCAGTTCTGACACAGTGGAGATCATTTCCAGCAGCCTTCATCTGGTATTGCATTAATCATGATATAGGGACTTAATGGCATTTAAACATTATCTGTGGGGTACATGAACAGAAATTTAGCCATACTCACATACACAGATGAGAGCACGTAGAAGAATGACTCCTTTTTCGCAATCCCGTGGCTCTGTTTGCTCCTGTCCAAAGGGAAAAAAACAGGAGCACATGCCTGCTGCACAAGTTTCTCACTGGGTTCTGTTCTTCATTTGTGACATTATATTCATACTCAATTGTTACAACCAAAAGAATAAATAAAACATCTAAAATATACATGAACCATCTTGTTCCCCAGCAGCATGTGATGTTCAAATACATACAGAAACACAGACATCAAACTCATGGCTTTCCTTTACAGCAGGGATGCATAATTCCTCTAAGGCCCAACCATAAAATTCCCTCCCTTCCCTGAACCCTGGTGAATTCCTGTGTTTTACAAGGGAATGATGTCTTTTGTGGAAGAAAATATTTCCTCCTGCTGCTTCTACATTTGCAGCTTTCAAATATCTCAGTGTTTGAGGAGGAAAGATAAATAAGAGGAATAAATAAGCATGCAATTTATTTTCCTTAGCTAGACAGAAAGTGTGGTCTGAATGAAAGATTAGGGTTCCAGTTGCTCTTCAAAATCATCAGTCACTGTTTTCAATGGATGTGCAGCTCTTTTTAAAAAGGGACTGTTTCCACAGAGTCCTTTAGCTGAGGGCCAAACTTTGAAAGCTTAACCTTAAATGTGAGCATCTTCTCAAAACTTCCCCTTAGCCTTTACAGTGGGTTTGACACTCTCTGTCCCCCTCATCTGCCCTCTTTGCTGACTTCTGCTGCTGGGTGTAGCTTAGATTTTCAGCAACACCTGGTGCAGAGAGAACACACAGTCTGCTGGCACTTCTCAGGGAAGGCTTGCAAAGGCAGCGTGTCCCAGTCACTCCCCATGAATGTTGATAGTAGCTATACATCAACGCACACCTTTCTGTTCCTTGCAGTATTATCTGCAAGAATATTGATTAAAATTGCTGAGTTTTGTGCCAGCAGTCCAAGCCTGGGAGGAAGACCCTGAGAGCTTCCAAAGATAAAGAAATCTTGAACACTGGTGCTACCTACCTTCTCTTTATCTAATTATATCAAGAAAGGTTTCATAAAAAGAACCTGACTCACTTCTCACACTTGTTAATTAAACTTTTTTTTCAGCAGTAATTCAGTGTTATTACTCCTCCTTACAAAGTAAGGCCTTTTTAAGTGAAGGCCGTTGTAAGAAAACTTCCTGAGAATAGAGAATACCATCCAGGACTGAGTTACATTCTGACACATAAAGAATTGCCAAAACCAAAAATGGTTTCTTCCCAGATCAGCCCACAGCCTAGCAAATTAACACATATCTGGTCCTGAAAAACTCAGGTGAAATGTTCGGTTTGGATTCCTGAGGGCATGGACTGCAGCCTTTGTCTTCTCCACCTCCAGCAGCTGCCAGTTCTACTTTTTGATGGGTTTGTTATGGATGGCCTCATCCTTGCTGTATGGGGAATAGAACACAAAAAGTCTCAGGTTAAGCCCAGAGTGAAATGAGAATTATAATGCAAAATATTGGCATGAGATAGAGAACCATTTCCTATAAGGTCCTGGGTAAGACATAGGACTATTTTGAGCAGCCAAGTGTTGAGGAGACAGAAAGGACACAATGACTGTGCCATTGAAAGGCTGTTCATTTGATGCCCCCCAGCCAGGTGGCTTCAGTGGCCTGTGCTCACACAAAAAATGCCTCTTCCCCTCACCTTTTCAGCAACCCAGTCCTACCTAAGCTCCCCTGGCAGGGCACTCACAAAAGAAAGGGATTTGTTCAGGTTTAGAGCCAGCCTGACCTAGAAAAGCTCATGAGATTGTGGGTTTGGTTCTTGCAGAGATGCCTGCCTTTTGCCCTGCTGTGTGAGAAGCACAGATGCACATTCAGGCATTCCCAGTGTGCACTTTTATACCAGCATGGTCTGCCCCTGACTGAGGCTAAGCACAGCATCAGAGTAACAGATGTGATGTCAGGTACACTGCTGCCATAATTAATCATCTGCAATTATTGTTCAGATACATTCACATCTCATTCAGCCAGCCTCACCAAGAGCATCAAAGGGCTCCCTTAGCACACGGCCAGCATGATTTTATTGTATGGATGAGATAAAGCATAGTAAAGCAAGAGAGTATTTGCAAGGAAGACCCTGAGACGTGGACAGAATTAGAGCTTTGTTCCCAGCTTTACCAGACCTCATCTGTGACTTGGAGTGAATCACTTCATTTTTATCCTGTACAATAGGGATTCTCCCTCCTCTTTGCTAGTCCTATCAGTTTAGGGAAGAGTCTCTGACAGTGTGCAGGCATCTAACAGCCAGCACACAGGCACATTAAAGTTAGGGCACCTTAAAGCAGTTAAGGCTTTGAGATGTCTCTGTAATCATAAGAAGAAAATCTGCTTTGATAGATTAATTATATTTTTCTGTCTCATAAACAATTTGCTTGCATAAATTAATCAAGATGAGGTTTTTTCTTAGATATTTTATAGCATGTTAGCATCCTGGGAATTAGAAAGATCTACTGGGTAGGCACCCACATTTGTGAACCAAATAGAGCAAGACTGAGCACATCCTTCTTAAGGACCTCTCTTTTAGTCACTCACCTCCTGTAGCAACCCATGGAGATCAGATGTTGGGGCAGTGTGGGGAAACTGTGACAACTGAGCCTCTCTTCAGAGAACAGTAGATATCACTCAAATGTTTTGCTAGCATTAAACCCAAGGAGGCCCTACAGTCTCAGCTGAATCAGAAGGGTGGTCCCTTGCAAAGGCTCTTTACCAGCATGTTCTACTAAAATGTAAACTTCTGAGCTGCTGATTTTAACAACAGCAAAATCTTAAAGTCTGTCCCTAACTATCAAGACAACCTTATCTTCATGATGTCTGGGTCTTGGAAAGAGATAAACTGACTTGAATTTACTGTGTGCTGTTCCAGCACTGCTGAATGTGTGAGTTCTGACTCAGGAGAACATTTTCATTTGAGCCATGCACAGGGGCTCTCTATGAAATAAAACCCTGCAACTCCAAATAACTCTTTGTTAACTTCAAAGCCCTGGCAAGAGCTTTGGAGCTCACAAGAGAAACTAAGAGCTGGCAGCTGGGACTATCAGGCTGACAAAGAAGCCTCCCGGCCACACTTACCATATAAACAAGAAAGGTCAGATCATTCTCCTATGGCATATGACACTGATACAATAGTCACCATGGGGTGACTATTGGGTTACATGGACTGGCATGACCCAACTCCTGTGTAGGAGAGTGAGAAGAGCTGCACACACCATACTCCTCTTTTGTAGACCCCGCAAAGTAAAGCCTGATTGATGGTGTGGCTTTCTAGTGACAGTGCACAGAAAATACCTCTGGCAATGCCCTTTCCTGAAAAGGTGAACACAGTCCTTCACCCTCCTGAGAGAGAAATCAACACCTTGGGGCCCTGGCTCAGCTAAACCAGCAGCTGGCAAAAGCCCCAGCAGAGGAGAAAAGCGACTGTGAGCTGCTACTCCAAGGCTGATGTCTCGGAGAGACATTTTGTGACAGAATGAGGACAACCAAAACGATTCTGCCTCATCCTTTGCCTTTGCCTGCCTTCTCCACTGATGTTCCACTCCATCCTGAACTCGTCCTCTCTGCAAGGAGGTGTGACTCCTCGCAATTACAGCTTCTGAAGGCAGGAATCATGTCTGATCTACATTTAAACAAAGGCAAGCACATTGCTCCCAGGCCCGGCAACATTAACCCTCTGCTAATGCAGTTCACTGGGAGAGTTTAGGTAAGAGTGGGATCCATAGGGAATGAGTCACATAGAGGTGAGGTGAGCCAGCAGACCTGTAACACCACCAGGCCTCCAGATCATCAGAGAGAAAAAATGTGAAGTACCTATTACAACATGTGGCTCTTGAAGACATGGAGTCACTGATAAACAATCCTCAAACATTGTTGTTCAAACAACACTTGAATCATTCTCTGACTCAGTGATCAATGAGCAACAGAAAGAACAACAGTTAGCTAAGAGAGCAGAAAATGGTAAAGCAGTGAGCCAAGTGTGGCATTCCCAGCTTAGCCTTTAATGAGCTAGGTCAGAAAATTACTGAAAAAGTCACTGTTTGGAATAAATCTCCTACAAAGCTATAATAGTGGAGCTTACATTAGAAAATGTTCATCAGCTGCTTTGCAGTCAATGGCAATTCCTGGAGTGGGATAGCAAGTTTCTCCTAATCTTCATGTGTTTCTCTGATGCTTTTCTATTTTCTTGCTCTTGACTAAAGAACACTGAAAATCTCTCTCAAAATAGCTGTCAGGATCAGATTACATCTACTCCAAAAGCAGGAAAATATTAAGACAATTAGGAGAAAAAAACTTAGTTAAATGTTTCATTTAGGGCTTAAGTGTTTCATTTAGGGCTTTGCTTGACAAACTCTTTCTTCAATGAATTAAAAGTTAAATAAAAAGAAGTTGCTGTCCCATGGAGATATCCACACAACTGTTGGCTCCGAGCAGTGGCTTCCCCTTTGCCTGACAGAAAAATGAAAGCTTTTCAGTAAATGACTAAACAGATATATATGTCCATGACAGGAATTACCCATTTCTGTAGTTGCACAAAATGATCAAGGCATGACCATACAGTTTTTTCATTTTACAGAAGTTAAATGTTAACTTCTTAGTTAAATGTTAACTTCTTAGTTAAATTCTTTCACCACAGGCAAGCAAGTCAGCAAGGATCTTAATTATAAAAAGCCCAACATAAGCACCCATCCCTTGTCAACGAAACCCAGCAAAAGTTTAAACAACCCTCCTGAGGGATTTAGGTATTTCTCTCTTGAGCAATAAAAACTGCTGATCTTCGGAAACACTGAATAGAGCCACTCCCATTTACATCTTAAGATGTTACAAGGACTAAAACCAACTTGTGTGATTAAAGGGGCTACAAGGCCATGTTTTGTACATTTGGCCAAAGTAGCACCAGAAGTCAGGGGCAAAGCAGGAATTTAACCTCTAAGCACCTGTCCGGCACTCTAATCCCCTGACAACGTCCCCTCCATGATGAAACCAGGGTGGAAGTCCAGAAGATACATGAGGGAGTAGTGTTGTCCAGGTGAGCTGAGATGTGCCCAGAGCCACTGCTAACATGTGGCCCACAGTGATGTGGAGGACAGCGTGCTCACACCTGGAGTCCTTCCCAACAGGCACCTGCAGGGAGCATGAGGTACTAAACAAGGCCTTCACTCAGGCAGTCCAAGGAAATAACAAACTCCTTTTTATTTGCCCTGGCGCTATGGTGAACTGATAGAGAAGCTTATCTCTCCACACAAGACCAGCCTGATGAAAAGAAACAGAGTGCCTGCAAAAAGGTGCCACTCTTTCAGAAAAGGCATTGTGCTACATTTACTTTGGACAGGGACAGTGAAGAAGAAATCAGGAGCATCTGAGGCTTTAAAAACCACACAGATTGACAAGACTTGGCGAGTGGTTCTGGGTGGTGAATCCCCAGGCCAAGTTTCAGGAGAGGGTGGTCTCCCAGCTGCAGCAGCAGCCTCACAATTGGGTAGTCACTCAATCTCCCTGAGGTAAGAGGAGTGGAAGGGGAACTCATTTCCCCTCTCTCACCTTCCCCCAAGCTACCACCAGAGCTGAGGTGAGGATAAGCTGATGAACACACAGAGGGTACTTCAGTCCTGCAAGGTTAAGCTCCAGAAAAGTCCTGCAGACACAAGAGAAGCAGGATGCCAGCTCAGCTGCCAGAACTGAGCATGCATCCAGACCCCAGCAAGAGCTCCTCATGGCTTTTAAAGGACCTGCTCTCTTAGGGCTGATTTGTTTATTCCCAACCCAATATGTTATCTTTACATCGCAAAGTTTATTTCTGAACATGTCAACACACTTTTGAAAAGGTCAGACATATGTGGGCACACACCCGTGGTGATGCACAGGGAGGCACAGACACAGCTGCATTCCCAGAAATCACGATTTGAAGGGTTTTCACAGCAAAGTCTGACACAGCAGCTGGGTTGGCAGACACACGTAGGCAAGCCACCAGCCTCCCCCTTTTGTTATCACTCCCATTTCATTTCTGTGCTTTGCATGAAAATCTGAGGGTTGCTTCTAAGTATAGATTTTGCTGGCTTTGTTTGAAAGCTTGCCACAGCTCTCAGACATAACACCAGCAGGGTGCTAGCTGAACTCGCTATATTTATCAATGTATTTCACAAAGGAAAAACTTAAGTGGTTTTGAGAAGTTGAGGTCTTTTCTCCGTTTCTTTTTCTTGCAGCAGACAGCTTAGTTGTCACCCTGACAAGTAAGATATTCTTAAAAGAGGAGACCCAGGATCTATTTACAGGCAACAATGCTTTGGATAAGCGGCTCATGTTTAAATGAGACTTGAGAAACATGGTTATTCAGTTTTGTCTCTCCGTTTTTTTATTTTTAAATAAATAAAGAAGAAATTCCTTTGGTTCCTCTCATCCCTCAGCCGGCAGCTCACAGGTTATCCATGGACTGCAACTCCCCAGCAAAGCCAGCTGATGGCTGGGGATTGCTGCCTGCTTGCACCAGGAGCAGTCACAGTGCCTAACCCACACCTTTAAACAAGGGACTGCAAGTAGGGCTGTTTAAAACAGCAAGTCAGTGAAAACAGCCTTTAAAACAATAAAACAAGTGGTACCCTTTTCCAGATGGCAAACATACCCCAGGGAGGCCACAGGTCCCACTGGGCACCTGGAGGTGAGCCACAGCCCTGTGCCTGCTCCTCGCCTCACAAGCCCCTGCATGGCAGGGGACATTTCTTTTCCAGAGCTTGGTTCGCACCTTCCCAGCCTGACTGAGGAACACAGTGTGGGGGACAACAGAGGGATTCCCAGTGCCACCATTTCCCCCATTAATGCACAGTTCTGCTGCACCTTAAGTCTCTGTGGGAGCAGGAGCTGGACAGGCTGAAGAGGAGCAGCATTGGTATAGCTCTGCTTGGGCCTTTAGGCACAGAAGGACAATGTTGGCCCCCACCCCAGAAAACCAGGGCCAGGCAAATTTAACATCCCAGGTCTTCCCTACCACACCTCTACTTGGCAGCCATGTCCTACCAGGAGGGCAGAGCTGGAATCGACAGGAAAAGCTCTCTCTGGGAGAGGTGACAGATAAGAGAGTGCTGAAATGCAGGCATTCAGCTTGTCTGGTACATCAGCATGTCAAGGTTACAGCGCTGATGAAATGTCTGCAAAGGAGCTGGTGAGAGGAGCTGCGCTTGGCACTGGAGCACTGGTGCGTTATCCAGAGCTCCCAAATGCTTCCTGGCAAGGGACAACTGAGGGTGTCCATGCTTGCTGCCCAGAGTGTGTGGGACACCCCCTGGGCCTGTCACTGAGCGCCCCCATGAGCTGCTCTGCCTCAAGCAACCACCCTCAGCACTGCTTAGTTGTCTCCAGGTATTTTGATGAATGCTTAACATTAGATCCAGCAACTGTCCAAGGAAATAAATCCCAATTACCCAAAAGCAACAAATTACAAGCATAAGCAGCCTTGGAATGTGTCATCAGCCTTGGAATTTCTTTGTTCCATGTGATAACAAAATTGACCCCATCCATTGAAAGGAACAATGAAGAAACACTAGAAAGTTAGGGTATTTTTTTCACAACCATTTTTTTCACTATTTGCTCCATAGGAAATTATTCAAATATTTGATAAATCACAGACTAACCACTGAACCATCTGTGGAAAATTTTAAAGATATACCCATGAAAACATTCACGGTTGTTCAGAAACATATCATTCACAATTTCAAACCATTTACAAGCTGTACATAGAGTAATTAACTTGGCAGAGGAGCAGGGTCTGGATGACACACAGCATTGTGTGGGCAGGAAAATATTCCACAGCTCTTCATCTTGAGGTTGATGTTGGTGCATTAACTGATATTTTTTCTACTTGCCACCTCGCACTCATGAGGGCAGGCTGCGCTGGCCCACCTGGGCGCCCCTGCCATCCCAGCCACACCACCAGTAATGAATGATGCCTGGGGAAAAGCACATGCTGGGACACAAGATGCTTCACAAATGCCAGGCACTTGGCCTGATGGTCACTGAGCTTGTGCTCTGTCCGAGGATGGAGAAGGGGTCCATGGCGAGACGCGTGATAGCAACTGCAAGATTATAAACTGGTCCCAAATCAGTCAGTCACATCATATGCCTCTAAATCATTCCTTTAAGTTGCAA
This sequence comes from Melospiza georgiana, assembly GCF_028018845.1. Lineage (NCBI taxonomy): Eukaryota > Metazoa > Chordata > Aves > Passeriformes > Passerellidae > Melospiza > Melospiza georgiana. The sequence goes on along the minus strand of NC_080432.1, from coordinate 31,508,988 downwards.
CATGTAGTTAGAAAATCCCAAGGAAGATGCCATGTCTTAGGCATGATGAATTTCCACTTGAAACCAAAGTTGACAAACTCATTAAAAATACCTACATGCATTTCTTTACACACAACTAAAATCACTCTTGACTTCAATGCAACTATTCACCTGTCATAAAATCATTTGAGAGGCCACAGATTTATTTTTTTTTTTTGCTGAAAGTTATTTAACTATCATTGTGTTCCACCTCTAAAAATTAGGAAAAAAAAAATTCTGTATAATTTTATCCCCCTAGAGTATAGGCATTTGATAAATACATATTGTCTTTCTGTGGTCAATGACAGCTCACCCCCTTCTACAGTAATCCCTATTCCCCAGCCCTCTGTTTCTAAGTATAGAATGTTTAAAGAGTGAGACTCGATGTTTGCAATCATTTCAGACTTATCTTTGGCAAAAAAGAAATTGAGTCCAGTATAATACCCAAAAGGAATAGATCTGCCCTTCCAAAATCCACATTCACCCTGGCTGTTGTACTAAGAAATTCAGGTCCAAATCACATGGCACCTATCATAAAAACTGCAATTTAACCTTGAGTTCACTCTCAATTTATCTTTTAAAATATACTCTAGAATTAGTATCAGAAGTGTTTTTACACCAAAAAGAAACAGAAGTAACCATAAGGTAAATTTTTCTTCTCCACAATTAGAAAATCTGGAAACTGCAGTGTTCTAAGATCTGAGGGGGTATGAGGAAGGCTGAATAGAGATCCAGCTATACAGATCTAGCTATAGAATCTAGCTATTTGTATCTGTCTTCATATAAATCCCTCTCTACTACTGCTCAGCTGCATGTCTACACAGACATCATTTCACTTTTGGGGTCTTTCTCTGACCAAACAAAGCTTGCTGACAACCAAATTGATATTTTATGGTATTAATTCAGCAGCATATCTGAGACTGCTTAAAAGGCACTATAAATGCTGAGAGCCCCTGCCCAAAAGAGCTCTCTACATCCTTCCCTTGGAGACAATGAGGAGGTGGGGAAAACAAAAGGGGCATGGGAGGGATGGATGAAACCAGAATAAAATTACAAAGCTGCAGCGAATGTTACAGAGCATAATTAAAATTAAATTATGAACTCAGCCTCAGAGGGTGTCATTAAGCTCCACCTAGTTTAATGGATACAGTTGTTTCCATAACAACAAATTATTTTCAATAAAAACTTAAAACCCCAAACTCAATAAACCCAGGCAAAGATGGGACACGCACAAAATGGGATGGGACTATAAAGTTTTATCACTGCTTGTCTGGTATAATCTGCACCATTCACCTGTGCTTCTGCCACTCCTATTTATTATGCTAATGGCTGTAGAATTTTGCAGCCTCCTCACACTTCAGCAAATCCTCTATTGATTTGTCCCTTGAAAACACACCAAGGCAAAATGTGAAAGTGCTAAATCACAGAGGCACAGCCTCTCCCCTCACAAGATAGAACCACATGGAGGAGCGACCTTAAGCTAAGTAGGACTGTGGGATGTGCCTCCTTTTTCAGGTCACTTTGTCCTGGTTCAGTGTTTGCACTTGTTGGTCTTGGCCCAACAGAACAGTCACCAGCAGGGAGCTCATCAGCTTGGTGGGTGATGCTAAGTAAGATGCTGTCACTTGTGAAGTTTGCTGCAAGCATTGGAGCACCAGAGCCAGGAAGGTCCAGGACACCCGTTTCTGTGCTTGCAGCAGCACAAACAGCAGATTCACCACAGGGTATTGGCAATTCAGCCTGCTGAGCATCATCAGCATTCGCATCACATCACATCACAGCATTCACCTTCTTGGTGGGAAGGAGGGGACTGCAGTGGCATATCAAGCATGTCCTACACATCACGTAAGGTGCACAAAACCTCCACAAGATGTGCAAAAGTCAATCACTCCAGCAATGCTTTGCCTCAGCAAGAATTGGTTTGCTCACTTTTAAACATGAGAGCTTCAGGAAATTTTGAGCTTAAATTTGTCAGATTGCTCTGAAAGCTGCCTTCAGTTTTAGTGCTCACAACACTTGGGATAAATCCACTGACTCTTGGGTTTACCAAAGAAAAGACTCAGAATTTAATCCCCAGATTTTTTGCAAAGCACAGCTCTTAGAATAGCCGAGTAATAGGACTTCCACCACTACAGCCCAAGGCCATGCCACCTTTATCCTCAGCAGTCCCAACAGGGTGGGTCTTCAAGCCACACTGATGACCTAAGTTCATTTAAAACCTATTTAGATCCAGCATTCTCATTTCAGAACATGTTAGAGCTGGAGCCAGGACAGTACTGAAGACTCATTGCCCATAGCAAAGGTATTGTGATGGAATTTAAATGTATTCAGTGCTTGGTAGGATCAGCTCTCGGTGAATTGGTGTTGCAGGCAAGAAAAATTATAAACTCTACATGGGCAAATGGCTCAGAGCCTAGAATGAGTCTGGAGAAGTGAAACATAACTAGTTAGGCTGCTAAAGTATTCCCTGTTACACTTTTGGCTTCTGTAACTATTTCTCACAAACACAATCTCTTAGAACATCCCCAAAAAGCAATTTGTCCACAGCCTTGCTGCTGTGAAGCAAGCTAGGACGCACATCCTAGGTGTTAAAAACACTTACAACATGGGCATGAGCCTTTGCCTTGTAGTTCCCTCAGCATTCAGTGCTGCTTCTGGATGCAGTCAGCTCACAAATGTGCTGCAAGGCCTTAAAGTCCTCCCAAGATCTCCCAGAGTCATCTGCTGGAAAAGCTGATGCATTTCTTCTGAGCTCATGCAGACAAGCACTCCACATGACCTAAATTTGAGCTCCAAATACAATTAGAGTCAAACAAATAATGGATAATTTGAAAAAACTAAAAAAAAAAAACTCCTGAAAACTGACAAAAAAAAAAAAAAAAAAAAAAAAAGAAACAAACATGAAAACTCAGTCAGATTTTTCTTTCTATTTAAAATATCTGGTCTGATGAGACTTTAGTCTGTGTTCAGGTTATGGAAGCCCATTGTTTATTTATCAAGTTGAGGATGGCAGGGAGCAATGCTCATTTTATAAAAATGACCCTGGTCTCTGCTGATACTGTTCTGTGATTATGCACATGGGAAATGATAGTTGTATGTCCCACTTTTCTTAGACAGAAAAACCACTATGGACTTCAGGAAGGAAATGTAATTTTTTTAATAACCTGATTTAATAGATAAATGTTGCTTGAGAACCTCATTTAAAAAATAGAAAACAGCAGCAGGTCGAAGAAGCCATCTGCAAAATAAATATAACAGGTCAGTCCTTCAAATGCCATAAAATAGATGCAACTTCTGTAATTTCAGAAGACCAACCCCGCATTTGCAAGAGCCCCAGGGCAGAGTCCTGCCTGCCTCTGCGTGATCCATACAAGCTTCCTGCTGATTTTCCTGTGACTGCAAAATACCAAGCCACGTGGAATCTGGGCCTTCTGTATTTGCCTAGAAGGGAGAGTAGTTCTTGTAAACCTGCCTAGTGAGCAACAGCTGCTGGATTGTGATCATCCAACCATCAGCCAGAGATAAATCTGTTACTCTCTGAAGCATGGGACAAACTTGCCCTGCTTTTTGGGAGGATAAAAGGAGTTTCCCTTTCACCAGACAAAGCTGTCACCTAACACAATCTGTGTGCTGTTCAGCCCCTTGTCAGAACTGGCCACCATTGGGTGCTGAGATACACTGAGCCCATGAGCAGCTCAAATGGGGCTTCTCTTCATCTCAGGAGCACTGGGGACTGTGCTGGAGCTGCAATGAAGAGACCTGGGAGGCCTGAGAGCAGACTTTGCCAGAAAGGCTAGGACAGGGGAACTGATGAATCACTTGGTCTTTTCAGTGTCCCTCATCACAGTATCACCAGTCAGCAACAGCTCTCCTGCTGCCAGTGTAGCTGTAGAAACGCCCTCACTGCCCCTCATACCCTTCACCAGTTCTAACTCCAGACAAGGCTGGGCCTGCTTGTTCTCATCCCAGCAATCCCAGGAGATATTTTTATATGCTTCTACATTTCTGCTCAATGTCCTGTCTGCTTTTCCAACTCCTCCTAGTGCTGTTTTGTTCACTAAATTGAGTTGAGGGTTCCCTGTTCAGCCAAGGTGACCTGCCACACCAACTCATCTTCTTGCACATAAAGCGACCGACCATGTATCCCACGACAGCCCAAAATAGACTGCCTTACTGTGGTTTTCTTGGGATTGCTTTTCCACTGGTTTAAAGCCCCCGTGTGTCTGTGTGAAGGAGCAATCACTGGTTTTGTTTGTTCCCACAAGAGAAAGGCTGTCTGTCCAGGCAGGGAGAGTTCAAGCTTCTCTATGAACTACTCTCCCCTAGAAACCATATCAGTGTAGCAGTCCCATGGACAGAATATAGCCCCAGCTTTGGGACCCCTCCATCCCTAGGTGGGGAAAAAGCTCTCTCTCCTTCCTTGCCAATAAAATCCTCCCTTAATTCATTTACAGGAAAGGCAGCACAGTTATATTCTATCAAATCACAGAGTACCAGGCTGGAAGGGGACCTCAATGATCATCTGGTGCAACCTCTCCTGACAAAAGCAAGACGGTCTAGACAAGATGGTCCAGCACCCTGTCCAGCTGAATCTTACAAGTATCTGACTTTGGGGAATCCACCACTTCCCTGGGGAGGTTTTTCTAAAGGCTGATTGCTCTCACTGTGAAAAATTTTCTCCTTGTGTCTAAGTGGAATCTCTCCAGGAGTAACTTGTACCCATTACCCCTCATGTTTTCTATGTGGCCCCCTAAAAGAAGTGAGTCTCCATATTGCTTGTAGCCACCCTTTAAATACTGGAACAACAGAGCAACAGAGACACATGTGAGTTGTCAGTGGGTTCCTTTGCCCCAGCTGAGCTGATGCATCACAGCATTTGTAACAAGCAAAAATGAAAATAGTTACAACTAAATCCTCTCTGATCCTATTCATTGTGCTTCTAAAAGTGCTTACAAATTAGGCCAAATACAGATGCCCAAGGTCAAACAAGTGGCCCTGGCTTGCTGCTGTACACAAGGCTTTGACATAAACCCCATGTAAAAGATCAACTGGGCAGAGCTGTGCCCTGTGCCGGCACTTGTGCAGCGCTGGTGCAGCGGCTCAGCTGGCAGCAGCAGCCTGCAGCGCTGCTTTGCTGCCTCAGAGCCATCTGAGCTGCTATCTCAGCTCTGCTGGCTGCAGTCAGGGCTTCAGCTGTGGCTGCTTCCACAAAAACACTTCACAGCACAGTCTCCTCTCTCTACAAGGAGTGAGCTGACCTGCAAGGAAGGGAACAGCTATCAGCTGGTTTTATCTTGACCTGGTCTGATCTCATCAGAACCATGAGGATAATTTAGAAAGAAGTATGTATCAGCAGGCCTAGAAGATGGAATATATGTAGTCAAGGATGCAGGAAGACTATGAAGTGGGATTTTTCTTTAGTCCCTCTGTATATGATCAATGTGAGTATTTTCCTAAGTGTTTTAAAAAGTGTATTTTACACATTTTTCCATATGGATAAATGATTAACACAGAGCATTGCAACTGCATTAAGCTGTAAACAGAGCTTTAGCACAAACAATGGAAAATATAGTAGTCATAATTAAAAAATGAATATTTACCAGAAAAAGTACCATGCTATATATATGAAAAGACCACAGTTACTTCCTGCTCTGAGTATAAATGGAAAATTTGGTGTCTCATATACCAATAGGCTGGTAACTGTTAGCAAATGCTGATTTTTCTATGGTATTCCAAACTGAATCTAAGCCTTTTTTGAAGTCCAGCCATTGCTATTTTCCAACCCACAACAGACTGCACTTCACTGGTGCATGAAACGATCCCTCTGCCATGCATAATAAATTGTGACACTCTTTGACAGAGAACAGAGAGGGTCACTGTGTGCAAGCACCACTGCCCTCTGATGAGTACAATCTGAACTGCTCCCAGAATCACCTCATCCACTCCTGCCCCACATTCGGCCAAATTCCTCCAACCCAGGATGCTCTTGAGGCCATCAGAGTTGTGCTCTTTCCCATGTGTGCCATTGGCTTCCAAGCAGTCTCTATATGAGACAATTAGAGCTGCTTGGAAAAGTTGGGCTGGAAAGCTTTTTGTTGAAAAATGGAAATTGTTTCCCAATGAAATCTTTTCAACAAAATGTTCTATTTCCTTGTTAACTATAGAAGTGGTTGGAAATTTCCATTTAAAAATCTTTCCAATGGAAACCAGATTTCCCTTCCCCTCTACCCACTCCTTCCTATCCTGCATCACCTCCCCTTTCCAAGTAAAAAATATCAGTGGAGAATAAATATAATTCTTTAGTAAGGTCTTCTGAGGACTGCCAAATTTTTCAGTGGTTGTGAATTAATCTTTAAAATAGCCCTCTACATCCTAGAGCTTGATTGTTTCAGTTGTTTCCAGTTCCATTAGAAGACACCATGTTTGATTCATTGAGAAAGACAAAAAACATCCCACGTTATTTCCAAATCATTGCCATCCGAGTCCACTCCCAGTTCTAGTTACACACAAGTTTCTTTAAAGTTTTGCTTGCAAAGCAGTGCATCAGTTTCATGTCTCTATCCCATGTGAATTTGTCTTTATTATTTGTATTACTGTTATTTTGTTCTTAGATGTACTGATTTTTCACCAGTTACACTGGAACCCCCAACATCATTTCAGATGCAGATCTCCAAAACCACCCCACTAGCTTAATACTCCTTCAAATTGCAAGTTGTTATAAATATAAAGAGATTTGGCTTTATGCATTCATTTCTTTCCCAAATGCATTTTAGACTTTCCAATAAGCAAAAGGGCTGTGACATCTCTCTCTCCCTGAACACCCTAGTGAGCCATGTTAAAATTAATCACTTTTTAAGAGGTACATCCACACTCCCGAAGATAGGATCAAAACTGGATTTTTTTGTTGGCTCAATGGCAAATGCAGGACTGCTCTTATGAGGAGGGGAAGAGACACAGTTTTATACTTACTCAGAGGATATGAGAGGTGCCAAGAGCAACATAATAGGAATACAACACATTATACCACATATGGTCTCACTTATCTCTTATTCATGTAAGAATTCCACATCTTTTGCAAAGAACAAATAAGAATTTGAAAGCAAAGGAACATGTATTATACTTGAGGAACTGAAGACTTCACTGTGTTTAAGCAAGCCAGTGTTGAATATGGAAATCAGATCTGACACAACCTTCTAGCAGCAGTTATAAAAGGATTTAAATGTGAAACTTTCCTAATGGGCTTCTCTTATTGTTTCTGCTTCTATCACTCCCTTTATGCAGAGAATTTAATAGAGGTTGACACCTTCTCTGAGAATTTTTTGACCAATATGGGCAATACCACAAAGTAGACCCATGCTTAAAAAATAAACCAAAACTGCTTGATTGAAACATCTTCTTGAAAGTCTGTCAATTGCCTTCCAGGTTAGCACACCTATTTTCAATTCTGCAGGATCAAAAACTGCTAACAGCACATTCTATACATTTGCCAAATTGATCTTTAAAGGGAAAACTGTCTCAAGGAGAGACAGCAAAATCCAGATCCTGTGCCATTGCCATTCCCAATCACCAAGCATTCAAAATCTGACCTGCAGCCAATTTATCATGACTACACAGTACTGGCCACCACTCAACTCATGCAAGCCATCCATGTGCTAGCTTTAACTTGGAAGAAATAAAAAGCAACATGAGTAAAACCCTGGCAAGTTTGCACACTGAAGAATTTAGGCTTAATCCCTGTTCCTGTTTCTTTTCCACAGGCTCATGGCTGTGTTCAACTAAACCAGTCACAAAAACCAGATTTCTAATGTCCTTCAGGAATGGGCCTGCTGAGAACCTTCTCCCACTCCCTCATGAAGTTCTGGACATCCACAAATAGTTCCACTGAGCTCAAAAGCACTGATTTAAGACCAAGTTGCAATTCAAGATGAATGAGGGTGGTGGCCTCCAGCTCCATACAATCTTGGGAAGATCAATCCTCCCTTTGTCCCATGGAAGTCCAAAGCATTACTTTTGTCTTATTTGACCAACTTGCTTTCTCAAAGCTCTTTAAATATGGGAGACATCTTGTTTAGTGTCCTAGATTGCAAGGTAATTTCTGTATTCTATTTACCATCTGTTAGAGGTGGGGCAGTTATCTTCTGTTAATTGGGCAGTTTTCTTTATCTCTTCCACAAACCAATCTTCCCTCTGGGGACACATCTGCTGTTAATGGGCCATTGAGTGTCACTGCATGGCTGATAAAAATTACATCATCCCATTGTGAGATGCTCCTCCCAGAGGGAGGAGCCAAGCATTCCTTAACAGGATATAATCTGAGATTCTGGGACAGCAGAACAGCCTTTCCACTGGATTCCCAGAGGAAGACCAGGCCCATCTACACCGCCACTGGATCTTCAGAGGAAGACTCCACCCTTCTACAGGATCCCTGCTTCAACAGAACCACACCTGACACTCCAGGAGGACTGCAGCCACAATTCCAGTTGGACTGCTACCAACACCCTGACCCACAGGGTGTCAGGTCATATTCTGACTCTGTCAGTCTTGTTTTGTATGACTGCATTGTTTATTTTATTTTTATTTTTCTTTCCTAATAAAGAACTGTTACTCCTATTCCCGTATCTTTGCCTGAAAGCCCCCCTTAATTTCAAAATTAAAACTATTCGGAAAGAGGGGGTTTACATTTTCCATTTCAGGGGAGGCTCCTGCCTTCCTTAGCAGACATCTGTCTTTTCAAACCAAGACATTTAGTTTCTGTGCTCACTTGGAGTTATCACTTTATCTAACAATTCTTCCGACTTAGATACTTAAGGAACCTAACACTTAAATTTAATGAAAATTTATTTGTTCATATGCGTGATCTTTTCACATATTTAAGACTTCTTTTCCTTGTGTTTTATTTCTTTTAAGTAATATATACAGAGAGTAAAAAGCTCAGTAATTTAGAAAAGAACTGGAAATAATGGGTGTTTGCAGTCTGCTACTGAAGAAATCAATTTCTAAATGTCCTGCTGTGACCCATTCCCTTTTAATAGAACAAGTTGCTTTTGGATGGGTGCCTAATACAAACATATTCCTGCACTGAATAAACAAATGAGTAGATAGTTGCTTTCAGATCTTTAATTCTTTATAATCCTAAAGGAATAAAGTGTGCAGAATGTGGTCCAAGAAATACAGGCTGCTCTGATCTTTAGAGCTCTAGTTAATAGAAGCTTATATGCATTCCCAGTTATAGTTATGTATTTGTCTTCTTGGCATTCATAACTGCTGTAATACTCAATATTGATCAACACAATAAAGCAATGAAAACTTTCCTTAATATCACTCCCACTTCTTCTTGTTTCATCTTTAGAAAAAATACAAGACAAATGAAGCAATTAATGTATTTAAAAATATACACATTTATGTTTTATTTAGTAAAGGGCTTTTATGCAATGTATGTAGTGGAGTTAATGAGCTCCTGTCTAGTTTTTGGAGCAGGTACAGCCTGCACGCCACACCACAGCAGAGGTGGACTGCACCACTCTGCCCAGCCTGGGCTTTCTTCTGAAGAAAATATGTCCCAGGACAGAGGAAAGACCAAAGCCTCTGGGACATTTAAAGAGTCCACAGAGACTGACTGTCTCGAACTGTTTGGATAATTTGAATAAAGGCAGAATAATCCTGTGGGGTTTTGTTTTTGCTTCACCGAAGTCAACTGTCAAGCTCTCACAGCTTCAGAGAAGTCACAATTTCACCCCTGAGCTGTTGGGAGGTGATGTGGCCCCAGGACATTGAGTAACACCCAGCTCCTGGGTTGCAGACCCTGTTTCCAGCTCTTCCCAGTTTCATTACATTTGGCAAGTTTCCTAATGCTTCTACTTCTTCATTTTTAATTGGGATGGCAGTAATTAACTTTTATAAAATACTTTCAATCTGATGGATGGATAAAGTAATGGAGAACATGATGCTGTAACTCATCCTGAACTTTGAAGCCCTTTGCTGTAGGCCTAACAAACAATCTAACCTGAAACATCTGCTTCTTACCTGATGCTACATCCACCAAGGGCCTTTGTTGGGAATTTTCATTTGAACTTGGCATGGGCTGAAATATTACAGAATGCCTGCATCTAACCAAAGACCCGCAAGACTTCTGATGATCTTCCAAGACCAAAAAGAGCTCTTTGGCTTTCTTTGATGGTTCCCAACATTGTAAGTGAAGTTTGCAATCTTTGAAAGACCTCTTCATCACTTTGAAAAAAATCCATTTCAGCAAAAGTGCTGTTAAAGCTTCTCCTGTCACCAGCAGAATTGCTTATGGGAAATATGGTGGCCATAAAACACCACTGAATTCCTCAGCATCATGTTTGGATGTTACATGCTCTCATGTAACTGTAACAGACAAGGACACTTAGAGGGCAAGGTCAGTGCAAAGAAAGGGAAGGCAATTGACACAATCGTTCCAAGGTGATATGGAAAACAAAATTTGCCAGGCCTGGGTAAATTGTGCTTGCCATGGAACCCTGCTTCTTGTGAGGAAAAGCTGTTAAAACACTTATTTTAAAATATCTTGCCTCAGTTCTGTTAACAGAAACAGTTTTACATGGAAACAAATCCATACCTACTAACACAGAACTAATGTCAGGGAGCTGAATGACTCTGAACTAAAGACATGGTTGTACAATTACTCCCTCCTGTACAATTACACCCTCCTTATGCCTTTTTTCAAAGTTCATTTGTTTAGCCCTTTTATCCCTAGCCAGAATTGACATAATTAATAGGACTGCTGGGCACTAGCCTGGCAGAAGAGATCACAGCTTGAACTTGGCTGGTTTGTTTCCACACAGCTTAGACTTTCATGATGAAAGATGTGCAAACAAGAAGAAACACTCCTAGTGAAATGTCCAGAAAACTGGTGGGGCTTGACAATATGGCACCTCAGAACATCCCAGACAATCTGTTGTCCTGTGTGCAAATCAATTAAGGTCAGCAGATGCTAAAAAATTTCAGTACGATATGCCAGATTCCATGAAGCCTTTGATTGTGCCCCCACTACAGATCTTAGCATGTTCTTTAATTAAAGTGAGATATAAACTTTAGTTCTTATCATTATTAGCAACAAAAGCCCTCACTGACTTTGCTATAATGCCCCACTACACTACAAGGAGTCTATAATCTGAGTTGAGAATAATGCAACCCTTTTGTTATGGTTGCCTATTAGAAAAAAAAAAAGTCAAGTCACCTGACTCGGTGAAACAAGTCCTCTTTTAGAGGGCAAGTGAAGTGAGAGGTGACTGGCAACAAAGTCCTAGGCCTGGCTGGAAATGCTGGATACACTTATTTGTTGCACCTGCATTTGAGAGGTTGGTGAGAATTGGCCTGAACACAGCTCACACACTCCCCACATGCAATAATTCAATGTCACGCAGATGTGCCAGCAAGTGAGACTAATAATTCTCAATGTACATCTTCTCTGAACTCTGAATGATGATTATTTGTCTACAGCAACTTTCTCAGTGCCTCTATTCTCTGTCTCAGGTATGAGAGCAAAACACAGCCTTGATAACCTGAGATACTTCAGGTACCTGGCTAAAGTAACTGAGGATCTTTAGCCTGTATTGTAATATCTGTAACTGGATCCAAAAGGCCCTTTAAATGCATATTGCTCCATTATTCTTCACCCCTCTTCTCCTCCTGCTTTTGGAAGTCTTTGGGCAGTTTCTCCAATATCCCAACAGTTCATTCTGAATGGAGTTCCAACAGATCCAGAACAGAGGCTTCAAGAAATTTAAATCTGGGGTAGTTGCCCTCGTTAAAGACACAGAAGCTGAAGTTCAGCAAGATTCAAACATCTGGCCCTGTTCATGTACTTTCCACAAGGATGGAAGCAGGGTCAGTTGATGGTTGTGCTACAATCATCTACAATGAGAAGCTAAGGCTAAAGTTATACTGATTTCTGGTGATATTCTCTGAGCCCCCATACGAAGGCTATGATAATCTGGTGCTCACTTCACAGAAAGGGTCTCAAATCTGTGTGTCCTGCAACGTATACAGCAAAGAGTGAAAACACACAGCAGACATTAAGACAGGGCTCTATTCTTGCATAGACTCTGTGATACCAAAGTATTTCCTACCCTAAATAAAACCATGATGGCAGTTGCTTCAAGAATGCTCAGCAGCAAGCATGAGCAAATGTTAGATAATTTGCTTTGAACTGAAAAACTTCTTGCTTGGGAGGGATTTCAGTAGCTTCAGAAATAACTAGTCTTGTATGAATGGGTTTCAACCTTTCCCTGTATCTTGTTAATATCCTTCAAGAACATTTCATGCAGCAGAGGAACAGCAGGTCCCTCAAAAGTGTGCCTCGGAAATGAGGAGGGAACTATCACATTCTTACTGCAAGTTTTAGGTATTTTCAAAAGCAACTAGAACAGACAGAATAAAGGCCAAGGCAAAAGATGACACCAAAGTAGAGCTACCTCTGTTCTGCTGCCCCTAATTCAATGTATTCTTCATTGGCAAGCAATCATGTGTCTGCAGCCCAAGGGTTGTTCTTTAACTCCCAGGATTGCTGCCATTTTCCATTCTGCCAGCCAAATGAGCACTGTGTGAATTCTGTCTCTGCAAGTGGAATCAATACTCAAAGTCCTTTTATTTTTCTCTGACCCTGCTAAAATGGTTGTTAAAGCTACCCACCATTTGTTCCCTGTGAGTGTTTCATGCTTTGGTTTCTCATGACTCCTGCGGCTTTTCCTTCTTTCTTCACTGCAAAACCAAAGCAAGACTCTTCCCCTCTGCAACACCACTAGCTGTTCCTGACTGAAGTTCTTTCCCTTTTGATCACTTCTGTTATTCACATCCACTCAGCCAGCTCTACAGCAATAGTTTTGGGGGCAGTGTCTTCCCTCCCCCTCCACTGCAGAGATCATTGCCTGCCTAATTGAAGGGGATGATGTCATGCTGGCTGCTCTTTTTAAGACAAATAAAAATGCATTCTGTCCCTCCGGATGCTGCTTTTGAAGCTCAAACTTAGCTGGTATCAAGAAACAGTTTAAAATCCAACAATGTGCTCATACCATACCCAAATCTATCGCTAAATCTTTTTAAAAATTACACAAACCTACCAATTTGCTGTACAAGTCATACTCAGGATCCTGTGGAAATGACCTCACTTGCTTGTCAGGCTGTCACAGGTCAGGCAAGGCACAGAGTCCTGAGTTTGCTTAGTGGCTCTGCCCTGGCTCACCCTCTGTGTGTCCTTCAGCAACGTTGTGCCTTGGCTTAATCGTCACTGAACTGAAGACAGGATGCCTGCCTCACAAGAAGATGAGCTCACCTGCAAAACTCTGATGAAATTGCAGCACCGGCAAGTAAAAAGTAACTTATTAGGGCTGGAAAGCACAAATAAGTGTTCATGAGAAACGGGAGCTGTTGCAGAGCCAGATCCTCTGATTAATTACTAAGAGGTAATTTCAGAACCAAGAGGTAATTTGATTTAGGCTAATTTAAGCCTGATTTCTTGTTTAATTCACCTGAGTATTTTTACTAGAAGGCTCAGAATTTTTTTGGTTTCTCTCTTATCATCTGTTCTGTGGAATCAAAGGAAATTTATCTTAACTCAGAGTATTAAAAAATATACCATCTGAAGACAAAAAACTGGAATGAACATGTATTGTTTCATTTCAGTGAAGCAGAACAAAGCACAAAGTCACTTAACCATTTAATGAAATCACAGAATTCAGATCACATTATTCATTTAGAGCAACGGTTGCTCATGTGCTTTTTCTTGACTGCTTTGAGAAGTAAGAAGCTGGCAAATATCATCATCTTATTTCATTTATTGGAGTGCCTTGCTTTCCTTGTCCAAGCAGGACAAGCGAAGGCAAGGGCTGTGTGCTGCTGCTCACATAAATTTTTTTCTTAACCCCAAACGCTATACATTATCTGAGGTGTCTGGTTCACACTTTACCTTTAGCACAATTTGTGTCATGTAAAAAGAAAGACATAAAATAGTCAGTGTGAAATCCTCTGTTAAGTTGCTCTTTGCCTCCACTGAAGCTGATAATGTTTTAAAAGAGAGCCAAGCCTTCAGAGACCAACACAGAAAACATGGACCACTACTTCACACAGAAAACATGGACCACTGACCAAAAGTCATGGCTATCTGCAGACCTCATTTCAGCTGCACATTTTATGTCTAAATTCTGGAAAAATGTTTCATCAATACTACCTCAAAAGTGTTGAGATAAGGAAGTAAGGAAATGAATAGAACCACTCTGCAAACACCAGAACTAGAATCATTACAACTATTGCAGCTAGCACGGATGTGTTAGCGATTCCACTGAAAAACTCAGAGAAGAAAAAGGTGGAAGGAAGTGACTCTTCAAATTCACAAGGCAGAGAGCTTGGAAAACAATCCCCAGATTCCATTAAGTTACTTCCTAACATCATGTATCCCGAACAACTTGATGAGTGTTTATACAACACAGTCAATGTGTATTGGTGCTGCAATCATCTAGGACTAGAGGTGACTTCATCCACACAAAGCACCTGATCACATGCAAGGCCCAGGACTCCACATGAGTGGTCGAGAGCACAGCATGTTGAAGTGTAGGAGTTCACAGCTTCCCCCACAGCTGATTTACTATTGTAGAGATGAAGGGAGAGATAAGGAGAGAGATGGAAAAATATCAGGAGCTAGAAGCTGTCCAATACTTACTTTGGAAACAAGTTCAACCCATTAACTGTGAAACTGGGCAATGTCTGACATCTTGCTCCACTCAGCTGCTAAAGAGAGAGTGACCAATAAATTACATACAGTCCAGACTGCCATGGGCTTTGAGGAGTTTACACCTGAGCCTTGACTCTTGCTCAGTGGGAACATATCATCTTCTCAGAGAAAAGCAAAGCCACTCTTCCTGAGGGTGGTAAGAATATGAATGAACTTTTGTCTCCATTTCAGGTCAGTTTTCCTGTGGTATGTATTTAAAAACGCAGCCTTTATAACAAAGTAGCCCTTCTGTTCTGCAGGTTATATAGTACCTGCTTTGGAAATACTCGCATAAAAAGTGAGTGGTGAAGGTCTGGCATTTCCTGAATAACATCTTTAGGAGGGTTTCCTCACCATCCCTCTCCTCTTATTGGGCTGCTGTTCAGCTATCATTAAAAACAGATATCAAACCAGTAGGAAGCTGCTACCTTTCTCCATGGCTAACACTGGAGACTTTGCCAGTGCAGTGCAGTCCTGCATAGGTCTGGTAGATGGTGTGTTCTTATTGAGACAACTGGGAGAGCAGCACACAAACATGCTTAGGACCTTGCCTATTTAGAACAGGAAATTGGAATTGAGTTGTTTTCAGGTCTTTCCAGTTTTCTTAACCCACAAGAGAGGGAGAAAGAAAAGCAGCAGGGGAAAAAGACAACATTTAGCCAAATAGTGGCTATTATCTCCCATTGAAAAATAACAAAACAATGGATTTACACATGAAGCTAACTGAAATAAAGTATAACTTGCTTCTGACCAAGAAGACAAAAGCTGTAGCCATAAAGGCTGCAAAGCATTGCCTCACAGGCAAAGAAGGCCAAAAGCCCTGCACTCCACAAGATGTATCTAAGCTTTCCAGCTCTGGAGGAGCAGGAAAAGTCATGTGCTCACATTAGGGCGCAGTGTTCAGCACTGTAGCTGTGAAACTGGGTGACATCCACCTTTCTGCCTCACAGCTGTGGAAGACAGACAACCCAACCACTGTATGCTTAGCATGTCAGGCAGAAAAAAAAGAATCTTCTGTAGATGCAGTTTCCAGACCCAGAGCTGTTTGCATCAGATGGACAGACCTGGATACCACACTTTTGGAATTATGTTTCCAGAGCTCTTCCATCCTATTTACTCAGCATTTTGCACTTATCACTGGGGGAAAAAAAATTCTTTATGTTTTTTCTAATTTTGATGTTTTTCTTCAAATTTCCAGGAGTGATCAATACCCCTTAGAGCTTGCTGCAGTGCAGTTTTCTCATCATGAAAACTGCACTTACCTGAGCTGGGCCAAACCCAGGTTTAGGCATGAAGCAGTGTAATTCCAAGTGAAAATCCAGATTTCTTCAGCAGATCATTAGCCCCAGAGATTCCTTTCATTGTTATTTAATCATTAGATGGCAGTAGCAGAAAAAATCCCCATTAAACAACTCCAGTGGTACTATGCACCATACACCAAGCCAAAAAAAGGACTTGCCTCCCTCAATACTCTGCAATTTAATATAAGTAGCAGGTGTGCCATATAAGCAGCCAGGAAGAAGAGGGTAATTGTGGCACAGCATCTACAAGTGGATTTAAACTGATTTTAAAAACACCGGACATAAGCCAGTGCACCTCCAAAGTCCCTCTGACTCAGGCATTGCCCAATGGGCACTAACAGGCTGTGAGGGCAAGGCAGTGCTATTGTGGGCCCTTCCTTCCTTCCTTCCTTCCTTCCTTCCTTCCTTCCTTCCTTCCTTCCTTCCTTCCTTCCTTCCTTCCTTCCTTCCTTCCTTCCTTCCTTCCTTCCTTCCTTCCTTCCTTCCTTCCTTCCTTCCTTCCTTCCTTCCTTCCTTCCTTCCTTCCTTCCTTCCTTCCTTCCGACACTTCCTTCCGACACTTCCTTCCGACACTTCCTTCCTTCCGACACTTCCTTCCTTCCGACACTTCCTTCCTTCCTTCCGACACTTCCTTCCGACACTTCCTTCCGACACTTCCTTCCGACACTTCCTTCCTTCCTTCCGACACTTCCTTCCGACACTTCCTTCCGACACTTCCTTCCTTCCTTCCGACACTTCCTTCCTTCCTTCCGACACTTCCTTCCGACACTTCCTTCCTTCCTTCCTTCCTTCCTTCCTTCCTTCCTTCCTTCCTTCCTTCCTTCCTTCCTTCCTTCCTTCCTTCCTTCCTTCCTTCCTTCCTTCCTTCCTTCCTTCCTTCCTTCCTTCCTTCCTTCCTTCCTTCTTTCCTTCCTTCCTTCCTTCCTTCCTTCCTTCCTTCCTTCCTTCCTTCCTTCCTTCCTTCCTTCCTTCCTTCCTTCCTTCCTTCCTTCCTTCCTTCCTTCCGACACTTCCTTCCGACACTTCCTTCCGACACTTCCTTCCGACACTTCCTTCCGACACTTCCTTCCTTCCTTCCGACACTTCCTTCCGACACTTCCTTCCGACACTTCCTTCCGACACTTCCTTCCTTCCTTCCGACACTTCCTTCCTTCCTTCCGACACTTCCTTCCGACACTTCCTTCCTTCCTTCCGACACTTCCTTCCTTCCTTCCTTCCTTCCTTCCTTCCTTCCTTCCTTCCTTCCTTCCTTCCTTCCTTCCTTCCTTCCTTCCTTCCTTCCTTCCTTCCTTCCTTCCTTCCTTCCGACACTTCCTTCCGACACTTCCTTCCGACACTTCCTTCCGACACTTCCTTCCTTCCTTCCTTCCGACACTTCCTTCCTTCCTTCCTTCCTTCCTTCCTTCCTTCCTTCCTTCCTTCCTTCCTTCCTTCCTTCCTTCCTTCCTTCCGACACTTCCTTCCTTCCGACACTTCCTTCCGACACTTCCTTCCGACACTTCCTTCCAACACTTCCTTCCAACACTTCCTTCCAACACTTCCTTCCTTCCGACACTTCCTTCCGACACTTCCTTCCGACCCTTCCTTCCTTCCTTCCTTCCTTCCTTCCTTCCTTCCTTCCTTCCTTCCTTCCTTCCTTCCTTCCGACACTTCCTTCCGACACTTCCTTCCGACACTTCCTTCCGACACTTCCTTCCTTCCTTCCGACACTTCCTTCCTTCCGACACTTCCTTCCTTCCTTCCTTCCTTCCTTCCGACACTTCCTTCCGACACTTCCTTCCTTCCTTCCTTCCGACACTTCCTTCCGACCCTTCCTTCCTTCCTTCCTTCCTTCCTTCCTTCCTTCCTTCCTTCCTTCCTTCCTTCCTTCCTTCCTTCCTTCCGACACTTCCTTCCGACACTTCCTTCCGACACTTCCTTCCTTCCTTCCGACACTTCCTTCCGACACTTCCTTCCGACACTTCCTTCCGACACTTCCTTCCTTCCTTCCGACACTTCCTTCCTTCCTTCCGACACTTCCTTCCGACACTTCCTTCCTTCCTTCCGACACTTCCTTCCTTCTGACACTTCCTTCCTTCCTTCCTTCCTTCCTTCCTTCCTTCCTTCCTTCCTTCCTTCCTTCCTTCCTTCCTTCCTTCCTTCCTTCCTTCCTTCCTTCCTTCCTTCCTTCCTTCCTTCCTTCCGACACTTCCTTCCGACACTTCCTTCCGACACTTCCTTCCGACACTTCCTTCCTTCCTTCCTTCCTTCCTTCCTTCCTTCCTTCCTTCCTTCCTTCCTTCCTTCCTTCCTTCCTTCCTTCCTTCCTTCCGACACTTCCTTCCGACACTTCCTTCCAACACTTCCTTCCAACACTTCCTTCCAACACTTCCTTCCTTCCGACACTTCCTTCCGACACTTCCTTCCGACCCTTCCTTCCTTCCTTCCTTCCTTCCTTCCTTCCTTCCTTCCTTCCTTCCTTCCTTCCTTCCTTCCTTCCTTCCTTCCTTCCGACACTTCCTTCCGACACTTCCTTCCGACACTTCCTTCCGACACTTCCTTCCGACACTTCCTTCATTCCTTCCGACACTTCCTTCCTTCCGACACTTCCTTCCTTCCTTCCTTCCTTCCTTCCTTCCGACACTTCCTTCCGACACTTCCTTCCTTCCTTCCTTCCGACACTTCCTTCCGACCCTTCCTTCCGACACTTCCTTCCTTCCTTCACAGAATCACAGAATCACAGAATTTTCAAGACTGGAAGAGACCTATAAGATCATCTAGTCCAGCCGATGTTCTAACTGTTCAACTAGATCATGGCAGCAAGTGCCACATCCAGTCTTTTTTTGAATTCTTCAAGGGATGATGCCTCCACCACCTCACTGGGTAAATGATTCCAGTCTCTGACCACTCTTTCTGTGAAGTATTTCCTTCTTACTTCTAACTTACATCTACCTTGACGCAACTTGAGACTGTGTCCTCTTGTTCTATCCGTTGTCGCCCGGAGAAAGAGGCCGACCCCCAGCTCACTACAGCCACCCTTCAGGAAGTTGTAGAGAGCGATGAGGTCGCCCCTTAGTCTCCTTTTCTCCAGGCTGAACAACCCCAGCTCCCTCAGTCGCTCTTCATATGGCTTGTGTTCCAAGCCCTTTATTAGTTTCGTTGCTCTCCTCTGGACACGCTCAAGCAACTCAACGTCCCTCCTAAAGTGAGGGGCCCAGAACTGGATGCAATACTCCAAGTGAGGCCTCACCAGTGCCGAGTACAGGGGAAGAATGACCTCTCTGTTCCTGCTGGCCACTCCATTTCTGATACTGGCCAGGATGGCATTGGCCCTCTTGGCTACCTGGGCACACTGCTGGCTCATATTCAATCGACTGTCAACCAGCACCCCCAGGTCCCTTTCCACCTGGGCACTATCCAGCCACTCCATCCCCAGCTTGTATCGGTACAGGGGATTATTATGGCCGAAGTGCAATACTCGGCACTTGGACTTATTGAAGCTCATCCCGTTTGATTAAGTCCATATGTCCAGCCTTTCCAAGTCTCTCTGAAGAACCCTACACCCCTCTAGTTGATCTACACTCATTCCCAATTTGGTATCATCAGCGAAACTACTAATAAAAGACTCTAAGCCCTCATCCATATCGTCAATAAAAATATTGAACAAAGCTGGTCCCAACACAGACCCCTGAGGGACACCACTGGTGACTGGTTGCCAGCTGGATGTGACACCATTCACCAGCACTCTCTGGGCCCGGCCATCCAGCCAGTTCTGAACCCAGCAAAGGGTATTCCTATCCAGACCACGGCCAGCTAGCTTGTGTAGGAGTATGCTATGGGATACAGTGTCGAAGGCCTTGCTGAAATCCAGAAAAACAACATCTACAGCCTTCCCTGCATCCACTAGCCTCCCTCCTTCCTTCCTTCCTTCCTTCCTTCCTTCCTTCCTTCCTTCCTTCCTTCCTTCCTTCCTTCCTTCCTTCCTTCCTTCCTTCCTTCCTTCCTTCCTTCCTTCCTTCCTTCCTTCCTTCCTTCCTTCCTTCCTTCCTTCCTTCCTTCCTTCCTTCCTTCCTTCCTTCCTTCCTTCCTTCCTTCCTTCCTTCCTTCCGACACTTCCTTCCTTCCGACACTTCCTTCCTTCCGACACTTCCTTCCTTCCGACACTTCCTTCCTTCCTTCCGACACTTCCTTCCTTCTGACACTTCCTTCCTTCCTTCCGACACTTCCTTCCTTCCGACACTTCCTTCCTTCCTTCCTTCCTTCCTTCCTTCCTTCCTTCCTTCCTTCCTTCCTTCCTTCCTTCCTTCCTTCCTTCCTTCCTTCCTTCCTTCCTTCCTTCCTTCCTTCCTTCCTTCCTTCCTTCCGACACTTCCTTCCGACACTTCCTTCCGACACTTCCTTCCGACACTTCCTTCCGACACTTCCTTCCGACACTTCCTTCCTTCCGACACTTCCGACACCTCCGACACTTCCTTCCTTCCTTCCTTCCTTCCTTCCTTCCTTCCTTCCTTCCTTCCTTCCTTCCTTCCTTCCTTCCGACACTTCCTTCCTTCCTTCCTTCCTTCCTTCCTTCCTTCCTTCCTTCCTTCCTTCCTTCCTTCCTTCCTTCCTTCCTTCCTTCCTTCCTTCCTTCCTTCCTTCCTTCCTTCCTTCCTTCCTTCCGACACTTCCTTCCGACACTTCCTTCCGACACTTCCTTCCGACACTTCCTTCCTTCCTTCCGACACTTCCTTCCGACACTTCCTTCCGACACTTCCTTCCGACACTTCCTTCCTTCCGACACTTCCTTCCGACACTTCCGACACTTCCTTCCGACACTTCCTTCCGACACTTCCTGCCTGCCTTCCTGCCTTCCTGCCTTCCTTCCTGCCTTCCTTCCTTCCTTCCTTCCTTCCTTCCTTCCTTCCTTCCTTCCTTCCTTCCTTCCTTCCTTCCTCCCTTCCTGCCTTCCCTCCCTCCCTCCCTCCCTCCCTCCCTCCCTTAGATTGGAGAATCAAAACGTCTTTCTCCTCAGATTGTCAGGACTTTGCAGAAGCCATCTCTTCCACAAGAGACTGCTGAGAACCTTCTGCCTTCACTGGTTTTCACTGCAATGTTTATTGTTATATAAACTTTCTACACGAGTGTACAGACCAGCTTTGATGACAATGGCCTCTGGTCCAAACTTTAATTTTCTCCATACTCACTTGTCTTGCTTTCGAAAGACAGGTGCCTGCTAAAGAAGGCAGGAGCCTCCCCTGAAATGGAAAATGTAAACCCCCTCCCTCTGAATTGCTATGAATTTTAAATTAAGGGGCTTTCAGGCAAAAAAATATGGGAGCAGGAATAACAGTTCTTTACTAGGGAAGAAAATAAAAAGATAAAATAAACAATACAGCAAACTAAAACAACACTGTCAGAGTCAGAACAGAGCCTGACACCCTGTTGGTCCAATTGAAATTGTGGCTGCAGTTCTCCTGGAGTGTCAGGTGTGGTTCTGTTGGAGCAGGGATCCCGCAGAAATGTGTAGCCTTCCTCTGAAGATCCAGTGGAAAAGACAGCTGTTCCTCTGGGAAAATTCAGTGGAGAAAGCCGTGCTGGTGCTCCAGAATCTCAAGCTATATCTGGGCAGGAATGCTTGGCTCTTCCCTCTAGATGGAGCATCTCACACTGGGATACTATATTTCTTATCAGTCATGCAGTGATATCCAATAGCCTGTTATCAGCAGATGTCTCCCTGGAGGGAGGAGTGGCTGTGGAAGAGATAAGGAAAACTGCCCACTTAACAGAAGACAACTGCCATACAGATGGCAAATAAAAACACAATTTGCTTGGCAATCCAGGACATCACTTTAATTTTTTCCATACTCATAATTTTCTCCTTACTCTTTTGAGCAAAGAACAGCACAAAGTCTAGATAATTCACCTGAGCAGCAGAAATATGGCATTCAAGAAATATGGCATTTGTCTAACTTCCTCTAGTGACTTCCAGATCAGCCCTCAGTTCCATGATCTGTAACATTCTTTGATCAGCCTGCTACAGGATATTCGAGGTATTATAAGATCTCCGGATGAAGATACACTCCTGTCCATAAATAATCTTATTGCAGCAGAGACTTGTGTCACAGTTAGGCTGTGGTCCCCGCTCAGCTGGTGGGTGACAAAAATTCTCTGCTCCTTTCCCCATTCCCTCTGTCTGGAATATCTTTCCACAGGGACTCCAAATGCAAGTTTGACTGACTGAAAGCTGATGAGTGAAGAATGGCCAGAATATTCAGGAAATTACACCTTCCAGACAGGATACTTTCTCACATCATCTTTGTTTCTTTCTTTTAGTTAAATCTGCAGCTTAGGCGATCTGCTCTGTTGACAGGGAAATAATATTCAGGAGAGTGTATTGCTCATTTTCATGCTAAGCATAAATGCCTTACCTGGTAAACCAAATAACTCACTTAATATGAAATAATACAGCTGATAAAGAGGATCCAAGGGAGATGCAGAAAAACAGAATTGGTGAAATATTCTGCCTACTGTAGTAGAAATAATGTACAAGTTTTTTATTAAAGTGTAATTTATTGTCTTCAATGACGTGGGGAAGGGGATGCTAAATTAGTTCCTGGGATGAGAAATCAGCTGCCACCAGCATTGTGCTCTCTACATCGAAACAAACCAGCCCATGTTGTAATGCCTCTTTCTGCTCAGGCAGCATTTGGGGGGTGGGTTCTAGGGGGCTGGATTTGTCATGCAGTCAGAAATGCTTTCATAAAGTGTACTCTCAGTCAGAGGCCACCTCAGGTATGGGTTCCACCATCCTCCACAGCACGTGTCTTGTGAGACAGAAACTAGGGTCAGCCTAAAGGCAAGAGCCACCTTACTGCATTTGTTGGGAACTTCATTAAAGCAACTCCATTAAACCCCCAGCCTCCCTGGGATGTTACCCCTCTGCACAGCAAGAAAGAACAGGATCGATTGGGAGGTGTTTTACACCCACTTTGCACTGGTGAAAATCAATAGACATCACTGACTGAAGCAGTTTCACCAGCACTCTGCAAGCCACTAGAGCTGTTTGTGCTTAGCTGCAGCAGCTTTGTGCTGCCAAAACAGCAAAAGCCTGCCAGAGGATATTCAAGAATGACTGTGATCTAAGCCGTAATGACTTTACACTTCTTCTTCAGTTCAGTTCTTATTTAAAGGAATAAAACTTTTCCCGGTGTCATATTTAGGTGTGGCCGGCTGGCTGCCCTCTGCCAGGGGTCCGCAGGCTTAGAGTGACTGGGCCACAGAATTGGGCAGGGGGTGTTTTGTGCCTCCTGCCGCATGTTGGTGCCCATGCCACAATCACTGCTGCTGGATTTGCCCATCTTCCACCACATTCATGTCCTATCTTAGCATCAGTGGATATGCCCAGGGCTGTTTTCACTTGCCTGCCTTAACTCAGCAGCACTGGGCCATCCTGGGCATCTGAGACTTCCCCACAGATCTAGCAAACACAGCACAAGATCCATGAGAGGGGTTCATCCCTCTGCAGGAACAGCTAGAGGCCTAGTGCTACCCTACAGATCCTCAGATGACACTAAACACAGTGCTAAAGTAACCCTCACTCTTTTGCTGCAAGTAGCAAATATTTTTATTGAAAGCCTGTGAAGATTTTTTGAAAGCACACGTTGTTCTGGGGTTATGTTATAGAAAGAAATCAAAGGTCAAAAGAATTCATCACACCCAGAGAGGAGAAAATGCACAATGGTTCATGGGGAGTTTGCCCAGAACCACAGCCCATCTTCTTGACAAAATTCAGAAGAGCATTCCCAGCTGAGAACACATCTCAACTGTATCACCAATGTGGCAGCTCCAAGGACTGTCTTCTTCCCAACCCTCTGGTGTGTAGCTTAGGCCCAAGCCAGCTCCAGGGTTACAACATGATCATGTTCAAGAGCTGGTGGAAAGCCAGGCAATTGAAATGCAATTGCAGGAGCTGCTGGGTCACTGAGCTCTGCACCGCTCTCCAGCAGACCTTGCAATGAAGCCACAATGTGATGAGGGCATGACATGCAATCAAGTTGTCATTTTTATTCATTTGTGGATGGAAATCCTCCATTCAACAAAAATGCTACCACTGAGCACCAGCAAGAAATCTGCACTCAGAGCAGCAAACTGGCAGTCTTTACAAAGGAAGTCAGGAGCTGCATAGCTGCTCTTAAAAAATGTTTTCTCTACCCATCAAAGTTCCCTCTGCTATCAAAGAAGATAGACAGCAGGGAAAATACAGTGGTAAATCACATCCTGAGAATCTCACAGCATAAACTTCCCTTTGATTTTTGTGTATTAAACTATGACTACACAGCTATCTTTTTTTTTTTTTTCTGTCTTTGCAGCAGAAAATACAATACAGGAGGGTAATTTCTTTTCCCTAAAAATACAGACTTAGGAAGAGCACATTTTAGCATGAGGCTATTATCTGTTTAAGTTTGCATTTCTTTGTTCCTTCTGTGCTGTTTTATTACCTCCTTCTATCAGCTATATTCAATGGCTTCTTAAATTCTGCCTGCAGCCACAAGGAATGTAAGCAAGTGTAGCTGATGTAAAATGACATCTATGCCTTCATTCACTGAGCAGTGATTGTCTGCTGAGTACTTGCAAAGAAAGTCTTTCTCTTTTTTTTCTCTGCAATACAAATCCCAAGGCAGCTGGGGTTACACAACCAGTTCATACTTAGTTTAAAATTTACACGCCATCTGCAGCACTCATCATTAAATGAGATGGCCACAAACAGGAAAACTCACAACAACAATAAATAATCAGGACTCAAATAAGCACTCCAGTTTGAGGCAAGAATCTACATCGATCAAAATGCTCAAATTGGTGCCAGCTCAATGAATGGGACAATCACATCACAAACCATTTGTCTGGGGCACACGGCCCATTTTCCAAAGTCATGGATACATTTTCTGGCTCAGGAAATTCCTGACCTGCAAATCATGACAGAGTAGAAGAAGCATCATTAGATGCTTGCCCTTTTCTTTACTCTTCCTGAGGCATCTGCCTTAGCATCATTGCCAGAGAACAGATGTGGAGGTAGGAGGGCTTCTGACCTGACTTGCTGTATAAGAGGATTGTGTGGTCTCAGGCACAAATCCATGGGGCTCGGAGCAGGGTATGGATGTGCTATGAAAAGCAGGAGGCAGAGGGCAGTTCAATAGATGTCCTCCCCTTCCCTCACAGAATCCTTTGTGTCCAAATTACTGTGAATTACTTCATTTACTTACATTCCTACTCATGCAGGAAGAAATATGTTGGGAAGACTTGTTACTGAAAAAAAAAAAGGCAGGTCAAAGAACTTAAGATTCTGCACTCCCTAAAATGTCTAAATGCATTACAGAAGTCAGCCATGAGTGATACCATTGAAAGGAAATGCTAGACTCACAGAAATTGGAGCCTTCGAGATCATATAAACCCACACACATCTATATCCCATGATGAAAATTATAGGACAAGTGGCATTTATTTGTTTACATAGTGAAGACCAGGCAATGTGAGTCTCTTAACATTTCCAGCAAAGTATGTTGATTGCCTTTAGGATTTAGATTTTGCAGAGGGTTTTATAATTGCATTTCAAGGCACATTATATGCTCTCGAGAGGCACTATAATTTTTTTTCTAAATTTTTTTTAAGGCCCCAGGAGGATTCCTAGATTTTTGAAATTAGAGATGGAAAGATTTATCTTTCCCTCTGATGAATCCCCAATAAAGAGGACTTGCTTCTAAAGTGTATTGCAAAGAATTTGCCTAGTCTAGAATGACAAAATTTGCATCTGGAGGCAACTCTAAAATTTTAAGGGTCTCACATTATAGATCAATCATCAACATGACTGGTCCTGTCATCAGCTTTTGCTTATTAATCCTTTTTTTTTTATAACTCTCGTCCTTCCCCATTATTCTAGTAAAATCGTTGAACTTCAGAAATACTTGTAGAGGAAGCCACTACAGTAAAGCTGGACAGACTCATGCTCAGTAGTACCTTATTTTCTAAATAAATTCCTATTGAGGTCATTAAGGATCTCTGTAGAGTAAAATCAGCAGGCTTTGTCCCTCAGAGCTCTCATGCAAGAGGAATAAATCAGAAAGCAATGAAGCAGAATCTCTTCTTGTACCATTGTCTTCTTTTTTTCTTGTTATTCTTTGAAATCTCTCACACTTGATTAAAGGAATTTCTCCTCAGTTTTCTCTTCTGTTTTTATTAAGCTTTTAGATAAAAAGCTTTCGCACGGCAGGAAGAAGAGCAACAATTTGCCAACTCAAGCTACATTTACCATCTGGTACACAAGAACTTAGCAGACTGCCTGTTCCATCAGTGCAATAATATTGTGTTGCTTTAAATGACCCTATGCTCTGATTTGAAGATAAGAAAGTTGGACTCAAGATGACTGATAGGAACATTCACCTCCTGTAATAACCTGCATTTCCTCAGCTGCTGTCACCAATTACCACAGCACTGATCACAGACTGATAACAAAAGATTGTTAAAATTTCAGAAAAACAGATTTCTCTGCTTTTTCCTTTACACGCTTGCTTTATTTGGGTGTAGATGGTTGCAGTGCTAGATGCAGACAAGCTGCTCAGAGTGAGACCACACAGTCCCACTTCCCCAGAGAAAGGAGAGCAGAGCAAGGCCCTGGCCACATCACTAAAGCCAGGAAATTATTCAACAGACTGCAAGAAATGACAGTGGCATTTTTGAAACCTGGCTGGTCAATGATTGCCTCTGACATTAGACCTCCACAGCGGTGCAGCAAGTGAAATAAAGCATAGATTTCCTTGGAAGAGCAATACAGTCTGAAAACCTTAGAACAAAATGAAAGGAGCACAGCTTCTCACCGTCTTGATGTCCAGCTGGGGATTTAATCAGCAGTTGCAAGGAGAAAAACTCAGTGATAACACACATAATTTCTGTACCTGGCACTCTTTCCTGCCCATGTACCACTGCTTTTGACTCCAGTGGTTCATTCTTATTGGAAGCCACTACTTCTTCCTCTCCCAACTCCACACTTACTCATCAGCTTTTGCTGCAGTTAACAAGGATTGTATTGCACACTGTGGTGTATTCAAAAATCAGCTTCTAATTTCAGGGACAATGGTGAAAAATAGAACATGGAGGAACTGTTACTTTCATGCATAAAATCTGTGCCTACTATATGAGCTACTACTGTATCACCTGGCACCAAAGTGATAACATGGACAGCCACCAGGCACTGACTACTCATTCCCCACAGTCAGTAGGAGTCCAAATAATGAAAACACAGTATTTGGGGCTCAGGCAGAAAGACAGTAACAGAGTGTTCCCTGCAAAGACGTGGACTTGCTGGAGTTGTACTCTGATGTGTCATCCTTTAATAGATAGAGGAAACATGGGAATAATCAGACAATCATAATTTTTGGAGGCTAAAAGAAGCCTGTTAAGCCTTACCCCTGGCCAGGACATATAACAAGTAAAACTCCCTACCTGTTGTAGTGTGTTCATTAAGTTCATTTAATTCCTCCCCCATTTTATGTATCTGCTCCCCCCCATTTTGTGTAAAATGGTTCTGCTGTCCTCTGTTTTCCCGCCACAGCCCTGCCAGTTCTATTGTCAATCTGTTAGGTTATATAATTCCTCCTCCCCTTTTTTCCCTTATATGTATGCTTTTTCTCCTCCCTGGGCCAAGTCAATCACCCCCCCAATCCACCTAGTATTCCAGAAGCTTCTCCTCTTTGGGGGTTGTGGTTGGCTGTGGTCCCGGGGCCCCTCCCATACCTGGTACCTATTGGGCTCTCCACTCTGTCATTTGTATTAAGTTCATCCCCTCTTCTCCCCCTTTTGGTCTTCTGTAAACCCCTCCCGAGTCCACTCCTTCCCTTTATAACCCCTAAGCACCCTTTGTTCTTGGTCATTCGTTGGGACATCGTAGGCTTTCCAGTAAACCAAGTTTAGCCCCCCCGGCAAGTGTCCAGCTCCTTCCTTGTCGTCGTTTAGCAGCGATCCAGTCCGCAACCAGCACAGCCCGAGGCCTTACGACGCCGAGGGGGGCTGGCAGGTTATGCAGCGAGGTGTCAGCCCTAACCTCAGCTAACCGGACTCTGGCCTTCTCTGCTCTAGAAGGCTAGATACACGCCGTTGCACCTACCCCAGTCTCTGTATTTACCAAATGAGAGAAGAAACAAGCAAGGTGGTGTGCTTCCCAGGTTTTCACAGCTGCCATCACATGATGATAAAGGAAGGAATACAGCAGGGGAATAAGTGGCAATCAACCTCAGCCATCCCCAGTCAAAACAGTGCTATGGAATATTGGCATGTTCCTTACAAAGCATAAAACACATATTAACTAGCCACATTTTTGCCACATGATAAGGAGAAATGATAGGATTGTATGTCAAGGACACTTTTATCCCCCGCTGTCATGATAATCCCTTCCACTATAATACATGTACTAAAAAATGTAATAAGTAAAAGCAAAAGGAAGGAAGGATACCATCTGTAAGCAGGACTCATGAATTTTGAGCCAGGTATTAAATCTTGGCTCACATCCACAGGATAACCAACTTCACACGCATATATGATGAAGCAAGGGAGCCTACAATATAAGGGAGGTGTTCACAATACACCCATTGATGACAACAAAGATAAGATCCACAGTGAGATATCTGCACAGCTTTGCTATGAAAATAGCCACAAGTAGGATGTGACCCAGGAAGGCTCTGGAGAAGGAACTCTCCAGCAACAATGGCAGCAAACCAGCTGAAATATCACAGCTTTTAAATATTTCATAACAAATTGTTATGTAATTCCTACTAGAGTTTCTAAATATTATGAGTTATTGTGCCATGTGTATTTTATAATGTCAATGATTTAATTAAAATAGGATCTTATTTATGACTTGGAGGAGTCTGCAGCTTTATAAAGACTTCCCAGGATTCAGCCACTGCCCTATTGGTCAGGAGGGACAGTGCAGACCCATGGAAGGACTTGTATTCCCAGAGCAGAGCTGATCTAACTGACCACTGTCAAACAGGACTGCAGCTTTCTCAGCTCTCCTATGTGGAAAAGGGATGTAATGTCCTCTTATTACTCTCTCTCAAGAATAGACGAAGGGAATAACTCCAATACTGACCTTGACTTAAAGGCCTGGAAGAAGGCTTTTTACATTTATTCAGAGTGCCACAGACTTCATTCTGCTTTATACCAGTTCCTAACAGAAAATCCAATCACACCATAGCAACATGCAGGGCAAAAATATATTAAAATGTGTTACTTAACTATTACTGCTCCTACTAGAAATGCCAGGACTAGCTGGGATCCTTATCATCTAAATCCTTCCACCTTGAAGAGTGACTGAATAGTGTAACACCCTAAAGCTATTAAAATTCCTTTGTTCATAGCCTTGTTTCTATGAAATGGTTATTAGAGAAATGGGAGAAAGAGATGTTGCTCACTTTTCTGGAACAGGAACTTATTCAGTAGATAAATTCACACTATTATCTCTTCCATTTTTCTCTAGTGTGTTTACTGATGCTCTGCCCACAGGAGCAGCCAACCTTTTTTGATGAAAGAGAAAGCTGTTTGGAAACAAAAAAAAGCAGATCAAAGAGGAGAGCAGCTCAGTGATGGAGGATGCCAGCTAGAGGAGGGGGTGAAAGCTAATGTACTGCTGATTGAAGAAGCCACTTTTGTCCAGCTCCATGTGCACAAGATAAAAAGCAGAACTCTCTTTCTACATATCTGTTCATTTCACCAATTGTACAAATTGAAAATTTTTCATCCCACCTATTCAATACATCAGCCTGTACAACAGAAAAGGCGTCACACAAACAAGCAGGAATGGATTTGCCTAGAAAAGGGGTTCTAGGTTTCTTTCTAGAACCCCTCAGCATCACAGACACTGATTTTGAGGCAGCAGCTCAAAATAATACAGGATTCTTTCTAAATTGTTGTTCTCAAATCCCAAAAGTTCTCACAGCTGTATTTTCTGGCCTCTTCACTAAGAGACCCTTTCAATAGTTTCATGGGTCCATGCCTTATTCCTAATCTCACATCTGAACTCAACCTCAGCGCAAGGACATTTCCCAGTTTCAAACATGTCTGGAAACCTCCCTTTGCCAGATTTCCTTAGGTAACCTAGTTGAGCTGTATTTAAAAACACACATATATTTCTTCCTATCCTTTCCCAGGCATTCTCAAAGCTCCACAGAACAGGGCCATTTTGTTTATAATAAACCAGGCACCTGGCAAGACATTCTGAGCATTTCAATAAAAGACAAAGAATGAGGCAATGCTGTTTGTGCTCAATGTCTCTGCCCCACTTGGCTTAGTCATTTAGCATCTTAAGTTAATTACTGATGGGTCCACAAAAGCTAAGTACCAGTCACACACCATTGGCTTTTAGAGCTCCAAATACGGATTTTGGATCTGGATCAACTCACTGCAGTTGGCTGCAAAGCATCACTTCATCTACCACTGAGCAGCAAAGGGAGAAGAAACTAAAATGCGGGTGTAGATGTGAATTTTGACCCTCTCCCAGATTCTTCTAAAACCTCCTGGAAACAGAGAGATCAGAACATAAAATTGTTGGCTTGCTTATTTTGGTGTTCACAATCACAATACCAAACAAAGCCTGTTGGAAACCAGGAAAGGAGAATCTTTCTGCAGATTATGCTCCTGAACTGGAGGCTGCTGCAGCTTGATCATAATTATCAGACTCAATCATGTAACTGATACTAATTCTTTTCCCTCGAACTCCCAAGACCCTGTAACACAAACCCTCCTGATTGTAACAATGTTTGGACTGACCTCCCACACAAAGTTAGAAAAGCTGACCAGAAGGTTTATAAAGACTGGGGTCACAAATTCTAAATTAAATGCAGGAGAACAAGACTATCACACTTAATGATTTCTCTGTGTTCACATTCAGTGGCAGAGTCAGCTAAATTCATATATCCTCACTTGATGTAATCTGTTCTAGCCATCACCTTATCATTACAAACAGAGTAATTACTGGTGTACAGGTGCATGTGCAGCCACCTACAATAAGCAGGGATGCCAAAATTAAATGGATTGCATGAGTAACCAACCCCAAAACCTACACTACCTACCTTAGCTGGGAGTAAAATTGCCCTGTCTTCTTAGTAATATCCATTGAGATTTGACACAGGACAGTGCCTGGTTATGCAACCCTTCTACTTAGGGCTGCTGCTGAAATATTCCACATCATTCACTCCTGCTATGTGGCCTGGAAATAATTGTCTGGAAGAGGCTGGATTAATTTTTTTTTCTTAAGTAGAATGCACTTCTTCTAAAAGAGTGGTAGCACTAGCTTTAGCCTATGTGTAAAAGAAGGTTATATAAAACTCAGTATTGGTGCATGTGTTTTCAAGGGATAGCCTTCAGACTTCTTTGGGATTCATGTAGACCCCCATGGACCTGCTGTGAATCTAAATGGGGCTGTGTTGCACTACTGCAATGCATGATGTGGCAGAAAAGTGGCACTGAAACAACTTCTGCAACAGCCAAAGCCAGAGAGAGAGGGGCAAAGGAGAAGGACATTGTAAATACCTGCTTAGCCTTCTAAAAAAATTGGCATCCTCCTCAGGGGCATTCTGACTTACGCTAGCTATTAAGCTTAATATAGCAGATTCCAGCTATCCCAGCCTAGGATTTATGGGAGATTGTTTTATGAGGAAAAGTTCATCTTTGGCTTATGCAATTACAAAGCAACATATTGATTAGCAGAAGAAGAATGAATAACCCAGGGAAATCTTAATAGTTCAGTAATCTCCAGTTCTTGACTTTCTACCCTTCTCCTACCTTGTATAGCAAAAGCAATTAGCCTCTGTTTCATACTCGCCTGAGGACAGGAGGCTTGGATAGATAGGGAATCTAACCCAGAGCCTGTTTTCACCAGAACACTCACTAGAAACCTTTTTGTAGGAAATTCTTGCAGTCAGAGTACTTTGCAGCTTGTCAGCCTGTACCTGATGAGGTTAAGCTCTGCCCCAAGTTACACAGCAGCATGGACAGTGCCACCACTGAATTCCATACTCCCAGCAAAGACAAGCCCAGCATTAAAACCTGCATTGAGGGGACTGGAGGAGAGAACTATGCTGCAGGTTGCAGAGTCTGTCACAGAGGGATGTGGAAGCCCTATGGAAGAGGGCTCCTCATCTGGCAATCATCCTTCAAATCTCACATACACACTGAAAACTATTCCCAACAGGACTGTACTCTCTACTCTGCAAATTCTGAGATGAGCCACTGCATGGAAGACACACTTCTTCTCCTTGGACCACTTTGTTCCACCTGCTCCTGATGCTTTGAACACTTCTCTTGACATCTGAGGGAAAGGGAAAGCTGGAGAGAAACAGCAGCAGGAAGATGAGGAAGGCAAACCCCATTGTGACCTTTCAGTTCCAGCCAGCCAAGAAGCTGCTTCTACTCCAGAGGGGACACCTACAGCACGGGCAATCCTGCCCTACCCCAAGTGGGACATGCAGGCAGAGATTCCCTGCTGCGGCCTGAGCCCACTTTCATTTGCAGACAAGCACATGGCATCACCCCTTTAGAATTTCCACTGTTGTGATCCCTCTCGTTGAACACCGTTTGATCAGATTAACAAGCAGCAGCCCTGCTCGCCACTGAATGCCAGCATTAACTGGAACACAGCAGGAGCACAGGCCTAAGCCCATTTTTTTGCAGATAGCAAACCTGTCAGCGGAGCAGGAGTGTTGATGTCATGTTCTGACTCAGTGACAGTGCCTGTTCCTGGGGTCACCCAGCATTGCAATACCATCAGCATCCCCTCCCCAAATCTCATCTATTATTTGCTCCTTGTGGTTAGATTTTGCCTGGAGGAAGAAAGGATGACAGGCTGACATCACCTGCTTATTAATAGACGGGCAGAGAAGAATGATCTCCTATATAGGCTTGGGCGAGGATGTTCTCTCAGGATGTGCTCAGAAGGATGGTGTGTTCGGGAGCAATAGAAGCTGGTAACCTTTTTTTAGGGAAGCAGCTGTCTGCCCAGTGACTGTTTCTGAACCCTTGAATCACAACTTGTTGGTCCTTCAAGGGCATGGCCAACTCACTGGAAAAAACAGGGCTGGGGACAACTAGCAGCAGACAGGGTCCTGCGTGGAGCAAAGTCATTTGTCTTTGCAAAGGAAAATAACAAGGTACTTCAGGGACAAGCTGAGAGTGTGGCCCTATTGAGCCATTGTTCCCACCACAGATCCCACAGCCATCAGTGACATCAGGTAAGGGATCAGCAAGAAGGTCCCCGTGCAACCCCCGCTGCCAAGTGATCTCAGCCTCTGGACTGAGGCCTGCAGCTGGATGCAAGTTGCAGTGGGTGAAAAATGTGAAACATCTCATTCAGTCAAGAAATCTCTTCCTCTCTGCTTGCATGTTTCCTGGTAACAAACAGTTAGAAAAGTTATCAAAGGCATTTGTTATTGAAAAGAGTTTGTGTTAGAAAAAAAACCCAGACCCTTGGAAAAGAATTCTTTAATGTAGTTAGGAATGATAATGCCAGGTCACATGGGATGGGTTTTTTGTGATGTTTAAGGAGTT
Organism: Melospiza georgiana; assembly: GCF_028018845.1. NCBI lineage: Eukaryota > Metazoa > Chordata > Aves > Passeriformes > Passerellidae > Melospiza > Melospiza georgiana. The sequence continues at coordinate 31,475,373 of NC_080432.1, read as the reverse complement.
GTGTGTGACTCTTGGCATTATGCTTCCACAGCAAGATGACGGGACTGCAAGTTTAAAATTCATTTTTCCTGGGTTAACTGCTACATTGTTCAAATTCATCTTTCCAGGAGACTTTCTGTCAAGGAGGCTGCTAAAAGAAAGTAAATTTGGAATAAATGGAATTCAAGCAAATTCATTACAAAATATGACTACACATTCTTACTTTTTTTGTTTCTCCCAGGCTGATGGGAGGAGCTGTTTGAGTTAGTCAAAACAGAGACATTAATACCTACTCATATTTCTAAGCCTTCTTTCACATAACTCCTACATTTATGCACTTCCAAGCCTCCTACATTTACCCAATCCATGCTATGAAGACTCCAGCACAGTCTCCTCTCAGCAGCAGCACTGCAAGATGAGAAATTTGTTTGTTTCTCTCAGAAGCAGCAGATTATTATGGAATTCCTTCCCATGTGAACAAATCAATTTACCCACTCTTGACTGCACCTATTGTCCCTTATAAATTACCAGCAGAAAAATTAGGCAGAGGGGAAAGGCAGCCTGAACCTTACAATTCAGAGGTAAAGGTCTTCCCAGCTAGATAGCACTCTGACTGCCTGGGCTATGCTGGTGGCCCTAACACAGAGCAGAGGAGCTCTTTTAGGGTGAGCACTCACTCTAAAACACAGCACTAAGACCTGAGGCACTCAGCAGCACCAAAAGGGCAGATTTTCAGCTTTGTTCTGAGAGCACCATAATTTGAGTGATTTAGTGAGGAAGAACATAATAATAAGAAGAAATATAATATAAAATAATAATAACCAGAAGATAAAAAGGGCTTTCTTTTCAGTGTTTCTTCTTTTTCAGATGAATGGTAACTGCTGAGGAAGAATTTGCAGCAGTTATCACATCCATGTTATGATATGGATATGATATGATCCAAGAGGCACATCCATGTTGCCTCCCTCCTAGTACTGACTGCAAACATGAGAACTCACCAGAAGTCCCTGTTGCAGTGACTTTTTCAGTGACATGAGTGTCCTGCTCCACATTCTTCTTGGGTATTCATGCTGGCAAGCCTGCCACTTCCTCTGGCTGCAGGTCTGCCTCACAACCCAAACCACTGAAGTCTTATAGAACACCATTTTCTTTTTGCTGTCTGATTAATTTGCTTGCTTTCTTCTATTTTCAAATAATCTCTTAGCATCCTCCCTGGGATTTCTATCAGTCAGTGCAGGAGGGAGGATGCCTCTTCCCAATGCAACATGCTCTGACCTTCACAGCACTGCCATGCCAGGAGAGTTGGGCCACACCCATGCTTTGGGAACACAGAATTGCCAAGAAGTGACAGTGCCACCCAACAGCTCTGTCATCCTTCCTGCAGGCTCTACTCACACCTTGTGCAGTGGAGGAGGACAAGAGGCTCACTAGATCACACTGTACCCAAAAACGAAAGAAAGTTCTCTCTCTCCACTGCAGAGGGACTTTTTGCACCCCCAAAAAAATGAGAACTGGGTCTTTCCTCCTTGGTCCACATGCCAACAAATCTCTTTTCTCAGTCATAAAATCATGACAGCGTTTCAGCTACAGTGGTTATGTCTGACCTGCAGTGAAAAAGAATCAAAGGTGAACAGTAAAGAAAATAGCAAAGTAAGTTTGCTTCACCTTTTTCATACTAATGGGATAATACAGTCTACCTCACACTAGTAGCATCCAAGGGTGACAGAGATTCAGATTTGCAGACTTTGGGGACTTTGCATCTAAAATCACATTCAGATCTGAGCCAAGAAAATCCAGAAAATCCAGAAATCCAGAAAATCAATCTGATTCAGATTTTAGTGATAAAAGCTCTGCCCTTTGCTTTCTTGTGAATTTTTAAAGGGTGTGAAGCCTACATAAAATGTAGCTGGTTTTCACAGCTTCATTTTTGAAGTTTGATAAGTTCTGTTCCAATTCAAAAGAAACAGAGTGAGTGATAAGCTGTCTGTTGCCTTCCTCAAGAATTACTTGATTTGAATTCAGCAGCAGATACAGTAACCGCTATTTCATGGACAATCCCTGTAATTCACTAAAACTCCGGACCTGAACTTTGCAGCTCTTGTCTCTTGCAACAGCATATACCTAAGCCCAGGGTTTGAACACCTCTTGCTTTGGAGAATCTGGATCAAGAATTTTTAGTGTCCAGACCCACCTTTTGGAAGTGTTATTCAGTTTGAAAATCATCTTATTGTTCTACTCAGTGGTGGTACTGCTGCACTCTAAGATAAAGAATCTTCCTGAAGGTTTTGGTACCTGGATATATGGAAGAAGTAGGCCTTCTTAACTGGAGACAAGCTTGGGCAGACAAAAGGAAAGGTAAAAACATTTCTTCTAAAGCACTGTCCTTCATAATCCCAGTCTGGCCAGCTGTGTTTTCCAGCCCACATCCATTTAGCAAGGGACTCCAATGCACAGGGATGGTGGAAACATCCTATTAGAGGGTTGTAAAAAAACCAGAGATGTGTCAGTAGCCACAGAAAACCACTCTTCTGCTGTTAGCAAGGATGGGGAAGCTATAAAATTCAGATCTGGATTTGAATTGTAATATTAAGGAACTCCTGCCTGACTAACTCCCAAGTCACATGTCTCATCTAATGGGTGTATTACTGCTTTACAAGTGAGTTGTCCTCATGAAACGTGCCATCAAATAGGCACCAAGCTATGCCATTCCTATTTACTGTGCCCAGGAACTGTTTACACAATACTTCATACACAAACATTTATTCAAAGGAGCTTTGAAATTGGCTGGAGGCTGAATATTTGCAGATGGGTTTTAGAAGACAGGGTAGCTCAGTGCCTGGCTGGACACAGTTCTGCTCACAAATACAGCCTCCTTGGGATTCCAGTTCTGCACCTAAGAGTACAAAATGTCAAACACCAGAAGAAAAAGATGCACTGACAGAACCATCCCTGCCTCTCAGTAAACCTGCTCCCCCACCCATTCCCCAGCTTACTTATTACTAAGGTGTTTTATTTTTAAGGAAAATAGGAAATTGTCAAATATAAATTTCCATTTACTTGGCACATTGTCCCTGAAAAAAAAAAGATCTAAGATGCATATTCACCAGAATTTAAACTAAGCATTAAATTGGATGTAGAGCTCAGTCTGGTCCTGCAAAGCAACATTCCATTTGCCTGCAGGATTTTCTATTTCTGTGCTGCTCGGGATAACAACAGATGGGACCCCTAATTCAAAGGACAATCTCGAGGCTAGAGACAAAAAAACTGGACCAAAATGTAAAAAGTAGGGCTGTTGCAGATGTGGGGGAAAATGTGTATTTTCAGCTGGGGAAAAAAAAAAAAAAAAAAGGATGGAGTGCAGATGGCAGGGGAGGGTACTCTGGTTTGCTAAAAACATCTCAAGATCTCATTGTATCTGTCTCCCTCAAAACCCATGCCACTGGTTTCACTGAGGAAGCCCAAATTAACTAGGAAGGCAAAAGAGGAATCTTATCTGCAAGACCAGAATTGTGTAGGAAAATTTGCCACTAGCTCAGAGAAAGAAACTTTCCTTCTGTGCTAGCAGAAGGGCTGGTTGGGTATTTTCTTCCAATACCTTCTGAACAAAAATGCTGTTGTCTTTTTTTTTATTATTATTATTTTAACCAGAAAACCAAACTGAAAGCTTTTGTTCCAGGTCTTGTTGACTGAATTGAAACACTTCAGCTGTCCTATTTGAGAACACTTCTTTTTAGGTCAATTTTTTTATTAATCTCTGTCTGCCTCAGACACAATGCTGTCTCAGAAAAGTGATGTCTCATGTTCTTCCATTCTTTTTTCCTTTATCTCTTCCTTTCCCTACATTCTCTGCTTGGATTTAATCTGAGAAGATGCTGTAGGATGTCACCCCCACTGAACCATTGCTGCGTACCACGGAGATGAATCCAGCCACAAATGAGAAGGGAAGCCTGAGGCACTAAGATTGATCCAGCAGATGTGGTCAAATCAAGCTGAAATAAAATGCTTTGACTTTCAGAATGAACCATTTGGAACACATCATAAATTAATGATAAATTTCAGTACCCACTTTTGGTCAAGCCATTAGACCAAAAGCAACTACTGAAGCATCCATTTTCCACAGGACTTGAATTCCAGCTAATGAAAAAGCTGTGCATGACCATCCCAGTGACCTGCCACCCAAGACCTGCTGGCTGCTTCTCCACTACTTACCCTGGCTGGCTGCAACACACTCTCTTACTGCTTTAGCTGCTCTGGTCAAGCCTGCCTTGGATTTGGGACTGGGGAAAAAGCAGTGCCCTGCCGGAGCAGGAAGCTCCTCTGAGCACTGCTTGTGGTTCCCACACACCAAGACAGCCTGGAGCAAATTGCCCATTCCCACTCCAGCACAGCTGAGCTGTTTGTGGCTAAAACAGCTTTTAGGTCCTGGCATTGGACTTCCTCAGAGCTATCTCACAAGCTCAGCCTCACCACGTCTGTCCAGAAGGTGCAGGGACTGCACAGGGCAGCACCTGCACATTGGAAGGGATGCACCCACAGGAGGGCAGTAATCCACCTACAGCTAACACCAGCTCAGCACAGCATAGCCAGCACGCAGTATGCTGGGCCAGCTCTGGGACCCCAGCGAGCTTGGAGGGGGGCACGCCTTGGGACAGGGCCAGCCCTTCCTGCCAATTCTGTCACCAACAGCCATGGGCAGCCAGGAAGACAAAATCCAGTATGCAGAGTGGGGCAATTCCAGCGCAGAGACAGGGATTCAGCACTGTACTGGCAAAGCCCCTCAGTTCATCCTGAGCAGGATGAGAGCAAAACCAAGGGATCATGAAGGCAGAAGGATTTCTGCCATGAAAGTGCTGAGGAACATGGCCAGCAGCAGGGCAGCAGTCAACATCATGCCTCACAGCTGCTGTGCTCTCCTGCAGCCATTTTAATCCGGGCAGGCCAAAAGAACACAGCAACACTCATGACATTAGTGTCATCCTAAAACTTGTCCTTCTGTAAGATCAGTAGGTCTGCCACATGCTTCCAACATGGTCTTACAAACAACACTAAGAAGCAACACTTTTCTAATACTATAAACTTATCCACTGTCTCTAGCACTCAAAATTCTCTTCTTCTCCATGCCTTAATTCCCCATCTGTATGCTTCTGCCTGCTCTGGACACTACTTAGGGTGGGGAAGAAGTGTCTCTCAGTAATGTCAGGAAAAGGGTTACCACAGTGTTGTAAGCACTCCTTAGAATTCTGGTTCTGTATATTTTCACTGTATGAATATTTGCCTGTACAGCATCTATTCAGCTGCAAATCAGCAGAGAAGCAAGATGCCCCAAGAATTGTATTAAACGTTTTTTTCTTTTCATGACTGACTTGGATCTGTCCCTTTGCTGCTTATACATGCAGATCACATTCACGCAACAAGCACAATAATCTCATATTAAAAAAAGACAGCTGCCACCTGGATTTTTTTATTTCAAAGTGCATACAAGCTATACCTAAAACAACATGTTGTGCAATCAGTGTGACAGCTAAAATATTACTTACATATTTTGATGGCCCCTAACCGCAGTGAAATGCCTATTGAGCAGCTCCCTCCTGCACACCGCGGGGCTGGTGACCACAGCAAGTTTGCAGCACCCTCTGGAGGTGAATCCTGGACTTTTGGGGGGTGAAGCAAACCATCAAGCACTGCTCTTGCAGGGTTTTTTGAAGGCTTTTAGGGAATGCGTTGCATAGCATGAGGAGCTACTGATGTCTGGGCTCCCACTGGCATTTGCAGCCAACAGGATGTGTGGGGAGCACTGGAAGAAATCCAGAGCGAGATTCCTTTGGTTGTCCGTAACTCATTCTCCAGCCCTTACACACATGCAGTGATGGTAAGAAGCACAGAATTTGGACATCCAGCTGAAATTCTGAGCTGTGTCATCAAGACAAACACACAGGAGAAAACCTTTAAAAAATCAGGAGCCCTTTGGAATCAGCACTGCACTATACTGCTCATCCTTGCTTTATATTTCATCCACACTGTAGTGAAATTCCTACATGAGGTCATTATCTTTGTTCCATTTTTAAGGAAAATTTGAATTTCTAGGTGCTGTGTGGTACTGGAGGAAGAGCACTAAAATGTTAGGAAAAATACAAAACTCTTCCTATAGGATCCTTTTTTCATCTTATAGTGGTTTGGCCCAGAAAAATCTCAATAAAAGCACCACAACTGTTTCATCTCAGACTTGGAATATTTCAAAATACTTCCAGCCTGGATAGCATCCCTAGCCCTCACAAATAAAAGCAATAAGAAAGAGATTCAAGCATATTTTAGATACCACTGAAATTTCCTAAGGATATCTGCCAGAATTCCAAATTAAAAACCTTTCAAATCTAGAAGGAAACATAACTAAAATCAAGGAAAATGGGAACAAAATTACCTCAAAAGCTGGTATTATTTTGATTCTTTTGTCTGACTAAGAGAGCATCACAAGCAGAATGCCTGATCCCTTCATCCTGGGAATTTCAGATGAGAGATTCTGCAGTTTGCAACCTCAGATCAGTCCCATTACTAGAGATGAACACTTCATTGTAAACAGAAAACTGATCTTTTGCCAGAAGCATCATATTTCTGGAGTTTGGAGCTAGAACTGGGAATTGTGTAACAGCCTTTGGAAAATTGCATGAGAAAAGTTCATATATAATCTCTGTTTTTTCTCTGATACCTCCATGGCTTCTGAAGCACAGTTCTTAGCTTACTGTACATACCATATTTTCCTAATTGCCATCAGACAAGTAGATAAATGATTGACTGTGACAGTGTTCACAGGGCTTTTTGAATTGGGGAAGAGACATGGATCTCACTCCATGTTTCAGAAGGCTTGATTTATTATTTTATTATATATATTATATTAAAACTGTACTAAAAGAATAGAAGAAAAGGTTTCATCAGAAGGCTGGCTAAGAATAGAAAAGGAAGGAATGATAGCAAAGGTTTGTGGCTCGGCTCTCTGTCCAAGCCAGCTGGGCTGTGATTGGCCATTAATTACAAACATCCAACAAGGGCCAACCAAAGATCCATCTGCTGCATTCCATCCACAGCAGATAATCAATGTTTACATTTTGTCCCTGAGGCCTCTCAGCTTCTCAGGGGGAAAAATCCTAAGAAAAGGATTTTCCATAAAAGATGTCTGTGACAATTGATCACAGCAGCAAATAACTAGGATAATCCATCATAAAATGCCCCCACTATTGCAGTGTTTTACTTATAAAACCATAACAGTGATCCCTTTTTTCCGGGACCATCCCATCTCTGTCTATGTCCTGTTCAGTCCTTAGGCTCCCCATGTATACCTGGGCACAAGAAGTACAGGAACTTAGGTAGAGCCTCTAGATGCCAACACAGGTAACAATGAATGCTTCAGAAAACTGTCTGTATGCATTAGTGGAAAATGGAAAAGGGAGAAAGTGACAGGGGAGAATAAAAGAGAAACAGTTTCCATTTATCAGCCACTACTATTCAGCTTTCCCTCCCCAGGGGTCATGACATCAATAATCTCAGGCAAGTAAGGGATCCAGAAACATTTTCCGCTAAATAATTCATGCCTCTTCCTATTCTGATGCAAGAAATGGGAAACAGGTGGTAATAACAGAGACATCAACTTAAAAGTGTGCACGTGAACCTTCCCCCTGCCTGAGTGCACAGGTAAGACACAGAGCTTAGCATGTGGCTTAAACCAAGGCCCAGATGGTCACTTGAACAGCACCTCACTCACTAGCAAAGATTCAGTGAGAGACCAGCACAGTCTTCATTAACAGAAATATGAGGCAGCAGTCCCTGACAGCTGAGAAACATTTTTATCTCCTAGCCCAGACACACTTTAAAAGGGAAAAAAAGCAGAAAGAGGATTTCCAGGGGTCTCATGTCCACAGCTTCCAATTCACTTCTAGGCTATTCAGGATTCACTCAGATCTACAAGGCAGAGATCACTGTGGCAGGAGTCACCAACTTCATCAAAGGACTGGATCCAGCCTTCCTGACCTACAGGAGCACAACTACTGGAAAAAGCTTGCCTTAGAGAGCTTTACTGTGTCTAACACAACAGATTTTGGCTCAAAAACAGTAATGTGCTCTTAAGTGGACCAGGTCTATGGAATGCTATTTTTCAAGAACCTGGAGGGAGAAGAAAATGGTGCTTTCAAAAAAAAAAAAAAGGTTTTTCTGCTATCCACTTCCCCTGGGAGATAAGCACTATATCGTGGAGGAGGAAAGTTGCCAGGAAAGAAGCAGGATACGAGCATATTTTCCAAAGCCACACTGAACAAACCTATTAGATTTCACAGAGACTAAAACTTAGCAAATGCTCATGGCCCATAAAAATTTGTACTAGTGTAGTGGTTTTGGTTTGCTAATTTAAGATTCTTCAATTTTGAGATTTTCTTGGCTAATGCACTAAAGAATGTGGTGGGTTTGGTGTTGGCTAATCACTAAAACACTTCTTGCTGTGATATAGGATTAGGAGAAAGGCAAAGCAGGCTCAAAACTTTAAAGAGGGTATAAAGAAAATTTTATTAAAAGTAACTAGAAGGAAAAAAAGTAGTAAGAATCAAAACAAACCCTTCAGAACACCTCCCCTCGCCCCACATCCTTTTCTTTCCCACTGACAATGTAAAGAAACGAAACTTAAAATTTCTAGTCAGTTTACCACCTCTAAAATAGTCATACTTCAGTTCACTGAGGGAGAGAAGTTCTCCTTGTTAAGATTATGGAGATTTCTCTACAAGAGGAAAAAAACCACTTTTCTCATGGTTCTCAATTTTGTCACAAATAACAGCTGCCCAGGGAACTTTGCTCTTGTCAAATTTTTCCTATTGCTACAAGTCTTCCTACAGCTTGTCGATGGGCTATGTCAAATTATGGGGTATTGTTTTAAAGATGAGCTGTTCAAAGGCAAAAGTTCTTATTATCTATTTCTAAAAATCATCTTTATCTCTGGGAACAGAGATCATCTTCTTTTCTTGGAGGCACAGAACTACTCTTTTCCTCCGTTCAAACTTTTCATGGGATCACAGCTATTTTAACATCTGCTTATCTTAGCATCAAGGCTTTTGCTCGTTATCAATTTGAACACTTTCATCTCTCCATAGTTTCATGTTCTATAAGGAAAAAGAGTCCTTTCCATATAGCTTACAAGAGGATTTCAGCAGAAAACAAGGCATCTCCTCTTCCCTTCCATCTGGGACTTCCTCACTGACCTTGATGTCTTCCTGCTGTTCTTTTACATGCTTGCATCTTGTTCCTTTCCCTCACTGAGGGAGGACTGAAGCACTGAAAGGGTTAGCACCCCGCCCAGGGCCCACCCGACCCGCCGGTAACTTGTGGCGGGAGCAGCGGCTTGGCTGTGCAGGATCGCCCTCATGCTTGGTCTTTGGCTTTTTGCACGGGCTGCAGGGAGAGCTCTCCGGTCCCAGCCGCGCTGGCGGGAGGGGATCTGATGATAAGATCGTCACAGCTGCGGCCAACCCCCCTCCGCCTACGGCTCTGCAGCCTCCCCCGCCTTCCTGCCGGCAGCTGCTGGGGCCGGAGCCAATGGGGGCCGGCGGACGGCCTCGGGAGGGGGGAAAGGGCACAGCCCACGGCAGAACCGCCCGGCCTGGCCGGGCCTGGCCTGGCCGAGACGGGGGCCGGGAACGGGGCCTGCCACCTCCTCACCAACTGGAAAGGAAAGAGAGTTCCCGGGGTTTTTGGTGCCAAGCTGAAATGGCTCCATCCACCTCCATGTCTTTAACACGTGTGTTTCACAGAGGCGTGTCCAGCTTCTCAGTGGTTCAACAGACAGTTACACAAAAAGCTTTGCATCACTTCCCTAAATTTCCTCCCATTCCAAACCATGACAATTAGGCAGTAAGTAACATGTCAGGACAGGAAACAATATTTTTCTGTTGTTTTACAGGGATTTTAAATCTTGACATGCATTACAAGATTCCTTTAACCCCATGGTGCCACTGTGACCTCTAAATTGGAATGATCAAGTGGCAGGTAGGAACTGGGTTTTATGAAACATCAGGGAAGAGCAACCACACAAGCAGGATTTGCAGCACCATCTCCAAGTCAGAGCAGTAATTTCACAAAAATATGGAATTAAATTTGTACTTAATGTTGATTATGGGTGTGAGATGCAAAGCTGCATTTCATGTCAGGTACAAACAGGCGACGTGTGTATTTGTGAATGCGAAATGTGTGGATACCGACAATGGGAGAGCTGTGAATTCTAATAATAACTGAGGAAAATAAAGCATGGGAAAAGGCCTTTGAACCTATCTTTTGTTTGCAATTAACCCTGGTTGATTTAGGAGCATTGGAATTAAGGTGTTAAAGATGTTGGTTTTGCTTGCATTTAATCCATAAAAAGCTCTGCAATAATAACCTTTTGAAGTATAATTTTAGAATATTACTTGTATCCTTGAAACTGTAGCTTTGGAATATATATAAAGGAAATACGCTTATCTCATGCCTTATTGAAGCAGAAAAATACAGCTTGAGAAAGGAAGATGAACATCACCTCAAGGGTTTATGGTTTTGACCAAAGGGAAGCTGGACATCACTGTTATGAGATTTATAGTCTCTGCAATTAAAAGGTGGACCCACATCTGGGGAGCTGGACCCCACCAGATGGGATTCGTCCTTCTTCTTTCGGAAACTGGACTGTCACCATCTGGGGATACTCCTTTGAGATACATCCTGAGAAATTAAAATCACAATAGTGTATAAATTGTGATGTAATAATTTGGAATAAAAATTGCTGATAAGTAAAAGATTGGAAATAGAAACTGCTGAAAAAAACCCTGAAGAGTACCCCTGTAAATACCTGTAACCATCAATTATCGGTGTGCAGTTGGAGGGAAAACTTCCCCCACTGTACCCAGCGCTGTATTGCTCATACTTTACCACATTAAATAATAAATTGATTGCTGCTTGATTATTGACCTAGTCAAGCTTCTTATTCATAACATGGGGTACACAGACACAACACAAATAGGGCTGATCAGAGGGAGGTGCACATTAATGGGTTTCAAAGGCTACTAAAGTAGCTTTTGCTACTTGCCAAAGCACAGAAGGAAACTGTGGGGTGTGCTAAGCACCAAGATGGTTTGTCAGTTTGTTTTACAGACATCCTGGGAAACAGCAGATATTCCACAACCACAGAACAAGCCATGAAATTAGCCCCAGCATGCCACAAGGCAATGAAGTGACTGTGGAGGGCAGAGTGTCAAGAAAAAACTAAGCCTGAGAAACATTTCTGAAAGCGAACATACTTATCTCCATAGCAGGAGTAAGAGAAAAGCAGCAGAGATCCTGTGCACAGCACATGCTCAGGTTGGAGAGGTTTCTACCCCCAGACTGGACCTAAAATGAAATGCACAGTGCATAACTGAAAGCACATAAATCAGTATGAGTGTTTTTCAATGTAGCAAATTATGCTGGCTTTATAACCCATGAAGAACAATTATGGATCTAGAAAAGACATTATGATTAGTGAAATAATGGAAAGTGGAACAGAGATTTAATTCCAGGTGATTGACAAGTTGCCAAGGATAAAATGGTCCTGAAAGAAAACATATCCTATGTGTAGAACAACTGCATGCCCACAGCAGCAACGCTCAGATGGAAGAGCAGTATGAATAACTGGGGACACTACAGTTCCTCTTGTTTCTGGAAGCAATTCATTTGAATTATTCTGCTTGTTAAGGGGAAAGAACAAGTCACTTGAAAATAGCATGCCTATCATTTGACCAAGATAACCAGGGAACAGCATACCATTATTTAATCAATTTACACTAAATGCTTTGTCCAGAGTTACTAATAGAGTTACAGTTTGCCCAGGTTACTAATAAACAAATTAACATAGTCACAGAAAACTGAACCACCACATTCCTTTGTGCTGCCAGACTAAAAGCTGGAGCTTGCAAGACCTGCTCTTGCATCTGAGCTCTGGCTTTGTGACTGTTTCCTCCTGTCAGTGCTGCACCAGGTATCTGCACTGAACGAAGTCCAAGGGAAGCTGAGGATAAAATGTTGCTGCCCTGGTGAAAACATGAGCTAGAACAAGTCCCTGTGTCTTTCTGGAGTGTCAGAAAAGATGGGTGCCACAGAGGAGAGGACTGATGGACAGATTGTTAGACAGACGGGTGTTACTGGTATAACTGGCAGTTAGGCTGGTAAGAGAGGGCTGTGGCTAAACTAACAGTAAGAATTACATCAGTGCATCATTTTTCTTAACAAAATCATCAAGGCACATTCTCTGCTTCTGAGGACATGCACCAGAAATGCCACTTTAACCAACACAAGGGCAAGTAGTGTCTGCTGGCTGCAGCATGCATGAAGAGGAGATGGAGTAATAAGGGTATTATCCAGCTCAGTTTGTGGCTGCTGGAATGCTCCAGGAGGTGCGGGAACTCACTAGCGTGAATCTGAATTGCCTGTGACCCTCCCTTGAGGGACTCTGCTACCTTTCATGTAATACAGTAGGCTTTAAGGACAATCTAGGCTGAAGATTTAAATGAAACTCCCTAGGCAATCATTATAGTCCAGAGCTTTCTTGTGCATTCCCAGAGCATTTTAATGAAATGTTTGACTACAGCTTGGAGTTCTGAGGAAACCATTACACAAAAGGGTTTGCCCAAATATATTTTGGCTTCTGAAGTTCTTCTTGTGCTCACAGCTGAGCCCCAGGCTTAAGTGATGAATATGTCCATCCTTACAACAGATGCTGTGGTTTTCAAAAGGCCTTCCTACTTCATGCTAAAAAGGAAAACAATATCATTTGTGAGGACTAATGGCTGGGTTAAAAATCACCAAGGTTAAGTATAGGAGAAGACAGTCTCTTCCTTAGTACTATACAACATCAGGGAACTGTTCCTGACAATGCCATTCATTATGCAAAGCAGTGGAAGGGGCTGGACGTGGAAAAGACTGCAGATGGTACTTGCCTGGTAGAGACTGCTGTGGAGAGAAACCCCTTCCACCAGTCTCCTCCTTTAAAACACAAATCTGATTATCTTTTGAGGCACAGTAAAATAATTTTGTGTATAGAGGGCCGAGTTTCTCTTTACTGTGTAATAAATAGTTTCTTTCTTGTTCCTAGCAGTAAATAGGTTTGTCAGAAATAGCGTAGATGGCCAGAACCTTTTGGTCACCCGAGGATAAAGAAGAACAGGAGGGACCCTTAGCAGCCAAGTAGGGGCACAAGGTGAACTCACCTGGAATTCCCTGATCTCTGTCCCATGTTCAGTCTTGAACCCACATTCCCTTGACAGCTTTGGATACATCAGGGAAAAGTCTGACTCCATACCGTGGTATGGATCTCTTGAGAGCTGGTTTGTAGCACTACCAGGCTGAAAAACAGGTGCTACAGACTGGTCACCTGCCATTAGAGTGTGCAGGCTAAGTTCACTTCTTCTTCACTCAGAACAACTTCCCCTATTCCATCAGGAAAAGGTGTATGTCACAGTCTTTCTACCTGTCCTCCCTTTTGTGCTGTCCTGATATTGTGCTCCCCTGCTAGCTGCACCTCCCTCAGGAATCGTACCCAGCTGCAGCAATGCTGGCATCTGCACTCCTTGACCAGAGGAGTGTGTAGGGAAGAGCAGAGTTGCCTCCTTAACCTTCTAGAGGCTTACAGCTCACAATACTTCAATCACAGACAGCCAAGGACACTAAGACCTCATGCTGGTCCTGGGCTCAGTCACCTGCAATGAAAACAGAATTCTGCGAGAGGTCTCCAAAAGAGACATTCACAGTCTTCTGCTGCCAACACACACAGAGATACTGGGATGTCCAGAAGAAAATACTGAAAAAACAGTTGCCCTTTCAAAAGCCTGGGTTTTGTTGGTTTTTTTTCAAGATAGGAACAACCAAAAATGCTCCACTTCAGATAATACAGACATCCCACGTTTCAATGCCAGCTCTGCCCCAACTAATTTACTGATGCGGAAATCAGAGCTGGCATGGATCACTCAGTCTCAAATCTTTCCCAGGATCTTTTACACACATAATGAGCTACATAAATGGTGTGTACGTTCAGAGAGCAAAATACAGAAAACAAAACTACTGAGTATTTCAAGAAGCTTGATTGTGGACTGAGTTTACATCCATCTAGTAAAAGAAAGGAAACTTACTTTGTTGCTGAGGGTAAGTCAAGTAATCGGATTTTCCATCTCTATTATTTTGCATTTCTTTCCTTTGCATTTCCTGTAGACATAAAATAATATCCATGCATTTGAGACATTACTTGAAGCTTTTAATTTATGTTACGGATATGACTTCACAAATTTAACAACTGTAAAAAAATACTTGGGCAATGATAAATCACCTGTCAAGACTGAATCCAGCTCAAATGAAATATATTCATTTTCCTCAGCCAACAAATGGGAAGTTGTTCTGACTTCCAGAGTAATCATGAAAGTCAGGCAACCTTTAGCTACTGGAAATAATGCACTGGCCCTAAATGCATCCATACGCATGATCATATGACAATTTTTATTCACTAATCAGATAGAAACTCATTCCATCTTTCTTTATGATCACAAAACATCTGAATGAGAAGTTTAAGAAAGCTATCAATAAAAACTGCTAAAAATACTTACCCTTTAATTCTATAACAGTTAAAAGACTGGCTATAGTCACTGAATGCAACAGACCAAGAGTATAATATTTGACACGTAACTTTTAACTTCCTCTGCACTACAGAATTTCAGGAAGCAGGTCCATCAGACCTCCTTTAAACAGGGCAGGCTGCCCATTTTTATACCCTTGCATTGTGCTTCCAGTCACAAGTGTTATATAAGTGTTGTATTCACGTTGCTGTACAATTATATTTCCTGAGTCCCATACCTTCTCTCGATGGTCTTCTCACGGCAGATCTTCACAGCAGTGGTGTTGTTGCTTCTCGGTCAGGGCTCCTCTCCCAGGCTCTCCCTGACCACCCCGCCCCCTTTTATCTCAGCTACCTCCATGGGCTACAGCTGCTGCCCAATCAAGGACATCACAGCTGCAGCCCATTTACAATAACCAGAATCAGGGCAGGGTCACTAATACAATAGAGAGATCTTTAACTGCCATACATATACTTACAATACATAAGTTAACTCAGGCCCCCACATTTCCCCCTTTACTTTTACCAATTTTACAATTACCATAGACATTTTTGTCCCAGCTCTCAGGCTGCCACAGCTCGCAGCTGTCTTTACCTCTATAGTCCCAGCTCTCAGGCTGCCACACACATATCTGTCCCAGCTCTCAGGCTGCCACAGCTCGCAGCTGTCTTTACTTCTATAGTCCCAGCTCTCAGGCTGCCACAGCTCGCAGCTGGCTTTACCTCTATAGTCCCAGCTCTCAGGCTGCCACAGCTCGCAGCTGTCCGGGGGATTTCATACCTTCTTTAGATGTTCGTTGTGGCTGCAGATCTTAATCACGTCGGGGTCACCAGATGTTGTATTTCTATTGTTGTCTAATTATATTTCCTGAGTCTCATACCTTCTGGGTGGCTTTCTCATGGCAGATCTTCACAGCAGTGGTGTTGTTGCTTCTCGGTCAGGGCTCCTCTCTCAGGCTCTCCCTGACCACCCCGCCCCCTTTTATCTCAGCTACCTCCATGGGCTACAGCTGCTGCCCAATCAAGGACATCACAGCTGCAGCCCATTTACAATAACCAGAATCAGGGCAGGGTCACTAATACAATAGAGAGATCTTTAACTGCCATACATATATTTACAATATATAAGTTAACTCAGGCCCCCACATTTCCCCCTTTTCTTTTAGCTACTTTACAATTACAATATACATATCTGTCCCAGCTCTCAGGCTGCCACAGCTCTCAGCTGTCTAGTCCCAGCTCTCAGCTGCCACAGCTCATACATAGAATATATACATATCCTCCTTTTTTTCTTTTTTTTTTTCTCTTTTTTTTTCTTTTTTTGTTTTTTCTTTTACCTCTAGCAACCCTACAACTACAATACACATATCTGTCCCAACTCTCAGGCTGCCACACACACATATCTGTCCCAGCTCTCAGGCTGCCACACACACATATCTGTCCCAGCTCTCAGGCTGCCACAGCTCGCAGCTGTCTTTACCTCTATAGTCCCAGCTCTCAGGCTGCCACAGCTCGCAGCTGTCTTTACTTCTATAGTCCCAGCTCTCAGGGTCCCAGCTCTCAGGCTGTCACAGCTCGCAGCTGTCTTTACTTCTATAGTCCCAGCTCTCAGGCTGCCACAGCTCGCAGCTGTCCGGGGGATTCCATACCTTCTTTCCTTGGCTGCGTGTTCGAATCACGTCGGGGTCACCAGATGTTGTATTTCTATTGTTGTCTAATTATATTTCCTGAGTCTCATACCTTCTGGGTGGCTTTCTCATGGCAGATCTTCACAGCAGTGGTGTTGTTGCTTCTCGGTCAGGGCTCCTCTCTCAGGCTCTCCCTGACCACCCCGCCCCCTTTTATCTCAGCTACCTCCATGGGCTACAGCTGCTGCCCAATCAAGGACATCACAGCTGCAGCCCATTTACAATAACCAGAATCAGGGCAGGGTCACTAATACAATAGAGAGATCTTTAACTGCCATACATATATTTACAATACATAAGTTAACTCAGGCCCCCACATATAAGGATGAGTATTAATTACTAAGTGGAAAACGTCCTAAAAAAGGAATCCAAATGCAAGGGCTCCTAAGCATTCAAGGGAGACAGAATATTTACAAGCAGTCTCTAAAATTGAGGGTGGAACACAAGGCGGGGAATACAATGTTTAAACCAATAGGGGGCTGTGGGGAGGGGAATAATTTAAACAAACCAATGGGGTTTCGAAGGACACAAGATTGATAGGGAAGTTTCTAGAGAAAGAGGCAGGCTTGGGGAGGGATTGACATTCAGTAGGAGGAGGAAGAGGGAACAGAGGGGCAGATCTTTGGAGAGATGGACAGCTGGGGCAAAACAAATAACACAGGGGGAAAAGGAGCAATCCATCAATAATAAAATATGCTGTAACAGTACAAAATAAGAAAGATTACAAAACTGACTGCTGGAAATTTTTTATTAAAATTAAAAAACACACAATGCTACAAGGCACTCCTTCAAATAATCTAATCCCCACTCTGAGGGAATCCAATGTTCAGAATTTATGCCTTTCAAAAAAGGGAGAGAAACTTAATTTCTTTCTGGTTTAAGTAGGTGTGAGGTCTGTTATTCTTAATCCCCTAGCTATTCCATAGAATCTGAACAGAGACGGATGATAGCACAGAATGCAGAAGTTGAACAGGAATTCCTTTTTTTCTAAATATGAAAAAGGAAGAATACAGATTTAAGGTCTTATGGGTCATTCTCAAACAAAGAGAGAAAATCCTGCAATATGCCAGATACTGACAGGGTCACAAATTCTAAGTAGATTAAGTTAAATCCAGTTTACTAACATTTTCTAGAAGTAGATAAAAGCTAATTCCCTGGTAGGAAATTAATCACCAAATATATATTGCAAAAGCACTTCTGCGTTGCTTTTTCCTTGACTGGGTTTTCTGTATCTTACAGGACAAAGTCTGAGGTTTCTACTGCTTGCCCTCCCTTCTTATGTGTGCATTAGTAGCTGAACTTGCACTAGAAATCCATTACTCTATAGCTCAAGAATACAAGACAGAAAATACTTAATTTCCACCCATCTTTAATATCTTCAATGCTATTTCATGCCATCTATTTTATGTTCTGTCTAGAGGTCTGGGTAATAGAAAGAACTAATGTGTCTCATGCTTAGAAAAAAAGCATGCTTGCTCTGGGTGGATAACCTGAACCATAGCAAAGCCATCTGACCCTTGCACTAAACTATAAAAAGAAATTTCTCTGCACACTGTTAGTGTTGGGTGGTCCTTGTACAGGGATAAGTTTTATAGACTCACTTTGAATCTGAAAATACACTAGATCAAGTGGTGCTTTGGGAAGAGCCTGGTACTTTCAGAAAGTTTTTACAGACTTCCCAAGTGACTGAGCAGTAAAGATACAGCCTCATTTCCGTAAAACCTGTCTCTTTTTTCCTAGTAATGCATCTACTCCACAATAGTCAAATCCTGTGGGGTCCTTCCTTGGCAGGCACAGCTCTGAGCAAGGGCATGGTGAAAGCTGAATTGGCTCTATCCACCTCCATGGCCAAGCTTGCAGGAAGAAGTAAAGGTGTGGAAAGTTTCCTAGAGATGATTGTTAATGGCATTTCCCTTCAATATATTCACAGGGGACAATAAGAAGGGGGATGGGGAGACACGGGAGAGGCTTTGCCTCCCTGATCAAGTCCTCCAAACTAGGAAGAAGTAGGAAGAAGTAAAGGTGTGGAAAGTTTCCTAGAGATGATTGTTAATGGCATTTCCCTTCAATATATTCACAGGGGACAATAAGAAGGGGGATGGGGAGACACGGGAGAGGCTTTGCCTCCCTGATCAAGTCCTCCAAACTAGGGGAGCCAATGACATATACAGAAGGCTAAAGCCAGCTAGGCCAGTAGCTTAGGGGGTTTTGTCAGCTTCATTTAACCAGGGACAAGTTTCACACCAGAGTTCATAAGAAATTACCCACACAACTGCAAATGTCATCACTTTCTCTGGCAAATGCAAAACCAAAACTGCTTCTCAAAGATAAACATACAACTCTGTGTTTACATAACAAATACTAAGTGGTCCTTTTCATATGCATGAGGAAGAAGAGGAAGCCAAGCCACCGATCACCTGTTATGTTACTCCCACACAGTTTAATGTTCTGCTGCCAGACACTCGGACACCACAGTGATGAGTGCAAGCCAAAGGCCAACATGAAACATAAGAGAAGAGATCTATGTATTTATGCAATGGTGACTTTGTTGTTTTCTCATTGAAGCAACCTTTTAGTTAGTATGAACCATCTGAATGTTCAGTCGGGATTCAAGGGGCACAACATGAACATAAAGCTGACGTAAGCCCTAAAGACTTTAAGTGCTGCTGCAGCAAACAGAGAGAGGACAATAAATCCTACTCTGCAGACTTCCAGAAGGAGCTGGGTCATCCTGCTACAACAGTGTTTGCAAGGGGCAGCATTATGATATCTGGAAGGAGGGAAGTCTTTTGTTTAGTGATCCCAGACTTAAGCACAGCAGACAGAACAATCTTTCCAAACTTTCCTACCAAATCTAGATTTTCTAAACTGTAAACTAATACTATTTCCTTACATCAACTACTGTTCATGAAAACAAACTGCAAAAAGATCCCTAACTGACCAAGTTATTTTCACAGCTTGCTCAGTCTCCAAGAGTCATGGTTTACAGTCAGGGGAGCAAGTTTATTTATACATTGTGTAGGTAACTGCAATTGCCTTACAACTCAGCAGGCCACCATGAGAGGGGATGGCTTTAGCAAACTCTGTTTCTACAAATTAAACCTCAGTGTCAGAGCATTTTAAGCCACAACCATTTTTTACAGTACAACTAAAATGGACCAGGTCCATTTTGCATGTTTTAACCACACTGAAATACCTTCACACTTAAACTTGCTCACAGGCAGTTCTTTTTGTCCAGAGGGATTCTCTGTTGAAGTCAGGTTCCTTTTACAAGCTTCCCTGTTTTTGCTTGGCCACATCAAGCTGGAGCCAGGATTACAGGGAAGGTTTCCCAAAGATCCTGAATTTTGGGGAATACCAGAGGCACTGCACAGTAACGCAGCCATCAGGCTAATGCAAAGCATGCAAGAGGACAGTCACATAAATACAGCTTAGGGACATCAAAGGTTATAAAAAGGCAAAATAGATGTTTGTTCACTACCTATCCATGCCAACCAGCTCACTAACTTCTAAGACTAGTGAGTCTTAAGCCTTTAAGTACTTTCTTCACTGGATCATCTTATATTTCTGGCCTCTCTGAAGCACCCTAGACCCATCTGCAAGAAAAAGACCTCATGTATAGGAGTGATTGACAAGCTTAGAAATAACCTTTCTGCATGAGATGTGTCGATGCCAGTGCTGATTTTCTGTTTCCTCAGAAGACGTCCAAACAACCATGCTGGGGTCAGCTGGCTTTGAAGGCCGTTTCTTCACTGTAAAAACAAGTTAACATAAAAGAATCCATGTACAAGTTCAGGAAGCCAATCTATCCCCTTCTGTCTCCACCCCAGACACATTGAGACAAGGCATGTTAATGGCAGGAAGGTGTAATAACAGAATAAGTGATTATGGCAAATTCCTGAGCATCAAACCAGTCTTATCTCACAGAACCATAGAATAGTTTGGGACCTTAAAAATCATCTAATTAAAAACACCCTGCCATGGGCAGGACCACCTTCCACTACAAGCAACACAGGTTGCTCAAAACTCCAAAGAACCTGACCTATTCTCTGACTCATCTGTTTCTTTACTCTCATTTTTTCACCTATTGCTTTGTATTTACTCTCCTTTAGGTTAGTTTTCACTGCTTGCCTTGAAAAGCAGTTCCTATTCCTTCCCTCTTCCCTCTGTGCCCTCCATTCCCCAAGCAATGTTACATCAACCTCCCAGCTCTGCCTCTGCAGCACTCCCTTGGTGCTGCCCACCATGCTTTGGCACACAGGAGAAAGTTATCATGTTGAACAGTAATGGAAATCATACTCTGCAAATATGATTCACATTTTGTAAATAGCACAAATGTCCCTTCTCATGCCTGCCAGGCAGCAGTAAATGCACCAATCACCACCTTCCAGATCCCCATCAGGTGGAAACTGGTGTAGCTCAACTGACTCCAGTGTTGCTGCCCCATTCCCAGCAAGGTGAGGTCATTACTCAAAGCCTGCAAGCAGGAAGCAGTTTGGCTTCCACACGGCCACCCACAAAGACAGGATTTGAGTGACAGCATTTGATTCCCCGAGTCCAATGCACATTTTTTTCAATAATCCCATCCAGATTTGTTTTATGTCAGCTGGGAAGCCAGCTCCAAGGTTTTCTTTTGTACTGGGTAACAGCCATAAGAATCCACTTGACTTTATTATGGGGTGTTTCACATGTCCAGCATGCTGAGGCCATATGTACTTGTAAGTGCTTACAGTGTTCTTAGCAAAAAAACACTTCTGCACAAATTAACTTTGGGCCTCTGATTTTGGGCTGCACAGCAGCAACTCCCCCCTTTTGCCAGGCCTCCAACCCACTGCTGTTTTGCTTCCATTGCCTGTGGGATATGATGTTGTTACTGCCAGTTTGCTGGCACAGGCTGGAGTGCTTCAAGTTCAGCTCAACAACTGTTGACTCATATATGAAGCATCGATCCTGGGTTTGGAAAAGCAAAATGCTCTTGTGGAAGGGCTTTTTACTAAGAACAGGGAATGCCACGCCAAGGAGCTGCACCAGTCCCCTGACCACAGCCTTATGGCCCTGTTGGGTTGCCCATCATCAGATCTAACGCTGCTAATTGTTCCTCCAAGCTCAGATACTGCATGGTAACAGGTACATTGGTCAGCCAGATGTAGTCCCTGAGTAACATCACAGCAAAGACTGACATATTTCTTCAGTGATAGTACAGATAAGATCTGCTTGAAACTCTAGTTAATGACTGGGCATCTTACAACTTTTTTGTCAGCTTTAGCATAGATGGATAAGTAATTTTTGCAGCATCATAAAACACATCAGAAACACATTCAGAAATTAATACTGGAACGAACTGCTCTTCTCTTCTATAACACATTGGACTGAAGATGGCCTGAACTTTCCTTGCAAGTTTTCTGATGTACCCATAATCTGAGTTCCTTCACCTCTCCTTAAAGCCATGAGCAGTAAATCAAAGAGTCTTCTGGCCTTCCTTTCTCAGGAGCTTGTCCAACATAGTACAACTATTTCATCATCAAATCCAGACTTTCAGGTCCTGAAAGATATTGCACTTAATGGGGACATGATACACTAAGAAATTAATTCATGGTTTCTACACATTCATTAAGGGAGCAATAAAACAGCTGTATTCAATTACTTAAACTGTTGAACAGTGAGGCAGAAGGAAGCAACTTAAACCCATGTTTAGAAACATGAAGTCTGCTCAACAGATCAATTAGGGAGATGAATTTACAGCTGACAATATCATCATAACAGGGGTTATTTAGCTCCTGTTAACAGCTCAGAAGCTCTAGCACATCGAAGTATGAGGCAGAGCTTTCTTCCTAACTTCTCCACTGACTGACATTCAGCAAATCAATGCAACTCTTTGCCAACTCATCCAGCTGTTTGGCACAAGTGTGACCCCCTTCATTAGAGGTGACTCTGCTAAGATAATATTGCAGTCAGAATCAGGGGTTTGGAATTGCCATTGCCTCTTGCAGAGAAAGGAAAGAGTCTTTGCATGAAAGAAAACAGCATAGCCATACACTTAAACCGGGGCAAAGAGCTTCCACTAAACACCAGGTTTCATGAAATAAAAGCATTAAAACAAAAGGGTGTATCTACTCCACACAATTTCAAAGATCAGAAGTCTTCCCACACTGCTTTATTGAATGCTTAGAACCAGACTGATATATTTAACAAAAAATCAATGGGAAAAATAAAGGACTGCCTGTCTGACTCAGAGGAAGAATTTCATTCATGGGATAAAAGACCTTAATGAGGCAATTCAGCATTCAAAGGGAGCTATTAGCAGAGAAGGAATGAAGTGGTTGTGTAACAAAATTATGAGCACTGAGTGCAGATGGAGGAAATGGTGTTTTGTAAATTCAGAATCCGGGAATTTTTTTTTAATCTTTAAATACTTCATACAGATATGCTGTCTGCAATAGTTAGCATGATTTAGGGTCTCATTCATGGCCATTTTTTTCCCCAGATGGGGCACCTGCAAAAATACACTTGAAGCCAGTAGAAGCACTGGCACACAATTACAGATCACTTATTCATACGGGCATGCCCAGTACTTCCTCTTGTAAGAGTCAACACTTTTGAGACTCCAGTGCTTCCCCCAGAAAAATAAACAGCTGAAAGAGCCTGTGGACTGACACAGCTATTATTTGTACCTCCATCTGGACAAGAAATTCTGCCTGGTGCTCATGTTTTTAGCTTGAGGGTGGAGATCAGGATAGGGACTGAGCAGGGCAGAAGTCTGTCCTACCAACAAGCTCCAGCTGGTTGCAGATTTACAGGGCTTTGCCTGACTGGAGAGAGCTTGGTGCCCACAGCCAGCCTGACCACAGGTGAGGCAGCCTGGCTGCCACTTCCAGCTCTGCCACATCCTTGTCTTACTAATCCAACTAAAATCAGGACCCACATCCACCTTCTGCTCCACCCACCTCAACTCCTGAGCAGAAGACCCACAAGAACACGGCACAGCTCTGCTAAGTGTGAGCCAGATTGAGTTTTACTGGGAAGCAATTAAACAGGGAAGGAACAGCCTTGGTCTACCATCTGCTAGAGCTTGGAAAACACACCTTGTCAGGCTCAAATCTCCACATTTACTTGGGCAGCCAACAAACTGCAAGCAATGTATGGTCTAGGCACAGCTACTCGAAAGGTCTATGCACAGGATCACACTCTTCTCCCACATCATGAGTTTAAAAACCTCCCCCAGACCCTCCCCTGCCCTCCACTGCAGACTGTGGCCACTACACAAGTTCACACCCCCCCCCCCCCCACTCTGCTTCTGGCTTTTGTTACAACACCAGCATATTTAGCACAGCTCCTTATCTTACATTGTCTTCTGCATCCTTCTGCTTGATGATTTCTGTAGGATTTGCAGCTATTCAAACATTTTGCAGGAATTCAACACAAACCATTTTTTCCTAAACATTAGAACACAAGCTTTTATGGTTGAGAAAACTGGAAGTCCAGCTTTCATCTCCCTCATTATAGAAACCCCAGTAGATCTTAGCTGCCTACTAGATTCTAAGGCTTATAGCCAGACTCAATGCCAAATTAAATTACGAAACTTCTTATTAAATGAATTAAAACTCTGTGGGTGACACTGTATAGATGATTGAAACATCTGGATTAATAAGTCCCCCAGATCAGTGTGGAAAAAATGGTTGCTAGAACAGATAGAGAAAATGGGATGTACCAAGAGGACAGCAAGGGGACAGGCTGCTGGAAGAGACAATTAAGAAGGCAATTAAGAAATACCCCCTAAGCTGTAAGAAGAGGAGGCAGCAGAATTTCTGTGTTTCAGAATCAGGATCAGACTTTGGCATTTTTCTTTAGGTTGGTACTAAGAGATCTGAAGCAGGGAGATGGTTTTGGGAACTTAAAAATACACAGCAACCCCCCCCACCAAAAAAAAAAAAAACAAAAACAAAAAAAACCAAAACACTAAAAAACCCACTGAAAAAACAAAACCCACAAACTATACAAACTTCCCCCCTCTCAAAACTGCTCAACAACCCCCACGTATTTTTCTTCTCTGCAGCTGGGTAGCCGTGCCCCTTTACAGATGCTTGGCAGTTTATTCCATGGCCCAGCGGATGCCCTGTGTGGAGTACTGGATGACAAATCACATCTTGAGATCAGGTTGTGTGAATTTCAATTATTCTCTTAGGATGACAACTGCTGTATGACTGCATTTATTGTTTGGGCTCAGCTTCGAGGTTTTTTGATCTGCAGAAATTTTGCTTCTGGTGATGATTTATTCTGATTTTTCTCTTTTTAATCATAGCTATGCAAATGTTGTATGGCTATGGAGTGAAAGAAAAGTCCTTTCAAAGAAAAATAACTGGTTACAAGACAAAAAACAAAGTGTGGGCATTCACAGTGGAGCGAGATCATCAGCTGATTTCCTCAGGGAACTGTGCTGAGATTCATTTCACTCATAAATAAATGGCAAAAGGTGAGAAAGTTTTCTGCTGATAAAAAATTATTCAAGACAGTAAGAATGAGGGCAGACTAGGCAGAATTGCTAGGGGGCCATGCAAAATTTAGCGATAGGGCAATATGAGAAAGAATGACAATTTAGGCAATAATGCACATGGGAAAAAAACAGTCTTAACTTCACATAGGAAACTATGGACTGAAACCTAACAATTATCATTAGCATATTCTAATTTTAGGTCCATTTAAACATCAGCTCAACAAGAGTCAAAATAGCAAAAATAAAACAGAAGAAAATAAAATACATGTTATTAATAACAAAGGAACAACACAGAAAATCAATTATGTGATTGTATGAATCTCTGTCTCTTCCACATCTTCAATATAGCCTGTAGTTCTTGTTCCCTCATCTGAGGAAGGCTGGATTACAACCAAAATAATTCAGAAAAAGGCAACTACAATGACCTCAGCTACAGAACAGCTTCCACATGTGGAAGGATTTTCCTGTGCTCTTTATGATTTGGAAAGAGGTTATTTTAGTGGAAGTAGGACATTGATCCACTAAACAAAAGTGGCCAGGATCAAACAGACAGGTGTCAATTACTCACCATCTCTTCTAATACAAAATGTAAGGCCATAAAATGAAAGGAGAAGGAGGCTAGGCTCAAGGTGAGGTAAAGGAGATGGTTCTTAATGCAACAGGTGGTCAGCCTGTGGAAAGCCTTGCCAAGGAATATTTTTGTTCCAAATAATTTTAAGGGGTTCAAGAAAACACCAGACACTTTGAGAGATGTACTGAAGAGAAAAAGGATGTGAAAAAATAATAAAGGTGGCAGAAAATCTTACATTTGCTTGTCTTTCAACCATCTGACAGTGGGTACTTTTGGCAGAGGATCCTGGGGCAGGTGACCCTTGCTCTGAAGCTGTGTGGTTCTGCTGTCTTGCATCTCTGCCCTTTTGTCCTGTACTCCTGCTGGGTGACACAGTACACACAGGCTGTTTGCTTTGGGGTGGATCAAATGTCCTATTTTTATACATGCTAATGAATAAAAATTGAAATTTTTTCAAAAGCTCATCTTCCCCCACTGTGCGGGCTGCAGCACAGACCCAGGAGGGACTTTATCTCATGCTTGAAATGTCTGGCAAACTATTTTGCACAAAGCTGACAATAATGAATCCAGCAACTAATTTTCCTGAGAAACAGGAGCTCACCATTTCTTTGTCCAGTAGGAAATTCATGGATAAAATGTTCAGCTTTGCAAGAGAACCAGACTTCAAAATGAAAGGATTTCTACTTAGATATAAAAGCCATCTGAGTCAATAGGCACAAAGCCTTTTAACTCTTCCACTGCAGGTGTCCCTGAAGAAGTTTTACCTCACCCTCTAGTACTTCCTTGGTAGAAGAATCACCCATTCTGCTTCCTCAGGGATATGAATAAATCCTTTACCTGTGAGGAAGCTGGACATTCACAGAGATGCCACACAGATTTTCAAGACTAAATAACATGAAAATTATGCATAAAGCAGAGTCAGTGCCAGTTTTCAAGCTCTCTCTTTGAGTGTGAAAGGGCTGCTATTGGAAAGAAATAATTGACTGAACAGCAGTGAGGCAACTTTCAGAAGGGTTCTGCAAGGCAAAATTAAATTGAAAATGTTGGCAGAGCTTCATTTGGATATGGCTCTATCAGAATTCATCAAATAAAATATGTCTTACCTTCTCCTTCAAGCTCTAACTGTGCCTGGCCTGACAGGGAATTAGTGAGACATTTCTATCTGCTGACTTATATATTACTGAAACAGTCTTGTTATAATTTTTGGAATGTTCACAGTTTTAGACATTTTCTGACTTAAATTCAGTGACAGTCCTGCAAAACCATTCAGAACCAAATGGCCATAATATGTTCTGCAGACACACAAAATACCCTGAGGAGAGAGTTAATAGGAATGAACATAACAAGGCTTTTTGAGGAGAATGAGATGCGGTATATATTTTATCTTAGCAGATTTTAACTAACTTCTGAAGGTTCTTTATGTGGAAAGGTTTTTCTGTTTAGGTGAAAAGTCTAGTTGGATTCAAAAGGACACTCTAATTTTGTTCTCCTCCTCTAAGAAGAGTATTGATATATTTGTTCTCTGATATTTTGGGGGTTTTTGCTCTCTTCTGCCCTAGCAGAGATCCTCTAGATTCAGGATAATCTCCACTAGCAAAGGCTGCTGCAGAAAAGAGGGACTAGAGTACTTAGATTTTGAACAAAGATTAGGATGGCCTTCTTTTCAGGTCTCTGTTTCTATTTTCACACCACTCTTTTCATTTGTATGGTTCAGCATCACTAAGAACCTGATTGTCAGGGAAACAAGTGAAATAGATCTACAAATAAAGGGTCCAAGGAAAGGCAGAACTGTCAAAATACAGCACCACACCTATCCACAACAGGAGTCCAGCAGAGTCTTCAGTCCCTTCCAACCCAAGGAAGATCTAGGGACCCCCAATGATGTTTCACAAAGACCAAAGCCACCCTTGTCAGAAACACCGTGGTCCCAGACCAGTGCTGAAATAACACCTTTCTGAAGTTTAGCACATCTTTATGACTAAATCCTCTGGGACATTTAAAAGCCATTTTTGAAACATTCCTCTTTTCTCCCTTTTTATAGAAGACAATAACACGTGAACAGGTGTGAGAATGCCACAGGGATCCAGAACACTCCATCAAGTTAATGTGGCCATGCAGGAGTCACACTGAGCAGGGCCACTGGGAATTCTCACTTAAGACAAGTTGGATGTCTCTTTTAAGCTCATTTGTAAGATGCACTGCAGAAAGTTTCAGTATCTACTTTATATCTTGCATTTTAATCAGTCTTTTCACAGATGTGCCCATAGCCTGACTTCAAAATCAAATCCAGGGAAATTCAGGATGCTCAGGAGTGCTGCCTGTGTGTTTTACTTACTCCTCTACCCGCCTTGCATCATATGAGCTGTGCTGTTCATGGCCATCATCATTCAACCATGCAACCTAAACCAATGTGGCTATTCATAGCCACATTGGTTTAGGTTGCATGGTTTTAGGTTCATGCTCCAAGTACTTCTTGCACCACCACACTTTGGGAAATGCTGACAAGAAACAAGAAGCTGCAGGCTTCAGTCTTGGATGTGTGATCTGCCAAGTGGGTTTCACAGAGTTTTTTTCATGCATGTAATACTATAAAAGTATACACTTCTTAGTTCAGTCAATGATTTTAACATCCTGGCCCCAGGAGGCTTCCAAAGTGAAAATACTGAAGTTCAAAGTAAATATCTCTATTAGAAATCTTCTGAGCAGGCAGCAAGGATGCCTTGTGCTGGACACCCAGTGCTGTTCACGCAAATACAGGAGTGAAACAGAGAGAAAATCCATTCTCTGAACTGGCCTGTGTACTCTAGGGTCTGACTGTACCCAAGCAAATCCCTCCTTTGAAAGGTGGATCATTTTGACACTACAAGAGAAAGGATATTATATTCCAAGTCTTATACTCCCTATATTCCTTCAGGAAGGGCAGCCTCCTTTCACTGATCATGTCCATGACTCACAGTATAAGGCAATCCCAGCTGTTAAATAAACCTCAACATGCCAAGTTTACCATGCTGAGATCTTTTCTCAGCACATTCTTGTCTCTGCCACACTAGCTGGCACAAAAGAAACTTAGATACAAAAAGGGTGTGAGGAAGGGAAAACCCTCAATAGAATTATTTCCAGTTATATACTAGGGAGAATACATGCAAACTTTAGTTTTGTGCAGGAACTACATCTCAGGAGGAGCAGCATCCTGAGTCTTGCACCAAGTGTGTTTTATCCAACTCCAGTTAAAATGCTGGGATTTTATCACCCACTGAACTCAATGCTTCAGGCAAAACCTCTCATGAGGCTGCAAAATAAATCCAATAGGTGAATGATATATTGCAAAACTCCTTCACGGATCTTTTCACAGTCATGGCTACCCATGTCTTGGACTGTGAAAAGTTGCTGTATTTTTTCTGTGATCAGCTGCCAGTCAGGTGGATGAAAAATGAAACTTATCAGCACATTAACACAAATTATTTCTCAAATTCCGCAGGTGGTTGTGAAGAATTTGAACCTACTCACACATCTATTCTAGACCATTTGAAAAAGTGGATGACTTCTCCTCCATCCATGATGGGTGACTGCAGTAGTACTACAGAATTACTTTGCTCCAGAGAAGCTGTTTCCTACTTTGCACATTCTGAGCTTCTCAAATGGTTTCACTGCTCAATGTGATAGATGAAGAACTCAAGAACTCATCATTTGGGAATAGTTTATAAGGACAATTTTTATTTTAGGAACAAACCTTAGAAATTTAATGATAGATTTGTAGTTTCAATTGTTAACTTCTTTTGAGCGCTTCCCGGTAATTTTGTATTTCCACATATTTTCTTCCATTTTTCAGAGCATAGTTATTAGGCATCATAGTAATAAATGGATGATTACTTGTACAGGGAGGGGAAGGACATCACTTAAATGCCAGTCCTGAAACTACACTGTGACTCTAGGAGGGAAGTGTCTCAGGTAATTCCTCCTCAGCAACACGCTAGGAAAAGAAACCAGACCATATTAAAAAACTATGTCAGTACACTTCCTTAAATTAGGTTCTACACATGCTGAACATGTTTCCAGCCAGTCCTTCTCCACTGGTGGTATATGTGGGATTCACCTGAATCCACAGTCCCCTTCTGCACAGAGAGTTTCCCTCTCAGCCCAGGGTAAGGGCAGCACACCTGCAAGTCCTGGCAAGCACAGTGCAATAAATGAAAGCAGGCAACCACCGGAAAGTTAGTCTGTCCTTTCTCATTAATTAAAGGAAGATACCAGAATAAGTGATAGGAGAAAAAGCAACGCAGATTTTAAAAAAACCATCAGGACTGAAGGTGACAAAGTCAATAGTAATTAAGCAAACGATCTTTGCTCTGAATTGCTATTTCCTTCACTGAGTACAAGCTTTTAGCTTATAAACCCTTCTCCAGCAGCCTGATAACAGAATAGCAGACTCCAGGTACTGCAGCTGGCCTTGCCATGGTTAAGCTGGAGGCCCTGTCAAGCAGTTTGGTGTAGTAATAGAACATCCTGACTGTACCTGTGGAAACAACACAACGGCCCAGCCATGCGCTGCAGCTGTAGGCAGAGAATTTATACCAATGGGTCAGGTCATGAGTAAGTTAGAAGCAGGGCTTGTTCCTACTGTTGTTTTATGGCCACATTGGTTGGTTCATTTAACGGTTGTATATAGGACTCCTTTGTCAGTCTCTCAACCCTATCTATTTCACTCATTCTGACCAAGTTTTCACTATTTTGGCAGCTGTTAAAAACTACAAGGTGCTGATGAGAAGGAGAGAAGCCAAGCCTGCACTGACTATCCCATCTGCTTCCTGCAAGCAAGATGAATGAGAAGCACCTACAGTATTTTCAGCATGGAATATTTATCACTCGACTGGCACTATCAGAGGCAGCCTGAAAGGTTTCCTGCATCTGAAAGTGTAATATAATACAGTGAAGGATATTGAATGACAAAGAAGTGCAAGACTGGATTCCACACTTGCAAGGCATCTGCTGCTTTCACAAAGCACAGACACGGCTCTTCAGGTTTTGTTTTGCACTGATACATTGGCATTTCACCCTTATTTATGAGTTGAGTTTCTTCTCATACGGGGTACTATGAAGGGAAAAATTACACCAGCTTTTTTAAATAAAAAGTCCAGCAAAATAAGGCAAGTCAAATTCTGAATTATTGATTAACAGATTCAACTCTACAGCTTGCACAGGTGTTTCAGAATCCAGACCTCTCACTTACATCCACAGATGTCCTTACTTTAAACGTCATTTGAACAGCTGACAAAGAGCTCAGAGGAGAAGAGTGAGGCAAACTTTGGAATATAAGATTAAAGGACTTAAATTTGACTTCCCAAATGACTCAGACAAGCTCTTTACTGCACATTCACAGTTCCAAATGAAGGCCTTTTTGTACAAAAGCAAATGATTAATATTTTTGAGAAGCTGGCCATCAGATTAGTTAGGAGGCTCTGTAAGAATAAAGAATGGTTGAGCTGCAAATTCAACTCTATGTCCATGTACAAACCTTTCCTAGAGTTCAGCAACACCCAGTTTCAGGACCAGGCACTTGTTTCTTCCCATCAAAAGAGGCATCTGTTCCATCCTTTCGATTTCAAACTGGTACAAAAATTTAAGGATCTCATATCTAGTGCTTTTATTTAGGCAAAACCACAGCTCTGAAGAAAAACAACAGCATTCTTCCCCTGGCAAAACTATTCCAGATCTGTATTAAAGACAGCAAAGAAACTATTTTGGTTAACATTTAATGACTTCTTCAGGCTACAGGGACTGCTAAAGAAATTGCATTTTATTTTATTGCTGCAGCAAAGGAGGAGTAATGCAAGTAGAGTCTGTAAATATCCATCTTTAGCAAAGCTGTCCAGCACATGGAAGTGGTGCATCAGATTGCATTAATGAGAGTGTAATGTATGAATCAAGAGAGATCATTCAGTGGTGTTCTAGCCTCATTAGGACATCACATTTCATTTTGACAGTAAGAAATAACTGAAGAGCAACAAAACATGCTGGGAGGATGGTTTCATTGTGGATTATACATTGGCTGCCATACTGGGAACTCCCTGGCTGAACATTTTATGTACTCCCAAACACACAGGACATCTTACCCTTGCTGTGCAGGGCTCAGTAAACAGTTCTGCTGTAAGCCATGAGAATTATCAGAACAAGGAGAAATTCCCTGTGACCCTGTAAATTTCTGCAGAGATGATAATTTTGACACTTGGGTCCAAAACTCTTCCAGACAACAAGCACATGGGTGGCACTGAGCACTGGCACAAGGCAAATGAGATTCACTTTTATTCACTTCCCACAGCATAGAAGAAGGAATCAGAAATTTCCCAGAGTATTTTTCCAGACAACCAAATTTGAAAAGCAGTCAAGTGTGAAGCAAGTCATGCTAAACACAAAGCTACTCCAATAACAATGCACTCTCCATTGCCTTTAACTTCACTGGAGTCCCACAGAATTTAGCAATAATCAAATTGTTTAAAAGCAATCAGTCAGCAGAATGTCCAAACCCTTTTGACTACAAAACACTCACCTGTATTTTGTCAGGGAGACCTGAAAAAATCGCAACTAAAACCAGCATCACTGTGCAGATCCCATAATTCTGAAAACTGAACCATCCATCAAGATATAAAATAAGACACAAAACAGGAGAGACAGTTTCATAAATCCATTCACAGCATTGCCTGAAGAATGGGGGGAACAATGTCAGCACTTGTTGAGTTGGATATAACAGCTATGAGAAACTGGCCACAGATAAAACCAGAAGTGGACAACCAAATTAATATTAAATGGGGAAAGTGTCCAGTGCCTTTTACCTTGCAGCTCTTTATGATGGTGTAAAAACAGGAGAAAAGGTTACACTGAGACTGGCATGGCTTTGATAGCCAGCTATCACAGGCCTTCACCTGTTTTAGACCAGGATGAAGGGCAAGTGAGCTGGAGTATGCCTTCAGAGCTGAACAGGAAGACAGAAGAATTGGTATCTGAATCTTCTGTGATGTATTTGAATGTCTTTCAGAGTTTCCCCTCCTCATTTTTAGGTTTTCATTAAATCTTGATGACTCAATGTGTCAGATTATAGAGTGTCAATTTTGCCTTGGTTTGAAAAATCATATTACACCTCTGTTTCCCATACTGCATTGATTGCTTATAACCCAGCATTTGGCACAGAGGCCAATATCTGCAGCAGGATGCTTTCCTGACTGAAACAAGGATTTTATCCATAATGCAGGCAGGATTAAAAACTGATCTTGCAAGGAACAGCAGGTACTCTTTGCATGTACGTGGAAATGCTTGTAAGAAGATACTCAGCACCAAATAAAGAAATTACAATAAAATACACTATATAGGGGGTTGATGGTAGTTTTTAAAAACACTGTATTCATATCTGAAGTATGAAACATGTTAAGGGAGTGTAAGTAGAATCCAGAGACACAGATGCTAATCCATGCACAATTAAGGATACATAGTGAACACTTCTGCATTTCCAGATGGAGAATTTAGGTACTAAATGGCAGGTCCCAGTCAAGAAACTACACATCTGCAAGTTCACTTGAGGTGAAGAATTTTGCCTGAGGCTGCTCTCACACAAAGGCAGCAAGTAGGTACTATCTGCTTGGCCTCTGAATTCAAAGGGAAAAGATAGTTGAACGAGTCCTTCATCTCTTTGAAATGGCTCAAATTAATTAATGTTTCAACTTACTTCTAGTGCATGATAAGACACATGCAGTGAGGGATGAATTAGACAAGAAAAATGCAAAAGACTAATTAAAACACTGCACTGACGAACAGCAAAGGAAGAGATTATCGAAGCACCACAATCATCTGACAGACCTACATTTTTTTCTCTCTTATTAACAGAAAACCCAAACACTGAGATTTATCAAGTAGTCCAAATCAGCATCATAATTGTTCTCAGACAGCCTCTTAGCCATTAAAAAATGGACAGCTGAAATCTAAGAGAATTAAAGTTTGTTGGGAAAGAACTCATCACTAGCACAGTATGTCCCAAATACCAGTGTTTAACCTGCTCCAGAAATCTTAAGTCCTGTTGCTATCCCCATATGCACACACTCAGGGCACACACTCCAAAAAATCCCTTGGGCCAGTTCACCCAGAAAAGAGTTTCTAATAGCCACAAATGAACATCCTGCATCTCCAAGTTCTGTGCTGTTGGGAAGGATCAAAGTTTGACAAGTCTCACAGAAACATATGCTTGGCAGAAAGATTTTTGAATGTAGAATCTGAAGAAGGAATAGAAATGAAAGCAAGTTTTGATATAGAAGAAAAGAATTGCTGAGCCAATCTTACTGGATAACCAAGGAGGCAAAGGGTTTGTTAGTTAGAAGGGGGTTTTTATGACTTACAGCAAAGGATAAACCTACCTCAAACAAGATGTTTTTAGCAAGCAGAAAAATAGCACAAGCAAACAAGCCTGCCGATGTTGCAAGTTGAAAAAGGGTCTCAGAATTTTCCACTGCAAGAAAACTGAAAAACATCTTCTTGCTTAAACTGTAATGTACTAACATTTAGTGATTGGAGAATAGTAACATGAATATGGTAATTATAGTAGTTATGATAAGCTATAGATAAAAGTTAAGGTATAGATTGGTTCTACTGTATTAAGATGCTCAGCAAAGAAAAGTATACAATGCATTAGTAACCTAAACCAAGGGTCTCCAGGCCTGCCTGCAGCTGGAGCTGACAGCTGTAGGCACAGGCTCTGTCACCCACGACCCTGGACTGCTTGGGTAACGTCTTGGATGTAATAAACTGCATTTTGAAGAGCTGCCTGGAGTCCCACATCTCTCATTCAGGCTTTTACTCTGTGCTTCTTTGCAAGAGAGTTTAATTACTTTCTATGCATTACTGAATTCAGGAGGAAAAAAAAATGTAAAAGGTGAGGGGGACACACAAAATAAACCAAAGCAAACCCACTAAAAAAAAACCGAACATTTTTTTGTTGTTAACAAAGACACAGAACCTACAGTTGCAGCTCCCTGGAGTTTGTCCTGGATGTGCCCCCTGGCAGCTCCCACCACTTGGGCTGTGCTGAAACAGCTCATGGAAGTGGCTCACTCCCTTTCTTAAAGCTCACAACTTGCAGTTCATTTTTACCTTCCTCAAGCTGCCCACCTCCTCACACACATCCAGCTGCACTACTTTCCTTGAAATCTTACTTGCTTTTGTTTTCCATCACTGTTTACTCTGGGTTTAACTTTACACACCTGCCTGGGCACCTCTGATGCAGCCATCAGCTCTCACACTCCTTTTGTTCTCTGCTGGATCAGGCCCTATAGTCCTGAAGCTGAAAAATGTGTGAGTGAAACATGATCAGACTGATGAACTGTTCAGATTTCTCCAGAATTTTGGCAATGGGTCTGCACTCCCCAGTGTACTGGACAAGAAAGCTACATGTTCTGCTTATATCTTCACTCTGTAGCTAGCATGACATCAGCTCCCTTTAATCCATTAGCAAGCCTGTCAACAGTGATGTGCAGGTCCTACTAGATAGTTACAGCCAGTGCACCAGTATTTAATAGAAATTAAAATTTATCACCCTTTCCACTAGCACCACCTCACTTAGAAATAAAATTTTACAATGCCAATTGTGGGAGCATCACTAAAATCCCTCCTTCCTGACCTTGAGATTTTATCATAAGACAGCAAAACCAACCTCTGAGAAAAGTTAGGAATAATTAACATATACTTCTGTGGTGAGGGTCTCCATGAATAATGCACATAAAGCACAGACACACCCTCTCCACTAATACCAGCTTAATCTTTAATGAATTCTTTGGTTTTAGCAGAATTCCTTGATATTATTAATAAAGGTTTATTTTTATTGTAGCATGTTCTCCAGCCTCCACATCACATCCAGGACACTAAAAACACATAAGAGTAGCCTTGACAAACATGTTCTTTGAGATGGCCCCTGTCTGCCCTGAGGCATGACTAAGGTAAATAGTGTGGAAGGAATGCATTACTCTCACATTAACTCTAAGCAATAAGGGTCTGACTTCTACTTACTTTTATGGAAATTAGATGCAAAATTATTCATTTGGGGTCATGCCATCTTTCAAGATCCATATTATATCTATCAAAAACATGTGACAAAAATATACCAAATCAATGTGCATCTTTCCCTTTGTTAAACAGCAGGGAAATAAGACACTGAATAGATCCATTAATTTGCAAAACTTTGCAAATTGGAGATTTTTTAAGCTCTTCCCAAAAGCCTTTCCTCCTCAGAATCCTATGGATATTCTCTATAGG
This sequence comes from Melospiza georgiana, assembly GCF_028018845.1. Classification (NCBI taxonomy): domain Eukaryota; kingdom Metazoa; phylum Chordata; class Aves; order Passeriformes; family Passerellidae; genus Melospiza; species Melospiza georgiana. The sequence goes on along the minus strand of NC_080432.1, from coordinate 31,439,725 downwards.
AGTCTCTGCCAGAGGTGGTCTGTGTAGCACTGCTGCTTCTCCATCCCGTAGGGTGGTTTCTGTCCTTAGCCACACCTTACCAACCCACGGTCACTGTTTACTAGGGCTGCTGGGGCCACACAGCACTGTAAGCGACCCTGGTGCTCTCTCCTACCCTCCCTGGGGCATTCTCCTTGCATCTGAAATAAAACAGAATAATTTCCCATACCTGTCACTCTGCTGCCCACAGTTTGGGTATTTTTCGGTATACCCTTTGTGATGTCTTCACTCTTGAATGACAAGATCAGGACTCCACCACTCCACCATTCCCACTTGTCTCCTAGATTAAGTTTACTTAGACTTGATAATTTGATAATTGCATATGTGCTTGTTTTAGCCTTTCTTGGGGTACTGTGACCACCTTGTTCTCTGGACACAATTCCTTAAAGTCACCTTTTTCTTTTCCTAAATCCTCTCCAGTGTTTCAAGCCCATCAGAGGCAATCCCAGAGCTCCCAGCCCTCTGGGGAAGCTAGTTATCTACTTCAGCAGCCAAGTCAAAACCACAGGAACACCACTTTATATGTCCACAGTCTTGTTTTGGTCAGGATCACAAAAATCACACAGAATCACAAAAAGGGTTAGGTTGGAAGGGACCACAGTGGGGTCATCTAGCCAAACTTCCCTGCTCCAGCAGGGTCATCCCAGAGCAGATGGCACAGGATTGTGTCCAGGATTTTCAATATCTTCAGTCAGGGAGACTCCACAGCCTCTCCAGACAACCTGTTCCAGTGCATAGTCACCTTCACAGTAAAGAAGTTCTTCCTCATATTCAAATGGAACTTCCTGTGCATCAATTTCTGCCTTTTGCCTCCTGTTCTGTTGCTTGGTAAGAGAACACCCTGGATCCTTCCTCTTGGCACCCTCCCTTCAGATACTGACAGACATTTATGAGGTCCCCTCTCCATCGTCTCTTTTCGAGGTAGAACAGGCCCAGCTCCCTCAGCCTTTCCTCAGAAGGGAGAAGCTCCAGTCCCTTGATCTCTTCATAGCCCTCCACTGAACCTGCTCCAGCAGCTCCACATCTCTCTCGTACTGAGGAGCCCAGAATTGGACACAGCACTCAAGATGTACGCCACCTGGCCTGAGCAGAGGCAGAATCACTTCCCTCAACCTCCTGGCAATGCTCTTCTTAATGTACCCCAGGACACCTTTGTCCTTCTTGGCCACCTGGGCACTGCTGGCTCTTGTTGTCCACCAGGACTGCCAGGTCCTTCTCCCCAGAGCTGCTCCCAAGCAAGTCAGCCCCCAGCTTGTGCTGGTGCCTGGGGTTGTTCCTCCACAGCTGCAGGACCCTGAATTTGCCTCTGTTGAATTTCAGCACCTGCTCCACTGCTTCAGACACCAATCTCACACAGTATCACCTCTCATCCATTTTCTGATAAAGAGAATAGAAGAGACTTCATGTCTAGTTCTTCATTTTGATTTGTATGGTCATCTCACTGCTCAGTACAGCAATTACTTCCCCTGATTCCTTGCTTAGGCAAAAGTCTCTTTCAGGAGTTACAGCTCTACATGCATCACTTAAATAAATGCACTCTCAAACCACAAGAACTATGTTACAATCTTAAATAATGCATTGATCTAAGCAATAAAGCATATAAAGTATGTTGACAATTTTCAGTGCAAACATGGGCCTAGCACCATAAAGACATCTTTTCTTTATATGATTTATAGCATAAGAATACTGTCTCTTAACAACATTTTACAGGACTAATCCCAAACTGGTCATCTGAAGAAAAATCATCAAGCAGCTGATCATTTTTATTTTGTTGCTGAGTCAAAGAACAACCCACCAAAATCAAAATTAAGAGAGTTCAAGCCATCAATGCTGAACATTTTTAAGAATAAAGCAGTTTGAAACCTGCATTGACTAGCTAAACCTCTGGTACTAAAGATAAAAATAAATTTTCTCCAACTCTAAGTGCATTGGGTTACATCTGGAAAAACTGAGACTGGAATGTCCTTAAAGTAAAATCACAGACACTCGCCATTCCAATCCCAAAACCAGTTCCTATTTCATAAAATCAGAGACTTGCCTCCTAAATACAGATAATTATTCTCAGGAATAACTAAAGAAGTGGCCTGCAAGTTAAAATGGGAAATGCTATTTCAAATTTAGGAGAGACAAGCTCATAAGATAGCATTAGCTTCATTATTCTGCTTCAAATGTTTTTTTGCTGGTTGAGACAAATGATTCTAGTCTACATATTAACAACATAATAAACTGCAACAGCATTTTACATTGTGTTCTTCACATTCTGTGTGACTGAGAGTCAAAGGTACCAAGACCAGAAGGAAGAGAGGGACTTTGATCTCAGGACTTTCAGCACATTAACCTGTTCCCACTGACAAAGGATAGCAGTGTTTCCCACCTCCCCAGAGCTGACTTTACACCTCTTTCCTTGTGCATGGGATTGTCCTCAGCTGTCTTGACTCAAGCTTCCCCCTAGCTCCTAAGCTGAGACAGGTCTTGCCTATCAGGAGTGCCTTGACTATCCCTTGCCATTCCCAGGAGTGACATCCTGCACTTCCCTGGCACACTGCTTAACATTATACACTGCCCATGATGACCAATAGATTGCATTTTCTGTTAGGTATTACTTTGAAATACAGGAGATCTCTAGGTTTGGAAAATATATCAGTCTAATTCAGCTACTGCCCAAGAAACAAACCATACAGTACCCATCTTTTACTTTCAGTAGCCTCAAAATTCTCCCTGACCACAGTTCTCAAAGGATGCTGCTACAGACAAATTTCCAGAATGCACACTGGGGACAAGTGGAGCACACTGCAAAAACCCATGTGTTATTTTTATTATCAGAATTGATAAAATCTCACTGCTACTTTTATAGTAGACTGCTAGTAAACTGTTAAAGCCATTTAAAAAAAAAAAACAAAACAGTGACACAGCTGTGTGTCAGTGCTGGGGCACTGTGGGAACTCAGCACATTGCTCCGGATGTCCAGAGTTGCTGAGAACCCTCTTGGGGGGCTCAGAAGACCTGGAATGTTGCCCGAAGCACCTGGTGGCTTGACTTTGATCCATCTAGGGATGTGCCACCTGTGTATGAGGACAAGAGAGACACTCAGGTTTGAATGGCGCAGGAATGATATATTTACAGGGTGAAAATGTAGATTTTAGGGTTTTTGGTATAAAGGGTAATGGGGACAAGATGGAAGAATCAGGGCGTGTCTCGTCCTTCTTCTTTCTTCTTCATGCCATCCATTTTCTGTGATGATGTTGGCACCTGGGGATTGGTTTAGAGTAAAAGTGCACTTTCTAACATAGGTGATAGGGATCGGGACATAAAAGTAAATATGATATACATAGTTTGTATATCATACAACGACGCCGCCTCGGAGGGGGTCAGAGTGCCCTTGGCTGCCTTGCTGGGCAGAAGGAAAAACTTTGTAGATAAGAAATAATAAGCAATCTGAAAATTGAAAACTGAAGAGTCCAGTCTCATCCTTCAAAGCTCGGGTTGCTCAGAACCATCCCACACACCTCGGGGCAGAGACAGAGGTGCAAGCAAGCACACTGCTACTCTGGTCAAAAGAAAGCTCACTGCAAAATAGCATCCTACAGACTTATCTGCCAAGCTACAAATATTTCTTTAACAGCTATCCCTGAACTTTTTCTAGTATATTGAACCTTTGGATGGGGCTGCTCCTAAAAATATTGGCCAATGACTTCTTCTAGCACCTTCTTTTATGTAAATGCCATTGAGCAAAGAGACAGATGCTTTACCAGGCACAATATTGTCTTTTTAAAGGCACGTAGATCTGTTTCTGCATTTCCAATGTGCTTTGTAGATTAAGGACAGAAAATGCCATTTGCTAATCTGCTTCTGCTGCACGCAAAGAACTGCTGCCTGGGCTGCTTCTGATGGTTTGGGGTTACAGCCTTTCAGTGCTGCTTGGGAAAAATATGCGATGCATGTCATAAAATCACTTCCACTGAGTTGTTAGTAGCTTATCCCACAGTGCTGCTGTCTGCCAGGAGGTTTCCTGCTCACCCACAGCCACTGAAATGGTTCTCCAGTTACATAGAGCGTGATAACCTAACCAGCTGTAATGGTTTGACCAGACTCTGGTATTTAGCAATGCTGCCATGTGCCCAGCACCTGCTGTGCTGCCAGAAGCAAGTGCTTACACAATTCCCCTCTCTTCTTAGGCTTGTCCTTTTGGTCTGGAAGACAATGAGGTGAGAAGGTACAAAATCTCAGTGCTGGCAGCGCTGTCTGCAGGCAGTCACCCATTTGTGAGGGAGCACATGGCTATATACACAGTCTGGAAGAACAACACAAGCCTTGACCAACCTGCACAAGGCTTGGGAGAACCTGGTCTTTGGCACAACTCATACCAAGTCGACACAGCTAACAAAACACATAGCACTGCCTTATGACAGTCAAGCAGAAGCAGCAAATGGCAGCAGAAGGGACATAAGTGTGATTGCCATTTATTTTACACAAAAAGTTCAAATAATATTCCAAGGAGTACTCACATTCTCATCTTAGGCCTTTTATTTCTTAATGAGAAGTAAATCAATCCATCAACCCATCTCAAGCTTCTGGTCATCATCAAGAAGTAAAAGAGGAAGAAAAAATAGAACGCAGTTATGAATACTCGAGAAATTTAACCAGACCACCTGTATCTGAAAATGGGATGGGCAGAGAGGGAGGATTATTTTTCTCATTAGTGATCACCTGAAAAACCAGGCCTTTGAATTGTCTCCTGCTAAGTATCACACATCACTACTTCAAAAATCTTGACCTAAAAAGCAAATATGTATTTTTAAATAATTAATAGCATTCTCGAAATGGAATTTTCCAGCCCCAAACAAGATGTGCAGCTGAGCTCCCCTGAGAAGAGATATTTATAATAGAAACACTGACACAACTGAAATCATGATGCACTGAGTAGTATTAAAGCTCAGCACATGCTTAGTCATCTCATTCTTCTTACCAAATTGGACCTGGTCCAACAAAACTCTCACTGCACTTCACTTGTTTGCTTGGCCTCAGTTTAAACGTCCCCCGAGCTTACAAAAGCACATTGCTAGGCCAAGTGTTTTCAAAGTCTAACATTAATAAACCCCACAATTTGATACATACACAAAGAACAGTGCCTGCACCCAGCAAAAAGGGCTGTGCTCCAATAGCTTCTGCCATAATGTTGGTACAGGGATTTGGGAATCTTCCTCCATGTCTAAATGACTTCAGAAGCAAGGCAAGATCCCTCAGCCTAGCCACCAACTGCTCTGCTTTTTCCCTCTTGTGGCTTCTGTTTGGCTCATGCCTGCATTTCCAAAAGAAGTTAATACCATCCTTTTGGTAAATTACCCTTACATATTTAGGGCCAAAACCTGTCTATAGCTATACCATCTATAGCTGTATCATCTATAGGTATATCTATGTGTGTGTATGCATACATATATGGCATTTTTACAGTGTCAAAAACAACACAAACTACGCTTTTGAAGGCCTTGAGGGGTCAGACCCAAACCTGGACAAGATCATTATTTTTTTTCAGCTTTATGTGTTTCAGTAAGATTTTTCCACCCTGCATATGGGAACATGTATAGCCTGTACTTCTACTAATTGAAGTTGTTTTTGAAACTGGATCTCCTACCTAAATTTTCTGCTATCTTGGACAAAGCTGGACTAGAACATCCCTGAAAAGACACAGAATGTGCCATAAAATATATAAACCTATTTTTAAGACACATCAAATGAGCAGAATGACAAAGAAACAGCAAAAATCCACAGACAAGAAAACTACAGGAAATAGCTGAACAAAACCTGTGATTGGTGTAAGATATAGAGATGCATACAAGTGAAACATCTGTATCTTTCCAGGCAACAGGACATTTTCATTGATTTCCATAAGATTAGAAACTCATTCTCTGAATTTTGTCATGACTTACGTACAAGCAAAGAGAAGTCAAGTGGACCTGGTGAAGAAATTTGGACAGTGCAAGAGAGAAAAATTCCACCAAAATTTTACAAACTTTCAGCCAAAAATGAAAATACTCTAACTCAAACTATTAACAACATATATACTTCCTGCATTCAGGAACCAGAGGAGATTCCATCCGACATTAGCGACACCCCCTCATTAAAACATACATCAACTATTTATTGATTCCAGATTCCTCATCCTGCTCTGAAATAGGGATTAAGCCTTTGGGTCAGTCAGCCTTTGCCATGATGAACCATGTTTTGCTTTGTTGACAAGAACAAGCACATCCTAAGTAACTCATTGTGATTCATTCGTCTCACCTGAGATACAATGGTAATAAAATGGCCATAAAAACTCTCTCCTGAATTACAGTGTTCAGCATTTCAAAGCCTAGGAGCACAGACTCACTCACTCTGACAGAGACTATGAGTTACATAATCTAACCAAAAAAGATCACTGGTTTATAATAATGTATTTCTATAATCTCATTCATTGTAACAGTAACTCTTTAAAGGTTTATCACACTGGCTGCAGGCAAGACATTTCTTGAGCGTCAGAGGAATGGTGGGAGATGAATCAGGGAAATTCTATGTCAGCATCATCTTGAATAATAAAATATATGCTGTAATATTTCCCTGTGGTATCCAGGAGCCAGTAAATAAGGGGGGGAAACCAAACCTTCCTAACATTAGTCTTTAACATAACATTTAAATTCTATTAGCGATGCATGTCGCAGATAAGTAAATAAATAAGCAGAGGATTAACAAAAGCACAGCCAGGCAGGTTTTACAGTGACGTAAGGCCATGATGTTTTATTCATCTGCTGAACAGAGAGAAGTTTGCAGCTACCCAGGGTGAGCTGTTTCAGATGCACAGGGAGGAGGAAGGACAGAATGCAGCACAGGGATGCTGTTAAGCAGCAGGGACACAGGTGTGGAAGTGCAAAAAAGATATTCCTCCTAAATGCTCAGGTGGCTTCACTGTATGTTTATTAATCAAGGCAAGAGCTTTTTTTCAGGCAGAAGAGACAGCTGCTCTGTCAAAAGCAAAATAAGGGACAATCAGGACACTGCTGTTTGTGCCCAATGGCAGGCATGTGCTGCTACTCAGGGATCAAATAGGCAGCACTGGGACCAGCTGCCTTTCAGTATTGTTGGACACTGTTCTCTGAGGTGCTTCCCTTGTTATTTGGCCATGGCAGGATGGAGCAGGATCTAAGCATAGCACTGACCCTGCAATGGATCCTGATAGTGACAAATAAGACTGTCCCATGTGCTGTGGGCTAAGAGAGCTGGATTTACCCTACCTGTACATTATGCATCCTTTCCTGTGACATTTATTTTTACTGAGTCATTTTCCCATGCTTTCTCCAAAATACAGATGCACCATTCAAACTGAGGGAAAATCAAGACATTTCCCAGGTTTGTAACATGGGAAATGAGAGTAGATGTGAGTAGATGTGAGAGCAGCAACCTTCAACCAGACCAGTAAAGCAATAAATGTAATGTGCTACACCACGAGATGGAAGTTTGTGGGTAACTACTACCTACATTTCCTATGGGAAAAATGCTCTTTAAAATACAGAGCATGCTGTAGTGGCAGAAAGCATCACAATTTCTGGGAAGTAACATCATTTCAGAAACGATGGGCAATAAAACATACCACTGGGCTCAAGAGCAGCTTCTAAGTCTCAGCACTTCTGAGAGGCAGGCCATGCAGCAAAAGCAGTCATGGACCTTTGAAGATTCCAAAATTTCAAGTCATAAGCTGAAAAATGCAAATAGTAATAACAAAAAGAGAAATAAGCAAGAAAATAATTGCTGTGAAGGACAGGTAATGGAATGCAAGGAGAAGGTCACTGCTGATTATAGCCGGAACCAAACTCCCTTGTGAACCAAAAGCAATAATTTCTGTAAAATGCAGAAAAAATATCTCTGTCTCAGCTGACCTAATGTTCCACCTCAGTAACCTTCCACTTTGTTTACACTGGCCACATACAGGTGTAATTGCCTGCAGGGACTTATCAGCACAATTTAATACCAAAAAAGAAAAATAATTGACAGAGAAAAAAGCAAATGGTCATGTTGCCTCCAGATGTGTCTACAATCCATATGCATACCCTCCCTGTTCAAGCAGCCAGAGAACGAGCTGTAACAGCAGGAGACCTTGCACTTTTACAGGAGTTCTGCAAACAAAGGAACTAGAATCCAGCTGCTACAGCACCTAAGCAGTACTTCAGGATTTCCTATGGCACCTCAGTACAGAGAAGAAATCAATCAATCAATCAATCAATCCCCTACTTCAGCCAGGGCTGGCAGATTCTGGTTTCATGTACCACCAGCAGGACCCAGGCAACCTAGCCAGTTACCCAGACATTATGTACCTATCTCTCCTCTCTTCCACACTTAAAAGACAGTGTTCTGAATCACTCCTTGCACAGAAGCTATTCCATATCTATGGTAACACTTCCATACCTGCTGCCCTTCTCTGAACATTTTCTACCTTTAATATATCCTTTAGAAATGAGGGCAACAGCACACTGTAATCAAAGCGTGTGTGAATCACAGATATATAGCAACATAGTGACATTTTCAATTTTGCTCTCTGCGCCTTTCCCAATCACTGCAAACATTTGATTTGCCTCTTCAAGTGCTGCTGAGACACAAGTATCCCCAAATCAGTGTCCTGGAAAGTTTTATTCTATGCTGTCCGTAATAGAGTGCACCACAGGCAACTGCAGAAGACAAATGTTATTTTTTCAAAATAGGCATTTTCAGACAGAGAATCCCCTACCTCGCTTTGGTTTTGTGTATTAAGTGGCAATAAACATAATAACTAGAGTATTCCAAGAGCAACAAGGAAAAATACCAGATCACACTCTGCTCTCCAGCCCTGCCCTAAGTTAAAAATTGTGAGGACAAAGGAGTGGTGTGGGAGACGACCATGAGGAAAACAGGGCTGGGATGCCATGAGCGAACACCCTTGTTTAACTCAAGGTGAGGAAGTGAAACAATCTCCCCGCGCTCCCTGCACCTCCATGTAAATGAACTTCTGCCCGTCAGCTGTTGCTCACTCCCCCGGTTCCAGCATGTTCCAGCATATTCCATGTTCCCACTTTCCCATTGCTTCTCGCCAGAACACCGCTCCTCCCTTTCTCTCTTATTGGTTCTGCCTCCAGCTCCTCCCCTGGGCCCTCTCCCCATTGGACTGCTTATACACTGACCCCGCCTACCCTGCCCCACCTATATATCCTAGCCCTTGGGCCGATTGAGGCTTTGCAGCCTCGGGTCCCTTCGCCAGTGGTGGTGTTTGTTCCCTGATCCTCAGTAAACCCTCGTGGATTTTACCAAGTGGAGAGTCCTCTCATCTCTGGTGAGGCAGCTGTTATATCATCTGGGCTCGGGCATCTGGTGGGCTGAGGGGAGTGTCAGCGCAGCGTGAGGCAGAGGCGCTCTCAGGTTAGCTGGCACCCCAGCAGCACCTGCCCGGGGAAGCGCCCCTCAGTGGGGAAGGGAAGGCGCCTGCAGGGTGGTGTGAATAGGCAGCTTTAACTTGCACCACTAGCAAAAGTGAAAGCAAAAATATGAGGCACAGGGGGGCTTTATTGCATGCATTCCACTTGATTGCCCGGTCCTTTCCCCTTCTCTGTTCGCACACCCCCAGTCCCTTACAGGCCCTCGCACCCCAGGCAGGGCAGAGCAGCGCTGTGACACACAGGCAGCATGGGCACGGAGGCACTCTTAGCCAGGGTGAGCTGGCTCCGACCTGGGATGTTCCAGATCTGACATCCAACTTCCTGAAAACAACAAAAATGCTCACACTGCTGTTCCCAAGTCCCCTGACTGTGCTCTGCTGTGTGAAGCACTGCAGACATGACACACTGTGATCCATCAGCAGCATCACAGGGAATTCTCCATATGGGTGAACAGTTAACTGAAAAAGTTTTTACACCACTGCTGTCATCTCCCAAGAATCACAGTCACTAAGGTGTGTGACAATTTCCAGACACACCAATGCTATGTCAAAGCATTTCATGTACAACTTTCCTGACTCAGTACAGTGGGCATTTGGTTCCCTGCAGCTGAGGTGTATGATGGAGTAATCCCAAGTGAGTGCTAAAATTTGGCAATTTTCCTCCAACAATTTTATGAAGGACATAAAGAAGCATCTGACAGGAGGCAAAAAAATCAGTTATCTACTGAAGCATTTCTCCTCAGTGCATGTAAGAGTCAAAAGCAAGAAAGAAGAGGACTCCTGGGTGATTAAGTCCAGGAAGTGAGTGCTGAGAGCAGCGCCAATAGGATAACTTAAGAAATTCCTCATTTTATTAGATTTCACTAAATTAATGAATCTTTTGCAGAAATGGACATGTTTTGCCAATGCAACTATAGCTAACAGGCGATTTCATTCAAAAATTCTAAAACTTTGTTTGTTAGCAAATTTCTGGCACCTACACTCCCTGCTGTCTGGGAGTTCAGGCTTCAGGACCCTAGAATTTCCACAGCAAACAGCCATGCAGAATGCCCTCATTCTTAGGACATCAAGGGTTGCAGTGCCAGGGAATCAGCAAGAGGGTTGTCCTATAGCATTCCACAACTGTGTGCTCTGATCAGATATACTTCCCTCTGGGGGAAATTCAGTGGAAAAAAACATCTGCTTTCTGCTCAAAAATATCCTTTATTTTGTATGTACGTTTTCATCATCAATTATATAAATATTTCTGCTTGGTTCTAGTGACAGGACTCAGATTCTGCTCCACAATGCAGGCACATCTCCTATTCCCTCTGGGTGCTGAGTTCCTCATCTGCAAGGCAGGCAAGATAGATTACAAATTTAAGGTTGGTGTTCACAATAGACCAGTGCATTATAATTAATATTTTACAGAGGTCTTTTGTCCACCTTGCAGTTGAACATGAGCAGATTCCCAGTGACCTCATTTTCGTTTATGCTGGGGTCCCTTACACAATGCAGAAGTACAGATGGACCATAAAGCAGAAATACATCATAGTAATTGCCACTCAGAGTCCCTTTAAACCACACAGAGTGACAAAAAGGCGCTTTTCTGTAAAGAAGAATCTGGTCCATCAGTCTTTTTAATGCCCATAAGCAGGTGGTAACATGCTGCAGTGCACTTTAGAGATGGCTGGCAGCACCTAATACAGAGTAACACGCTGTAAATAGAGCCACTACACTGTGAAGCCATCAGGTGATTTAAATCATCAGAGGAATAATGCTTTTAGCAGGAAACTTTAACACAAGGATTAGGTTATGGATGAGCTCTGGGCTTTGACGTATGAAATTCCACCTAACAAATGCAAGAGTGACTTGACCTTAACTGAGCAGTCATATCAGATGGCAAATATAAAGGAAAATGTGTTATTTACTCTGTTTTAAAGTTATATATAGCAATTATTTTGCTATAACCTTCAGTTTTTTAACCTGTTCTGGACATGAATATGATCACCGTAAAGAGAATTATTCAACAATAGAGAACCCCAATATTGTTTCATCTGCATCGGTGTTCCAGCTCTTCATGGGTTACGTCTGGAATTGGATCTAGTGAGACCATCAGATCATCTAGTATCTTCTCCTTTATTCTGTATCTTTCAAGATAGGATTGCTTTTCTCTTACACAAAATCTGGGGAAAATATCTGAACAAAACCCCTGTATGGAAGTCCCATCCACACCTACTACCAGCAGCAGCCCTGGTGTATCAGTGGGCAGCTCTCTCCCTTCCATGCAATCCATCCTAATGCAATGTGACAAAGCACTGTGGTTTCTGATTGCCTGTGTATTTCACCAGGAATAGTAAATGCTTTGGAAATACTTCAATTCCTTCAAGTTAACCAATTATTTTGTGCTTAACTTGAACAACATCCAACTTCATCAGAAAAAAAAAAGTCTAAACATAACAAGAGAGAGAAGTCAGATCAGATGGGGGAGAAGGGTCCATCATGAAAGTTCTCTAGAGGGACTGCTGGTACCTTCAGCAAATGCCAGAGCAGCTTTTTATGCCTCTTTTTATGCCTCTGTGTAGCCTTCTCATTCAACATGATTCTTCCTTTCACAAGCACAGTTTCTCTGTTGCCATAGCAGAAAGTGACCTTCAAAAAAATCAACCATGACAAGTTTTTACAGAAACAGGACCTTTGTTTTATGAGCTTAAATTAATCAGATAATCTTATCTACTGTGGAGATGTATTTGTGCTCCAAAGCTGTTCCTGCCTGCAGTGAGATTTGTTAAGGCTCCAGGATTTGGGTTCAAAGCTCATGAAAAGGGCATCCTCAATTTGCAAGGCCTCTTATCTGATTAATCTCACTGTAAATGACAAGAAGCATTTTACATTATTTGCTTATTGGAAGTCCTCTGCCCATGACATCATACCACAGTGTCAGCATCAGGAGCATTTGCTCAGATGATCTTCTCCATGTGTGTGCACCTACAGTCTCTCCTCCTGTAATCTGCGTCTCCTATTTGGTACTCTTTGATGTATGAAGACACAAAGCAAGTTTGTCTTTATCAAACAGCCACCACAAAGCAATCGAGACTGGATTGCAGGAAGTAATGAGAACTGGTCTGCAGCTCATCCCTAAAGCCATAATCACAGAATAATTTAGCATTGGAAAAGCTCTCTGAGATCACAGGGTCCAGCCTTTGACTGAGCACCACCATGGCAACTAGACCATAGAACTAAGTGCCATATCCAGTAATTTCTTGAACTCATCCAGGGATGGTGATTCCACCACCTCCGTGGGCAGCCTGTTCCAGAGCTCAACAACCATTTCTATGAAAAAATTCTTCCTGATGCCCCATGGTGCAGCTTGAGGCTGTGTCGTCTTGTCCTGTAGCTAGCTGCCTGGGAAAAGAGACCAACCCCCGCCTGGCTACAAGCTCCTGTCAGGCAGTTGTAGAGAGTGATAAGGTCACCCCTGAGCCTTCCGTTCTCCAGGCTGAACAACCCCAGCTCCCTCAGCTGCTCCTCATAGGACCTGTGGTTCAGACCCTTCACCAGTTCTGTTGCTCTTTTCTGGACTCTTTCCAGTACCTCAGTGTCCCTTCTGAAGTGAGGGACCCAGAACTGGATGCAGCACTCAAGGTGTGGCCTCAGCAGTGCCAAGTACAGAACAATCACTGCCCTGGCCCTGCTAGCCGCACAGTTGCTGACACAGGCCAGGATGCCACTGGCCACATGTTAGCCAATGTTCAGCCACTGCCACCCAGCTCCCCCAGGACACTGTCCCCAGCCCATAGCTCTGCACAGTGTTGTGGCCAAAGTGCAGGACCTGGTACTTGGCTTTGTTGAACCTCATCCCCCTGCCCTCAGCCCATTGATCCAACTCCATCTGCAGAGCCTTCCTGCTCTCCAAGCATATTAACACTCCCACCCAAACTGCTGCTGTCCATGAACTTACTGAGGGTACCCTCAATCCCCTCATGCAAGTAATCAGTAGTTATGACTTACATGACTTACAATTTGATTACAACAGTCATGATAAAAGGGTTGCTGTGGTTCTTGGGGATTTCTGATGGTGGACAAAGGCCCACTGATCTGAAAAAAATGTGATCTGAGAAAATGCATGGTCAAACTGGCCTCTCTCACTTTGACTAAAATAAGACTTCACTGAAAATGAAAACCACATTTTAACTGGATGTTCTACATTTCATCCTCATGTGTGAAACCTGGTAACAGGTGAGGGCCGGTGTGACTTCTGATCTTCTTTGAGCAAAACCAGGTTGACAAGTAAGCCATAGCTTCCTGAATACAGGAAGTAGAACTGGCTCATTTTCAGAAGGTACTTTGCCTTTTGAAATTCTAAATCCTGTTGACTTTCAGTGAGAATTGTCGTCATATTTTCTTAAGCACTTGGGAGTGTTTGTACCATTTTCAGAAGTCAAACTATTACAAGCTTAAAATGATGTGCATTGATATAAGTCCCTAAAACTAAGTTCCTTTACCTCTGCTGAGAATGGATGTAAAGGATCCTAAGGCATCTCAATAGCTATGGAAAAAATAACACAGAAATGTACCATGCTAATAAACTCAAGCATCTAAAATATTTTTTTCTCCTAGTAGCCCTGTATAAATCTGACCATACTGTCCAGGTCTTCACAAAGAAATTATCCTAGAAACCAGAAGGTAGGAAGACAGACAATATTAAAAACCCAACCCTCTCTCTTCCAGCTCCCACTCATCATGCTGATCTGTTAGATCCATGTATCATCCTGGCACTGCTCTCCTAGTGATAGCTTATAGAACATTGTGTGGCAGCAGAAAGAAGCCCCAGGGAAGCTATTTTCTTTTTATATAGTTATTTTTCAATGTTAGAGATTAAGTATTTAATCAAAACAAAAGAACACAGTTTGGAGAAGCACAAGAGAAGGACCTGCATTAAATCTTGATCTATACTCTCAGAGGTCCACAGAACTGAGATGCCTCAAGCTGATGATGAAAAAAGAAGGCAGTGAAGAAATGTTTTCCCAGATTTTACCGTGAACAAAATCTCAAATGTGCCAGGTATTTGCAATTCCCATTTAAGCTACCTGTCCACTCAGCAGTAGTCAAGGACACACCTGGGGTGTACACATTGTGTGAACAACTGAAAGCACCACCTCCCTTGGCCACAGCCATGTCCAAACAGAGCTTTTCTGATACTCCAGAGTACGTCAGTGACCAGACTGATTGTCTGGCAATCAGTTCATAAAGTTAAAAATATCTTAAGCCATAGTTTCAGATTAAATCATGCTCTTGCCTTGCACTAGCTCTTCAGCTGTTCTGGTAAGATAGCAAACTGGGTCAAAGTATAAATATGCAATAACAAAACATAAATTGTTGATTAAAAGAGTACTTTACTTTTCAGTCCTACAAAACTGTTTTTCTAGTTAACATGATGGCAAAAATAATCTTTATGAGGCAGGTGTGGCTGTAACATGGATCTTGTTTAAATCTGGGAACAAAAAGCTTTTTGGTTATCAGTACAGAAAACAGCAGTGCTTGCCAAGCCCTTAATCTTATGGCAGATCTGTTTCCTATTGCTTAATTTCTCTACATCATGACTTTCCCCAACCTGATTAACCAATGAAGCTGATCTTATCAAGATATCAAGGCAATACTGAAAAGGCTGCCCATGCTGAAAAACCCCATATTTCAGAGCAAACTTGGGAGGAAAAACAAGCATATTAAAACAGACATCTCTCCAGGGACAAGGAGGAGAAATAAGCTCTGACCCGACTCACCACACAGATGATTAAAATAAAATGGGGTTTCACTGGACTTGTTACTTTAACCCCAGATGGGATTAAAACAATTTAATCAATAGTACATAACTTTTATCACAAAAGAAAAAAAATCAGAAAACACAGTTAAAACTTGCAAGCATTGCTCCTCATTTCTATTTCAGAGATCCTGATTTAAAATCTAGTATTTTTAAAAGCACTGGTCACTCCTGGATTACTTAGCAATTTCTGTCCCTTTTTTACCTGTTGTCTTGCACCTTCTTTAACCTCAAGCTTGATTCTTTTTCCTTTAAAATTAACCTTTCTTAATTTTCTTAAATTTTGACTGTTTATTTTCATAATTGTGTGCCCAACTGCAGACTCTCAAATTCTTACCTAGAATTTGAATTCTTACCTGTCCTAAACAAGGACAGATTTTTAAGGAGCAAATCATTCAGCAATACAATTCATAGAAGAACCCAACTGCTGCTAACACAACTTTAATCTTAAACTGTGGATAGATTTCACATAGGAGCTCATAACATACCACTAAGCGTGTGATAAATCTAAAAATCCATACGAACCTCACCCATTAACCTGAAAGATGAAAATGTGGGCATGCTGTAAATTCATCCACATTTAGAAGACTACAACATTTTGGCCCAAGTGGCAGCAAAAGAAAGAAACTATGATCCTTTATTGTTTGGTCCCACAAAAACAGAAACTGGGGAGGCAGGAAACCTCACAAGCCACAGATTTGCTGCAAAGCCTCAGTCTCTTTTGGGCAGCTTGGATTAATGCCTTCACTTATCTCTCTGTCAAATAGCAACCCATTACAGCCCAAGGATGCAAAAGCATCACTTTTTAAATTTCAATTATCCATCCAAGAGTAGGCTACTATAGTTCCTTAATAATGTAGGATCAACAGAGTCATCAACATTTCAAAGCATTAGAGGCTGAGCCTGTCAAAACTGCTCACTTTATCAAGGGTTTTTTTCTTTAGACATACAAATAGTGAGCAGAGAGAATCCCTACAGTGGCAAATCCTCCAGATTCTCATTTAAATAAATTCATTAACTTTATCCATAAATTTGACTAGTTAATACCAAGTCATAAAACTGAATGCAAACAAACGCAAGACACTGAAAAAATAAAAAAGTTATCAATTATTATCCAGTCATGTTGGATTGGGTCAGGCGTGTGTCTAGATAATATCACTGGATTTATCCAATGCCTCTTCTTGATAAATCTGTCCTGACAACTTCAAGCTAACCAAGGTAGAGTTGCAAAGTAACATATAAATAATTTAATAATCCATAAAGAAAGAAGTACTGTTTCAACACTAATAGCAACTAATATTTGAAAAAGACAATTATTTGAGTGAGAGTACAGCTGATTCATGGACAGAGATTAAGCTACTACAAGCCTTGTAATGAGAAATGCTCCTCTTTCTGGACTACTTCATATTTATAATCAAGAAAGTGTCTTGTTGGCCAGAGAAGACAATCATGTTCTACCTCCTGTAGTTAAAACTACAGCAAACTCTTCCTAATCATCTTTAGCTGCTGGTGCTGAAACAGCTTGGCCTTGGCCTGATTGTTTAATCCACTATGAGCAGTGACAGTTTGAAGGCAGATTGAGGTTATCCATGCAGTCAAGCCAGAATATTTACATTAAAGGGACTGCATCTGATGGACATTCACATTCAAGATCTTGGATAGGGATGGGAAACAAATATCAAAGCATTGAAATTGGACTAATATTTATCACTGTCCTCCAAAGTTTCTCAGTATTCTGGAATGGGCATTTAATTTAGTCATTACTGCAAACACTCCAATTTTGCCCCTTTTCCTTCTGAGAGCACTAATTTCTGGCTGCTTAGTAACCAAAATTCTCATTCACTGGAAAATTATTTTGCATGCCATCCTTCCAGATAGTCCAAAACACTCAGTTGGATGAGTTCTTGAATGAATTTCAGGCACATTGATTATTGCTATCATTTATCCTCCAAACTATGTGTGCATTCAGAGACCTCAGGTGAGAAGAGGCCCCACTGTGCCCCACACCAAAACCCTTGCAGTGGGACTTGGTGTCTACACCAAGGAGCATAAAGTCAGAAATCCATGGCAAGTTCAGAAGTGATTTGCCACACAAACCAACATGCGGCAGAGCCACGACCCAATCCCCACTCTCCAGAGCTACAGTCCCAGCTTCTAACCAACTCCTCATTTCAACAATTCCTTTTGGAATAGACACCATCGAATTCTTGCCATGTTGTAATTTAAGTTTCAAATCCTTTACTGTGTTTCATTTTAAATAGTCTCATTTACTTAACTGGACTTGATTTCCAACCCACACTTGAACATTCATACAGTTAGCAGCTCTGCTATCTCACTCTAGCACAGTGTAAAGAAAAAGACCCATAGAAAAGTATAAAAAGTTCTGTTTCTCACTCCCTTGTGAGGGAGATATGGTAGTACTTGCAAATAGTATATTATAAAGACAGTTCTCTGTTTCATGACACTGTTCCATTTGTGTCATATGGACGTTCAAAATAGCACAGAAAACTGTGGGTGCATGCAGGCATAATGAGAGCAAACTAAACATGACAGTTCGGGGGTTCATAGAACTTGGTAGAGTTTTTCATATTTTCATGCTGCCCTTTTCCCCATCACTTGTATACCTTTCATATCCTGATCACAAGCAGCACTCAATAGAGTCCATGGTACAATTCCCATTGACTTCCCATGCCAGAAGCCAACTTCCTGAAATACTGTAAGAAAATAATCTCTTACAGTACATCCTCCATAGCCAGAGAAATACTAACAGTCTACAAACTGTTCTAGTGGGAACCAAACAGGAAATCTCCCCTTGTCTCCTTGATTTTTGTAACTTACAGCTTCACTCTATAATTACAGAGTCATACTTAACAAAACAGTCCTCTGGTTCCATACTCTTTTTCTCATCATCATCAAAAACTATATAATTCTTCAGACTGATGGATTACTATCAGAAGGAGAGGGATTTGATTTAAAAGGGCTACTTGGCAATATTTTTAACACTGGAGTAATGAGCTTTCATAAACTCATATGATAGATTAAAACAACATGTCCACCATTGTTTTCTTTACCTTACACTGCACAAGGGTTGTTTTCTCTAGAAGCCATTATAAAGTACAAAAGACTAATCCAACATGATGGCCCTATATTAAGAAACATCTTTAGTCAGTTCTTTTAAGTGGAAATCATTCTCCATTTTACCAGACCATCTACCTGAGCTACCCACACATCATTTTTTCCCCCTTCAGACATAGGATATAGAAAAAGTACATATATATATATATATATACACATTTCCCACAAACCAGGAGGAAGAAAACTGGCTTCCATAGCTTCCACAGCATTTTTAATCCAAGATTTTCAGACTACTCCAATTATTAAATATACTCAACTTCAATTTCTACTGTTTGTACCTCATTTTTCAAAAGGGAAAAAAAAAAAAAGATTGCTTTCCAAACATGCAGGATAAGCTACAGGTAGAGTCCAGCAGCACACAGGGCTGGAACTCTCAGCTGCTCTCTCTGAGCTGATTGAACTCTTTCAACACAGAAGCAAAGTATAACGTATTGCCTCTAAAAAGGTATAGTCACGCTAGAATACATCATTATGTACATCATTCTATTCAGTTAAATTACTATTTACATTTGTTAGAGCTTTGTGATTGTTAGCATCTTACCTACAAGGATCATAAGGAACTATTTGATTAATCTAATTTTGATTAATGTAATTACAGTCAAGGTGACCTCTATCGCATAACTACTGAATACCCTGTACTTTTGAAAACAATAGTGAATTTTGGGGTCGTAATGGGATTTTCTGTGATTTCAAGCAGAAGATCCTACCTTTTCAATATCTAGAAATCCAGCACAGAGGCATGCTTTGACTTGAAGTATCACAACTTACATGTTGGACATTTGTTTCCATATTGTTTTTCACATGCCATGCACAGTGCCCTGCAGAACTTTGGAGCTGACCCTGCAAAGCAGCACCTGGATTTAAGATCTTCTTATGAAAAAACAAGCAATCACCATGACTGGAGCAGCAAAAGACTGGCAGATTCACTTGGTGCATGCATAGGCCAACTATCAGCAGGAGAAAAATCTCATTCTCTTGTTTTTCTTATCACCCCTTTACTAAAATAAGTTTCACAGGGTGGCTGAATGTCTCCCATCGGCTTAGGGACAGAAGGAGCCAGTGTTGGTACTGCTTTTTTTGCCCAAAACCAAACACAAGGACTGGGTATTTTCACGTGTCTGTGGTGCCCAGACTGGTGCCTGTGGCTCTTTTTTGGAATACCTAAAGAAAACAAGTTCATGAAAAGCATCAAGGGCAGTTTTACTCATTCTCTGTCCCATTCCAATAGCAATGGTACACATAAATTTTTTCTCAGAAATTTATTTAGCCTGTCCATATAAAAAGCCCATGTCAGTAGTTTATGCAGCCCTGGTGATAGGAATCTTTTCCTACTAATACAATATTCCTCCAGGGGAGTTTAAGCCTACCATTCTTGTGCTATGTGTGCCACACACTTCTCTCAGGCAGCCATTTTATTTTATTTTACAAACTCTCACAGCTCCGCAGCTGTCTTATCTCTAGATTAAATGTATTAATTCTTCCAGCCTTTCCTCGCTGCCTGTGCTCTCTGAAATAAACAGGGCCAGGAGACTTCTCCTTTTTAATGCCTTTGTTAAAAGCGATCAGCTCAGGATTGGGCGGCTCGACGGGTCTGCAGCGTCCCATCGTCTCTCCCAGGGCGACTCAGAGGAGGAGGATATGCACAGCTCTGTCCACCAGGGGCAGAGCTAGGGGAATCCGGTCCTCGTGGGAACCTTTAGGGCGTGATGTCCCCGTCAGATGGTACCCCTCCCACTAGGTCGGCCTGGTCTCACCGCCGGGGTCGACTCCCATGGTCAGGGTGAGAGGGTCCGAAGGTGTTCCGCGTCTCTGCAGGCTCAGCACTCGGCTCCTCACGTCCAGACATCACTCCAGTCTCTCAACTCTTAAGTGTCTCGTTGTTTTTGGGGTTTCTCCGTGGGTTTGGAGTCGGGGGTCCCACAAAGCATTCTGGTCTTGGGAGGCACTTTGCATAACGCCTCCCCTCCAGGTCTCTTCTCCTCACTGTTGGGAAAGGTCCCCACCCGTTACAGTCTCAGGAGAAGGGCCATTAACTCGCCCCAGCCAGGGCTTTTACTAATACCAAAAACAACCATTAGCGACAACGACCCGTAGTTACCATAACACAGGCAGCAGCCCAGCAGTAGTGGTAACTTTTTCTCACCAAAAAAAATATTAACCGAATTTTTGTTCATAACAGTCCCCTCTCTTTTTCTTTGATCGAGCTTAAATTCTAAGCTCGCATCAACTCACAATTTTTTGTTTTGAATCTACTATAAATCTCTTGTGCACTTTGGTAATCATGGTTACTTAACCTTGTTACTTTCTTTGGTTTCTTCAGGTTGGTCTGCACGGCAAGTACTATTCTACTAAAACAGATAAATAAGCATAGTAAAAAGAGCAATCCTCCAAGTACACACACAGCGAGAAAAAATACCTTTTCCCATACATCCTTTTTTAAAATCTTCAGGTTCTCCCACCCACTGGGATCAAGTGTAGGAGTTTGTTCTTCATTATTTACACATGCTAACCTTTTTATTTTGTTTGAAATGTTCCTAATAATTGAATTCTTTATTTTTAATAATGCCTGGAACCGGATAACTTTGTTTTTAACATAGATATTGGGATCCGAATTTGGCTTTTACAATTTTGGATTTTCTCAATTTCTATTTCACTTTGCCTGTTCTGTTTAATTTCTCCCCAATCATTATATATAGGAACTCCCAAACTTGATCCAGTTTCTTTGGGTAATAAGCAAATTGGTTTTATCACTGTAGCAGCGCAGCTGCCAGACGAGATCAAACCTAGGGGTTTAGGGCTCCCCTGAAATGTGTTCCAAAAGGGGTTTATCTCTTTTCCAGTACATTCATATAAATACTTGTAACAAACAATTTTTCTTACCATTTTCACCATTTCTTTGCTTTTTACTAGATCTACTGAGCTTGTTTCAGCAGCATCCCATTCAAAGCACAACCAGGCTTCCCCTATAGGGCACTCTCCTAGGAATGGCTGCCTAAAAGTAGCAGTATTGTATGCTATCCAATACACTCTTTTATTTTTCTGATAAAGGACCAATTGGGAGAGGTTAACACAATCAGGGTTAGAACTGATGTGGACTCTCGACAAGGAGCTCACTTCCTCCTCATAGAGGGGTTGGTAGCATTCATTGCGCGCCTCAGCTGGGCTTCCCAGAGCATCACCAACAATCAGAGCCATCAGCACTACCCTTCCCAAGAGTCCGGTATGGGTCATCTCACACAGCCTGCCCACCCGGCCTTGCCTCTTGGGGAATTTTACTGAGGAGAAGCTTCCAAGCTCTTTAGAGTCCCTTCTACCCGCTTCTCTGGTTAAACCTCTCTCGGTCTGTTCCCTACCAATTTTGTTTCCCCCAGGGGAGTGTCCTGTAGAGGATTAACCTGGAGTCTTTAGAATTAAATTGGGGAACTTAACCAGAATTACTTATTTACAGTCTTAAACTTTTTACCAACATAATTTACACAGAACAGTCTTAAAACATTTTAAGCAATATTAGAACTCTGATACCAATTTTTTCCCACACAGTTCAGTCTTTTTGACTCTTCCTTCTGAGAGTCAACTTTAAATCACAGTATACTCAGGTGAATTAACTTGTGATGTGGATGAATCCTTATCCAGTGCCCAGAGGTGGGAGTGGTGTGGACTCTGGCCCAATGCCAGAGGGAAAAACTGGGAGTCTGGCCCAATGCCAGAAGGAAAAACTGGGACTCTGGCCCAATGCCAGAAGGAGAAAGGGGTGGAGTCCGGTCCAATGCCAGAGGAAGAATGGGGTGCAGTCCAGTCCAATGCTAGAATGCCAGAGGGAGAAAAACCTGATGTTGAATCCTGGTCCAGTGCCAGGGGGTGAGAGTGATGTGAGTCCAACCTTTTCCTTTTGGTCTGCACCGTCGAGTTAGTAATGAAGAGTACCTGAAACGGGCTTTCAAACACAGGCATTAGTGGTCTGCAATTTAATGATTTTATCAAAACTCAGTTTCTCTGTTTAATGTTATTGGTTAACTTCTCTTTTTCCATAGCTTTCATGTTTCTCTCATCAACTTCTACATACTCTGTATTTTGCAAGGAGTTGTATTTCTCAGCTAACTTAACTTCCAAAGTATTTTTATTCCCCTATTTTTTTCTGTGTATTTAATTCATTGGTTTTCTGTTCTATTTTTCAAGATCTTATCTATTTATCTCTTGCTTCTGTTTCTTACTTTCACTTACAGTTAAAATACTTCTTTCAACCCCTTACACTTAAATATTTTCCCCTTACACTTAAATATTTTTTTTCTTTTTTTTTTTTTTCTTACACCATTCTTCTACACAATACACTTCCATCTAAGGAGATGTGGTAAAACTTATAATGCACAATCTACATTACTTCTATTCTTATTTGTCTATATTCAGGGGTCTGTGTTGGGACCAGCTTTGTTCAATATTTTTATTGACAATATGGATGAGGGCTTAGAGTCTTTTATTAGTAGTTTCGCTGATGATACCAAATTGGGAATGAGTTTAGATCAACTAGAGGGGTGTAGGGTTCTTCAGAGAGACTTGGAAAGGCTGGACATATGGACAGAATCAAACGGGATGAGCTTCAATAAGTCCAAGTGCCGAGTATTGCACTTCGGCCATAATAATCCCCTGTACCGATACAAGCTGGGGATGGAGTGGCTGGATAGTGCCCAGGTGGAAAGGACCTGGGGGTGCTGGTTGACAGTCGATTGAATATGAGCCAGCAGTGTGCCCAGGTGGCCAAGAGGGCCAATGCCATCCTGGCCAGTATCAGAAACGGAGTGGCCAGCAGGAGCAGAGAGGTCATTCTTCCCCTGTACTCGGCACTGGTGAGGCCTCACTTGGAGTATTGCATCCAGTTCTGGGCCCCTCACTTTAGGAGGGACGTCGAGTTGCTTGAGCGTGTCCAGAGGAGAGCAACGAAACTAATAAAGGGCTTGGAACACAAGCCATATGAAGAGCGACTGAGGGAGCTGGTGTTGTTCAGCCTGGAGAAAAGGAGACTAAGGGGTGACCTCATCACTCTCTACAACTTCCTGAAGGGTGGCTGTAGTGAGCTGGGGGTCGGCCTCTTTCTCCGGGCGACAACGGATAGAACAAGAGGACACAGTCTCAAGTTGCGTCAAGGTAGATGTAAGTTAGAAGTAAGAAGGAAATACTTCACAGAAAGAGTGGTCAGAGACTGGAATCATTTACCCAGTGAGGTGGTGGAGGCATCATCCCTTGAAGAATTCAAAAAAAGACTGGATGTGGCACTTGCTGCCATGATCTAGTTGAACAGTTAGAACATCGGCTGGACTAGATGATCTTATAGGTCTCTTCCAGTCTTGAAAATTCTGTGATTCTGTGATTCTGTGATTCATTCTCACACATTCCTTCACACCCTCAAGACACAAACTGGATCATTATTGCTAGAAAATCACTGTGGCTCCCTTCACCTTGGGGTTGGCCCACAGGTCTCAGTAACCCTGGGCCTCTTGGAAGGGCCCTGACTCTGGTTGCCTCTGGTGCACATTCACCTGTGAGGCTGTTTGCGTGTCACTCACGCTCTCACAGCTACGGCTCCCTCACACATCTGGGGAGCACTCGTCTGGTTTGCAGGTCACACACACACACTTCAGTCACAGCCCCCACCCGCCCAGGGGACACAAGCCTGGTTTGCAGGTCACACATACACACACTTCCACTGCCCCCTTCCCACCTGCCTGGGAAGTTGAGGCTGACTTAGTGGCTCACTCTCACACACACAACAAGACAACAAAAAGGTACCTTTTCCTTTCACATCACTTATTACAAGTTTAGTTTTACTGGCCAGATTTGGTGCTATTGGATATCCTTTCTACCTAGCTGTTTTTGTCTAACTTGAGATGTTTTTCACTATACTATATTATACTATACTATACTATACTATACTATACTATACTATACTATACTATACTATACTATACTTCTTAGTACTTTGTTGAGACAGGACTTATCTGCCCCTGTATCTACTCAAAAATTCACATTCTTCATTTAGGGGTCCCACTTCAAAGTTTACCAAGGGCTCTTCTAGATGTTGCATCAGGTCCCCTATAGTGTAAAGCCCCTGACCCTCTAATTGTTACCTTTAAGGATCTTCCCTAAATTATCTTGTTCCCTGGCTATTGCCTCATCGAGACTGAGCTTTTTACAAAACCTCCTGACGTGTCCTGGTTCTCCACAGTAATAGCAATGTCGTTCTCTCAAAGAGCCTTGAGGTGTCTCCATCCCTCTTGTACCTGACAGTACTGACTTATCCTTGCCTCCTCCTGGTGGTGGACCCGCCCACCCTGCACTTTCTCTAGCTACAGCAACCATGATATTAGCCTTGGCCTTTGCTTTATCTTCCTCCCTCCTTAAATACACCTTCAATGCCTCTCTTAATAACTCATTAATGTCCTTCTCTTGCCAGTCTTCCATCTTTTCCAGTTTTCTCCGTATATCAGGCCAAGATTTGGTAACAAATTGGACTTTTAGCAGCATTTGACCTTCCGGGGTGTCTGAGTCTATTCTAGAGTACAACTGAAAGTTCCGCCTTAGGCGATTAAGCCAGGCAGCAGGAGCTTCATCCTTTTCTTGTGCACCCTCAAATGCCAACTGTGTATTAGTTCCTTTGGGAACTGACTTTGATCCCCCATATTATCAAAGACCTATATTCCATCATGGCCTTCCTCCCTTCCTCCTGGTTAGGGTTCCAGCTGGGATCCGTTAGTGGCAATTTCTGTTCACCTGTTGGCACCTGGGGTTCTGGACTGTTATCTTTCTCTCAAATTCTTATGCCAGCCGCCCTTATCATCTGGACCTCTTCTGGGGAAAATAATATACTCAAGATGGAATTCATCTCCCCCCAAGTGTAGATATTTGGACCTAGAAATTGATCCACTTCGTTGGCTATGCCCACTGGGTCCTCAATTAAATGCCCCAACTCTTTCTTGAATCCTCTCACCTCAGAAGCAGTTAGGGGAGCATTCACAAAGCCAACACCTCCCACTACTCCTCCCATAGGAACCTCTCTGAGGGGAGAGTCTCTCTGCCTTGGAGGTCTTGGATCTGGTGCTACAGTAACGCCCATCTTCAGATGCCAAACTACTTTGTGGGTTCTCTGGGTTACCCTGAATGTTCTGCCCATCAGCAGGTGTATTTGCTGATAGCTGTTTACTGGGCGAGGAGGCATTTGTGTCCCAACTAGGAGGAGGTAAAGGGACAGCAATAGGAGGGGGAGAAGAGCCTGAGTAGATATTAAGCGGAGCTGGAGAAGGGGTGGAGAATGCAGCAGGTGGAGTAGGCACTTGTGGTGATGCAGAAGGAACTGGAGGAGATACTGGGTTTATCATAGCAGAAGCTGAAGAGGTAGAAGGAGGAGTTTGAGCAGGTGGTAATGAGATGGCAGCCGGGGGAGGAACCGGACCTGCCATTTGAGGTGCTTGAAGAAGAGGATTATAAGGTGGAGGGGCAGAAGGAGGCAAATAATCCAGGGGGTCCCATCTTTTACTAGTCCTATCATCCCCTCCTTCATTCCCCTCTTTCTTCCTCTGTACCTTACAAATTCGCATCCCTTCATCCTCAACAGCGCTCTTTACCCAGCAAGCTACATACAATAATTGCTCAGGATCAGTATCGCCTCGAGCTGTCAGATAATTATTTAATTGTTGGCACATCCACTTATCCTTTGTCCTACACCAAGGCCATCCTCCTTGCACCTCTAATTCTGGCCACACTTCCATACAATAATGGATCATTTTCACTTTATCTAATCCCTCCGTGGCCTCTATAGAATCCCATTTTACTAACAGTTCTCCTAAGGGACTATTGGGATGTATATACCTCAGTCTCTTGCCGGTCTTTTTACTATTACAACATCCCATTTTTCAGGTCTCAATAAAAAAAGTCCCAAAGGTGCCTCTACTGACTGGGAATTTCAAAAAAAACCTTGTTTGAGGAGCTTCAGCCTCCTCCACTGAACTTCAAATTTCTGCCTGATGCTCAGGACTTTATACTGAAACAGCTGCCTGATCTCTTGATTGCCCAACTTCCCAACGTCAGGTCTTACATCTATCGGGACTTGAACACACGAAGCCTCGGCCAAGAATCCGGGTCATGCCTGACTCCCTTAGTCAGGAAAAACAACTGCCTGATTTTTTAGTTTGCCTAACCCGCCAATTTTTAGGCTTCACCTTATCAGGACTTAAAAGCAAACCGCAGCCTCCTTCGCTGGGGTTTGTGCCTGGCTACCTTTGTCAGGACTTACTTTGCCTGCAGGGCTTGTGAAACACCCGAATCCTTCTCGGGACTGACAAATCTTACTCGAATCCTTCTCGAGACTTACAAACGTGCCTGACCTCCCTCTGTCAGGGCTTACTTTGGGTGCGTGCCACTCAAACACAAATTCCCGTCGCACGCCCAAAGTGGGGGGGCCCATTATTCCCCCTTGGGAGACGACTTCACTCACGCTAATTCCACTCGCTTTCCCCTGTTTCCGGCCTGCCCCTTCGCAGGAGTCAGGAAACGCGGTACTGAGGGGTCCCTCTCACTCCGAAGGTCCGGCTGCCGGCCCTCATCTCACTCACACACACATGCGCATGTCTCCCACTCCTGCCACCGGATTTCTCACCAGTCCGGTGCTCCGGTGCTCCTCTGCGTCGCTGCTCCTGAGCCGATTCCTCTGGTCCTGGTAGCCAGCTGTCCTCTGAAGATCCAAGATGGCCAGTCCTGAGTCCTCTTGCGGCGTGGCTATCCCGGACGAGGCCCCAGCTGAAATAAACAGGGCCAGGAGACTTCTTCTCCTTTTTAATGCCTTTATTAAAAGTGATCAGCTCAGGATTGGGCGGCTCGACGGGTCTGCAGCGTCCGTCGTCTCTCCCAGGGCGACTCAGAGGAGGAGGATATGCACAGTTCTGTCCACCAGGAGCAGAGCTGGGGGAATCCCGTCCTCGTGGGAGCCTTTAGGGCGTGATGTCCCCGTCAGATGGTGGCCCTCCCACTAGGTCGGCCTGGTCTCACTGCCAGGGTCGACTCCCATGGTCAGGGCGAGAGGGTCCGAAGGTGTTCCGCGTCTCTGCAGGCTCAGCACTCGGCTCCTCACGTCCAGACATCACTCCAGTCTCTCAACTCTTAAGTGTCTCGTTGTTTTTGGGGTTTCTCCGTGAGTTTGGAGTCAGGGGTCCCACAAAGCATTCTGGTCTTGGGAGGCACTTTGCATAACGCCTCCCCTCCAGGTCTCTTCTCCTCACTGTTGGGAAAGGTCCCCACCCGTTACAGTCTCAGGAGAAGGGCCATTAACTCGCCCCAGCCAGGGCTTTTACTAATACAAAAACAACCATTAGCGACAACGACCCGTAGTTACCATAACACAGGCAGCAGCCCAGCAGTAGTGGTAACTTTTTCTCACAAAAAAAAATATTAACCGAATTTTTGTTCATAACACTCTCCCGGTCTCTGACCTCCACTCACTCCACACCTCCGTGTGGGGTCTGGAATGCTGCAGCTGTACCAGTGCCAATCACAGCAGCAAAGTTGTTTCTGGTGTTTTGTTCTTGTTCATGTTACCTTGCCCCACTATGATGTTCTCACCTGCTGCTCAGTTTGTCATTCACCATAACCCCATGTCCTTCCTTGAGAGATTCCCCTAGCTCTTCATTCATCTGCTCATCTCACACAAAATTTATAATCCATCACAGGACTCTGTGCCTGTCCTTGAACTGAATCCCACTTAATTCAAATGAATTCTTCTAATTGTCAGGATTGTTTTAACTGTTAATCCTTTCATCCAAGTGCTTCCAGCCTTTCCAGCTGTTCATGGCCTCGAAATGCCACGTTTTCTACTTCCTCACAAAAATTATTGTTCTCTTGAACTGACAGGCGTCAGACCCACCATGCACTCCTGCATTTCTCTGCATCCTCCCCATTTCACAGAAACTCACAGATAACTACTCTTAGAGCCTCTTCTCATAAGACTTCTCTCATTATGTAATTTTAATTTGCTTAGGAAAAGCAAATATTACTCTAAATAGTATCAAGAAGCTCTCCTGCAGAGAAAACACAAGTTGCCACTTCCTTATTGAAATTGTCTGCTATTCTAACGTGGAAGGAAATTGAGATTGTTGCCATGGTTTAACACATTTGGCTGTATTCACACCTCATCATATTAAAGGTGGTTTCTTTTAAAACTTTTCATCCCACTGTAGTATATGGTAGAGATAATTCATGCTATTAATGTATAAAATATTGTAAAATCCAGACCATGTCTTTTGACTGTCCTGGCCAGGAGCAGCTGTCTTGTTCATATACATCTAGTTCCCAGATGTTTATTAAGATAAACATCGACACTTTAACATAAGAATAGAGGCTTCCAGGACCATAATCGTTGGCTTCCCTGAGTTGTCCCGTCCACCTGAAAGCAATTATCGACCTGCCGATTGCATCTGTCGAGATAACCAACAGCACCATCCTGATACATGTGAATACATGGCTTCTCCAGAGTCAACTGACGACATTGAGACATCAGGACGGGACCTTTGTCCACCTCTGCACACGTAAAGCAACAAGGATGCATGTGAAGAGACACAAAGAACATTTGGTCATCTCTGCCTCGGGCAGAATAAACTGTATAAAGTTTATAAAGTTTATACATGCTCGAAGCCGCGAGCATGAACTGGGGAGGCTCTGACACCCGGAGGTCAGATCCGCGTTCACCCAGCGCTGATCCCGGGTTCAACACTGACTCTTTGGCTGTGGTGGTTTCGACGACCCAACTTCGGTCTTGCAGACAAATTAATAAATCTTTGCTAAATTTTCTTACAAGTTTGGCTCATGATTTGATAATTTATAACACCATTTTTCTAAAAACTGCAGATGTCTGCTTGTCCCCACCCCACTGCTTCCATTTTCAAAGTTGTTTCAAATGCTGACTCTCTCTGGAACCTCGTCCATCCTTCACCAGCACTAAAAAGCAACCTTTGATGGATTTCAACTGAGTCAGCCATTCTCCTTTCAGTTCAAACTTCCCCAGCTTTTTCCTCTATTTTAACCTCAGCTGTTAACCATTCTCGCCAAGGATGGCTGTAGCACCTGCATGATCAATTGCTAAATATTTTTTTTAATGAAAACAAAAGAGAAAAAAAAAAAACCTTCAAAAACAGTAACTGGTTGCCCCTGATATCAGGTTGTTGTTCAGACAGAAGCCTTGTGCTGATTTGCCAGCCAGCTCTAGAGAACAAAACATGACCTTTCTTGGTTGCCCTGAAACTTCCTGCTGGCCCAGCACCCACCACACTGTGGCTGTGTGAACAACCCCACGGGGTCCTGAAGCCTCCGCCCCCTCCACCCACACAGCATCACTCAGCCATGTGATTTAACCCACTCAGCCTCTGCTATGGCTAATTAAGCCATCTTTCTGACTGCACATAAAAATGCTCAGGTCATCCTGCTAGGGGCAAATATCTTTATTGAGAGAAGAAAAAAAATTGCATCTAGAACATAATCTCTGAATAAGCCAGGAGTCCAAAGGAGGATTTTTAAGAGACAGATCCTAATACAGCTGCTTTAATTTACCTCAAGTGAATTAAGTCCTCCTACTATTCCACTCAAGATACGCTCAATGAAATTCCCTATAAAACAGTACATAAGCTGCTTTATTCCTTGTTATGGTTTTGTATCTGTAGTTTAAGTAATAAGTTATGAACAAAAATTCGGTTAATATTTTTTCTGTGAGAAAAAGTTACCACTACTGCTGGGCTGCTGCCTGTGTTATGGTAATTACGGGTCG
The DNA here is from genome assembly GCF_028018845.1 of Melospiza georgiana. Lineage (NCBI taxonomy): Eukaryota > Metazoa > Chordata > Aves > Passeriformes > Passerellidae > Melospiza > Melospiza georgiana. Next base: position 31,409,518 of record NC_080432.1, on the reverse strand, counting down.
TTGTCGCTAATGGTTGTTTTTGTATTAGTAAAAGCCCTGGCTGGGGCGAGTTAATGGCCCTTCTCCTGAGACTGTAACGGGTGGGGACCTCCCCGAACAGTGAGGAGAAGAGACCTGGAGGGGGGGGTTAAGCAAAGTGCCTCCCAAGACCAGAATGCTTTGTGGGACCCCCGACTCCAAACCCACGGAGAAAACCCCAAAAACGACGAGCCAAATAAGAGTTGAGAGACTGGAGTGATGTCTGGACATGAGGAGCCGAGTGCTGAGCCTGCAGAGACGCGGAACACCTTCGGAGCCTCTCGCCCTGACCATGGGAGTCGACCCTGGCGGTGAGGGCCTGCTAACAAAATCAACAACTGGAAGGGATCACCACGCCCTAAAGGCTCCCACGAGGACCTGATCCCCGGCTCTGCTTCTGGTGGATAAAGCTGCGAATATCCTTCTCCTCTGAGTCGCCCTGGGAGACAGGATGGGCACTGCAGCCCTGCCGAGCAGCTCAATCCTGAGCTGATCACTTTTAATAAAGGCATTAAAAAGGAGAAGAAGTCTCCTGGCCCTGTTTATTTCATAATTTATTTTTTTTTTCACTGATAGGCAGATTTGTCAAAAATATGTTGACAAGTAATTTTAATTAAACAAATTATGAATAAACAAATTAATAAATAAACAAATTTAATAAAACAATATTTCCCCTCACTCCATTCTAACTTTTCAAATGTGAGAACCAAAAGCTTTAAAAGCATCATTGTCATAAACAGCTCATGTAACCAACAATCATAGCACCACTGACCAAAAATAAAAATAAAATTCTTGAGACTATGCAAATGGCCAGTAGATTTTAAAGCAGAAAAGAGCTAAAGACGTTAAATACCTGGCCTCTTGGTGTAATTACCTTTGCCCTCCTTCCCCACAATTTTTTAATCTTGTTTTAAATTAACTCCTCTTTATGTGACTTCACACCTGGGTGTCAGTTTCAGGAGCACTCAGACAGAAGAGGACACAAGGACTGCCACAGTTACTAATCCTTGGGTATAACCATTAGTAGCACATTCATTTGAGAAAGAAAAAGGTGATGCTCATCTTGGGGTGGGGGAAGGCCTTTAACTCCCATCAAAAACAACCAGTGAGGTTTGCTGTTGTGCTATATGGTAGAGCTAATTCATGCTATTTTTGTATAAAATGTTGCGAAATCCAAGCTATGTCTTTGACCACCCGGCTGGGAGCAGAGTCTTATGTTTATTCAATTAGTTCCCGGACAACATTAAGATAATACCAAGTTTGTTAACGTATGAATGAAACCTTCCCGGGCCATGATTGCTGACTTCCCTGGACCTGCACCTGGGAGATTGCATCTACCTCACTGAAGCACCGGCGTCACTCTGCTACATGTGAATGCAGACTCTTCTGAAGTGTTCAGACAACCATCTACACACCTGGACTCACTTTTGTACATGTATGGCCCTGCACATGTATGGCCCCAGTTCCACATGTGAAGGGACACAAAGGAACATTCGGACACCTCTGCCTCAGGCAGAATAAACTGTATATAAGCTGGCTGCATGAAGCAGTCGGTGTGAACCAGCAGGGAGATGATGCCACTTTGTCGGTCTGATCCAGGTTCACCCAGCGGCCAACACCCGGGGTTGACGCTGCCTTGGCGGTGGTGGTTTTTCTCGAAATTCTATCTTGTTAACAATCTAATAAATCATTGCTATATTTTCATATAAATTTGTTTTCCGATTTGATCATTTTTAACAGCTGTCACCTCAGAGGAGACATGGCACACCTCCAAGGACCACCAAGGTTTCATAAACCTTCAATACCCTTGACACAGCACCTTTCCTCTGTTGTATTAAGTGAACCTCCCACACCCATTCCCTCAGCAAATTGTACAGCTAATACCAGCGTTATGAAGAAAAACCCAGCATAAACTGACATGGAAAGAGTGACTAAAGCACAGCAGAGCCTGTGTGTCCCTGCAGCAGCTGCTGGCAGAGCCCAGCATGGCTGCCCTCACCCTCGAGCAGGGAGGGAGGCGCTCGAAAGGGGCAAAAAACGCTGGCATTAAGCACACTGCAGGACCCAAGGACAGGAAATCTTGGAGAACTCACTAGCTCCCGGCCAGCCTGGAGAGAATTTCTTAGCTCCATCTGGTGGGCAGGCAAGCTGCTCCTGGCTCACAGACAGCCATTCCCCTTATAATTGTCGGTGGTTTTTATGAGAAGAGATTAAGGAAGACCATCTTCATTAACAGCAATTCTTGCTTCTCCTGGGAAGAATTTCATTTATAAAGATTAAAACACATCACTGCTGGCTGGAGTAATTTCCTATGGATCTCTTTCTATTCATATTTCGTGTTTACTTTCACAGGTCCCAGACAATTGGAAACTACAGTCCCAAAGAACAGTCACTTCTCCTGAGACCCTGAGTACCCCAGTGACAGCAATCACAAAGCAATTCCTGAACAGCTCCTAGGCAGAAATGGAGCAAACACCACACCTGCATGAGAACTGTCTGCTGTTACTGCTGAGCACAACCACAGCAATCACTGGGTTCACTCCCTGCATTCATTACCCAGGGATATGGTTCTGCTTGGAAGAGTGGAAGGAGTTATAAATTGCCCTCCCACTGCGCATGTTTCCTCAATAAAGACCTTACCTAGCTCTTCCCCGGCAAGATGGATGAGAAGTAAATGAACTACAATAGGAGCTCATGACAAAGAATTCAGCAACTCCTTGAATTTGTCTTTGCCTACACCTTTCAAAAAAATACAGCATTTACATAGGAAAAAGGCCCAGTGAAAAGCAGGAGGTTATAATACATGGCTGCATTTAAATTCATGATGGATTTTGTTTGTTCATCCCAGTGACAGGCTTTGGAATAATTCTTCATCCTGTGTTGTCAGATTTTTTTTACACTTGAGAAACAGCAGAGGTCTAGTAATTGAACTAAGCAAGACAGCCCCAGCCATTTCATCTATGCACCCCAGCTAACAACAGAAGCAAAAAGAAAATATTTAGTTAAGTATCTTTGTCTGCAAGCTGGATGCAAACCAACAGCATTAATAACCCTCTTTAAGACAGACACATGGACCAAAGCCTAAGATCACATCTCTGTAATTGTGATTACAGTAGGTTTCTAGTCACTGAAATATGTGTCCTAGTTTAACAAGATCCCTGCTGTCACTGTTTTTTTGCTGAAGTTATAGCAATAAGTAGTTCTGCATTCTCAATTTCTGGTTAAATAAAAACCAACAACAATCCTAACAGTATTGCTATGGCCTTTCCGACATCATAGTTCCCTTCTGTCCTTATCCTTTTCATTAAATTTGAGTTAATTACAAGACAAAAATATTTATCCAACTCACAAGCATCCACTTTCAATAGTAACTGTATTTGATTACATTTAATAATATCAACTTCTTTCATTTAGAGCTGAGTAAAAATAGTATGAAGCAAATCTACTCCTCATTAAGCTACCTGTAGTAGTTATCATGACCAAAATGCAATTTTTCAATTCCTGAAGATGTAGACTTAGCTCATCTTAGACTTGTCATAGCAAATTATTTTACAAAGGGAGGTACACATACTGTCCTTATTGTCCAGGTGATGGGGTAGCAGAGGCACAAAGAGATGCAGTACTTCACCTCTGAAGGTGAAAATAGGAACACAGCCCTTCTGATGGACTCTGATGCTGTACCATACCCCACATAAATCACATGGTGAATATCAATCCATCATGTACTCTATTGCTAAAGCTCCTTGCTATGTGAAAGCTTCTCAGTTTGCAAAGGTTTCTACTGGCAGCTCTGAAAAAAAGAACAGATTCTGTTTAAATTAATCTCCAGTTTCTGCTTGAGCTCACATGGTGGACACCCTCCTGGAAAAACAGGGCTGTGCCTCTCACTTGCTCATTAAACAACACCCAGCTGTTTATTATCCAAGGTATCTGTGTTTCTCAGAGGACACAAACTGCCTAACTATGCAGATATGAACTCATATGTGAACAGCAGTGATAAGTAAAATTTCATCATTTGACTTGTCTAACTTAATTGAATGTACCTCAGACAGTAATAACACTAAAGACAAAAAAGGAATTTCACAGCCTCTGTTCCCTTTTTCATAAAAAGCTCAGCTCTGACTGTAATACACCAGGGCAATATTTGAATGCTACAGTGCACAGATGCAGTCACACAGAAAATTAGAACACTCAAAAAAAAAAAAAAAAAAAAAAAAAAAAAAAAAAAAAAAAAAAAAAGCTGTAGTACATAGCTGCATCAGTACCAGCTCGAGAGTGGAAAAGTACTTCATCTGCTTAGCCCCTTTTACTCTGTTGGTGACGTCAGCCAGGCACTAATGAAAGCCCAATTAGCATATCACCTTGCGTGTTTGAATGTACAATTGGAGCAGCTGATGATTCTCTTCTGAGATTCTAAATAACCACCAAAGCTGAGCCAGAGCTGCTGCTTGGTAGGGAAGATTTAGCTTCAAAACATACCCAGTTCCCTGTGCAACACAAAAAAATGTGCCAGTTTCAGAAAAAACACCAATTCAGAGCAGACATATTTCTCTGAGGAAAGCAACACAATGCAGCTCCAATTTTAAACAGCATTCATTTGGTCCTCATTATAGCATAAAGGCTGTAATTCCTAAATGAGTTTGAAAACTGCATTGACTATTTGCTCCCAGAAACCGGGGTACAGACCTTGGTGAACTTTAGGAAAGCAGCACCCCTGTCAATGCCCTGGCTGTTTTCCAGATGACAGTGACTGAACAGCAAACAGCCATGGAACAGAATGTGCATCCTTCTGCTCTAAAATGTGCTGCAATCAGCCAACATAGAAAAGAAAGGGAATTTGCAGACCATTCAAATTCAGACGTTGACTGGACTTGCATGGTAAGAAAGGCTGTATATTTTCAGGGCTCTGACTCCCTTTGGTCCCTATTTAGCCACCTGTGTCCAAGGGAGAACAAAAATGGATGTCTCTCATCCATTGGATGACCTCCTTACCTGAACACCTGCACCAGCTGTTTGTTCTATAAGCAAAAATGTGAGGGCTGCCATCCAGGGAGCCACAAGTCATTCTCAGCACAGCAATGCACCAAGTGGCACAGGACTTCAAATTACCAAAATGAATTGCAGGGGTGGAGAGGAGACATGAGGTCAAAGAGAAACCTATTGAACACTGAATGTTGACAGAAAGGAGTGTAAAAATGAAAGGCCTACGTCTGTAGCAAGAATTTGCCTCTTAAACTTCCTGTACAGGGACTGAAAGCAGGACCAGAGGCTCCTGTCCTGACCTTAGAGAAATCCTAAAGGTGCCACTGTTTTGCAGCATGTGAGGGCTAGAAACTGAAAACTGTCTCTGTCAATCCAACAGCAATGAGAGGGAAGTTCTCTGAGCAAGAACTTCAACCCTGACGTAGACAAAGAGCATCTAAAAGAGGCAGGAATTCAAGCCCAGCATGACTTCCTTGGAGTCTCTGTTGAAATGACAAGATTACTTACAAGGTTTAACTGGATTGGTAAAGTGCTAATGTGGATCATTCTGCCTAAATGGACAGAAATTAAACCCCAAGCACAACAAAATACACCAAGAGCACCCCCTCAATTCCCATACAAACCAAAGGGCTTCTGCTCACTCCCTACTCCCTTTAAATACCAGGTCTTCCTGTCTGACCATGGCAGTCAGAGGACACAAAACAGTCTGTTACCATCAGAGAATGCCTCACAAGCAGACAGTACCACAACAAATTTAAAAGGGCTCTGTTAGATGAGAAAATGTCCTTGAGTGATTTTCAGCCTCAAATCATCCTCTTACTCGTAGCTGATCACGTCAACATGAGCCAGGTTTTGCACAAAAAAGGCAAAATGCTAACAAATCAAACAGCTAAATAATACTGCATTTAAGTCTTTATTAAACATGGCTACAGTGCATACAGATGTAATTAAAACTTGAGCTTTGATGATTTGGCAAGCATCGTCCTTGTTTTCACTGTTGTTTTTCCTCGGTGCTTCATCAAATTCAAGAGACATCCTTCAGTTTAGCCCCCACCCTTAGGATTATCAAATGTTTTATAGCTCTGCAAACCTTGGAACAGCCAAACACTGCAGTTGTAGATGAAAGGAAATTATCTTCAAGGTGCTTTCTCTCAGCACTATCCTTATTTTCTTGCCTGGGGTGGGAAGACATACCAGAGAGCCAGGATGAAAGAGCAGGGCCCCATTCCAGAGTGCAGAATAACAGACTCAGTATCACACCTCCTTCCAAGTGGTGATCAGTCTTCTAGATGATCTATAGGAAAAGGAGGCAGTATTGAAAAGCTTTAACACTAGAGTGAGCTACTTCTTGCCAAATTATATATTTCACCTTATCATTTCTCATGAGAGATACTATTTTGCTAATTATGTCTAATGATTTTTTTATGGTAGAAATTTTCCAAAAGATTTTACAGTCATTCCCACAGCACTACAAAAAAACTGTCAACAAATAAAGAGAACACAACCACGTTGTGATTTAAAAATCCATACTTTAACAGAAATACGCTTTATTTTCTGTTCTGGAAAAAAACCCCAAATTCTTGTTTTGTCTGAAAACTTCTTTTCATTAAATCATAAATTAAAGCGGACCAGAAATATGAGTTGAGCTAGCCCCATTTAGCATTCAATAAACTCAGTAAACAGCAGAAATTAGGAAAAGGAATACCACATGCATAAAAAACAGAAAGTAAAATTGACATGGTATTTATTTCAATACTTGGAATAGCATCTGAGATGAGCATTTTTAAACAATCTCTCTGTTATAAACGGTGTTCGGTTTATGTTGGGAATTGTTGTTTTGGGGTGAGTTGATGGGTGTCTGTTGTGGGTTCTGGGAGGGAAGGTCCAGGGTTTGGTGGGGGCAATAGTCAAAGGCAGGTGGGAGGTGATAGGACAAGGGACTTGACCAATCATTCGACGCCCTGAGAAAATTATTGGTCCGGAATGAATATTGATAAGGACCAATGAGAACACCAGAAAACAGTAAATCAACGTGCAGATCCAAAACCTACCAATCCTGGACCTGAGAGGGGTTATAAAATGAGGGTTTTGGTTGGGTTCGGGGTTCTTCTCCTTCGGAGGGACCTACTTTTTGGGGGAGAACCCAGCATGTTTGGGACACGTTGTTATCCTTGGGTTGTTGCGTGGGAGTTTGGGCTTATCTCAAACCCCCTGTCCTCTGTAGTTTGAGAAGGAAAAAGGCTCTTGTTTATTAAAACAAAATCTGGCCTCGTTTGAATTCATAACAATTCTATGAACTAGAATACAAGAATCTTTCTTTTTGATAAGTTGGCAAATCCGTTCTGACAGATATTTGAACAGTGCAGCAATCCCAATCAGATCTGATCTTTGGAAAAGTTTTCTTCCCAACCTCAAAATCCCCCAGAAACACCTAGATAAGATCAAAAACAACAGCAGCAACACAACCGAGACAAACATCACAAGATCTTTGACGCAGAGTGATGTAAGAGATGTAAGAGATTTAAAGGCGCTCTTCTCCATTTTCAGGCCATTAACACCTGCACGGGGTGGGAGTGAACTGTTACCACATCCAAAGGCACAGGTTTGCATTCCTTATGCATCAGCAGCTCCCACTAAACTTCCAAAATGTCCCCAATATGCCGTGCAAAAACACACAGCCAGCTACACTCTCCCTTATTCCAGAGGAAACAGAACTTAAATGCAGTACAGTCAGCAGTTTCATCCAAGTAAAATGAAAGGAGAACTGAGCTTTCTCTTTCAGAACTGATAACGTGATTTGCAAACTGTAAGGGAGAGTTCCTGCTTCCCCTTCTTGGGGGCTGGATAATGCATCTGAATTATCGGGGGAGTATCTGGGAATCTAGAAGTATCCACTTCTCAAAGACTGCTACTTGAAATTATTAATCTGAACCAATGTAACTCCACAATTGATTCTTTCTTTGCTTCCAGTGGTTGTCCTTATCGACTTACAGGGTACATTTCTAAAAATCATAGGCTTGTTTGCTTCCAGAAAAAACATTTATTTTAGATAATCTTGCCTCCACAAAGTTATTTTTCAATTTTCTTCAGTCACTGTTGTGCTTTCAGGAATGTCTGATTACCCGTAAAATGCCTTCTGACAGCTCAGATTCATTACTAAATTACCACATTTAAATTTTTCATATGCACAGGGCAATTACCTTTATGAATGACTGTCAGCAATGTTTCACTAAATCTGAATCAATTTTTAAAGGATTCTAATTGCTACTTAGGTGCCCCTCTAACTCTCGTTTTATAGGCTTTTGAAAGATTTTCATGTCTTTTGGTCAAATATATTCCCTCTTACAATTTATATTGTTGAAAATTATTTACAACAGAAACAAAGAAATATGAAGCTTGTGGTGCTACATAAGCAGATGGACTGCACAGTAGAAAAGATTCACAGCCAAAGTCTTGAGAATCAATAATTATCTGTAACCCTCAGAGCTCCTTCATTAAGTTACATTATTCATTTGGGTTTTGGCAGGAGAAATTAATGAATTCCAGCTTGACAGACATCTTAAAGAATTATAAATTTTTCAAGTAGCTGAACCAAACTAAGCCTTTAATAAGTCCAGGGAGAGAAAAAATGGAGTTACACAAGGAGTGGTTTTTTCCCATTGAAATTTTTAAAAGCAGATACAAATATGTATTCAGAAAGGGCAGGTGAGTTTTAAATTATGCCACTAAGATAGGCTGGAGTTGTGACTTGTGTCCCAGTGGAGCATCATCAGGAAACTTCATTAGCACTATCTATTTTTTATGCCAAGGTGGCTAATGAAAGTGATAAACAAGATCAGAAATAAACTAATGATTGATGTACTCCCTCAACAAACTCCAGCTAGATGTTCCTTTTTCAAGAGCCACATTTTGTGCATGTTCTTCATCCAACTGCTTCTCCACTTTGGAGATTTTTCTATTTTTCTTTTCATTTTCACTGTTCACTATCAGTTTGTAGAGAGGCAGGAAATGAAATATTCCTTTGAAAACCAGATGGATTAATGCTTCTTTAATTATTTTGTCTAGAAAGTCAAAGACCAGGATAACAGGAAAGAAACAGAAAAGGATGTCTACCGTGTCTTCTTGTGCACAAGGAATGAAGGTTTTACCACTGAGGTCTGAGGGAGACATTTGGAGAAGGTCCCATCAAAACAGTGATGTTGAAAAATAGCCTATAAAAATGGCTTGCATTTCTTAAATTATATGTGAAGCAAACAGACACCTCATTAAAATCTAAGACTCTTTGATTACCTTGCTGGTTTTCTTGCTGGCCAACTGCAGAAATGCAGGCAATCCAGTGAACTTCATCTCTGCCCCCTTTTTCAGTGGAGAGGGGAGAGTGGAAAACATATGGCAAGCTCACTTCTGTAAAGATTTTGAAATTTTTCAATGAATGCTGCAAGCCATTTTAAGCAATATTCATCTTCTGCACTAGCAAACCTGTTTCACTGTGGTCTTCAACAAAGGCCAAAGCCTGAGAGATGGTTGCCAGCAGCAAGTTACACTTCAATATCCAACCTTGCATAGGTTCCAAAAGGGATTGTCATCTGCATCTAAACTCTAATTAGCAGCTCTCAAAGCTGTGTTTGATAACTTTATTCCAACAGTCAATATCAGCCCTGAGTACATGCCCGTATTACTGTCCAAAATACACAGCTATGGATGAAGAATTGCTTGAAAAAGGTGAGTCCAGCAAAAGCTGTCACCTGCAAGAAGTATTCCATTGTGACAGAGGCAAGGACAGGTCAAACCAGGCTGAAGCTGGGAGCAGTGAACTACCAATGTTATTCCCTAGTTCCCAGGGCTCCCACTGACCAAAGTGGTTTAATGAATCCTGGTCTTCTGATCACATCCAATACAGCTGAGCTGGGCTCTGGCTTCAGCCTTAATGCCATGCTTAGATACAGAGAAATGATATTTAAGAGCTGTGGAGTGATGTAAAAGAATTCCAGGTTGCTAAGAAGACCTACTATGTACAGGAAGAGTAGGGTTTTTCCCCCACGTACAGGGGGTGCATCATAGCATTTCTGAAGATCCTCAGCATTTTGCAAATTAGAATCCTACCCTAAAAACTGAAAGGGTTTGAAGAAACTACCTGAATACATTCTCTTTTCTGCTCTCTTCTCCAGCTTCTCACTTCAAATTCCTACCAGGTGAGTCATACTGAATGTCTCTCCAAAAACTCTGAGAGGTCTGTCCTGCTTATTTTGAGAAAAGAGTTTTTCATTGCAAAGAATACCATTTATACCAATTAACACCCTTGTTAACCATCCTAAAGTTAATTCTATGGATTTGGCTAGATTTTCCCAATTACAATGGTAACTGTTTGAAAAACAGAGGCTGTTCCCTTTGAACTGTCAAGCACATTGCACAGACATTGAAATTAACTGCATACATTTATTTCTTAAAAACATTACATTGACAAGAACAAATGCCAAACCTGAATGGTGCCTGTCCTCATTCCGTGAGGGGACCACTTCTTTCCCACTACACATGGAGCATAGCAGATTGTCCTTGGCACAACAGTAAACAAGAACAAGCAGTAGACACTGGGGTTTATCTAAGAGCTTTTACCAGTCTGACTATTTCTTATGCATTCACTTGCTCTCCTCCAAGCTTTATAGGTTCACTATGACCTGATTGCCCCCTCCCCAGAGGAAGATCATTGCTAGCCTGAGCATAGTAGGCAGAAAGAACTTTCAGTTCTTGCTAAGCAGCTGTTGCAGCCACTAGCCTCAGACAAAAGTGGCTAGGGTCCCTGCCCCCAAGCATTTGTCTCCATGCAGCTCATCAATTTCCAGAATCTGTGCACATGTCCAGGATCTGTGCTCCAACCGGAATCTCCCCCGCTGCCTTTTCATGTAATCTTCTTTTCAAGGTCACTTCTTTTTGGGAAGTCACTTTCCTGGCTTCCTCTTCCTTGCAGCACCAAAGTGTGTGTTCCTCCCAGTCTAAACCAGGACACAGGCTACGGCAGAAGCACGACATCTGATCAGCCTCCTTGGTTCTTTCTCAGGTCTGCTTATTAATGGTAGTGTTTGGGTTCTTAATTGGAGGATTTGGGATGTGCCACTGCATTTTACCCTGCATAGTCTCAGAATTTACAACTGAGTAATACCAACTGCAGCCAGCAAGCTGCTGCTTCAAATTTCAAAAGTTTCAGACACTCACATACAGACCCAGCTATCTGCCAGCTGTGTGTGCTCACAGTTCAGGCTACTTCTTTGCCTAAGACACAGATAAATAGGTTATAGCCATGCTGTGACAAACTGGAATCTGCAGATCATTTCCGTGTAAGTGCCACCTCTCTCAAGACACCCACATGGTAGCTGGATTAGGTCATGTGTCATCCCCTAGTCTCAGTTAACCCCCCACACATGCTCTGGAGTCAGTTCAAAAGAAAACAAATTGCCTTCATCCAAAAGGCACTGTGTTGTGTTGTGTCTGTATAAGTTGGACTGTTCCGTTCCCCCCTATCATGTAATGCCTCTGCCCTGGTTCTCCCTTGCCTTCCTTGTGCTGCCAGTTTTCCCATCTCCTCCCCAGTTGCCTTGGAGATTAATGTACCCTTTCTCAAATCCCTCCCCAGTGCCCTGTCTGTCACTCAGTGCTCCCGCCCTTCTCTCTGGAACTCTCTGGAAACTTTCAGCTAGAGCATGGAGTGATTGGCTCAGTGGCCAGGGCCCCACCCTCAAGTTATCCCCATTGGTGTTCTCCCTAAGTCAATCATTTGTATCCCACTCCCCTCTGAAACCCTGTTCATCCAAGGGCTGACTCCTCCCCTGTGTCCCTCCCTCCTTATAAGCTGTTGTAACTGCCCGCTCTTTCTCTTCGGCTGTTGGTTTCCCCTGGGACTCAATAAACCTGCATTCACCACAGCTGGAGAGCACTCTCTTCTTATTTTTGCTGACTGTAGCCGTAAGCCCAGCCACGTTCTACCACAAGGAAGCGCTGCTGTCGTAGCACAGGGCGTTTGCCTTAGGTGCTGTCCGGAGCCACAGAGATTGGGACAGTGCCCCTGTACTGCGAGTGGTGCTGGATAGCTGGATAGCTAGCCGGGACGTCCGAGAAGGACAATTCTTCTCCAGCTGGACCGCTGCAGCACTGCAGCCTGTGGATGGGTTTCTCTACTGAGAACAACTGGATCAGGCCCCAGTCTGAGGCCGTCACAGCATCTGGGTGTTTGTCAGGGCTGCTCCATGTGCAGCCACAGCAAAGCATTGGCAAGCCAGCACAAAACCACAAGCCCCAATCCATTGTGGTTTTTCATATCTCAGTATGAAAGAAGCAATGAGAAGTATCATAAGAATATTCTCAAGGGAATTTTAAAAAGTTTTGATGCTGGTTAAAGCTTTTATTCAGCACTGACAATGGTATTCTGAATAGCTCAGAGTAGGGAGATTTCAAGGCTTACGTAAGGCCAAATGGCAGTCAGGAAAACTCAGAAAAGCTTTAGACTTTCTACAGTGTCAGGACCCAGGACATGCCTCTGGCTGTCCTGAGCAGCCAAGACCCCTGCCAGTCTCAGAGACCCTGGCACAGAGCTCAAAATGCCTGTGGTTTTGATTATGACCCGTGGAGCAAGTTAGCAACCTTAGATGAAGATTTGCAAGCCGTGACAAATTAAGTAGAATGATAGTGAATTTATCACAAGATGAAAAAGTAGATTTTGGGGGTTTTAGAATGGGGATTCAGCGGGCAAGATGGAGGGATCGGGGCATGTCCAGCCTTTCTTCTTCTTGGCCTCCATCTTGTGTTGTTGGCACTTTTAGATTGGTTTAGAGTAGAAGCTCACTGTTTCACATAGGTGATAGGTATTGGAAAGTAATTGCAAACATTGTATACATAGTTTTTAGTATAAAGACCTAACACCACCCCAGGGTCAGGCAGAATACCTCTGATTGCTGTACTGAGCGGACCTCGACAGGACAGGAGAAAGAATTTTATAGATGAGATACAATAAACAACCTTGAGACTGACAAATGAAGAGCCCTGACTCCTTCCTCAAGCACCGGGCGGGGAAAAGAGACTTTCTAACTTTTCTTGGGGTCACTCTGACCAGCTAGAGGTCCCGACACTACAGGATCTATTTTGTTGTAGGAGGATCAGTGGACCTAATAAAACTTTATCTGCCTCATATCCTTAGGCTATCAACGCTACAAAAACACTATCTTCTTATTAACTTAGTGTTTTACCAACACTGAAAATCTGACTTCGTGAGCATGTTTCCTGTTAGAAAGGAGACAACAGGTGGAACCACACTCTAGAAGATTCGCCATGCTATTTATACTTCAGAAAAAATATTTGCTTCCCATGGAAACTCAGAGCTATCCATTGCTTTTAAGTTTATGAGTCAAATGTCTTTTTAGAGCTTTCAAATAAGACAATATACAATGTGTCTGGTTTAACTGTTTTTCCCCCAACAATAAGTAGTCCATCTGCTGAGTTTATCAGCAGCAGAAACTTCCATTAACACCCAAATACCTGCATATTATACCTACATTCAGAGAAGAGGCCACTTTATCCTGCAGCTTCCATCTGTCAAGCTGTAGTTCCTGGACTGCAATATCCAAGGAGCTCAGAAATCTCACAGTAGAACGCCTCTCCTTGAGACAGGGATATTCCATCATTCCTAGTTTATAAGTAAGGCACTTGGGCAGCATGACATGACTGATGAACCTAAAGACACCTGAGGTCTACAAATTGCTGTAATTTGAACTTCATTCACCGGTGCCCCAAGCTGATGGTTCGCAGTTCAGAGCAGCCCCTCCTGAGGGATGATTGTTACCCTTCAGGTTCATCTCGGATGGCCCTGTTCCTGGCATCTCGGATGGCACTGCTGACAGAATCATTATCCATCAGTTTATTAGTCCTCTGTTCACTAAGAACTGAGGAGGAAGTGTTGAGAGCTAAAAATCCCCAAACATGGCTCTATACATCATGGGCAGTCACAGCTAATAGCCTTGACACTAGGACTAACAAGAGACAACACTAACAACATTGGAAAAAAAATTACCCACAGTCCAGCCATGCACTGCCATCTCCTCTTTTTTTATTTTTTTAAGTAGCACATCCCTGTCTCTTTAATTACAGCAGCCAGGATGTGAACAGATGCTTACTGCACCCAGCAGCCCAATGATTTAGGCAAACTTTTAGCCATTAGCAAATCATTTAGGTAGCTGACTCAGGTAAATAAGATATACAGATTCCCCCCACTTGATTAACCACTGAGCTTGCACAAGCTTGGCTCATTGACCACAGCTGCTGGGAATACAAATGTCCTCAGCTGACAGCCCTGTTCTCAGTTTCATCATCGTTTTGGGTTGAAAGCAAAAATATCAGCATTCGCTGGCATCTTGTCTGGAGGTCGAACAAAATACCCCAAGTCAGTAGGAGGTGAGGAATTCTTCCATGAAATGAATCACAGATTGAAATTATTCAAATAATAAAAAAAGTAGAGATCAAGATACAGGCTACAGGGAAATATATATATATATATATATATATATATATATATATATATGTACACACACAGAGGGAACTGCAGTCAGCCTGCAGTTCTCCAGATAAATCCTACAGATTTATGTACTGCTTACAGACATCTCAGTTACAAGGCCTGACTCTCAAGCTGCCTCCCAAGGAAACTAAATCCACACAGATCTTCAATGATATACAAGCAGCATGTGATTTCAATTTCTTTAATAATCAAACCTAAGTCCCTAGCAGCTCCAGCTGTCATGTCCATTTCTAGCTTCTACAGGCACTTTATCAGCCTTTACTTCCAGAGCTCATGTCACACAACACATCTGCTAGTTATTGCTGTGGAAGTGTCCCCAGTTTCACACCTTCCCAAAGGCAGATCCTCCAAAATCCTGTGCTACAACATCCAAGTGCCTCTTGACAGCCTCTACAGCAATAAGTGGGCACAGTTCTAGAAAAACTGAATGAATCTTGCAAGCCTTCCTCTCTCCTCACATCTGTGTCTTATCCTGACATATAGTTCACCCTGCCTCTCTCTTATCCATACAAACAACCCCCTCTTTGGTAAAGATGAGACTTTCATAATCCACTTGCTGATGAAGGACAACAAAAATAGAAGTAAGCACACATGCCTTTTTCCTTGCTTACTTTAAAGATGCCATAGACGTTTTCTTCAGCTCTGACTAGATTGATCTGAACAATGAAAAGATAAAGACAAGCATTTGGGGTGCCTGCTGTAACAAAACAAGCATTGATGGTTAGTGTGGAAATTATGGAAGAAGTTATGTTAATTACCAAAACTCAAATTCCCTGGGATTTTACAGGTTTTTTTTTGTCTCAGCACATGTCACAGTTGAGACGGCACAATACACAAAGAATCACCATAAAATTTCAGAAGACTTTAAGCATCCCATCTGTTACTTTAAACAGAGTAACACCATGCCACATCAGAAGGCTTCAGGCATCTGCCCATACAGAGCAACATCACTTCAGAAGGCTGCAAGCATCTGCCCTTCTTGTTCTTTAGCCCAGCCTTTTATACCCCTCATGCTCATGCATTGCACCTGTGTGCCCTGTGTTCCCTTTGGTGGTTGGTCAGTGCACCTGGCACTCCAGGTCTCATTGCTTTCAGTGCTGCTCACCTGCTTCTCACAGATGTAGCCCATTAGGAACGAGGCTCAGCCACAGCCCCACTCTCAATGACCACAAACTGTATACCTACATTAAGAATCCCAGGCTGCAAGGTGCTGAGCATCACTGTAAACTTCATTTGCCTGGGAATAGCCAGAGAAAGAGATAAGGAACACAGTTCGTGGGATTAGACCCTGAGAATGGTAGCACAGTGCAGACTGCCAGACCCAAAGACTGTCCAAGGCAGGAAGTCTCCTCTTTCAGGCATAGTAAACAAGCTTTAGTACAGTCTGAGATGCCAGGGAGTGGCATCAAAACACGTACTTGCCATTAAGGATTTTACACATCTCGCTGTTGCTGTCCAACATTTTGCTCCTGACAAGCCAACAGTTCCATGACCTTAAAAGCATTTATGAGCCACTCAAGTTCATGAATCCATGTAGCCCAGTTGCTTGAAGGGCAAACATTTGCTGGTGTAAAGGAAGGAAAGGGAAGCAGGGAAATTGCAAGAAACCCTCTTTCCTATGGGACAGTCATTTCAGATTAGTAATGAGTGTTAAAAGAGAAAACTGCATTGCTAGTCATCCTCTCTGGAAAAAAATGAAAATGCACGTTCCCATCTTGCTTCTGCAGAAGCAGAGCCTGCAGTGACTTTTCGGATTAGGAGACTGTAGCATCACCATACCCTTACAAATTAGCCTCCAAATGATTTTCCAGGTCCAAGGAACCAGAGCAGAGTTATCATTAGTGCTTAGCACTAATACAGCATTTCAGCACTCTAAATGTCTAATAGGAGAAATTACCTAAATAATTATAAGAACAACTCTACTGATTCTTAGCCTTGCTAAAATAAAATTATTTGTTATCCTATTATAATACAAAGACTTTGCATTTCATATTTCATTCTGGTGCCATTTTCCCTTCTTCTAAATGACCGTGAGGTCAAGCTGGAAGGAGGGAAAAGAATTTTGTAAAATGCTAAATCTAAAGGAGCTGAGGTTGCTTAGCACTCCAGAAAGTGCAGAAAAATTACAGTAAAACAAATAGACACAAAGGAAGAAATTGGAGTTGTTATGCAGTCCTTACCCAGCCTTACTGGTTTCCATTGGATTTTCATCACTGAAAGACTGAACAAAGGACTTGCTCCTGAAAAGTCACAGAATTTGCAGGGTAACAACCAAAACAATTCTCTTAACATTGCTCCTTCCCAAAGTGTTTGGTCACATCCAGCCTGATCAGAAGCAATTCTGCTCACAAATCCCACTGATGGACAAAAAGGCAGCGCCCTGCAGAGGGATCAAACCCAAAGTGGGATACAAACTCAAGGGCTTGCAGAGGAAAATTAGAAGCTCCACATAAATGAGGCTCGCCTTAATGCCTTGTTTCCCTGGGTGACCAAACTGCAGTTCAGACAGAAGATGAGTGCAGAGGAAGGTCTGTGAGAGCAGAAATCTCACTACTTATGAAATATGTTACTTTTTGCTTACATGTGGGTATAAAAGAAAAAGAGGGGGAGAGAGCAGACAACTATGGGACTTGCTCAGAAAGGCAGAGTGGCAGAAAAACCCATTCACATCATCCTGTGAGTACAGCTCAACAGGAATCTGGAGAGAAGATGGAGATGTGTCCAAGAAACAGCAGTTCTGCACAACCAAAAAGCACTAACCCAGAAACAAACAAGGTTTGAAATATTTTTCTTTCTTTTATGACTCAGCCGTGCACTCCAGACCATGTAATGACCTTATGTGTAACAGTCTGAAATTACTCTTAAAACTTACCAGCGTTGACCACAGCATCATTCCTGAGAATAAAACCTCAGTAGATTAAGGATCTGAACCCAGTCACCTTTTCCCTGATCACACACCTGCCTCCACAAAGGCCACTGAGAGTCCAGACCAGTCTCGGCACCCAAGCCTCATCCTGAACAACTCCAAAATGCTTGAGCATCCAGAAACACACACAACCACATCATCAGAGAAAGTGAAAATCACTAAGTGAAGACAAGAAGTTAAAAATGAAGTTTGAATTGATCCTATTATGAATGTGATGCTTTTAAGGGGAGTTTTTTGTTGATATTTGGTATTGATGTGGGCTGTTTTATTTGATCATGGTTTTATAAATGGTTTTTGTCAGTACGCGACTGACTGATTGCAGGGTATTCTATTACACTCTAAAAGGTTATTCCCCACAACATGGAGATAGAAATTACCTTCTGATGAGATTTAGGAGGTTTTCCCCACTCCCTTTGTTTTACAAAAAATGAAGCTTTAAAGCCTATCTGCTCATGACACTACTAAAAACACATCTACAAAGATATTATTAAAATAACCAAGAGTTAAAAAAAATAAAGTTATGAGAAAAAGCAGCACTCACTTATCCAAAAGGGTAATCACCAGTCCAAGTCAACTAAGAGTCTCATGACGTACATATTTTCAACATTTTGCTACACCAAGTACTTAGAAAGCTGCTCCTCCAAAGCTTTACATTCCCTCACCTTGCACTGGACTAAGTGATAGCTATAAACTTTTCATTCTGACGTGGTTCTTGGCCACATACACTCACAACATTTTAATAGTGAAGTTTAACTAAATGTTTTCATGGTTTTAAACTCAGTAGGAATAAATTCCTTACTCCATTTTTTACTCAGTATTTCTGAATTTGGAGTTTCTTGCTGGGTTTGGAGTTCTGAATCTCCCAACATTTCAAAGGTAAACATATTAAAAAATGTATTAAAAGCCTACACTGCCCAGGCAACCTGCCTATGAAAAAAATGTATTCTAAATGGATAGACCGACTGCTCTCAGGGTGAATACAAGAACTAGATCAAAGTAGACAGACAGGATGTTACTCAAAATAATTTTCTCATCTAACTCTACTCACCACTCAAGCAGGGAATAGTAGAGTTTCTACAGATCTGTTTTTATCTTCTTATCTAATATCCTGCAGGGGAAATAAGCTTTCTGCATTCTTCAGAGTATGGCCATAGTAAAGAGATTTCAAGATATATCTCATGAAAGGATCTCATGGAGGCATGAGAGCCTTGAAGCTGTCTACATTTATGCTTCAACGTTTTATTTCTTCATGGCAGATAGGCTGAAAATACCTGTATGCAGGTTCAGGTGTGGGTTCACTGCTTGAATTATATTCAGGCACGATGGTTATTATCACATGCTGAGAGTTTTTTCCTTCCTTTCCTAGACGAAAGGACCGTGCAGAGTCCTCAAAGTGTAGGAAGGAAAAAGCATTGTTTGCAAAACAGCTGATGCCGGCTAATGTGCTTTTATTTTATAGCATATTTCTACACAAGTAACAGAATAATAAAAAAATGCAGTGGAAAACATCTTCAAAAAATTATATAATCCATATTCTGCCCCTCGGAGGCATCAGCTGTACTTTTATCCTTTCTGACAAAGTCTAGTAGGTCTTCATTGTATTCCAGTAGCCCCAGTGCCTTCTCATGCAACATCTCAGTTTGCTCCATTCCCTTGATTATCCAGTATCTGTCCTAAATCTTTCTCATTGCCAATTAAACCCACTCATCTAGAGAAGAAATTATTCCCTTCTTCTTTTAAGAGTGTCATTATTTCCTCATTACATGGATGGCTCATACTCTCCCTTCATCCCTTTCTCAACAGATGTCTGGATAGCTCAGATTCCCTCAAATTCCCTTACCACCAACCTTGTGCTTCAACCAATTCTCCTCATTTTTCAACAAGTTCCACAAACCTTCAGCTATCTCATCTTGGTTGTGTGCTAAGCTGGAGAAGGTCCTCATCACAAAGTTGTCCATGTTCTTCTCCCTTTCCATACCCATGAGTCTAGCTCATATTTTGGATTCCAAAGCAAGTAAGCATTTGTTGATAAAAGGAAAAACCCCACTTCTTTATTTATCTCTCACTGCTCTGAGCAAGCAATGTTCCCTTTTATCCCAATTCACATATAACTCTCCAAAGAGGTTTCAGGTAGGCAGATAAGTCTTACTGTTTATCATATATCAAAACTTCCAGTTCCTTTTATTTATTCACTCACTTTACTATATTCTTCATCTAAGAGACCATTTGTTCCAGGCTTTATTCCTAGCATGTGTCATACTGATAGAAATTTTCCTTTAGGATGTTCAATATTCCATCTTTTAAATAGCTTCAATTTTATGTGACTTGGTTCAGAGAAAGAAAAAGGTTTTAAAAATCTGCCTTGTTATAACATGCTCACCTGCAGTCCATCCTACATAAACAGAAAGTTATAAAAAGCCTGATTTACACATAGTACTTTTTGTCTGTCTGTTCAATGTCATTACAGAGTTATCATTTATAATGCTGTTGAAAGGCAGATGTTGCCAGCAATGGGCTAAGTGGAAACCTTAATGTGACAGTTTATTAATCAATTCCATTTCACAAACCCTAATGTAACAAAAAGAAGCATAAATAAATGTCTGATCTGTTAAAGTAATATATGGCCTTCACACTGAGACCTATTTTAGGGGTGGGCTCACATTGGGCCCACTTTAAATTTCTTGGCAATTTGAAGTTCAGGCTGCTAACACTTTGGAGGATAATATACTAGCTGAAGGCATTAATCGTTTAAGGGTGGTTTGTGTTTACATTTAATTTCAGTGAAGTGCAGTACTGTTGAAAGGTGCTGGATCAAAAGTGCCAGTTTTGAGCATATTTATCTTGAACTTTTCCCTATGGTCTTATCCACATGAAATGGGATTTAGCTTAGCTAGTACCTAGTTAGACCCGTGGTTTCTCAGTTTGTGAGGACCAATCCTAATTAAAAAGTAATATGGAAGATAGTAGGAATAAGTCTGTTGACTTACAGGGAGAGCTCAAAAGTAATCCTCCAGCTTTAAGGTGGAATATTTACAGTTCTGTGCCCTCTTGACCATCCTCAGTCCCATGCTGTCCCTTCCCTTGTGCTGACAGACCTAATGTCCATGCACTGCCTAAACTCAGACCGGATGAATCCAAGTCTCCCTCATTTCCTCTCTCCTGTGCATACACAAACTGATGGGGAACTGCACAGTTCAGCTTGGACAACATTTTTGCATGGGGTGAAAGGGAACTGAGTGAGATAAAGTCTGTCACATGCCTTGTCATAATCATGCACAGATGTTCCATGTTAAAAACTAATATTTACTGAAAAACTTTCAAAGTTGCATCAGAGCTCCTCAGAGTGTGTTAAAAATAAGCACATGCAAAATATTACATTTAGCTGAGAGCCAGATTCCTTCACCAAAAGTACAGACAATGACACAACTGTTTCTCTGCTAATACAGTGAGCCAAATCAATCCCCTTCATCTAAACACCTCTGAACTCTGGGACTGGTTTTATTTGAGCCTGTATTTGGCCAAGTAATTGTTACCCTCCAGTGAGTACATGACCACATACAAAAAGTTCATGGCATGATCAGTTTATTACATGAAGAAATGTAATAAACTGTGATTTAAATTTAATAGCCTGAGACAAATTTGCCTGTTTGTTCAACAGAGTGAACTCTCGACCTCCAATCATTTACAGAGATCCAAGATTCCTGCACTGCACACAGCAATCCAAATTGCCTCAGCAATACACAGAATTATAAAATGGTTTGGGTTGCAAGAGACCTTAAGGACTATCTAGTTACAATCCACTGCCATGGGCAGGGACACCTTCCACTAGGCCAGGTCGCTCAAAGCCCCATCCAGTCTGGCCTTGAACCCTTCCAGGGATGGGGCATCCACAGCTTCTCTGGGCATCCTGTGCCAGTACCTCACCACCCCATAGGAAGTATTTGTTTCCCCTAATAATGATAAGTCACAAAAACAACAACAACAACAAGCACGTGGTTCTGGTAAGACTGAGCCTCAAATTCCTATTTGATTAAGAGATCATCATATGACAAATTCAGCAAAGTCAAGTATCTGTCTGAAACCCAGGAAAAGTGCTTGATTTACAGCCTTAAGTGGATGTCTGCCATGATTTTTGCACACTTTACTATCTTGGCTGACCTCTTCCAGACATATTTTCTGCAAACCAACAGATTTCACATGTTTTTAAATATGGAGACAGCGAGGAATTCATAAATAATATATCTCCACTGAAATATAACTGCCATATCTGAGCAGTTCTGGCTCCAGGCTGGATCTTCAGCAAAGCCAGACAGCTCAAGTTTATAGCATCTCTCCCCATTCGGTAGCTATGCCATTAAAACAGCTCCACTTGCACGCAGCTGCCTAGATATGGACAGCTCAAGCTAATGGTATCTAAATGCAAGCATGAAATCTTGCCTCTTGTCATGAGAAGTTACAGTCATGCATGACAAATTTAGGTAGGAAAAAGTGCACAAAGTACATCAGACAAAGTGTGTTTGTGAACACTTTTTTTCAAAAAACAAAGATGAACTTATGGGATTCGTGTTCATTTCGTCAATTTGTCTTCAGTGTCATTCCTGCCCATCAGATGGGAATGTCAAACAGCATCCATGGACTAAAATAACACTTCGCTCCTGGAACCCAGGCCATGCCCCTTGCAGCCATTACACAGTACTTTAGGAACTACTCATTTTCTCTTTGGGTACTAAATATAAAAGTCAAGCTTGCTGGAAAGCCCTCTATTCCTTCTTGCTTCTGAAATGGTCTGAACTGTTATCCTGGGTCAAAAATCATAGGAAAAACAAGATTTGCTCTAGACCCCAAATTTGCCATTCTAACCTTCAGCATGAAAATGTAAGAAATAACAAACATTTCACAGAGGCAAGTACACATTACTAGATACTTTGGTCACCATCTCCCTAAACTATTTTCATTTTCCTTCTGAAGTTTTTTCCTAAGTTTCCTGAACACCTACACTAAAGACACTATATGCTGCTTGGGACACCTCAAACATTCTGATCTGAAATCACCAGTCCCAGACTGACTCATGCTAAAAATCTTTTTCTATGCACATACCCATACACACACCCTGCACTGAAAATCATCAGAATCCACATGTTCTGCCTGGTTACAGCCTTAAGATACCATCTGAGATAGCAACTGAGACCAGACTCCCTTGTTACCCATCTCATATTTAACAGATTTGCAAATAAAAATGTTCCATCTCTCTGCCCTGTAAGATATGTCATAGTTCACACAAGAAAAACTGCTGAAAAGCCTAAATCATTCCCCAAACAGCCATGTGATATAAGGACTTCTCGGTATGCATGGAAAATCTTATCATCTTCAGTATCTTGGGTCCTTGGAGCAACTTCTAAATTTACTTTAAATATTCCATGTAAGCACCCATACACAGATGATTTATAACTATACTAAAAGTTTTTTAAATACTTGGAGAAAAGTTACAGCAACCACCAAGGTACCTTCACCACAAGCAAGGGCCTGATATTCTGTGGGTGTGAGAGCCACAGCAGGTAGCCAAGACTTTTTGGCACCAAGAAAGGGAATCCTGGGACTCACTTCACTCAAAGGTACAGAAATGAGAGATGGGAAAGTCCAAGACATCTCCCAGCCTAACAAGAAGGGTCATTTCCCGGAGATTTTCCACCCACCAGTTTCCAATTACTCAAGATATGTATTCTTGTACCTCCCATCCTGGGAAAGTATCTATTGGTATAATGAATCTCATAGCTATGCACATTTTCTAGTTGCTCAGCTGAAATTTGTGTTTCCTTTGTCTCATTCCATTACTCCTAAAAACCATTCTCAGAACATGTTCTTTTGGAAATTATATAACTTTCCTCATTAATTATTTCTTTTAATTAACTCTTCTAATTAATTGTTTTAATTAATTATAATAATAAGCTGTGTAATCTTCCACTCTAGCCAGCACGAAGCAAAGTTTTTTTCACAGACTGCTGTGGTTAGAACAGTTTGGGAAAAACACTGAAACTTTTAAGTTTTGTTAAATCAACCATGATATGCTTTCATGAACAAAGCCTGAGGAAGAGATGCCTGAAAACTGCACACCAGGAATGCAGAAGTTATAGACCACATGGACATGGTGCAAAAATCAGAGATAAAGGAGAGACCAAAGAAGACAGTTCAGCATTTGTACTGAAAACGCTATCAGGGAAAAAGATAGTAAAAAGGCTGAAAATGTGTATCATAAGAAGTGCCAAGTCAATAACCAAGAAAAGACAGAATACTAATTAAGAGAATTATGTCCTTTGGAGCCAATGAACATTGATTTCTTTGTTTGCTAAAGATATACAAATTATGAAAAAGTTTTATAAGTGGGTGTGTATCCAGGTGGTGTGAATGAAGTAACGTTTACTTTCTAGTGCCAAAAAATAGTGTGGAGAGTTTGATTTATCACAATGTTTCCAGCAACACTTCTAGGAGGAGTTGTTGATTCCCCTTCTAAACATTACATTTGCATTTCTAATCAATCACACGGTCCATTTCCTACAATGATGTTATACTTTGGCCATTTCAGCCTTTCATTGCTGTTACCAATGACGTAATTTCCCACTCCAGCTAGGTGGAACTAGGGGGAAGAAAACTTTGTTAGAATAGGTAGAGTCTCCAGGTTGTTGCTACACTGACAACATGAAATGTTCTGCCTTCTGAGAACACTACAATGAAAGGAGAGTACATTTTCCAAAGCACTAGAAAAATTCTGGTTACTTCTCCCTCGTGTGATGTGTCCTTCCATCCCTATTACAGAAAGAACCATGATATAGGAGGCAGCAATGTGTTGGTAGGGCTCGTGGTCTTGTTTGCTGACATGAATACAGATGAGTTAAGGAAATGCCTCTTGGAGTAGAGAGCAAGATGGTCTGTAAGAATTATGCAAAAGCTCAGGGTCATCATCATATGGACAGTTAGGGCAGAGGCTGCACTCCCTGTGCCTGGCCTTTCCCAGAAATTCAGAGAAAGGCCAGGCACAGGGAGTGAGTTACAAAACACTCCCCTCCTCCAGCGAGGGCAGAACAGCTCTGGAGGCTCAGCCATGTGCCTGGCTGAAAGCAGTTAAGTGCTTGCTCATACCCTATGCACACAGTGGGAGCTGTAATGGCTCTTGGTGAGATGTTTTCCAGACACTGCCTGGATCTTCCACAGTCAGCAGCTCTTATTAAAAATTTAATAAATTGGGTCAATAATTGCAGCCAAAGCCCCAATGCTCTGACATAGTGCTAGGCTGAAAAAGGACAGGGAACAGCACTGATCTGGAGCACAGCTCAGTGCTACACAGGGCCACCTCTGCACTTGAAAATACAGTCAGTCTAAAGGTCTTAGTTATCCTTCTGAGAGATCCCATTACTGTCAGAGTTGCATTCACCAGGGACAGGAATGCTTCATGGTGTGCTCCTAGCAAACAGTCAATGAGCTGCTCCAGAGCAGGAAAAGCAGGCAGAAATCCCAGGAGCACAGCAGGCACGTACCGCCAATCAGCACATCCACACAGCAGGCAGCTCTCAGGGAGGTCCAAAAAGCAAATGTGCAGGTGGGCACACAGGTCTGAAAGGGCAAGATCCTGCTCTCCTCTCATCCACCAATGCCTTGTTCATTCCTGTGATGGGCCCCAGGCCAGAAAGACACATCCTAAATCTCACCTTTATCCTGAGACAGACCAATCTAACTTAACATGATAAACTCTTTCCAGCATTGAAACGCTTTTCTTCTGTAGGATATAGATAAAATATGAATGTGTTTTGAAACAAAAAATAGTTCTTTCTGCTCTTTGAAACCAAATCTTTTCTTCCTCTTTACACAGATCATTCAAAGGAGTCCGAGCTCAGATTGAAAGGCCAGATACTTCTACAGCACACATAATAGCATCAGAATTGGCTGTGAACCTGCGGATAACTATGCCCTGTGCTGCACTCCTTCCAACAGCTGTATTTTGCCTTATTGATCTGGTAAATTACCATGCACAGTCTTCTCTGTTGCGTAGCTTCTTCCCTCACTGGCTCTGAAAACAGATGCTGAGGAACAGAGAAGTTTTGAATATCCAGCCCATATAGATGACTGTCTGCACCAGCGAGCACCTCTTCCACAGAGACATTCTTCTTTGATTGAGGGTACAGTATGAGAGGAAAGCTCATGTCCTTACAAACAATTTGATGGGTAAAAGTGTTAATGTCTTTGAAATGGAGCTTAATGTCTCTGCTAACTTTGGGCAGCAGGTTCCTTGCAGAGCCCAGACAAGCCTGAACTTCTGAGCTTTGGGGTAAATTAGTAGGTTCAAGGGGGGAATATGTGGTATACATTTAGGGAAGGCTGTCCCTTCCTAGTACCTCAGCCAATGGGGAGAGGAAGGCGGCAACATGCAGCCAGGAGTTTAGGATAAAAGGAGGCTGCACCCTCTGAAACCTCAGGAGAAAACCCCACCTGCTTTCTCTCGGTGCCGAGGGGGACTCTCTCCCTTTATTCGAATAAAGTTGCAGGACTCCCCTGTCTCCTTTTTGGACATAAACATCGGGCATTTGTGGATTTTCCTGACAAGTATGTCCAAATCTGCTGTCATTATGAAGAGCTAATTGAGCAAATTATGTAAGCTATTATACAGTACAGCATTCCAAATATCGGCAAACATTTAACATTTTTTAATCTATTCTCCATATGCAAATCTCCATCACTAGTTTCTTTCTTCTATTACATTTCTTGTTTTTGAGTTTGAATCATTCTGTAAGAAAAATAACTGTTGGTGTTTTTCTAAAGCTAGAGTAGTTCAATTCTATGGAAGGCTATTTCAGAAGTGTACAAAGAGACGACCTGATCATTTAAAAGTACAAAAAGTCGAGATTTAGACTTGTACCCTCAGAGTCCCCTATCAAACTGTGAATCAGTTTAAACTGCAGCGATGACCGGCCGGAGACCCTGTGACCTGGCTAGCTGAGAAGGTGGCCAACAGTCCCACTGCAGCAGGCGGTGTCAGCCCCGGTGGCAAGGCCCCAGGACTGGCAGCTTCAGGCACCCCTCGGCAGTAGAAGCCCTGGGCTGTGCCTGCAGGACGAGGTCTCGGGGTAGAGCTGCTGAATAGGGCGGAGCAGAAAAGAGCCAGACACTCTCTGGGGTCAAACGAGTTTAATGTCCCGGGGGGCGACCAGCAGGGAGTGACCGAAAAAAAGAGGTTGGGCATGGGATTATAAAGGGAGGTGGTAACTGGAGGTGGGATTTACAAAAAACCAATCAGGGGAAGTCAGGGGACGAGCTTAACATAATAGACTGTAAGGGAGAACTAATCGATACATTATAAAGGAGGGGCCCTGGGACCTCAGCCAATCACTACTCCCACTGAGAGGAACATTCTGGAAGACTGGGAGTGGTGGGGAGTGATTGACTGGGCCCGGGAGGAGGGAAAATTATACATATTAGGAGATACAGGGCGGGGAAATTACATGACAAAGGGGGCAACCATAGTAACTAAATAATGGACAGAAACTAGGGCGGGGAAAACTGGGAGGACAGAACCATCATAAACAAAGGGGGAGAAACAGAACATACCAACACACCACAACATCTCCCCGTTTTTTGTTAAATAAAATTGAAAAGAACGGAAAAATCTGTACTAAAAGGTTCAAAAGGCTGGATTCCAGGGCTGATCAGTCCAGGCGTCCTCTTCTTCATAACACAGCTCCTGGTGGTATAAGGGAGGCGCAGCGGGCTCTTCTTCATCTGCGGCTTCCTCTGCCTCCGAAGGATAGGTGTCTCCCTCTGCGGACTCTCCCGCTACCATCTGGTTGACACTTGGAGCTGTGATCTTATTAACAAGTCTTTGGACTAGCCCACGGACCAGCGAAAAGCAAATCAAAAGCAAAAATAAAACTAAAACAACTTTCATAACTGATTCTAGAACAGAACTGGCCCAACTGCCCAAGCCCCAGCCCTTAAAAATGTCCCTCAGCCAATCTGATGTTTCTTGCTCCATCCGATGGACTTGGTCTTTCATCTTCAGGATGGTGTGTCTGACGTCCTCAGCTCTTGATGACAAATTCATGCAGCAGAGGCCTTCAAACTCCTCACATTGATGGTGATGGAGCAGCAATAGGAAATCTATTGCTGTCCTGTTCTGGAGTGTCGCCTTCCTTGTTATTTCCTCATCTGTGAGGAGGTCGTATATAGCAGCCGAAGTCAAATTGGCTTGCTTAACCACCCAACACTCTAGGCGGCCCAATTCACCTAGAGACTTCGCCACTGATACCCACGGCAACAGAATGGTAAAAGCGACGGTTTTGGAATGGGACCAATGTGTAATTTCGTTATCACAGTCTTCTGGGAGATCTTTAAGATCTCTTTTGGATCTGGCCAATTCTGCTGTGATGTTAGTCTTCTTCCAATTCACAATTTGAGTCATGTTGGGGGTAAACAGCGTCAGCTTGCCTAAGGTGCATGGCCCTCCGATCAGACCAGAGGGGATGCCTGCCCACGCTCGGTCGCCACAAATTAAAAATGCTCCCCTGGGAAGGGCGTATGGGGTGCGACCCGTGGTGGTGGGGCCGCTGATCTTTAAAACGGCCTTGCACCACTGGTAGGCTTGGTATTCAGCTTTATTCTGTTGCACCACCTCATTGCCCTTCTCAATAGGGGAAAAGGTATACTCAAATTGAAAACAAATAGAGGAATTGGCGGAACCGAGCAGGTGGAGTTCAGTGGGCTCGGAGGGCAAAGGATCCAGCTTTACCACTCTGTCCCTCCAAGCGTTGCTGGAATCAAAACTAGGAAGGATAGTAAGGCTCCGGGCCAAAATTGGGGAAAGGGCTGACTGAAAAGCGGAGGGGAATTCGCCTGGAGAGAAAGGGATCCCCACAAGGCACGATGACATCGGATCCTCTGCTGATGCTGCGTCGAGGCAGATATGATCTTGCCCCAACACCTGAGCCAAGGTACGCCAGACATTCACCTTTGGCTGAGGGACGATCCACGCTGCCCAGGGTGGAAGGAGGAGGCAGAAGATCAGGAGATGTAAAGGAGCGCTTGGGCGCTGCCACAGTTGAGGGCTGAGCTGGGCCATTCTGGTGTGGTGTGGGCCAGGCAAAGGGAGACAAACTGAAAAAACAAAACAAGCATGGTTATAACTTAAATATTTTCTTAAAGAGATGGTTCTGTCTCAAAAAGTAAATTAAGTTCGGGGGAAGAATCTGAGACAGGGGAGGAAGGTCGGGAATCGAAAACGACTCGAAAAGGGGCACGAATCAATGGTGGAGAGGAAGGGGACCCGGTCGGAGGGAACCTGTGGAGAAAATAAAGGTGAGAGAAAGTGGGAGGTTTCCTCCTCCGCTGCCAACATGCCTCCTGCACCTGTGGCACAGCCTCGGATGTTTTTGCCTGCTTGGGGAGGAAGGGCTTGACCCATTTTGATGGTATCCATTTCGGCCCTGAGAGAGTGGACATGCAAGCGTATCCCCTCCCCCAGGTAACCAGGTCATATGGCCCTTCCATCCGCCAGGTCTGCGGATCCCTTATCAGAACCGGAGGCCTGGCCTTCGGCTGCAGCTGTTGGTGACTGCCGAAGTGCCGGACAACTGGAGGATTCAGGTTGTCAAAAGAGCAGTTTAGGAAGTTTAAGGTGCACAAAGCTCTCGACAACCGGACGTGGGGGGTCTCCACCTTCACTGCCACGCGTTGTTTCTCCAAGATCCTTTTCAGGCTCTGGTGGGCCCTCTCCACCATGGCTTGGCCTGTCGGGGAATAGGGGATGCCGGTCTTATGCTCTATTCCCCATTGTTGCAGGAAGCTCCGCAGCTCCTTGGAGGTATACGCTGGGCCGTTGTCAGTTTTTAAAGCCCTAGGGATGCCCAGGACAGCGAATGCCAGAAGCAAGTGCTTCTGGACATCCGCCGCCCTCTCACCTGTGTGGGCAGAGGCAAAGATAGCTCCTGAGAAGGTATCGATGGAGACATGGACGTAACACAACCTCCCAAAGGACGGGATGTGTGTCACGTCCATCTGCCACACTTCACAGCTCGCCAAGCCCCTGGGGTTTGCCCCAGCTGCGATGGTAGGCATTTGATGGGCTTGGCATTGGGGACATGTGGCCACGATCGCCTTGGCCTGGTCCTGCGTGAGATGGAATTGCCTGACCAGGCCTGGCGCATTTTGGTGAAAGAGCTGATGGCTGATCTTAGCCTGGCCGAACACATCTGGGAGCGGGCCCACCGTGACAGCAGCCGCGGCCAAAGAATCAGCCCGATGGTTGCCCTCAGCGATGAACCCTGGCAGATCAGTGTGTGATCTTACATGCATTATAAAAAACGGATGCTCTCGGTGGGAGACTAATTCTATGAGTTTTTAGAGCAAATTAAACAATTTTTGGTTACAGACCTCCTGCAGAACTGCTGATTCCGCTCTAGATACTACACCAGCTACATATGCGGAATCTGTGACCAAATTGAAGGGACCAGGAAACCTCTCAAATGCTCGGACGACTGCGTCTAATTCAGCTACTTGTGGAGAGGCCTCCACAATGGCAACATCAGCCTCCCACCGCTGAGTCTGAGGATCCTTCCAAGTCATTACAGACTTGTGGGATGCTCCGGACACGTCGGTAAATACTGTCAGAGCATCTAGAGGCTTCTTACTCTGAATCCCCTTGATTGATAATTTAAACTCCGAATTAAAAAGTTTATGGGCCGGCCGATCGACCGCAACGCGGCCAGTGTAGCTATCTAATGCGAATTGAAGCATTTCATTGGTTTCCAGCAGTTCATTGAAGGTCTTTAATTTGAGTTGGCCCGAAACCAATTGAATTGGAAGGTGAATGCATGCAAAATCACAGCCTGCCAGCTCCCTGATCCGAGATCTCGCCTTTCGGATCAGTTCGGCCATCAGCTCTTGTGGCCTTGTCATCCTTTTGGACCTGTGGTGGCTGAGGAACACCCACTCTATGATTAAGAGGGGGTCGCCCAGACCCTGGTCCTTTAAACTCTTGTGCCACTGATGGATCAAGCCGTGAAGATGTGGCAGCTTCCTCAGAATAATGAATTTAAATGGCAGGCCCGGATGGTAGCGGTGGGCCTGCCTGGCCGAAATGATTTTCTGAACCTTCTCCAGGGCTACCTGAGCCTCTGGGGTGAGTTCCCTAGGAGAACTCAGCTCCTCTCCCCCTTTCAATAAATTGAAAAGGGGGGCTAGGTCTTCTGTTGGTATACCTAGCCAGGGTCTCACCCAATTTAAAGACCCACACAGTTGGTGAACATCCGCTAGGGTCTGGACTTCCGTCCAGATGGCCAATTTCTGCGGAACAATGGTCCGCTTGGTGATTTCAAGGCCCAGGTACCTCCAAGGTGGCATCCTTTGAATTTTTTCTGCTTGGAGCTCGAACCCTGCAGCAACCAACGCACTGGTTGTCAGGTCAAGCGCATGGGCAAGTAGATCATCTGTTGGGGCGCAGACGAGGATGTCATCCATATAGTGATGTAACAGGACGACATCCCCGAGGGCTGTACGGACAGGAGACATCAGCGAAGCGACGTACCACTGGCAGATCACAGGGCTGTTCTTCATTCCTTGCGGAAGAACTCGCCAGTGATAGCGCTTGGCCGGGGACTCACGGTTGATGGAGGGAACCGTGAACGCAAAACGCGGGGCATCATCAGGATGTAGAGGAATTTGGAAAAAACAATCTTTTATGTCGATTATAGCCAAATTCCAATTTTGGGGGAGCATTGTAGGGGATGGCATCCCTGGTTGGAGGGGACCCATGTCAATTATTTGTTCATTAATTTGGTGGAGGTCGGTCAGGAGCCGCCACTTGTCTTTATTAGGTTTTTTGATGACAAACACTGGGGAGTTCCAAGGTGACATGGTCTCCACCAGGTTGCCTTTGAGCAGCTGCTCCTGAACGAGCTCGTTGAGCGCCTTCAATTTTTGTTTATTAAGTGGCCACTGCACTACCTGTACTGGCTCATCTGATCGCCAATTCAGCTTCCAGGTAGGGCGCTCCTCAGTGGCCACTGCCCGAAAAACCTGGGGAGCCTTCGGGAGGTCAATTCTGGCTCCCCATTGGGCTAGCAGGTCCCTTCCCCACAGGGGCTCGGTGTAATCCAAAACAAATGGGCGTACAGAAGCCAATTGCCCATCTGGCCCCGTAATTTGTACAATGCTCTTTGATTGCTTCGCCAATTTTAGACCCCCTACACCTTGTATGTGTCCGGCTGCGTTTTGCAAATCCCAATGTGACGGCCAATCCCTAGAGGGAATGATCGTCACATCTGCCCCTGTGTCCAGTAACCCCCGCACGATTTTATGGTCTGAGCCCAGGGACAGTTGACATGTCAGCCTGGGCTTTTCTCTCCCCACAACTTGGGCCCAAGCAACCGTTGGAGGTGAGGACCCCTTAGATGGCCGGGAATCCTGCACCTCTTCCGGCACTGGAATGGCTTGGGTGATGATTTGGCCCTTGGGGAGAGAAAGCGGGGGCTGGACGCAGTACAGCCCTAATGCGAATCTGTCCCGGTCAGTTGTTACTAACCCCGGGACTATGTGAAGATTGAGTGGTGTATGTTTGGTGTCCCCAACAATGATCCACCTGCTACGTCCAAGTCTCCTCCAGCTGCCGGGATGTTGAATGTCGGCAGTGACCAGGTGGAAATCAGTGTCCGGGAGATGTATTTCGCGGGTCAGCTGCAGCCTAAAAGGAGAAAACGAAGAGGTGGTGGTTAAAGCAGGTTGAGGCTGAAGCCAACAGGTATAGTAAGTCAAGTCCGGTAAGGAAAAGTCAAGTCCAGTAGAGGCATGTGGCGGGCTTCTCCCTGTTCCCTCCTCCCTGCCTGGTGTAACCTTGCCCACCTTATTTGTATCATGGCGCAGGGAGGGGCTGCGCTCGCTTTCTAGTTTTTTTGTTGTTTTACCTCCTGCTTCCCAGCAGGACACTCCTTCCTTTTAAATGTTAAAAATTCTTGCCGCAGTGGGCAGTCAGGCATGCAGTGCCCCGTTTTCCCGCATAGATGACACAGGTGGGTCCCTGGATGTCTCCTTGCTGCTCCTGGGGTCGACATTCCAGCTGCTGCCGCGCTGTAATCCTCTTCATCAGCGCTGGAGGTCGACGCGAACGCCACTGAGTTCCGCTTGTTCTTCAGCTTGGAGTCAGGCGCTCCTGGCAGTGGGACTTCTCGTGCCACGACCTCCATCATTTGCTCGATGGTAGGTCGTGGACTACGGGGGAGGGTTCGGATGGCTCTCCGGCATTCAGAGTTTTCATTCTTGAACGCCATCCGCTGCAACAGGTTTTCTCTTTCTCCCTCCTCGGAAGCTTGAGTCTCCACGTATCTGTAAAGTCTTTCTAAGAAACGTAAATAGGACTCCTGTGGCCCCTGCTGGGGCTCTTCCTCGTCTTGCTGAGAGAAAACTGCTGGGAGCTTGAAAAAGGCCCTCTCTGCAGCCCGACAGGACTCGGTAATCTGAGTCGGGAAGAGCACCCGCGCCTGAATCGCCCCACTGGCCCATGCCCCTGTACCCACCAGATGATTCGTGGATATCAGTTGGCCATCCGCGTCATGTGCAGTCGCTTGGTTCTCCCAGAGAGCTGGGAGAACTTCCGCGACTTCCCTCCCCCACTCTACCGCCCAGACCCTAAACTCCATAGGTCCTAAAAGGCTGGAAAAGAGAGCTCTCAGGTCAGCAGGGACCAGATCTCCCGGTGCAAGGGCCGAACAGAGAAGCCCCCGGAAATACTCCGATTCCCAGGAGTACTCTCTCTGGGCCTTGCACAGATCTTTGATCCGGTCCTGTGTAATTGGCACCCACTGAGCCTGGGAGGTCCCTTCCCCGCTCAGGCGGTAGGTAACCGGGGCGGCTTCAAAAACAGGGGCTCGCCCTGGCTTCCGGTTACCCACACCCCCCACCCCCCGGAACACAAAGCGTGGGAACCGGAAGGGGAGGCGTGGGAACCAGAAAGGAGGGAGGCAGAGGCGGGGCCTGGCATCTGGGAGGGGCCAGCTGATGGGCGTGGCGGAACTGGGGGTGGCGACTGGATTTTCTCCGCCTCCGAGGTGGAGTCCGGAGGCGGGGCGGAGACAGGAGGCAGGGTGAAGAAGGGGCTATTGAGGGGTGGAGCGCAGGGAGGAACAGAGGGTGGAGGCAGGGGAGGATAGGAAAGGATTTGACTGAGGGGCTAAGGGATTATGGGAAGGAGAAGAAAAATCAGTGGGAAAATGCATGTGGCCGCCTCCATCTTGGGCTCCATAGGAGCCATCTTGTGGAGGCGGTGGGACATTAACTGGGGGGACATTAAACCGAACACTCTTGGGAATGTCAACCGGGTACTGGGGAGGTTGGGAAAAGGGGTAGGAAAGCCTGCTCCGAGGAGTCTGGCCAGGATCTCCTCGGAGTCCTCCTTTTGGAGGGCCAGGTCGGACCGATCGAGAGGGGGCAGAGGGAAGATGGAGCCTCTGCTGTGTGTTGGCCTTGAGGACCCCCCTCAAGGGCTCCGACCGAGGGACACGGGGTGAGGTAGACGGGGTAGGGACAACAGAACCGGGGGAACTGGGGTTCAACTGCAACACTGATGGATTTTTTCGCAGTTCCCTCTGCTGAGACAACAATTGCAAAACTTTACCCGCCCAGTAAGTGGCCGGGTAAAGCTTTGCCTCCCCAGAGCTGACCTCTTGATCTAATTTTGCTAAAACAGCTTTCCAATAGAGGGGGTCTCTAATTTGCTCTGGGGTAGTGTTGGGGAACTGAGAAAAAATCCACTTTACTAAACTCTTTAAAGCAACCTTCGGGGGATCTAAACCTCCCCCAAGCAACAAACTTCTAACTTGATGATAGGCTCTTTTATGAGGAGAGCTCTGACGCGCACCCATCGCGTAAATTAAAAGAAAACGACAGAGAAAGTAAAGAAAAGAGCACTCCTCTGATGACACTGACCTCCTAAACCGAAGTAAAAAAACAACTAAAACAAGAACTGCTCGTCCGCCCGCTCCCACGCTGCCGTTTGTCTAGAAGACCGGTCCCAAAGCAGGCATAAGCCCCCAACAGCAAGACAGCAGGAAAGTGATTTTAGGGAAGTAGGAGCTTCTCTAGTAGCGGTCCCAGTAGGGCA
This sequence comes from Melospiza georgiana, assembly GCF_028018845.1. NCBI lineage: Eukaryota > Metazoa > Chordata > Aves > Passeriformes > Passerellidae > Melospiza > Melospiza georgiana. Next base: position 31,374,904 of record NC_080432.1, on the reverse strand, counting down.
TGACCACTAGGCTACCGGTCCCAAGAAGGGCATGAGTAGCACTCCCACCAGAAAGTTAAAGCAACAAAGGAAGGGGTGTAAGGAAAAGAGGGGTTGGGAGCTGTGCCCAAAGCAGGGCTCAGGTCCCGGGAAGATTAAAAAGGTGGGAGGGAAGACCCCCAAGGCAGGGGCTTACCAATCAGATGAACGGCGAAAAGAAGATCCGGTAGAGGCAGAACTCCGCCCTCGGAGCTCTCCTTGGGTGAGAGGAGTTGTAGCTCCGGGTCCACCGGGAGCGCTGCTCCTACAAGGGAGCCTGATGCGACCGGTGGTAGATTAGTGTCCAGAGGTCCGATGACCTCGTCCACGGGGTCCGAGCGAGGGCCCCACGTTGGGCGCCAATCTGTAGCGATGACCGGCCGGAGACCCTGTGACCTGGCTAGCTGAGAAGGTGGCCAACAGTCCCACTGCAGCAGGCGGTGTCAGCCCCGGTGGCAAGGCCCCAGGACTGGCAGCTTCAGGCACCCCTCGGCAGTAGAAGCCTTGGGCTGTGCCTGCAGGACGAGGTCTCGGGGTAGAGCTGCTGAATAGGGCGGAGCAGAAAAGGGCCGGACACTCTCTGGGGTCAAACGAGTTTAATGTCCCGGGGGGCGACCAGCAGGGAGTGACCGAAAAAAAGAGGTTGGGCATGGGATTATAAAGGGAGGTGGTAACTGGAGGTGGGATTTACAAAAAACCAATCAGGGGAAGTCAGGGGACGAGCTTAACATAATAGACTGTAAGGGAGAACTAATCGATACATTATAAAGGAGGGGCCCTGGGACCTCAGCCAATCACTACTCCCACTGAGAGGAACATTCTGGAAGACTGGGAGTGGTGGGGAGTGATTGACTGGGCCCAGGGAGGAGGGAAAATTATACATATTAGGAGATACAGGGCGGGGAAATTACATGACAAAAGGGGCAACCATAGTAACCAAATAATGGACAGAAACTAGGGCGGGGAAAACTGGGAGGACAGAACCATCATAAACAAAGGGGGAGAAACAGAACATACCAACACACCACAACACTAATTTTAATAAAATTATTTCTAATTGACTTCTCTGGCTTCTGCTGGGAAGTGAACAAAGAAATCCCAAAGTAGGCATGTGCTGTACCATCCATTTATACACTGCACAGGAAGGGAAAATACTGAACTCTGCGATGTGCAATAGGACTGTAAGTCAGAACTGCAACTGGAATCTCAATTCTGTGCTTCCAGACCATTAGCTATTTTAAATGTGCAGTCTATACACTAAGCTGGTGCAAGATTTTGCATTTGTACTCAACACTAATTTCAGGAGCTGGGTAAGGAAGCAAAAGCTCTCCTGGAGCCTTGCTACTCCTGCTTGCCTATATTTCTTTTGTGGGTAGCTGAGGAAGGGATGCCTGGCCTTGCTGGGCAGGATCCTTGCACATCCCAGCCTTGTGCTGCTCCTCCCCTGCCCCTGCTTCTCCCTGGCACTGCTCATGAGCTCCCGGGGCAGCCGTAGGGCTTTCCACCTCAGCTCTGATCCCAGCTCATCCCACATAGCATGCAGGGCTTAACAGCGTTTTGCCATAACTGCAGGGTGGCTTAGGAGTCTTCCTTCCATCCATTACTATTTTCCCAGGGATTCACTTTCTCTCCATATAATGAGCAAGCAGGAAGAATGCAGCTTTTGCAAACAAGGCTGTCAAATCCTGTAGTCATCTAAATGACCACAGCACTGAGCTCTAGGACTGAAAGCCACTCCACTGCTGCCTAGAATAGAACATCTTAGCATCTCCTCTTCTGCTGTTGCTTAACAACTTCCATGAAAGATTAAGTACCTCAGAGAGCAAACCAACTACAGGAAGGATGATGAAAACACATCCAGCAAGAACTTTTCATACCACTTCCCTCTCCCTCTTGGCACTGAAGCAACCATATGCTCTGTGTTTTAAGGGGAAAAAAATCAAGCCCAAATCAAAACCCCAAGCATATTATTTTCATGTCTCATTTGCATAACAGATGAATAGTTTCTAAACCAAATTACATCAGTAAGCCCGTTATCATCCACAGTAAGACATTGGGAGGACACGCTCCACAATAAAAAAGAGGAAAAACACTTGCTTCTCAAAGATATGTCCCTCCCTTGACCTTGCCTACACTAGAGTAAGGGTAAAACCACACATCTCATGGCATGGAGCAGACATACATCTGTGTTCACTGAGATCATTTATATCCACCAGAAGGGTATCTAGCTGAACAAGGACTGTCTAGAGGCAGGAAAGATGGGACAACTAGAATTGGTGCAGAACACAGGACTTTATAGCTAGCACCTGCTTTCTGGGATACCTGGCAGATACTAAAAGATGTTGCATTTGTAAGGAGCTGGGACTGCTCACAGTGCTGCACAAGCTGCAGGAGGATATAAACTGATACAAGTCAGCATAAAAGCTCTGCTGATTTATATTGCCTGAAAACTGGCCCCAAAGATTTTGTTACCTAGACAACCAGAAGGCAACTAATTCTTCCAGTACCACAGGAATTGGCAAGATTGAGCTGTTTACAAAGTCTGCTCTTAAACAACTTTTGTTTGTTTGTTTGTTTGTTTTTTGTTTATAGATTATTTGGGCCCTTCCATGGTAAGCTCAATTAGATCTATCATGGTTAGCACAGATACAAATCATCTCATTAAGAAGGGGTACAAACTTATTTTCTAATGAATTCTCCAGGGTTGCAAAGCAAAATAGGGCATTTCGTGCTCAAAGCAGGTTACAAACTGTTGTATTGCACTAAATAGGTATTTAGTTGTTTGCACTGGGTGTTTGGTAATCTGCACTGTTAACATGGCTTGTATCCTATGGCCCCTTCCACCCCCCAAGTGTCAGTGTTGGTGGTATCTTCCTGGGTGACCCCTCCCCTCACCGCTCCTCACTGGTATCTCCCACTGCCTGTGCTCCTCTTCCTCTGCCCCCGGTTCCCCGGGGATAAATGTCTCCCGCCATAAGGCAACGCCCTCTTTTCTACCTCGAGTGTGGCCTGAGTCCGAGCTGTCTCCTCATGCGGCAGAGCGTATGCGGCCACTAGGGCGACGTCCGGCTAGCAGAGGGTCTGTGGCCGACATCCAGCTGCATAAACTGCCAGCCCCCCTTGGCGTCTATAGGCCTCGGGCAGGGCTGGTTTGTGGACTGGACTTGCTGCTGAAGTGGACGAGAATAAGGAGTAGCACACTTGCTGGGGGTGAAGGTCGGTTTATTGATGGCACTGGAGCACCAACCAGAGGATGGCACCAACCAGCAAATGGCCCCGAGGGGTGGGAGAAGCAGGGTTTTAAAGAAAGGGGGGTGTACAAGGGAGGAATCCATAGTGAGCCAATGGGGAAAGGTGAAGGGAGGGAGGAACTTAACATAACTGACATACAGAGGAACCCAATAAATACGAAGTAGAGGAGGGGCCCCGGGACCACAGCCAACCACAACCCCCAGAGAGAAGAAGGTTCTCGAAAGCTCGGAGGAGTGGGGTGTGATTGACTGGGCCCAGGAAGGGGGAAAAGTTTACTTATATGGAGATATGAGGGAGGAGAAATTACATAACTTAGATAATTGACAAAACCAAGGGCAGGGGTAACCATAGCAACATAACTGACAGTAGAGCTATGGTGGGAAAACTGGGGAGGGCAGAACCATTTACATGGAACAGGGGGAAACAATACATAAAATGGGGGAGTAATACAAGAAACTTAACAACACACTACAACATCTCCCCGTTTTTTACCAAATAAAATTAGAATGAACGAAAAGGTCCATATTAAACTTAAACTGCAGGGATCCACGGCTGGTCTTTGCCAAGTGCCTTCTCTAGAGTCCATCGGCCCATGGGTAGCTGGACGGCGGAGCGGTGGCCCCCCTTCATCTGCGGCTCTTTCTGCCTCCGAAGAGAGGTCGAAGAAGAGGGGTCGCTCATCTCCATGGGTTCGATGTGATACGTGCTTGCACTTGGCGCTGTCAGTTTCTCAGGACCAGCTTGTGGATAAGGGGAGTGAAATTCAAAAGTGAGTTGGGGAGACGTACTAAAAGACAAAAAGATAACAGTTAAAGCATGAAAAACGTAAACAGATGGTTCTGCCCCAAATAACCAACTTAGATTCGAAATAAGAGGGGAGGAAGCTGGAGTGGAGGATTGGGACTCATAAATAAATGGAAAATCAAAGGGTGGAGGGGAAGAAGGAGGAGATGGCTCTTCTGTGATGGAGGAGAGATCTGGAGAGAAGGATGGTCTTCTATGGAAGGGCTTCCTCCGCTGCCGCCAACATGCTTCCCAGACCTGTGGCAACGCCTCCTTCTGCGTCCTCTGCTTCGGGACGAAGGGCCTCACCCATTTGGATGGTATCCATCGGGGGCCTGAGGGAGTGGACACACAAGCATATCCTCTCCCCCAGGTCACCAGGTCAAAGGGCCCCTCCGTCCGCCAGGTCTCTGGATCCTTGACAAGAACCGGAGGCCTGGCTTTAGGCTGCAGCTGCTGGTGACTGCCAAAATGCCGGACCACTGGAGGATTCTGGTTGTCAAAAGAGCAGTTTAGAAAGTTGAGAGTATAAAGCGTTCTTGACAACCAGACGTGGGGGGTCTCCACCTTCACTGCCGCTTGTTGACGTGATAGTATCTTCTTTAGGCTCTGGTGGGCCCTCTCCATCATGGCTTGGCCTGTCGGGGAATAGGGGATGCCGGTCTTATGCACTATTCCCCATTGCTGCAGGAAGCTCCGCAGTTCCTTGGATGTATACACTGGGCCGTTGTCTGTTTTGATGGCCCTAGGGATGCCCAAGACAGCGAATGCCTGAAGCAGATGCTTCTGGACATCTGCAGCCTTTTCCCCTGTGTGGGCAGAAGCATATATAGCACCGGAGAAGGTGTCCACTGAGACATGGACATAACACAATCGACCAAAAGAAGGGATGTGTGTTACGTCCATTTGCCACACCTCACAGCTTGCCAAGCCTCAGGGATTAGCCCCCGAGGCTATGGTGGGCATTTGGTCTTTCTGGCATTGGGGACATATGGCCACGATCACCTTGGCCTGATCTTGGGTCAGGTTGAATTGCCGGACCAGGCCAGGCGCGTTTTGATGGAAGAGTTGGTGGCTGATCTTAGCTTGGCCGAACACATCTGGGAGTGGGCCCTCCATGACAGCAGCCGCGGCCAGGGAATCGGCACGACGATTGCCCTCAGCTATGAACCCAGGCAGGTCAGTGTGCAATCTCACATGCATTACATAGAATGGATGCTCGCAGTGGGAGACTAAGTCGATGAGCCTACTAAGTAGTTAAAATAATTTTTGGTTTGAGACCTCCTGAAGAACTGCAAATTGAGCTCTGGACACTACACCGGCAACATACGTAGAATCTGTTGCCAAACTGAAAGGTCCTGGGAACCTCTGGAATGCCCTGACGACTGCGTCCAACTCAGCAATTTGTGGAGAACCCTCCACAACAGCAACATCTGTCTCCCACTGCTGAGTCTGAGGATCCTTCCAAGTCATCACTGACTAGTGGGATGCTCCAGACGCGTCTGTGAAAACTGTCACTGCATCCAGGGGCTCCTTGCTCTGGACCCTTTTTAGAGATAATTTAAACTCCGAATTAAATAATTTGTGGGCCGGCTGATCTACTGCAATGCGCCCAGTGTAACTGTCCAATGCAAACTGAAGGTTTTCATTTGTTTGCAGCAGTTCCTCAAAGGTCTTCAATTTTAGTTGGCCCGATTCTAATTCAGTTGGTATGTGAATGCATGCAAAATCGCATCCTGCCAACTCCCTGATCCTCGATCTTGCTTTGAGGATCAGTTCGGCTACCAGCTCCTGTGGCCTTGTCATTCTTTTGGACCGATGGTGACTCAGAAAGACCCACTCTATAATTAAGAGTTTGTCTCCCAAGCCTTGGTCCTTTAAAGTCTCGTCCCACTGATGGATAATGCCATGGAGGTGTGGCAACTTTCCCAGTATTATGAATTTGAAAGGCAGGCCCGGATGGTAGCGATGGGCCTGCCTGGCCGAAATAGCCTTTTGGATCTTCTCCAAAGCTACCTGAGCCTCTGGGGTGAGAGCCCTAGGGGAACTAAGCCCCTCTCCCCCTTTCAACAAATCGAAAAGGGGGGCCAGGTCCTTGGTAGAAATGCCTAGCCAGGGTCTCACCCAATTTAAAGACCCACACAGTTGGTGAACATCCGCTAGGGTCTGGACTTTCGTCCAAATAGCCAATTTTTGCAGAACAATGGTCCGCTTAGTGATTTCAAGGCCCAGGTACCTCCAAGGTGGCATCCTCTGAATCTTGTCCTGTTGGAGCTCGAACCCTGCAGCAACCAACGCATTGGTTGTCAGGTTAAACGCATGGGCAAGTAGACTGTTGTCGGGTGCACACACAAGGATGTCGTCCATGTAGTGATGGATCACGACGGCATCCCCGAGGGCTGTACGAATGGGGGACAGCAGAGAAGCAACATACCACTGGCAGATCACTGGAGAGTTCTTCATTCCCTGCAGAAGGACCCGCCAGTGGTAGCACTTGTCTGGGGACTCACGGTTGATGGAAGGAACCGTGAATGCGAAACGTGGGGCATCGTCAGGGTGTGGAGGAATTTGGAAAAAGCAATCTTTAATATCCACAACCGCCAAATTCCAATTTCCGGGAAGCATTGCTGGGGAGGGCCTCCCTGGCTGGAGAGACCCCATGTCGACAATTTGATTGTTAATTTGCCGGAGGTTGGTCAGGAGCCGCCACTTATCTTCATTGGGCTTTTTGATGACAAAAACCGGAGAATTCCAGGGAGACATGGTCTCCACTATGTTGCCCTTAAGTAGCTGCTCCTGAACGAGCTTGTTGAGCGCCTTCAATTTTTGTTTGTTAAGTGGCCACTGCAAGACCTGTACTGGTTTATCAGTCAGCCAATCCAGCTTCCAGGTCCGGCGCTCCTCAGTGGCCACTGCCCGAAAAACCTGGGGAACCTTTGGCAGGTCAATTTTGGCTCCCCACTGGGCTAGTAGGTCTCTCCCCCAGAGAGGCTCGGTGTAATCTAATACGAACGGGCGTACTGAAGCCAATTGCCCGTGTGGCCCCATAATTTGTACAATACTCCTTGATTGTTTGGCCAATTGAAGCCCTCCTACACCTTGAATCGTGCTGGCGGCGTTTTGCAAATCCCAATGTGACGGCCACTCCCAAGAGGGAATGATCGTCACATCTGCCCCTGTGTCGAGGAGACCCCTGACGATTTTACGGTCCCCGCCCAATGAGAGCTGACAAGTTAGGCGGGGCTTCTCCCTCCCCACAACCTGTGCCCAGGCCACCGTTGGAGGCGATGATTTCTTCGATGTCTCCTTCCAGTGGTCTTCATCTGGAAACAGGACAGCCTGGGCGATGACTTGACCCTTGGGGAGGAAGAGTGGGGGTCGGACAAAGTACAGCCCTACTGCGAAACGGTCCCGGTCGGTAGTGACCAAACCCGGGACGATGTAAATGTCTCGCAGCGTGTGCTTTGCGTCTCCGACGACGGTCCATCTGCAACGTCCTAAACTCCTCCAGCGACCCAGATGTTGGAGGTCGACAGACACCAGCTTTAAGTCACTGTTGGGAAAGTGTAGGTCCCTAGTGAGCTGCAGCCTGTATGGGGAAGCAGAGGACAAGATGGTGAATGCAGGTAAAGACGGAATACCACAGGTGTGATTTGTCAAGTCCGATGTAAGCAAAGACAAGTCCGGTAAGGGGTGCGGCAGCTCTTTCTTCTCTCCTCCCTCCCCGCCAGATGTTTCGGTGCCCGCCACACTTATGTCCTCACGCAGGGAGGGGCTGCGCTCAGGTCTTAGTTTTTTTGTTCTTTTTCTTTTTCCTCCCTCCTCCTCCTATATTCTAAATAGTCTTGTTTCATGGGGCACTTGGGCATCCAGGGACCCACTTTTCCACATAAATGGCAAGGGTGGGTAGCCGCGGATCTTCTGCTGGACCCGAGTGTCAATGGTCCGGCGGTGGGGGCAGCTTCGGCATCGATGAATTCCAGCTCTGGGAACTCAGCAAAGGCCACAGAAGATCTTCTTGGATGCACTGCCAACGGAACTTTACTGGCCACCACTTCTATCATTGCCTCTACAGTGGGCCGGGGACTCCGAGGGAGATCTCTGATGGCACGTCGACACCCCAGGTTAGCATTATAGTATGCCATCTGCCGGAGCATGTCTTCCCTCTCCCTTTCTCCCGGCACCTGTGCTGCCACAAACCTGTAGTGGTGCTCTATGAAGGCCATGTAGGGCTCCTGCGCACCCTGCGTGACTTCCTCCACCTCCCATTGGGAGGTGGTGGTTGCGAGCTTATAAAAAGCTCACTCCGCAGCCTTCCCGGTCTCCACCAGCTGTTCAGTGAACAGAGCCTTTGCCTGTGCTGCCCCGCTTGCCCATTGCCCTGCGCCCACCAGATGGTCTTCTGATAGCACCAGGCCATCCGCGTCATGAGACGTGGAAGGACTCCCCCAAAGTGTTGGGAGAATCTCCATGATCTCCCTCCTCCACTCAGCCACCCAGACCCTAAATTCCATGGGCCCAGTAAGGCTAGAGAAGAGGGCCCTCAGGTCCGCAGGCACCAGATCTCCCTGCGCAAGGGCCGAACGAAGGAGCCCCCAGAAGTACTCGGACTCCCGGGTAAACTCCCTCTGGGCCTTGCACAGTTCCTTGATCCGTGCCTGTGCCAAAGGTGTCCATAGGCCCTGGGAACTCCCTTCCCCGCTAAGGTGGTACGTAACCGGGGCGGCTTCCAATAAAGGCACCTGCCCCGGCTTCCGGTCATCCACTCTCTCCCCCCCCACCCCCCGTCCCCCGGAACACAAAGCGTGAGAACCAAAAGGAGGAGCGTGGGAACCAGAATGGTAGGAGGTTGAGGCGGGGCCTGGCACTGAGGCGGGGCGAGGGCATGGGCGCAGCAAACCACCCCGCTCCGCCTCCTGGGTAGAGCTTGGAGGCTGAGTGAAATACGGAGGAGGAGTTGGGGAGGAGTTTGCTGGGAGCGGAACTGTGGGCAGAGTAGGAGGAGGAGCCAAGGGAGGAACTGAGGGCGGAGAAAGAGGTGGGATGGAGGGAGGAGCTGAGGGTGGAGTAACAGAAAAAGGGGTCGGGTCAGGGGGAAGGAAGGGGTTGGCTTTGGGGAGAAAGGGATTGGGAGAAAAAGAAGGAGCCTTGGCGGGAACGACCATGTGGTCTCCGCCATTTTGGGCTCCATGGGAGCCATTTTGTGCTTCATCGACAAACCGAACAAACCTTTGAGCAACAACTGGGGACTTGGGGACAGGGACAGAGGGAGAGGGAAGAGAACTCCGAAGAGCTTGGCCAGGGCTCTTCGGAGGCCGAGCAGGTCGAGGGGGAGCAGAGGCAGGATGGAACCCCTGCTTCTTGTCAGCCTTTAGGATCCCCCTCGAGGGCTCCTGCCTAGGGGTAGAGGGTAAGGGCTGAGGGGTATGGACAACCAAACTGGGAAAACCGGGGACTAAACTAGAACTTGACGGACTTTTCCTCAATTCCCCTGACGGACGGAGTGTAGCGTACACTCTGCCCGCCCAGTATGCCACGGTTGACAGATTAGTTTCCCCAGAATTAACGGCATGGTCTAATTTTGCCACAACAGCTGCCCAAAACCGTGGCTCCCTAACAAGTTCTGGGGAAACTTCAGGGAATTGGGAAAAGACCCATTTCGTCAACAACTTTAACTCTTTCTTGGGGGCCTGGTAACCACCCCCAAGCAACAAACCTTTAACAATGTAGTAAACTCCTTTTTGGGTTTTTCCCAAGCCAGCACCCATGGCTCTCTTCTAAGCCAGCAAAACACTGTCTTAGAAGGGGAAAAACCACTGGTGTTGCGCCATCCACCTGGAAAATAAGGAGAACTAAAACACCGAATTGCCCGCCGCCGGCCCCTGCTCCCCCCACTGTCCCCAAGTCTGGGGGTTCAATGGAAGGAAAAGAAGGAATTTGGGTGGTGGGTCCGGGCCCCAAGTCTGGGGAAACCGGCCCCACAGGAAAGGGAAAACAAAAAACGTGGGGGAGAGGACTGTCCCCAAGTCTGGGGCTTCAGCCCTCAAGGGTAAAGGGTAGGGAGTCGGTCCCCAGCGCAGGGCATAAACTCCACGGGAGGATTAAAAAGACAGGGGGAAGCTGCTGAGAGTCCCCAGCTCAGGGCCAAGGCTTACCTGTCCAGCGGCAGCAGAAACAAAATCCGGGCGGGGGTTCTCGTTCCCGAGGTCCTCCTCAATGGGTGCGGGGAGTTGCGACCTCGATCCCCAGGGGGCGCTGCCCCTAAAACAGAGCCTGCTACAATCTGGGGTAGCTTGGCGGCCAGGAGGAAATTTGTAATTCCAATCCGCGGGGTCTGGTGGTCAGCTATCCACTTGGGGGCCCCACATTGGGCGCCAAACTGCGGCGGAGCGTATGCGGCCACTAGGGTGACCTCCGGCTAGCAGAGGGTCTGTGGCCGACATCCAGCTGCATAAACTGCCAGCCCCCCTTGGCGTCTATAGGCCTCGGGCTGGGCTGGCTTGCGGACTGGACTCGCTGCTGAAGTGGACGAGAATAAGGAGTAGCACACTTGCTGGGGGTGAAGGTCGGTTTATTGATGGCACTGGAGCACCAACCAGAGGATGGTACCAACCAGCAAATGGCCCCGAGGGGCGGGAGAAGCAGGGTTTTAAAGAAAGGGGGGTGTACAAGGGAGGGATCCATAGTGAGCCAATGGGGAAAGGTGAAGGGAGGGAGGAACTTAACATAACTGACATACAGAGGAACCCAATAAATATGAAGTAGAGGAGGGGCCCCGGGACCACAGCCAACCACAACCCCCAGAGAGAAGAAAGTTCTCGAAAGCTAGGAGGAGTGGGGTGTGATTGACTGGGCCCAGGGAGGGGGAAAAGTTTACTTATATGGAGATATGAGGGAGGAGAAATTACATAACTTAGATAACTGACAAAACCAAGGGCAGGGGTAACCATAGCAACATAACTGACAGTAGGGCTATGGCGGGAAAACTGGGGAGGGCAGAACCATTTACATGGAACAGGGGGAAACAATACATAAAATGGGGGAGTAATACAAGAAACTTAACAATACACTACAACATCCTCACAAGTCAATAAACAGAGGACATTCGTCCCCACCTGGAGAAGAGTGCTTCTGGTCATTTGCTTTCGTCCGTGTAAGATTGTGTGGGCTGGGGTCCATAGCTAGCTGGATTGGACCTGAACAGCCTGCCCAGACGTGGAGTCTTACAACAAACAACCCCATGGTTAAAGCATTGTCAGCATTGGTCTGTATCAGATTCCTCAGTCTTTTTTCAGACATACGCAGCTCAGAAGGTGCCTCTTCAAAAGCACTGTGCAGCTGGAACATGTAGAGTTGGGGGCCTAGAGCTCTGAAGTGCTGTGACATCATGGTCACAATCCAGGCTGCCCCCAGGACAGGGGTTTCTGCCTGGGGTTGGTTCTGCTGCAAGAGGAAACTGGTTTCCTTTAGCTGGCTTTATTTACCAGCTATACAAAGGATGCCATGGCATTTCTGAAGCTCATAGCACACCTTTTCCTGAAAGGCTTCTACAAAGTAAATAATGTGACTGACTTCAGTTGTGCTTCAGAAACTGGAATAGCCTTCTCTGAACTCCCCTGAAAACTCACATCTGCAGACAGTGAAAGACAAGACTTGGCTGGTTCACTCCTCATCACTGCCTGACTTCACCTTGTGCCCTTGTATCACCACGGGCTTCAGCAGGGCCTGAACTGAACTGCAAAGAATTCAGCAGCTGCTCCAAAACTCACAGCAGCCTTTGCATGGCAGAGGCCAGCTTAGAGTTCTGTGGGATCTCAATGAGAGTTCTGGAAGGAAATTCCCCATTTCAGCTATAAGGGATATTGTCCAGCTATCGTGGTCAAAAGATGGGTATGAAAAACACCAATCACTTGTGCTCAAATTTTAGAAGTTCAATAGTAATAAAATAGTAATAAAAATTAGGACAATAAGAATTTGGACAATCAAAGTTAGGACAATAAAAGACAATAAAAAGCAAATAATTACAGACTTCTAGGCACTTTGCTCTGCCACAAAGCATGTTTTGCTAACAAAGGATTAACCTTAAAAGCCATAGCCTATTGCATATTCATATATCTCATACATGATTCAAACATTCCTTTCAACCTAAGGGTGCTTCTGTTTCATGTCTGCTTTCCCCCCCTCATCTTGTAAATCAATTGTCTCAGTCCCCACAAAGTCTAGGTTTTCCCAATAAGGAGGCAATAATTCTTTTCTTAAGATCTTGGTGTCTTGTTGCTGTAATCTCTATGCAAAGAATTTCTTGATTATTTTATCCATTCCTTGAGTTACAAAAAGTATCTTACACCACATAGTTTCTATTTTAATATTATGCTATAGCCTAAAAACTATATTTACCACACTACTTAAAAGATATTAATACAGCACAATTTTCTAACAAAACACATATTGTATGTATTTTTGCACTTGTACACTTTGCAATACACTTTGCAAATGTATTCATTTTAATATTTGCAAAGAGCCAACCATATACTATGCATTTTTCCCAACTGGGAAAAAATATTGCTAAATTAGCTCCTTCTTAGTCCCTTGCATGCTCATTTCTGGGGGATAAAACAATTAAATCCTTGATATTTAGATCAGTTATCCATTTTCTCTCTTTCAGTTGAGAAAATTCATCATAAATATAAAAAAAAAATTCCTGATGAGGTTAAGGAAAAACTAGAAAATTCAATACTCAGAACAAAAAAATACAAGAAATAAATTTGTTTGTGGGTCTAAGTGGAAAATTAGAAGTTTTCAACTTTCTAGTCCAGCAATAGATCTATCTGCTTTCTGTATTTATACAAAAAAAAAAATTAATTGAAAATGGAGAGGCAATCAGAGTAGCACAGTCCCTGCTGGAAAACTGTTCCAAGCAGCCCACAACCTTTGCTAGAGTGTTTACACCTTGGAAAAGCAGCTTCACTGTGAAGAAGGCACGAACAATATGCAGCAGGAGAGACCTTTAGCTTCCTGGGGAAGGTCTGTGCTAATTACCTGGGGCAACAGGAGGCACAGCTTACTTCCTCTTCATTGGGAAGAGGAAATCATGTTTGGTATGGACAATACACACTTCATTGAAGCAGTGAGGCTACTAAAATAAAAGTTGTCTGGAGCACCAGCTCATCTTCCTGGCTGCTCCTGCAATCCACCAGGGAAAGTAGAAAAACCTTGAGGAGGCTTTTCATGTTTCTTAGGTTGCAAGATGTAGCTGGGAGTGTGTAGATTTGCCATCTGTTAGAGGTGGGGCAGTTATCTTCTGTTAATTGGGCAGTTTTCTTTATCTCTTCCACAGACCAATCCTCCCTCTGGGAAATATCTTCTGTTAGTGGGCCATTGAGTGTCACTGCATGACTGATAAAAATTACATCATCCCATTGTGAGGTGCTCCGCCCAGGAGGAGGAGACAAGCATTCCTACCTGGATATAATCTGATATATGGAACACCTGAGACAGCCTTTTCCACTGGATTCCCAGAGGAAGACCAGGCCCATCTTCACCACCACAGGACCTTCAGAGGAAAACTCCACCCTTCTACAGGATCCCTGCTTCAACAGAACCACACCTGACACTCCAGGAGGACTGCAGCCACCATTTAATCAGACTGCTACCAACACCCTAACCAACAGGGTATCGGTCGTATTCTGACTCTGTCAGTAGGGGATTTTTTTGGTACTATTGCATTTGTATTTTTAATTTTTGCTAGTAAAGAGCTGTTACTCCTATTCCCATATCTTTGCCTGAGAGACCCTTAATTTCAAAATTATAATAATTTGGAGGGAGGGGGTTTACATTTTCCATTTCAAGGGAGGCTCCTGCCTTTTCTTAGCAGACACCTGCCTTTTCAAACATCATGACACCCCTCATCTGTGGGATTGCAAGAGATCAGTTTTCACTCCCTTCTGCCTGTGACACACAGTAGACAACTAGGCCTATGAAATGAGAGGGGTTCAGTGTTCTGATGAAGCAGGGTAGTGCTGATGCTTCATGTTCAGGTAGGATGTTTCAGAGACCCACATCACACCACATGAATATTAAATTCAAAACCACATTACATGCCTCTGTAATGGGAAATTTCTTTTATTGCGCAGAACTGTAGGGGCTTGAGTGAAGGAAAGCCCAGTTAGTTATAAATAATTCACCCAAATAATGAAGCCATTTTAAGACCTGAAAGGAATGGTTCATGTGCCATTCTTTCATGAAAAAATGGTCTCTTTTTGTTTTTCTCTACAATTCAGATATTTTTTAAAGCAGTTACTATTTTCTGTCAAAACACCCCATAAAATTATTGAATGCCAAGTTTTCTTAGCCAACCAAAATGCTGGGTTTTTTTAAGGAATTGGCCCATATAAACACAATCTTTGCTATTTAGATCATCCACTTAAGAAAATGGGTGGGAAGCTGAGCAACGTATGCATGGCTTCTGTGTCCAGCTTGCCACCACTGGCATTGCTACACTGGGACACACAGCAAGGTCTTAGTTACATGCTGGGCTAGACAAACTCACAAGAATTCACGTGTAGCTGGAATGCCTCCACCCCGATTTCTGCCTCTATGGGACGCAAGCTAAACTTGCCCCCAACATACTAAAATTTGGGTTCTGTAACACCAAAACTCATAGACTCCAACCCTTGCAACTCCCTGAAGAAATAAAATAAACATTTCAGAGAACAGAGGCACATTTTTGGCCTTCAGACACTGTTCCTGCAATACAGCAGCTGTTCTGGAGCATCACAAAGCCTGTATTTGTACAGTGCCACCATCTCTGTCCTTGGCACAGGGGCAAAGTCAGGGATAGGGATGTAACTGAGGCATTCTGTGCTCCAGAAACAGGTACAGCATCTGCAGGAGAACCCACAGGGGCTGCTCTAATTTAAACTGGCCCCTGAGCAGCTCGGAAACTAAGGAACAGAAGCAGAGATGCCTCAAGCCACTGTTGTACTCTCTTCCTGAAGTTGCACCTTTGGAAGCATGTTAGAAAATAACAGCAGATTGTAAGAGGCCAGGAATAAAGCTGACCAGAAGTCTCCTCACCTAACAGTATCTTTTACCCAGACACCAACAACCCTAAAATTGCCCCCTGCTGCAGGTCAGCATTGCTTGCTGTGTCACCTAAGAGGAAGAGGGAAATGTCTCAGCTTCTGCTCATGTTTATCCCAGCTCTAGTACTGACTAATGTCATTTCACTTCCACAGCATTGCTTTGGAATTACCCTCTGGATACCAGGAGCAATCAGTGTCTCTTATCATAAAAAACTAATCAAAATTTGAGTTTTGGTCTTGGGATCATACCAGATGGAGCAATCAGGCTTGAGGCTTTTCCTAATCAGAAGAAGAGGGTTAAACAGGTAATGAGCAGAGAACTGCTGTCATACAAATAATAAGTCTTACTCAAGAAAAGTGCTCTGATAGCAGACTGTGTCTGATGGATGACATTGGCTGCCAAAGAAATTGTTCTTCCTAAAAATACATGGGGAGAGCTGGGAAGAGGGAGAGAGAGGGGAGCAAAAGGGAATTTAAAAAGCAATTCAGCATTTATCCGACAGTATGGTGAACACACAGAAGCTGAAGCGGGAAGCTGGGAAGTCCCTCATGATCCGCACAAATCATAAGATGTTCAGCCCTGCAGGTGAAAGACTTTGGCAAACGTAGAGAGGAGAAAAGTATTCTTATCTGCCGCTGCTCACTGCCTGTGTCTGATGGCAGGGCGCAAATTCTAGCTGAGCAGACTTAATTTCTCATCCGGACTCACTCACTTTATATCTGGAACTGGGAGGAAGGGGATGGCCTCCAGATATGTCTCCAGATACAACTGAGGTTCAAGTTAATTGAATGTTCAGGATTTTATTTCAAACCAAATCAGCTTCTCCTGTAAATTCAAAAGTGGTTCTCTGGAGATACATACAGGTTTGTGGCCATAGCTCTCTTCACAGAGAGCAGCAGGCAAAACTTCCCCAGGATTTTTCCTGGGGAAGGCAGTGAGAAAGCTCAGAGAAGAAGAAAAACAATCCTTATCTCTACTTGCTGCATCTGTTGTTTGGCATATATGGAATGTGTTATGGAGATTGTTTACTGAAGAGGGATTTGTTAATTGGACTCTGGTGATGCAGGTTTGCAGAGCCTTCTGTGATCCATAGCATTTCTGGGAAATACGATGTATTCTTGGGCTTAATTACTGACAGATTCAATCCCACAAACAGATCCCTGGTCTTCAAATAACGTTAAGCAGAAAATCTTTGCTTATTGGCCAAAATTATCTCAAAAACTGAGTCTGCAGTGGTTACAGTATGCAAATGAAAGCATTTCTCTAACCACCTCTCTTGCCCTTCAGTAGTGGCCACCCTGCCTCTCCTTGTCAGCTACAAAAGAGAATGAAAACCTCTTCCTGAGTTTTCAGATATGGAAAGGTAGCATCCTCAACCTCCCTGAGCTGGCCAGCACAGGGCACACTGACCAAATGATGAGAGGGCATTAATAAGTTCCCCGTTGAAACAGGAGTGTTCCTAAGCCCACTACACACCATGTCTGCACGCTTGGCCTGGGACCCCCATCTCACCTCAGGAATTGCTTAGCAAGTTATTTACACTCTCTGCCTCAGGGGAAGAGAGTGAGTGTCACCATCATATTTTCTGGGAAAATCCCCTTGCCCAGGATTTCTCTCCTGGGAAGCTGAGAAGCCTCAGAGAAAAAGGAAAACAATATTACCTCATTTGCTTCTCCTCTGTTTTGCTGCTTTGGAATGTGGTTGGAGATTGTTTATCCAACATGTGAATTGTTTTGACTTAATGACCAATCACGGTCGGGCTGTGTCAGGACTCTGGAAGGAGTCACGAGTTTTCATTATTATCTTTTAGCTTTCTGTCTGCATCCTTACTCTATTCTTTAGTATAGTTTTAGTATGGTATTCTTTAGTACAAAATAATAAATTAGCCTTCTAAGAATATGGAGTCAGATTCATCATTCCTCCCTTTGATGAGGGGACCCCAAAAATACCACAAGTGAGCACACAGGAGCTAATAGGTGTGAAATCAGCACTAAAGCATTTTTCATGCAGCTGATGTAGTCCTCAGTGAAAGGCAGCTTCTCCTACATGACCTTATTTCTGTGGGTCCTCCCATTGCTGCCATGAAGGTAGCCATACACCTTACCTCATATGGGTGTTACAAGTGCAGCAAAGTCTTCCAAGTGCTGTGTAATCAAGTAATCCAATAAAACACAAGAATTTGTTTTGAAAGCAGACTTACTTGTGTATTTATAACAACAAATGAAAAGAAACTAAAATAATGCCAATTTTTATGGTTTGGATTGGAGGGTAACTAGTAATTTTACAAAGACAGGAAGGGCAAGAAAGCTGTATTTTAGCCTAATTAATCAGAACTAATGAGCCCCTAAAACCTTGTTTCTCTCAATCAGCTCTCTATGAGCAGTGACACTATAGTAGCCTGTTCTACTTCAAAGAGCAGCCCATGGGCCATCTAATGACACTCAAATGTGAGTGTCTGAGTTTTTCATGAAGTAAAGTTTGCCTAAATTTCCAGACCAGATGATGGAACTGTGAGACAAAATGTCAGATCGCTCTGAAGTGTTTAATACAATTAAGGATATGCAATCTGTAAACGCCCTGGGCTCAGACTATTTGTCCACAGATTTCTGTAAAGCTTTCAGAAACAAATCCACACAGTCTCCTTCTGAGCAAGCTTAATGATTTTTTAGCCAACAGCAAAGGAATCAGGGATCACAGGAAGCAAACAGAACCCCTTGCTGATGCCTTCTCACCCCCATAATGGGTGGGGCAGCAAAGGAGCAGAACATCATCTCAGGAAGGAGCTTCACTGAAAGAGTTTTTAAGCATTTGAATGCTTTGCCCAGTGTGGTAATGGAGTTGCCATCCCTGTGTTCAAGAAACAGCTGGATGTGGCACTTTGTGCTGTGATCTAATTGACAAGATGGCGACTGGTCAAAGGTTGGACTTGATGATCTTAGAGGCCTTTTCCAACCTAAATAATTCTGTGATCAACAGTTGACAAACATCATTGAATAGAATCAGTTTCTCAGTAGTAAATATTTTGTGCTCATAATGCCTTTCATCTAAGCAAAGGAAATATTAATTCTCTCTCATGCTCCTCAAAGACTTGCAATTACACCACCTGCACAGACAGGGAAACTGAGGCACATTGCTTCACAGCTCATCTCCATCCAGAAGACCAGTGGGAGAACAGCACATACTGGGCCTGCCTTCTCTTTACTCACCCTGTCCTCCCTTTCTTTGCTTTCCATCTGCACCAGCATCAGCCTAAGGAAGCAGCTCACAAACCCCTAACATTTCCACAAGTTCAGCAAGACAGCTTGCCTTTGACACCAAGCAAGACAGAGGACACCCACAGAACGGGAAAAGCCCAGTGCCCACACCTCCCACTTCAGAGCAGCAGAGCTGAGTGGAGAGTGGCTGTGAACAGAATCACACAAATACATGGCCCCAGCAACCCTCTGTCAATTGTTTCACCACACACACATATCCCAGTACCAGGAGCACCCAATAGCAAACATCCCACATGTGACATTTCTCACTGAAATATTTTGTTTACTCTGGAGTAAAGGGAGAGAGCTACTGCCTAAAACACACACTCACAGGTGGAGGAAGAAAGGAAAAGGTTGGAGAAGAGGCTGAGCTGCTGTAGTACAGAAAGCAGAAAATTAGTGCCCATAGCAGAGTTCAAGATCTCCCATTTCCCAGTGTGCTTTGTGATCTGTTAAAGGGCAACAGGGAGATGATCACAACACCGCAGTGGGTGATGTAAATCACAGAATCACAGAATTGTTGGTGTTGAAAAGGACCTCTGGAGATCATCTAGTCCAACCCCCCTGCCAAGACAGGGTTACCTCACATCAAATCCACTCTAAGTAGGAATTTGTCCTCTTTGATGTCCAAACAGAAATACATGAAGGGTTTTTGAGAGAGCTTAAAGCAACTTGAGGTACACTGTACATAAAGCATATTACCTTTGTGTTTCCAAAACAAGAAGAGAAAACTCAAGATATTCAGTTTAATAAAATTTGC
The DNA here is from genome assembly GCF_028018845.1 of Melospiza georgiana. Lineage (NCBI taxonomy): Eukaryota > Metazoa > Chordata > Aves > Passeriformes > Passerellidae > Melospiza > Melospiza georgiana. Next base: position 31,355,752 of record NC_080432.1, on the reverse strand, counting down.
GTTAGATCTGGAAAAAATCCTACATATAATTGCATGGCTAGAACTAAAATCTGTGAGCCATAAGCTCTTGCTCCATGGCTACTTTAGGCCAACATAACCACCAACTGCTGCCAAAATTTAACTTTCCTACTTCACGCTCCTGTCATTCCTTCCTGTTCACCCCAGCAACTGGGATCTGCCTCAAGCTGCATTGGTTTATGAATGCCAGTAAGACTGAAGAAGTAGAGGCAGGAGTAAAACTCTGGAAGTAATTGTGGCATTGTCATCCCAAATTAAATTCACCTGCCTTTAAAAGATTCATGTGACCATTTTTCCTACTCCTCACAGTAACCTTGCAGCCCATGTCTGACTCTTCCTGACAAAATGGTGTGTGCCTCCTCCCTAGGCTGAGCTTCATAGCCCATAACAAGGGTCCTTTGGACCCTGCAGCTCATGGAAGAGGCAGCTGTGCAGCCACACAAGTCCCGTATTTCCTACTGCTCAACAGCCAGGTGGGAAAACATGTCACTGCACAGCTGAGAATTGTATTGAGGACTGTATTTGCTGTACATGCTCAGATGAACAAACAAAGGCCTTACAGGTAACTTTCAGCTTCTGCTCCACCAACTCCTGGGTGCTTGTTTTCACACATTTCTTTTCTGGTTCAGGTATTTGATTGTGATATATTTAGCCGTACAGGGAATATCCTTTTCCACTATGCAAGATTCCTTATGTAGCTATTCCTGCTTAAATGGCCACACACTACACTTGACAGCACACCCAAAAAAGCCAGTGAAAACTTGCTACTACATATTTGAGTATGCATAATAAATGGAAATTGTGCCTGCAAAAGCAGAGCAGGGAATCTGATGCTAGAGTACAACCAAAGAGAAAACAGGCTGCAAAAAGGTATTTCAGGCTGGAAGATCCCATCTATGTAACATGCCAGAAGATGGGAACTCAGCCAGCAAGTGTCTTCTTAATAAAAGGGGAACAAACCCAAAGCCTGCAAATGTTAGTCAGAGCCACCTTACAACCTTTAAAACCAGGTGGTTGTAGCATACCAAAACTAAAAACATCATATGCATTCCTACCTTAAGTATCTTGGTTTATTGTTGTAGTGTGTTTTTATACTTTGTAATACTTTGTAATAGTTTTGGTTTTGTATCCCTGTATTTTTCCCAAATGGTTTACCCCAGATTGTACCCCTCCCTTTACCTGTGTAATCCCTTTCTTTTGCTGAGATCATTCCCAAATCCCCACACTGGCTCTCTGTCAATCACTCAGCATCCCATCCCCTCCATCTAAAAGTTTCAGTCCAGATCATAGAATGATTAGCTATAGTCTAGGGGTCAACCCCCCAAGTGTTTCTCCATATGTTGTCCTAAATGTCTATCCTCCAGTACCCATCCCTTAGGGTCACTTATTGGTTAGTAAAATGTTACCTACTTTAGGTTTCCACCTCCCTTTAAATGTAACCTTCACACCTCTCCCGGGGCTCTCTCGGCAAGAGGCCCTCTGAGGTGTAGGGGCTCCTCGGAGCTCCTAGAATAAATCTTGGATTAACCCCTGCTAAGAGTCGACGCCTTCATCTTCCACCGTAGTTGCCGCGTCTCCTCTGCTGCAGGCGGTCAGCCTGGCTGCCTTCCGCAGCCCTGGGGCACGGCAGAGTGCCCCCTCCTCCCGCTGCTCACCGTCTGGGGGCTGGCTGGCTTCCCTCAGCGCCACTCAGAGGGACCAGAACAGTTTATATATATCTCTCAGAAAGCTGGAAGGGTAAAAACACAACTTTGAGTTTTTGGGATGCCAGGCTTGCTGCTAAATGCAAGACAGGAACAATTAATTATCCTCCCTGCTGCACGTGAGCCAAATCAATGAGGAACTAGCTGGGAACCCCTCCTGCTCAAAACAAGTTACAAGCTGCCTCATCCCAAGAGTGGAGAGAGCATGAGCTCCCTGCCACTTCCTACAGCTCAAATTCACCACATCACCTGAGCTGGCAGATGCAGCACCAGACACAAGAACTGCAGGAGCCATACCGATTCGAAGCATTGCTGCTCCCAGAAGACTTTTCCATGCTTCTCCTTGAATCATCAATGCACTCAGCTGACAGGCTTAAGGGGGTGAGAAGTGACCTGCTATGACCTCATACATGAGCAAGTGATTCCATTCTTTAGAGCTGTCATGCAGCATAAATTCACAGCTTTCATGCACGTTGTTCGTAAATGAGTTCAATAGATGCTGGAGCTTTCTTTAGTGTTACATGGGCAGTTGCACAAAGCTTGTCAGTGCTTGAGACACATTCTGTAATTTCTCCAATACATATTTGTCATCTTCTCACATGACTTGTCCACACATTCTTCATGAGTTCCCTCTGCTCCGCCTGTCAATATCTCACCCTGCATGTGATATCTGTCAAAAACCCTCTGCACAGCTACAGGTTCACTCTCAATCTGATATACTTCCTCTCTCTCCAACCTCATGAAAAACACTCTCCCCTAGGCACTTTCTTCAAAGTTCTTGTCTAGATGCATTGATAAACAGCCTGTATTATCAGGACATTATCTATTAGGTAGTGTAACTGGTAATTCTGAGATCAAGTCTTCTGGTACACTTCCATAATGTTTTCCTACTGTTATAGGAAAACTGTATATCCTACTGATAATAGTTATCCAGCAGAACTACTACAGAAAATCAGATAACAACGATAAATAGTAAAAGGCAAATAAAGTCTTCATGCATTGTGCCATGGTCTTTGTTCCAGAGACAGATGGCAGCCTGCTAATGCTGGGCTTCAATCTACATGTGACCCAGTGGATCAGTGATGCTGTACATCATCAGCTGCCTGGCCCTGACACAGAAAGGCAGGTAGGATTGCACACAGGAAAGACTTACTTGGCCTCTGGATGGATGGGGTACTGTGGGGCTTGGCAAATCACTTCATCCTGCTCTAAATCTGCAAGGTAGGACATTCTGGCTGACAAAGAAATCTTCTTTGTTTGTTTTTGGACAAATAATCAAATGTGCAGTTTTATATATGCCAGATATGACAGATGATGGTCTTGTCCTGCAGAAGGGCAATTTCACCCTCAGTGTGAGGTTCAAATCTCATAATTTCATCGGACAGATTCCAGATTAGAGCTCTGAAAAGGTCTCACTTTCTTCTCCCTGCTTCTGAGGTGAAAATGAAAACCAGAAGGGAGCACTTGATGAAAATTTTGTTGATAGGATCACCTACAGCTTTTTTATAGGCACTGATCACAGCTTATAAATTCAGACATAGGGAATTATTTTCATTAAATAGCATCCCACAAACCAAATGATTTTTCCATCCAGCAGCAGCTATGACTGACAAAAAGGATGTTAAGCATAAGCACTTTGAAATGTAAGCACCTCAAAAGAATGTCCAGTTCTGAATTATATGGCTCAAATTGTCACTTAAAATCATTGGTTTAGATTGTTATAGGCTCAAGCTGTCATCCAGCATAGATCAGCATGATATAAGGCAGAATCTGGGCTTTACAGCATGTACCATGGGTACACAGCTTGCCCCTAGAAGTAAGAAACTCCATGTCCTTCACTTCTCCTCTGACCTGCTATGCAACTCATGTAAATTGCTCATCCTCCACAAAGTACATCAACTGGATGTCCCACTAACTCTGTCTCTAACCACAGGGACCAGCTCAATTCACAATGAGCCAGAAGAGTTTTGTGAAGCTCAACCTGTCATGGTGCCAAGAGGACAAAGTACCTCCACTTGTGCCTGTCACGGGCACCCAGAATGTAGGGTACACCCACAGGGACTTGCAAGGCAGCCACTGTCACACCAAGTGATCATCCAAAGTCTGATAGCTACATCCAAGCATAGGGAGCATTTAAGGAAGAAGCTTCCTCAAGGACAATGTGTTGTTGCCTTCCACTGGTGAGGAGTGATACCAGGAACCCAGGACTCCTTGCACCTTGCAGTGCCCATCAGCAAAATAAAACTGAAGAGGTGGATGTGGAACATGCACTCCTGAAAACACTGCCCCCACCTCTGAGGCTGTATTTGTATACCACACACTAGCAACAGCATCTACACATCATTCCAGCCGGGCCACAACGTTCTGATCCTCAGGATGAGTATTGATCCCACTTCTGCTCCTTTAGCAAGTGAGAGAGGCTTTAAGCTTCCTTCAGTTGCACCGCTAGAGGGATGCTAAAATGGGAACTGGGAAAATTAGTTCGGAGAAGGCATTTGAAGGAATAACCCTAGGTTAGAAGTACGAAACAAAGGTTTTCAGACTCTGCCAATTCAGCAAAACAATGCTGTGGTCAGGGCCCAAGGGGTTTGACATTTTCATCTACATAATCTTCCATTTTATTAGGCTTTCAGTTGTTTTTTTCTCTTGGCAAAGGTGCATTTGTAAAAGAAGCAGCATTACAACTAAGCTGGAAAAAGCAGTCCCTCCCTGTTTCACCCAAACAGGCACGAAGGACATTGAACACACATGGCAGCAGCAAATAGCTGCTGATGTTATCAGTATTTTCTAATCTGTCTCCCAGCAGGTCAGGTGGAAAGAAAGAGTCTCTCTGGGGATTCTTCAGTTGAAGTTTGATTGATCAGCTCTAGCTGAACCAAACTGTTCCTGTAAATGCTTCTGTAAACAAACTAATTGCAAACACCTACTAGATTGTATTTAGTTTATGCATTTAGCAATGACATCTGCACTATCTAAATCAGGCTGGAACAAGCACACCTACTTCTGATACAGGATCTAGTGGAGAAAGCATATTAGACTTCTTTTTGTTCACAGATTTTTGTCTCTTTCCCCCAGCACAGTGACCCTTTGTGACAAAGATTTATATAATTAACAGTCTAAAGGAGGTTATTGCAGGGCAAGCAAAAGTAAAATGAAAATGGAAGAGGCAACTAGAGACTAGCTTAAAGTGAGATTCGTGTTGTACAAGTATCACAGTAAATTCAGGAGTTCGGAGGAGACAACACTGTGCTTTACTTCTCACTAGGCATGTCAGAGTGATTTAGAAGTGACCATTGTCCTGCTACAACAACTTAGTCTTGAAAGTGCCTTGATTTGCTACTTCCTGCCTTAAACATGAGCAGCAACGATGCACCTTCCTCTCTGCACCTCTCAATTCTCATGACGAATCACAGCTAGGTCTGAGTATTTCAGCAAGATATTTGTAAAAACATCCCTTTGCTGGGACTGCTGAGAAACATTCACTGGGGAAAGAAAAAGGGGAAATGAACACCAAAGAACAGAAAGTCTCTTTGCATTGATTTAACCTTCAGTTCACGTTCTTAGGCACTGAATTATCCATCTTCCAAATAAAATGATGTGTTTATTACTCTCTATTTTCTAGACATCCCACAATATATAGCAAGAATTGGTTTTTACAAAGAATTCTCAGCACAAGGATGTGTCTAAGGAGCTGGGTACCAGCAAACCCACACTTCTTTGCCTTTCCCTTTCAACTTTGAGTGCTAAATGTTATGTAGGTCTCTCAGGTCTTGTTTCATAGACATGTCCAAGGACTCCAAATGTTAACTATAATTATGTGAGCTATAAGAATGGTTTAAGACTGACCACATGCACGCCACACTAGTGCAGAAGTAGCTGGTGGACTAGAGATTAAACCAGTGCTTCTGCATTACTGCTACTTCTTTTTCTTCTGAGGACTCTAAAAATGTGTGTATTTATTCTGAGAAGAATCCAAACAAGTTTCATTCACTTGTTCTATAAAACTACAATAGCTGAGTCAGTCTTTAAAAGCATGTCTTTTTTTAGTGTTTATCCTTCATATGTACTTAATCATTTACCATAAATAGGGATGGATGACTTTTTGTTTACTTGAAGGTAAGAACATTTATATTTTCCAGAACTGTCTGAAAGAGAAATTTCCTAGGCATAATCTCCTGGAGCATATTAATGGGCACTAGTGGCTTCAACCTTGAAGCAACTCTGCTTTAACTGTAAAACTAAATGCAAAATTAATTAGTTGGTTTTGGTTGGTTTGTTTGTTTTTTTACAGAAAAGCAGCAATCCACCACTGGCCTGATTTTTCCTACTGCTGGAATTGCTTCCACCAAAAGAAAAGCCACAATTAAGCAAAAGGTAAGTGCAATTTTCAGTAAGTTTTTGCCTAAGGTTGCACCAGTAGAAAGGTGACCAGAGCTGGGTCCTCTGTAGGTAGGACACTCACATAATGGCAAAGTAGATCAGGACAAGCCCAACTCTAGGAGCATTAATGAATCAGTCGCCTAGTCAACTAAGTGAATTAAGATGCTTAAGCTCCCTTCTTTACTCTCTGGCAGGTTGAGGCATCCTGCAATTATAGCTTAGTTAGGAGAAGGATTATCAGGCATGTATAAGCTTTGAAACAGACCTGTCATGTATGAAGAGTAGCTGCTGATATTGATGCCCTACGGAGAGGCTCCCTGATTACAGCAGTCCATAATTCCAATTTATGAATTACACTCAAGAACAGTTTATCCCCCCATGCAGATGTGATTTAATCATATCAGTCCCCTCTGAGATTCCCAGTGGAGCTTTTAATGCTTTTGGACACATTAGATCATGGAGTCAGCTTGACAATTTTGCTTGAGGGGATTTGTCAAAGCCATTAGAGTGCAGACTGGATGCCTGCACTGAAGGATGTGGGATCACCTGCCTGAGCCTCCACTGGGACCTCAGTGATAGACAGAAGTGCCCTACTATATAGTGAGCTAATTTAGCAGAGACAAACCTCAAACCAACTGCTTTACACAAAGCTTAATCCAAATCCTCAAGATTCAAAACATTTTTAGTCATTCCCTTCTCATTCATTTTCAGCACTGTGTCATTTGGGAAAGCCAAAGAAAACAGACACTACCCTCAGAAAGGCTGTACCCTTAGGATTTCCAAACCAATCAAAACCAGGAAAAATTACAAAAGAGACACAAACCCAATCAGAAAGTTGAACTGTGGGTCCAAGGTTACTCAGAAGAAAGGACATTCAAGGGTCTGCAGACAGTTTGGTCCTTCAGAAGCAAAGAAGGGACTTGGAAACACTCAAGTTACCACTTTGAAAACCTGACAATACTTTGTCAGCCAAAGCATGCTTTGAAAGAGTAATCCTGCCTAAAACTCAAGGAGGAGAAATTTTCCATGCTCGATGGGAGGCTACTGGAAATAATATCAAAGAGGAGCTGATCACTCAAAAGCTGGCCTCCAAAACCTTTCTAAACTGTGCTCAGAAAGCCTTCACAATAGCAACCTTGGGAGGAGGGGCTTCTACCAATTACTAGAATAAGACTGGGAGCAGAATCACATTTTTTCTATTCAGTTTGTTCTGTGGCACATGTTGGTCCAGCAGCAGGAAGATGAATGTGTTCTCCTGGGAGAGAAGGGCAGAGCTACTGCGCATCAAATCTTGTCCACAGAACCACTGACAGGCCTGTATGGAGACAGGGCCTGCAAGTACATCCAGCTTAACCCTAAAAACAGAGAAGGGAAGCTATTCCCATTCCCATTTGGTGTCCAACCGTACCAGGGGGATTAAACACTTGGTCTCCAGTTATTTCTCCAGCTGCCCATCTCGGTGGTGAGGGCAGCTCTCTGAACACCTGGAGCTCAGGGTATGGCTCTTCCCAGGCACTTGAAAATGGGGCGGGCTATTCTGAACTGACTGCACAGGAGAATAACACACACACACTTGTGCAACTCTAACCCACAAACTGCTGTCTCTAGCAGCAAACATATGGCAAAATCAGGAACAGAGCTGGGAACAAAACCACATTTTCAGCTCATTTGCTTTTTCCAAGAGTCACAAATCACCCAGCTCCAGTTATCTTGTCCAGCACTTAAGCAACAGTTGGCTTTTCACAGTTTATGTAATAGTTATTATACGAGCATCTTTCCTCCATCTACCTTAAGAGAGCATCAGAAAAAAACCCAATTTCTTTCTTGATTAGCATAGGGACTGTCTGCCTTTGGGACTCAGATGTGTTTCACAGGAAAGGGAATGTGAGCACTTGAGGAAGGTGCCGAATGTGTGACAGTTGTGACAGGTCTTTTCTTTTGCCTTTCCCAGTAACTGAAGCCCAGAGCAGACACATTTGTGTCTCGCCTGGGTGACTGCATTCTCAGTGGAGCCAAATATCCAAACCCTTGCAAACAGGCCATGGCTGAGACAATGGCTTCCCATCCACAGCAATGCTGACTGTGCTGGGACACATTCCCAGTTCCCTACTGCCCACTGAACTGCAAAAGGAACTCAGTACCTATAGCTTTACAGCTCCTTGGGAGAAAAGATCCCAAAAGGTTTTATTTTGACACATCCTGTTGCTACATTTTTATTCCATTACAGCCCACTTGAAATATCGCAAGTCTGTTCTTACACTAATGATAATAGGACTTTGCATTTGTGCTACCAACAAACATCCTACCATCCCTCTGGGAGGCTGTGAGAGTAGGCACAGAGTTAAGTAGCAGAATCCATACTGGAGTAAGGATGGGGATACTGGATCTCCTGGTTCCTCTGCCTTATGCATTCCTGAATCATCTGCTTTCCAAAAGAATTTAAAATCTTCCTTGGGAAATGTGATCAGTACATTTTGAGCCCGGTTTTCTCTGGAAAGAGGGTTCATTGAACCAACCTGGTGTCATGGTTTGACACTGGCACAATGCCAGTGCCCCCATGAGAATACCCTCTCCCTGGTGTCTGCTGTGAGATGTGACCAGGAATAAGCAAAGCAGGCTCCTGCTTAGGAATAAAGAAATCTTTATTAACTAAACTACAAGAAAATAACTAAACTACAAGGAAAGGAAAAAAAAAAAAAAAAAACACAAGGAAAATGAAAACCTTACAAAAGCATTTTCCTCCTCCCCCCACCAAATTTCCCAATACAATACATTCCCCCAAATCACCAACTCTCAGTCTGGCACCACCCTTTAGAATACTCAATCTTCAGTTCATGAAGAGGAGAGGAGTCCTTTTTGCACCATAGGCTTTCCCTGGAAACACCGTTGAAACTTCTTGTGTTTCCATGTCACTCAGCACCACCCGGAAAGTCCTTCTGCCATCGTGACATCTTCCTTCCATGCCCAGTGCTCTCACCACTGTGCATGGGCCAGAGCTGCTTCTAGGGTTGTCTTTCAAGGATGCCTTGTCTCACTCCAAAAAAAAGGCACAGTCTCTCCTTTGGGACATCTGTCCCTCCCAAATTTTTGCACCCCCTGGGGCCGAGGGGTACCCACACTGAACCCCCCCTGGTTCTGAGGCACTGCCTCCCCCTAAATGCAGCCTCTGTGTCACAAGAAAAAAAAAATGGTTCCGTCCATGGCCACACAAGAAAAGTCCAGCCAAAGGCCACTCCATCATCTCTCCCCCCACTCAAGTGTCTTCTCCACTTCCCTCGAGGCCCATCCCCTCTTATCTCATCTCTTATCTCTCTTCTCATTCAGCTCCAGGAGGATCAGCATTTGCAAGGTTTCTATCATGCAGGAAAAGGGTTAAAAATTTCAGTCTCTGCCTGTCCCAGAGCTCCAGCACTCCCACGCTGCCCTGCCGGGCACATTCTCACCGCATTCCCCTCTTCTCCTCCTCGGCCGGCCGCTATCAAATTCAGACACCGGCTCTCCCTCTCTCTCTCCTGGCGGGGAGGGGTGGTTGCCTGATGTCTCTTGGCGCTCTTCCACCCTTCTGTCCTCAAGGGCCTCCTCACCCCCCACCTCTGTCCAGGCCCAGGCCTACCGCAGGGCTGCCCCTCCCCTGCCCAGCAGCAGCAGCTGAACGGGGAAGGGAGATCCGACCTCTTTGCCTCAAAGTCCCAAGAGAGCTTGCCAGGGCCGCAGCTCTGGTTTTTAACCCCTGTGTGTTCTCAGAGGCGTGTCCAAATGTCCCAATGGCCACATCAGGTGCCAATATTAAAATCTGAACACCCATTAGTTTGATTACAGCATCCCAGAAATTCCATCTGGTAAAACCACCACACCTGGTTGCCAACCCCTCCCCCAAGCAACCTTCAAATCTGCCAGGTGACTTTAGACAAATCTGAGAGGATTTACAGCCTCAGGGATGGTCCTTACATTCCTGCACTTTTTGGAAACCAACAATTGAGCAGAGACCTTCAGGCTGTGATGTCCAGAGGGGGAGAACTGTTTACACTCTGCCCAACAGCACAAACATGTTTACATGTGTATATACGTGTAATATTCAGACATAAATACACGTGTAGTGACAGACTGACTAGCACATGCACAGCTCTGGGTCAGCTATTTCCTGCTTTTTTCTTCCCCTTTAAATAAAAAAACTACGCATCTTTCTATTTCAAATACAAGACTTTTCTTTTTCTAAAACTAGAATAAAATATAATTTGCTCTTTCAGTACTTTGCTGAGTTATTTATATTTTTATTTTATCTTATTTGATGAAAAGCTGCTTCCTATCAAACGTTCCAGACCCTTCTGCCTGTAATAGATGGCTTTGCCACCTCCACCACTGGGTGCAGTGTGGCAGCTAAGTACCACTGGATAGGGTATGTGTAGTTCTTATAATGAATAGCTTCAAATCTGGTCTGGATCAGAGAAATAATAACCCTGAAGCAAAGAAAATTCAATTACTCCTTTCTAGTTCCAGGAAGATCAAATCATAAAGCATTTGAAGACAACATCTCTTCTGTTTGGATCCCTTGCATTAAGAAAAAACACAGTTGGAGAGGACAATGAGGCAGAGACAGAACTGCTACCCTGGAATAAGACCTGGGAATTGTGATGCTACTCCACAGAAAACTACTGATGCTCAAATACCAGCAATGGACACCACAACATGAACCCCATGAATGGACACCCATTACAAGCAAATAGAGATGAGGGGATTCTTACTGTCTTTACATTCCCTTGTCTGCTCTGTCACCTTTTTGAGGAACAAAACAAACTAAATTTCCACAGAAACAGCAATCCCTTTCACTCTTCAAAGCCACAAAAAAATACTTTTAAAAAGGCAAGATTTTTTTAGTATGTGGTAATGGATGTTTGTCCAAAAAGAGCACTGAGCCTGTCAAGCTGCTTTTGGAAGGGCACTGTATCTGTTGCATGTTTGAACTTCCTTCCCATGGAAAGCAGAGTTTCAGGGAAGAGGAAGGGTGCACACCAGAATCTCTCATGCTACTCTGGAGTAGGAGCGCAAGCCATGCACAAAATAAAACCTGGAAAGAGCCTTCACAGCAACTTCCTCAGCCTCTGTCATACATGATAATTGTTAGTGGAAATACCACAGCAAGTTATTTCTTCTGTTTTAAAAATCTCCTTCTAACTCATGGTTTGTATGCCATGTTTCAAAGACAAGTGGATCATTCCTGTATAATGTGAAAAGCAATGATTTTTCTATAAGGCTTGATTGGGTCAAAACTGCAAAACCACATGATACTTCCTGAGGCACATTTCAAACAAGACTTGGAAAGGTTCATATTCAGAAAACAAGGCAGGCTTGAACAAAATGTTGAGATTATTGCATGCCTAAAATACCCCATGGATTGCCTCCAAAAGCTACCCAAAATCAGCAGGAAGTGTTTCCCTGATTTTGATAATATTTTATTCAAAAAACCCTTGTATTTGCACAAGACAAAGTAATCCACCAGCACTTGTCAACTAAAATGAATTGCACTAAACTCAGACATCTTTAGGTTACTACAGTTTCTTTAAGAAAGAAAACCAACAGTGCTGAACCTGTCAAACAATTAAAACCCACAGAATGTCCCATTTTACATGAAGACTGAAGCTGTGCTGCAATTCCTTTCTCCCAGAGGTTAAAAAGGAAACGCAAGCATGCCAGTTTTGCTGATCTGTACCTCTGCTGAGATAATCCCAGCTGCACCAACCTTCCCCCAGGACACAGAGTCAGATGCGTGGAGGACAAAGGTGGGCAAGCCTGACAACCTGTTAGGAGGTACGCCAGGTCTGCAGAGGAAACATTGGCTGCTCTTTATTTTACACTATTGCAGGCCAAAGCTGCTTTGTGCAGCAAAGAACCGAACCCTGTGAAACACCAGTGAAACTGAACACAGCAGGGAACTGGGTGGCAGTCGAGGCAAAGGAGTTTGTAAAAGGGATTACAGCAGTGCACGAGAATTTCCAAGGATTTCCATGGATTTCCTAGGATTTCCATTAATTTCCTTGGACTAGCTGTCTGAAGAGTCATTGCTTTAGTTTCCCCTGAATGAAAGATATGGCAGTAAAATCATGGAATGTGCTTGGGATTAGCTTACTGAGCTCAACAAGACGGGCAAAAACTCACAGCAGCACAGGTGACATCTGTGGGTTAACACAGGGTTAATGAAACACTGACTTGTCCAGTGACCACACCTATTCTTACACTAACCACCCTATTTTCTAGCTTGGTGCTCGGTCTGGGCCTAGAGAAGAAATTTTAGAGAGTATAGATAAATGTGCATCTTAAGATGTCTGGCACACCTTTAAAGGTCAGTCATCCTACAGATCTTTCATTAAAACTTGCACGTTAAAAATTCACTGTTTTCAGCATTTAAAGTGTGTTAAAATGATTTTCCTAATCTTTTGATGCAGTCCTTAGGTTCCACCTAGTGGCTTTCAACAGTCATGAACTGCAGACTAGACAGGCATTTTATTGCTTCAATGCTTAATTCTCACATGTGTGTGGGTCTAGCTGCAGAAAGAATCATAGAGTCTTCTTTAGATGTAATTCTACAGTTTTGACCCAATCAATCCTTAGAAAAATAACTGCTTTTCATATTCCACAGGAATTATCCACTTTGAAACACTAGATACAAAACATGAGCTAAAACAAGATTTTAAAAATTGGAAGAAACAACCTGCTGTAGTATTTCCACTAAATTACCATTTATACCTGAGGCTGGGGAAGTTCCTGTGAAGGCTGCATCGACTCCCTTCTGAGGAACAGCCACCTCTAGACCAGGACTCGGATGACTTTCTGTAGAGGTTTACCTTCAGGTGGGATGAATTACATCCCAGAAGTGTCTCATTTCCTCATTTACATTACAAAGAAAAGCCAAGGGGCTTGCTGATAGCGTAGTAGTACCACCACCACACCTCCTGAATCCCACCCAGGCTGTCTGACTAAGAAGCACTCTGACACAGCCCTTCAAGTGCAGCCCACCTTGTAGGGAGCTCTCACCCGGCAGCAAAAGGCATCTGGAAGCACGGCAATCACAACAGTTAGATCACAACACCTAAGTTTAAAAGCCCAATAGTGGCAGGTAGCCATGTTATCAAAGAAAACTGATTTCAACACTGCTCTTCTCTCAGAATACATCTTACCCTGCTGCTCAGCTGTGTTAGGCTGACGAAGGTAGGCTTGTCTTATAGCATGAAAAGTGTAAGACAGTTCTGCTCCTGCCTACTTGAAGATTATAAAACAATCTATGCTTATACTCCAGTTCCCTAAGGCATTAGCAGAACACTCACTACAGAGACATTTTAGCCCTCTTTGGAAGAGCTATAATCCCTCTAAAGAGTCACTGTCTTCAAAGGGGGAAAACAGCATCTAAAGAAATGTGAAACTTCATGAATTTATCAGCTGCCACATTAGAGGTCAAAAGCAGATATTTCAAAGTAATTTTAGTGCCTTACATAAAAAACAAGACAGAGTTCACCAGAACTGATCTAGTTTGTCCACAGAGATCATATCCATTTCTAAAGAGAAGGTGAAGTAAAACTCAAGAGAGAAAAAAAAAAAAGAAGGAAATTGACCTAGTTCATGATTTGTGGAGTGTGGGACCGATGAAAGGTCTTTATTTCTGTCTATTCTCATTTCAAAGAGCTTTACTTTTGGTCACACACAGCTTGAGGCTGGCACCCAGCAAATCATGTCTGCTTTTCTAGAATATGACTGGTGTACAGCAGAGCTGCTGGATTTGTAACTCCACAGTCTCTCCGCTTCCTTTGCACAGCCCACCTTCTCACCTTCACCTAAGCTTTCATGGAACATGTGGCAGATTGGTTCTTTCGTGCAAAGAAAAAGAGAAAAATCCTCAAATGACTTCAAACTTCCATAGTAAAAATCAAAAAATGAAGGCTCCACACTTCCTGTCTTGCTGTCGGGTTCATACCCCAGTCAAACGAGACGTGTGATTTATCTGCGAGAGTTAAACCAGGTTTTGTGCAACAGTGATTTCACAAAAGCTGAGGAGAATTACAACACGGAGCTATCTGCTTAAAGTGACTATCTCCCCATTCCGCACAAAACCAGGTGTTGAGCAGTCTTACCTCCCAAAACCTAGACTCAGGCAGCGGCTGCTCCCTCGCTCTCAGCGTGGGGGACGCCCGGGAGAAGCGGAAGCATTCTCCCCTGTGTCACCGATCCCCTCTCCGAGGCACGCCCGCCCCCAATCCGCGGTAGGCGCGCCCGCCGCTCATTCCCGCCGACGGGAAAGGCCTCCAGTCACCCTCGGGTAACGCCGAGGGCGAGGGGGGCGCGGGAGCTGGATTCCCTCCCCCGCCAAGGGCAGCTTTTCCCCAGAGGACCTCCAGAGGCCCAGCTCAGGCCCGGGGGTGTCGCAGCCCCAACAGACGGGCTGTCCCGGGCCCAGCCCTGGCGGAGGCTGGGACCCCGCAGCACCGTGGGGGGGAGCCTGCATCGCACAGGCACATGAGTAGTCGGCAAAAACATTGAAACCCTGTGTGGCTCCATAGCTCAGTGGTTAGAGCACTGGTCTTGTAAACCAGGGGTCGCGAGTTCGATCCTCGCTGGGGCCTCCCGTGGTTTTCGTATTTGTATTTTATTTAATTATCGTTTCTCCCCTAACCGAGTTGGGGGGTCCCGGGAAGAGCGGGCGGCGGGGATCGCCTTTTGCATCCCGGCACGGCGCCTGCAGAGGGCGGCGGTGGGAGACAAGCGAAACATCGGAGTTCCAAACTGACGTGGGCTCGGCTGCCTCCGGGAACAGAAGCGAAAGGCGGTCCCAGCTCCGCTTCCCAAATCAATAATTTCCTGGATCTGAACGCCGAGGTTGTTACGGCGCCGGGTTGTTCTACGCGGGGTTGTCCACCGCGTAGAATCTGGAGTCGCAGGATGGTTCCAGCCCGTGGCTTGCCTCTAACGCGAGGTTTTGGGGGGGTTTGCTTGGTTTCTAGCGCTGTGATTGTGTTGGTGTTTCAGAGTTGCTGGACATTTCCAGCCCTTACTGGACCCTATGAAAGCTGCAGGTGAGCCTAACCTTGAAAAAATATTCATAGTATAACTTAGGCTGGAAGGGACTTTAAAGATCATCACATTCCAAGCCCATGCCATGGCAAGGGACACCTTCCACCACGTTGCTCAGAGCCCCATCCAACCTGGCTTTGAACACTTCCATGGATGGGACATCCACAACTTCTCTGGGCAACCTTTGCCAGAGCCTCACTGCCCTCACAGTGAAGATTTTCTTCCTAATATTCTGGGCAACCTTTGCCAGAGCCTCACTGCCCTCACAGTGAAGATTTTCTTCCTAATATTTAATCTAAACCTCCCCTCTGTCAGTTTGAAGCCATTTGCCCTTGTCCTGTCACTACCTGCCCTTGTAAAAAGTCCATTTCCAGCTTTCTTGTGGGCCTCCTTCAGGGTCTACAAGGCTGCTATAAGATTTCCCTGGAGCCTTCTCTTTTCCAGGCTGAACAGCCCCGATTCTCATAGTAGAAGTGCTCCAGCCATCTGAGTATCTTAGTTGTCCTCCTTCAAAAAATAAAATCTAACTTCATTGCCTGAAAGACAACTACTCTTGAAACACACTTTTCAGCTAAATGACAAAAAAAATTAAATAAAGGTGGGGTAATCAACATGTCTATTCCATATTCTTCAACAGAAGATTAAAGTCCTGAAATTTAGAGTCAGATTTATTAGACAGTCATACACATAGAAATCTTACCAGAATGTCTACCACAGGCTCTCGTAACTGCTTATGTCAGACATAAGGACATCACAGCAGGACTTGGAAGGTGGTGCTTTTAAAGTTTAATGTTTAATAGAACATATGTAGAGACTGCTAACACTGCCATTAATAGGGACACACCTGGGAGCACACCATAACAAGTCAGCCAAAATCTCTTTCATTTGGTCACTATTCAACACTTTTGTTTCACCATTTTATAAGCTATTTGCTTTTTCTGGGACATCACTGAGCTTCAAAAGGTATTTTGCTTGTCTTCTCCACTTTTCCCTTAGGTAGTGCTGCTTTCTTTGGAAGAACCTCCTTGTCTCTGGCTAGGTGGGAGCTCTTCATTTTTGGCAAAGGTGGTGGTGGTGCAGTTCTGGAGTTGTGTCCAGTCTTCTTTCCCTTGTGAGGTTTAGCCTCAGCTTTGATTCTCTGTCTGTACCAGATGGAGCTGGTTTTCCTGTTGATGCTTTTACTTTGGTGGATGTGGTCTTTTTTGCTTTCTTAGAAGAAACTCTTGGGGTGGCTGCAGTGAGGGTAGAAGGTTTTTTTGAAGGCATGGTTCTTGAAGGTTCATTTTGCAGCTCAAGGACAGTCTCTGAGTAAAGTAATTAACATGGTTCAGCCTTCCTGCTTTAAGGCAAAAGGCTTATTCAGAGATATGACTGAGAGAAACACTTATTAGACCTATAGTCAAGAAAAAGAGCTGAAATTATGCAAGAAGAAATGCATACTATAAACCTCTCTTCTTCCATCAAAAGACCCTTGTTTTTCTTGGAAATAAAATTATTGACTTTAGAAATTAGGAATGTATATTTAAGGAAAATTACTTCCAGACAGAATATAATAAAACTTTGCACACTTCTCTAGTAGACTTAACAATATTAATTGTTCATAATACACTAATATCTGGAAATCCCAGACAAAATAATATCAACTTGCTAAACATTGGTTTCTACTCAAAATGTAACTCCTGCCCCAGCTGCATGGGGGCAGAATGCAGCTTGGAAAAAGGAAGATTGAAAACTTAGGGAGAAAAAATAATCAGGGGCTGGGGTTAAGCAAAGGCACAGCATCAAGTAGACAGCAGAAGCTGTGTTTGATTATCACATAAATGTGATGACCAACCTTCAGGATTGCTCCTGCTCAGTGCTGTAGTTGTTAAGACTCCTGAAGGTTTCAATCACATGCCTGTAAGATAATGTATATGTTTTGCTTCTCTTTAAAATCAAAGCTTGACAACTTACTTGCTCATGGAAGAAATGGTATCCGTTTGCTCTCTGTTTTCATTGGAACAGCCTTGTATTTACACTTCCCTGGTGCAGCTCTCCTTGGAAAACAGAAAGGCAGATGCAGGCATATGAGAGATTGTTAGGGAAGTTTATTTATTCCATAGGCACACACCAATTCCCTGTTCTCATTTGCCCTTGGTGGAAGAGGCATGAAATCACTTTAAGCACCTGGAATGCAGCACAGGAATTCAAGAGGCTGACACAGGGCTGGCAAGCCATAAAATCCCTGTCCCAACAGCAGCTGGTGAACGTGACTTTCACTGGGATTTTCTTTGGATGCTGCAGCAAGAGGGGTGATAGAGGAACAGGCACAGAGGAAGGGAACCACAACTACAAAGAAATGTGTCTATGTTCCTCTCCTCTGTCCCCTGACAACTCCCCACAGTACAAAAGCACCAAAACAAAAACCAACTGAACACATTTTCCCTGAGGTAAAGATGTTGCACGTTAAGTGACAGGAAGAGAGGTACAAAGAACCACAACATACCGGTATTCTCTGTTACCCACCAAGAGAACTGCTGTAGGACAAATAAGAGCAGGTTCTTCCAATTTGCTTGACAGCACCCACCAAAGCAAAGCATGACCTAAGGCATCATATTTTCTTGTGATTAGCATTCTCCTTCAGAGAGTGGCAAGAGCCAAGTGCTTCCTCTACACCATTTCAATTTTTTTAAAAGGTTACACATGCAGGTATTGCTTGTGGGGTTTTTTCCCTTCACCTCTCTCCTCTCTGATTTTAAAATTACATTCTAACTCGTTTTCTCTCTGCTCAGGACAGAAGGAATTTGGTGCCACCCTGCTGTCTCCAAGAGTACTGCTGCAGAGGCAAGCTGAAATGGGGACAAAGGGCACTGCTGCCATCAGCTTTCCTGGCAGGTTCCTCGGGAAGTCTGAGTTGCCATCAGGCACATGACAGTGGCCCTGGCAATGTTTTGGAAGCAAGAGTTTGTGTGGCTTGCTGTCTGTGCCAGTGCACTTCCTGCTATGCGGGTGAGAGGCAGGGAATGCTGGATTCACTGCCTGGGACTGTGCCCAGCAGAGAAGCTATCCCCAGGAAAAATCCTATAAACAGCAGTAGAATCAAAGGAGAAAGGTTCATGAGGAGACCAGAGTCACTCCGGGAGCTGGAGGTGTCAGGACTGTGCTCCAGAACCTGCTCAGGCTCCAAGGAGCTCTGCACAGCCCAGGCACGCCTGCAAAGTGCAAACAGGCCAGGGCAGAGCTGGCACGGCCCCATCCGGGCTAAGGCAAACAAGGGGAACCAGAAAATGCCCGGAAAGATTTTAGGAGCCAAGGGAGTAAGTGCCTGGTCCTGTTCTAGAAGTGATGGACACAAAGCTTCAAAAGCACAGGGTCTTCCTGACACATTAAGGAGTGGCATACAGGCAAAAAAGATATATTTGTTTTGATAAATAGATCCTGCTCAAGCTCTTGATGTTTATGCATGGTCACATATATATATATATAATTTTTTTTTTTTTGTCCCTCACAGTAAATGCACTTCCTGGCAGATGATAAGCTGTTAAAGGCAGAAATCCCCTTGAGCAGTAAAAGATTCAAGTTCTGTTCCCATCACCTTGGTACACAGTTTGAGTTAACAACCTAGCTTTGGATCTAACTTCTCAAGAAAACATAGCTTGTTTTCTTCATTTTGTGAATGTCCAAGGTCTCTGCAAAAGCACAAACACACTTGTACTGTATCTGTTCTACAGAGTGATTTGAAACCATTTAATGTTTTTTAGCAAAATGGGAAAGCTAGGGAGGCAAAAAAAAAAATACATAACTGTGCTTAATCTTCTAAAAACAGACTTTAGCAGGTATAACTGTTTGATGGGGAAAAACATTTTGCTTGGAAAAACTCAGGTTCAGGGTCCAGTATTATTTGAGCACTGCATGAACCACCAGGTTTCTCTCATCTTTGTAAAGAAAACTGTGGAGTGCTATTTATTTTTTATTTATACTAATGTGCATCATAGATATTTGATATAATGAACCTAAAGGATATGGACTGTCCGTTTTAAGTCATTGCTTTGCTGTAATTCAGATATACAACCAAGGAAACTTTCTTTTAATCCTTAACTCTCCCAGATCTTCAAGGAATTTGAACTCTATTTCTTATTTCTCTGTGCACAGACATGATGAGTGAGGAACAAATTCACTCAAACTGATTAAAGCTGCACCAGAGGTGTAGTGTGTAAACAAAACCCAAGGACTGGATGCAGATGTCAGTGATTTTGTATCAGTAGTACTTGGTATTCTTTTACTGTGATAGCTGGAGAGTGGTAACTATAGAAGAATTTGGCATGGAAATACATCTTTAATTACAAACCTTGCAGGATAGATGAGCTTGTAGAGCGATCCATGTGGTGTATAGGCACTGGGATAAGAAGTAGACATAAAATACAGTTCACCTAAATGGAAGTGAAAAAAGAAAACTGGTCTTAGATTCAAGTGCCCAAGCTAGATCCCAGTTCTCCATTTTCCTCTTTCAGTAATTCATGTAGTCAGAAAAGGAAACTCCTTCAGTTACCCACTCAGCCATGCCTTATGTCCAAGAAATGGCTTTGTTCTCACCCTGCCCTGCCAGTGGGCTCCCAGAAACACCAAATGACCTCCTGGCTGCAGCAGGGTTCCACACAGAGCCAGCAGCTCTCTTTCAGGCAGCACCTTCATTACCACACCTCTGTGGCTCTGTAAAGGTTGCTTTCCTCTGTATAAATACATAAAACTTTCTTAAAACTTGTTTGTACCAAAGAAGCAGCCAGAAACTACAAATAGAGGGGAAGACCACACAAAAAATGTATTTTCCATTTCATGATCATACCAAAAAGGAAAAAATTCAGCAAGAGCTACATTGGTTAATCTGTGGGAGACAGAAGCTTCTCATTTCTGTCTGGTAACTGTGGAAGAAAAATGCTCCTTGTGCCTTCCCTTCAGCACTCACTAGAACAATATCCAGGGGAAAGGGAAATTAGAGTATCTTGCAAGAGGCAAAGCTGTTGTTGTCTTTCAAACTACATAACACCATGTTGGTTTCTAAAAGGCCATCAGAAGAAGAAACATTTCACATTCACTCACTCCATATGTTAGAACAGTTAAAAACTGTATGCATTTCCCAGCAAAGCCTGCATCTCCATGCAGCTCTGACAGAATATGCTAGGCAGAAAATCTAGGATCTTTTCCTGGCAAGCAAATCTCTTTTCTGCTGAATGATCAAGTGCTAAAACGCACCTGTGCTTTCAAAAAACTTGCAGCTTCTTTTTGTATTACACAGCTCTGTCAGGAAGCTGTAGAAAAGCAAACATTCATGTTCATTGGTACTTCCACCTTGGTGGGAGATCTGGTCCTTGTGACCTTAGCAGTGTCCCATGTGCTGAGGCCTTTACACTAAACTTTTAAATGAGTGGCTTTGCTGATCCCCAAATAAAGTCCTGGTCCATGATCCACAGTGTGAATTGTGGATTGTTGTGAATAAGACTGAGGAATTTATACTAAGGAAGCAGGAGAAGTTCAGAGAAGCTCTAAGAACTCAAGTGAGGATGGGATAGTATAATGAAAAAGTGAACTGCATTGATATGGTCTTTTGATTAGTAAAAGAGTACAAAAGACCAACAATAAAAGGAAAGTTTCACATGAGATTCGGTTTCCTGAGCTTTTCATCAACCTGATCTGCAACAGCTTCACAGGGCAGGAGACCTCCCTGAGCCACAGACCAGTCCCCATGCTGCGCCAGCCACAAGCCTCTCTGCACTGCCTGCTCTCCAGGCACCCCTCAGGAACCACAGAATTTTCCACATTTTCCATACATAGAGAACAGACTGTACAGTTTCCATTGAAGGTGTGGCCAGCACGATACCCACCTGCTTCATCCTCAGCAAAGGAGATGATGAATTTGCTGTAGGAACTGATCATTCCAGGGAAAGCTCAAGATGATGTACTGCCAACAGAGATATCCTCTTTCTTCCACTTATTTGTCTTCTTATCTTCCTGTAAAGCCATAAATCAACTAGATGAAAAATAAACCCCTGTGTTTTATGTCTCCATCATCCAAATTAGTTCCTGTCAAAATCATGCATTACTGAAACAAAAAAAGCAGTCAGTGAAGACTGTGACTGTTGGCTGGATTTTGGAGAAACAGACCTGAACAAGAGCAAACTTATCCTAAGGATTCTGAAATGGAGGAAGTTTAGATTCCAGCAAAAATGTTGCTGTAATAGTCAAACACAGAACTTACTCTATATCCAAGTTTCTCATCTACTCCAGCCCAAAAGGTTTTGGGATGGTCCAATATACTTATTTGCCCAGACAAGGAAAATGTGGGTATAGAATGGGAGCTGCAGAGGAAACAATCAGACTCACCTGCTCAGGAAATCACCAGAAATATAAAGGCCATTCAAGTTAGGTGATTCACATCCCCTGTAGACAAAGCCTCCAGTACCATGACTTGCCCACACTGCAGCCATATGCAAATATTGGCAGAGTGTCATCTGTCAAACACACAGAAATACAAAGTAAGTTTACGTTCAGAGAGCATCAAAAAGCAGTTGCTCAATGACACCGACAGGTACAAAAATTACTAGAAGGACCAATACAGTTTAACATTAGCGAAATTTCAGTGGTAATTAAGCAGTTTACTCTGGGACAGAACGGACCGAGGGGCTTTAAGGACCTCTCTGTGTAGTTGCTTATCAAGGCTTAGTCATGATGAGATTCCATAAGACAAAAACCAAGATTCTCTACATCAAGACGCAATGCAGGAAGGCATCAGCCTGCAGCAAGTGTTATCTAATTTATATGTGACTGTACCAGTCACTTTAGCAGGGATCATCTTTACCAATTCCAGTATTTTTAGAGAAGGGAGAAAGATCAAAACTGCAAGTGAGCTCAACATCTTCATGTGTTCACTGACACAACACAGAGCATGAGTGTGAAATGAGTATGCTCTCACCATTTTATGTCATGAGACTTGTAAAATAATGACTCTGCCTCTGGCGATGTTAAAATTGAATTCAGTCCTTTCTCATATTGAATTGTCAGATTCCACAGGATTTTATTCTTGTCCTCACTTTTTTCCCTGCATTAATGTCAATAATACATACTCTACACTTGTCTGCTCATCCAAATGTTCCAGAAACATCTGCAGGACCTTGAGACCAGGTGTCTTCACCAAACAGCTGAAGGAACATTATTATAATACTCAGTTTTTCTACCATGCTTTTGCCAAGAGCTTTGCAAAGACCACCAATTTCTGTTTTTTGAAGACAGCAAGTGTGTTTTGTCCATCACACCCACAGTCAGACCCAGAGCACAGCTTTTGGGCATTCTGCTGCAGCACTTTGCTGGCTGGGACACACTACATCTGTCACAGGTTTGTTTCAGGATCTCAGCATCAGCCTGGCCCTCTGTCCTTTGCCACAGTCATGGCTCAGAGCTTCTGGAGAAAACACGGTATCACTTTCTACTTAAATAAAATCCATTGTCCTCCTTGCTTTACTGGGAAAACTGTCCACAAAAGACACAGGCTTTGAATTTAAACACCTTGTCCAGTGCAGTCATGAGAGCATCATTCCATAGCAACACAGCAGGGCTGGGGAAAAGGGATTTCTGGTCTTAAAAAGCAGACAAATTCCATTTAATATACAACACTGGATTATTTAGCTTTGCTGGAAAAACAGTGCTAAAGTCCACTAAATATACACATATAGTAATCTTCTACAAGTTTTTCCTTACCCATGGAGGAGTTGTGGCAAAGCTTTGTGTCGTAGCATTCAAACCCCTCCTTTGCTCTCCAACCATAGTTCCCTCCTTTAACAATGAGGTTGAGGTTGATTTCCTCAAACCTGTTCTACCCAACATCCCCACAGAATATCCTCCCTCTTCCTTTTTTTCTGATAGGGTCCCCTCTGTCCATTGCACAGCACCATATTCCTGACCCCATAGGCATAAACCCCTGGGCAAGCTTTGGGATCAGACATGAATGGATTATCAGGAGGGATGTGGTAAGGCTTTCCATCAGGGTTTCTTCCATCCACATCAATCCTCAACACTTTCCCCAACAAAGTGCTCCTAAAGGCAGAAAAAAGAAACCACAGCATGAGAGCCATCTGAAAACACAAAAATTCCCTTCTTCTCCTTGCCCATTTTCAAAGGAAAAGTTATCTGCCTAAAAGAAATAAACAGAGGCTGGTATCTGGCTTGCAATCCACTTAAGCCAGAAAATTCTCTTTTCTCTAAACAACTTGACAAGTGTTCATTTTTGAAATACTGCTTTGGACAGACTTGCAGATGCACAAGCATTTTCAGGAAGCACTCTTACTCTATTCTTTCACATTTTCTCCTTTCCAAACCTTGCATCTTGGTGAACATGCTCAAAGCTTTCACCTGCCCTCCTACTTACTTGTTCTGAGCATTCTCAAATTTTCCAAAAGGGTCTCTTTCCAGCTGGTTCCTCAAGCTACAGGAGAATCCTTTAAAAAATGAAAAAAAAGGAAAAAAAAGTAAGAACTAGCTTTTATCTTAGCATGGGACAGGGCAGGTGCCCACATGAGTGATAAATAAGAGTATAGTACTGTCATTAAACACCCTCTTCTACAGTACAAACCTCATAGGGCAGATGTTAATTCCATAATAGATTAAAGGCTGTTACTACTCTTTAGAAGACAAGAATACAAGATGGAGAGAGAAGACAACCTTATTCCTGAGTCTTTTCAATCCATTTTAGTTTTCTGTGTGACCTTGAGCCAACCTGATTCTGGTAGTTCCATAGCAGGCCAGTCACACACCTGAACCAGAATGACTGGGAATGTGCAGGTTCTGCCAGTGGAAAGCATCATACCATCACAGACTGACTTGAGTTGGAGAAGACTTAAAAATCATCAACTTCCAACCCCCTGCCATGGGCAGGGACAAATTCCATGAGACCAGGTTGCTCAGAGCTCTATCTGTCCTGGCCTTGAACACTTCCAGGGCGGGAGCATCCACAACTCCTATGGGCAACCTGTGCCAGTGCCTCACCATGCTCTTCATGATACCTAACCTAAACCTTTCCCCTTTGTCCTGTCACCACATGCTCTTGTAGATGGACTCTGTCCATCTTTCTTGTAGGCTCCCTTCAGGTAATGGAAGGCTGCAACGAGGTCACCCCAGAGCATTTTCTTTCCTAGGCTGAACACTTCCAATTCTCTCAGCCTGTCCTCATAGGAGAGGTGCTTCATTCCTTTGATCATCTTAGTGGCCTCCTCTAAGGCCTCTCCAACAGATCTGTGTCTAGCCTAGCTAGGCTAGGCTAGGCTAGATGCTAGGCTAGGCTAAGCTAGGCTAGATGCTAGGCTAGGCTAGATGCTAGGCTAGGCTAGATGCTAGGCTGGGCTAGATGCTAGGCTAAACTAGGCTAGATGCTAGGATGCTAGGCTAGGCTAGGCTAGATGCTAGGCTTGGCTAGACTAGGCTTGATGCTACGCTAGGGTAAGCTAGATGCTAGGCTAGGCTAGGCTAGATGCTAGGCTAGGCTTGGATAGGCTAGGCTAGATCCTAGGCTTGGATAGGCTAGGCTAGGTAAGGCTAGATGCTAGGGTAGGCTAGGCTAGATGCTAGACTAGGCTACACTAGATGCTAGGATAAGCTAGGCTAGGCTAGGCTAGATGCTAGGCTAGGCTAGGTTAGGCTAGATGCTAGGCTAGGCTGGGCTAGGCTAGGGTAGATGCTACCTACCTAAGGCTAGCCTAGGCAAGGCTAGGCTAGGCTCGATGCCAGGCTAGGCTACGCTAGGCTAGGCTAGACTAGGGTAGATTCTAGGCTAGGCTATATGCTAGTCTAGGATAGGCTACTCTAGGCTAGAGATGTAAAGCTAGGCTAGGCTAGGCTAGGCTAGGAAAGGCTAGGCTAGAGGCTAGGCTAGGCTAGATGCTCGGCTAGATGGCTAGGCTAGGCTAGGCTAGAGGCTAGGCTAGGCAAGGCTATATACCACGCTAGGCTAGGATAGGCTAGGCTAGGCTAGGGTAAATGCTAGGCTAGATGCCAGGCTAGGCTAGGCTAGGCTAGGCTAGATGCTAGGCTAGGCTAGATGTTAGGCTAGGCTAGGCTAGGCTAGATGCTAGGCCAGGCTAGGCTAGGCTAGGCTGGGCTAGGTTCGGGTAGTCTAGGCCAGGCTAGGCTAGATGCTATGGTAGGCTAGGCTAGATGCTAGGCTAGGCTAGGCTAGGCTACGCTAGATGCTAGGCTAGGTGCTAGGCTAGATGCTAGGCTAGGTTAGGCTAGGTTAGGTTAGGATAGATGCTAGGCTAGGCTAGATGCCAAGCTCGGCAAGGCTAGGTTAGGCTAGGCTAGATGCTAGGCTAGATGCCAGGCTAGGCTAGGCCAGGCTAGGCTAGATGCTAGGCTAGGCTAGGCTCGGCTAGCACTAGTGCTGCAGCTGGGACCTCCTGATCGTAGAGCAGAGGAGCAGAATCCCTTCCCTTGGCCTGCTGCCACAAATCTTTGGATGCAGCCCAGGACATGTTTGGCTTCCTCAGCTGCAAACTCACATTGCTGGATTATATCCAGCCTCTCACCTACTAGCACCCTCAAGTCTCTCTTGGCAGGGCTGCTCTCAGTACCCAGCCTTATTGGATTAAGGTTCCCAATATTACCAGTTAGATTGTGCCTGGGCCAGTCTGACCCTCGCTGCTGGGCCAAAGGCAGCAACTGCGGTGTATCACCCCAGAGATACCTTGGCTTGCTGGAGATTGCAGCTGGGCACTGAACAAGTCCAGGCTTGTTAGGAACCCCGTTTACCTCAGGAGGAATGGCTTCAGGCGATGGTGAAGAGAAAAAGGAGAGGATTCTGCTGGAGGGTTTAATGTCCAGAGGTTTATTCCATGGTTACAGAGGTCTGAACGTGAGCAACTGCTCCAACAGAATGCTGGCCGCATGGTCTTTTAAGCTCAGGGACAGGGGGAGGGGAGGTACAGGTGAGCCACCAACCAGGTGAGAGGGGCAGGGTCTCAGGGGAAGATGACACCCAGTCAGGCCAATGACCCCCAGGCCTGAGGGGCATCCTTTGAACTTGACCAACCACACTACGCCTTGCTGGAATCTTCAGCCTGATTGACAGGACTCACTCAGCATGGGGGCAAGGGGGAAGGGAGAGAGGTATAGCACACCTGGGGAAGTGACCTGGAAGTCCAAAATGGGACATTACAGCACACCACAACACAGCCTGTGTTGATATTGGGGGTTGAACAGGGACAGAGTAAAACGATTTCTCATCATGGCATACAGTAGCATTCAACACGAACTTTACCTTTCAGAGCTTGGGTCAATTTTGTTGGCATCAGATGCCAAACCCTTCAATTCATTGATCCTGATCTTTCCCACTCGGTTTTCTTAGCCATGTGTAACAGATATAAAGCTCCCCCTTGTCCTTCTGCTTGGGGTGGAAGCCCCTCTTATCTGCTAGCCATGGGGCAGCCAGCAGCAGGCTCTGAATATCCAGGAATGGCTCCTCCAGCCAGCTGCCATTGGGTAGGCAGGCCCGGATAAGGCCCAGCTGCTCGGCTGTGAAGGCGCGGTGGGTCCTGTAAGCAGCGCGGGCAATCAGCACCGGGTTCCTCAGGCCACTGGCAACCTCAGCCAGGCACAGCTGGACACAGCCCCCACACAGCTCCAGCAGCAAGCCCAGGCAGCGGCTCAGGGACAAGTTCTGCAGCACCTGGGGGAAACAGTAGTCCTCATCCTGGAGCTGCAGGAGGTGGCAGAAGTGGGTCCTGTTCGTCTTGCAGCACTCCTGGATGTGCTTGTCACCAGTCAGCAGGCGGATGGCAGAGTAGCAGTAGTCAATACAAAGTCCTGGTAGGCTTCTCAGCGGGGTCCGTAGGTTTTCTGCATCATAGAGATGTGCAGCATATGGAGAACAGTCCTAGCAAGTAAAGGAAACTAAAGATGTGGCTGTGGACACTCATCCAGGAGAAGCTGAGACACCTCAAGGGGAGCAAAGTGGTTAATAAAATGAAAAATTATCAATGCAGATAACATAAAGAGTCACCTATGAAGTGCAGCTGTTAAAAGTCAATCAGAACATGGCCAAAATGGACTTCAACATCAGTAGTAGTTTCCTTTATCAAAGCATAGTCAGCTGCATGTAAATCCTTCCCAATAGAAGTACAAGTGTGGAGGCTGTGGATTTTCTATTCAGTAAAGTGAGCAGTCCAAGGGGGAGGTGATCAGAGCAGGGAAACAACCTGACAGAGCTCTGGAAATATCACAAGTGACATTGAGAAGAGGGATAAGGCTCACTTTCCCACAGAAGAAAAATGAGGGAGTATCAAATAAAGGCAATAGGAGCCAGGTTAAAAAAAGCAAGTGAAACACTGCCGAAGAAGCTGTAGCTGCTAAAGATGTACATTGATTAAATATACAGGCAAAATTAATCTGATACATGCACAGTATTACTGAAGCAGACTGTAGGTGAGATTTAAAACAGATTCAAGTAAGTAAATACCATCTCGTGCAATTCCTGTAGATATCATTGACTCTACCTCTGATTGTCAGGAAAAAAACACTGCAGGCAACATTTTCATGTGTTACAGATCTAAAATTATGTTCCTTCAAATACCTTTAAGTGTTTAGCTGTGTAAAATGTAGGATAAATTCTGAAAATCAAGCACTGTGTTTGTATTTGTACCTAAATTTAAACTCAACTTGCGAACATTGTAGGCCAGAACTTCTGTAAAATGTTTCCATTAAGATCCCACCTCTATTTTAATCAGCACAAAGTTGCAGAACTTAAAGCAGAAGAGGCTACATTCTACAGAAATATTATTTTTCTGGTTTTCATGCCAGCAGCCCAAAATCAATCTATCCAGAACTTTTATTTGACAGAGATGGAAGAGGGCAATTACATGCACAGTCCGGGAATGTAACTACTATGTTAGTAACTTTTCTGCCTCATTAAACAAGTTAGCTTCTGTTATAAAAGATCAACAAAAAGACAAATTAATAAATGCGAAAGATTTTATTTTCGCAACCAAGTTACTGTCCCCAAAACCCACAGCCAAAGAGACAGCGTGGAGCCCAGGATCAGCTCTGGGTGAACCTCAATCCCACCTCTATCTCATCAGATCTCCCCCATTCACGAATGCCCTCTCCAGCAAGGCTGTTTTATACAGTTTTTTATGCCTGAGGCAGAGGTGCCCCGATTTCTTTTGTAACCCTGCATATGTATGAACGTTTCTTTCGCTGTGCAGGGCTGGACAATTGCTGTCTCCTGGATTATGGCAGGTGCTGATCATGTCAGGGGGTGTCGTGTATTCAGATGTATGTTTCTCGAGGACTTCGGGTATCTTGATCTCCATGGCCACCATGTTCTTTTATTAGTTAATGAGGCATTCTTCTCCTGCAGCCACCAGGAGTTTCATAATTCCAGTGTGGTAATCTGTCTCCAGGTTGTCCATGGTCAGAGGCTTGTTGGATGTTAAATTAATTTTACAATTTTTATTTTATACATCTTCCCCTTAAGCATGAATTACTTTACATTACATATTACAGTTCTTTAAACAGAATTTTAAAATCTGGGCAGTTATACAAGCATTGAAATTTTTTTTTTTTTTTTTTGTGTAAGTAGCAGCCATTCCAGGATATCTAATACGAAGACTACAGACCCTGATTCCAAACTTCACAAGCAAGTTGTTTTCTTTGCTCACAGCAACACCCAGGGGCTTTTGCCCAGAACAGGTCTCACTTGTAAGGAGTAAAGCCCTTGAATATTTTGGATGGTGTAGGAGGTTTCTCACTTTTCATTGCTGCCATTTGGTTACCAGAAAGCAGCACAGAACGACCTGGTTTCTGTTGCTTCCACATCACATCTGCAAGGAACTTCTCCCTCTTCCTAAATCTAAACTCTTCAGCCTTGCGAAGTCCCCCAGGCCTGTCCTTGCATTCTGACCCCAGTCCCAGCTGGCAGAACCACACCATTCCCTGTTGCAGCATGTCAGGGTGGTAGAAACACTGCAGCCTTCTTTGAAACATCTCCTTCAGAAGCCTCTCAGAGTAGGGCCACAAGAGCATCCATTTCAAGTCCATGCACACACACATGCCACAGATCGCTCAGCAGAGGAAAGACAGGAAGGATCTTTGCATGATACATTCCAGCAAGGGTTTATTGCATTCACCCCACCAAAGGGACCAGAGACAAAAGACTAAACCATGTGGTCTGCATGACTTAAGAATGGGGTCAGTGACCAGTAACCGGAGGGCACCAGGGCTGACAAAGGGCAGAGCAAAGGGCAGCAATCTGTAGGGGGAGGAGGGAAAAATAATTGGGGTGGGCAGTGTCAACTGGCCAATGGGACAGGCAATCTAGTGTAGATTGGCAGTAGTGCTGCAGAGCACCATGGGCTGAGTCACCTCTAGCAGCATAGATGGGCAAAACTCTATGATATATTCTTCCAAGGCAAGGCCCTGGGGATTACCCTGAGGGGGAGAAGCCCCTGTTTTTTCTTACTATGAAAACTTCCCCATTGGACCTCTGCAAACACTTAACTATACAGGAAAACATAAGTAAAAACAATGATTACAACCCACAAATTCCTTTAACAAATGATGAAACCCATCCTGCCAACTCCCATTGTCCAAAAAGTTCATTGGTGTAAACAGAGTTCTTCTTAACTTTTAACTGAATAAACTGATGTAAACAGAGTTCTTCTTAACTTAACTAGCTCCTTCAGCTTCTGGATGTTTGCATGGATAGATGCCGAGTATGTGAAAAATGCCAATCGTTTTTAAAATTTTAAAAGTTTAATAATAATAAAATGGTTATAAAAATAGCAATATAATTACAGTAATAATAATTTGGATAATTTGGATTAGGACAGTATGAGACAATAAAAACAAAGAGTTACGGACTTCTGGGTACCTTTTTCTGGGCAAAATAAGCCCAAAAAAGGACACCCGTTAACAGAGGATTAACCCTTAAAAACAGTAGCCTGTTGCATATTCATACACCTCATACATGATGCATAAATTCCATTCAAATACTGGATTCTGTCTGGTCCATGTCAGCTTCTTCCTCTTAATCCTAACAGCATCTTCAAGCCTCAGCGAGATGGGAAGAAGTTAGTTTCTTCTGATAAGAGAGCAATAAATTCTTTTTATCTGAAAGATTTAGGTGTCCAGTGGCTGCTATTTCCATGCAAGTCCTTTCTTTAAAAAAGTATCATTCATAGCATAGTTTCTATTTTAACATTATATTATAACCTAAAACTATATTTAACATACTACTTGGGAAAATTAATACAGCATAACTTTCTAACATAATAGATATAATACTCATTTCAATATTTGCAAAAAGCCAATCATAAAATATGCATTTTTCACAAGTATGAAGAAAGGTTAAAGCAGTACGTCTTTTCAAAGTTTTGGCAGCTATGTCCAAGGGCGAGCAGTGAAAAGTCTATGGCTGCTTGGTTTTATAATGATACATGCATGGTGTTATTAGCATTTGTTAGCAGCTTACTCAACGCTTAGGGTGTAGCATTGTTTTGCGTACTTAGCTAGCACCTTTAATTCTCTTAGCATTTATTGAGTTTTTGTAGGAGCAACCCCAGAGGCCAATAGTGAGGGTGCTATTTTCTTTTTTCTACCTCAAAAGTCAATTTCGGTTTTGCAGTCAGATTTAAACTGATGGACAAATCTTCTGTGCTTAATTTTTTGGTCACAAATTATGGTAAAGTCAGGTGCTAGCATAGCAGGCTTCCCCAAAGCCACAGGGTGCTTCGGCCATGGAACTGTTTATTTGCTGGTGGGGAGTAAGATTTCAAAGAGGCTGTATAATTTAGTAAAGACTGAGTATTTGCAAATTTCAATTTCATGGATTCGTTATGTCCAAAGTACATAGAGAGACAAAATTGTATTTAGTTACATGAGTGCTGCACATCTATTAATAAGGCTGTTAGAGGCTTCTGCATCTTTGCTTTTCAACAGCTTTAAAGACTCGTTATTCTTAAGACAAAATTACTTGGATTTTATAACTATCCTTATAAAAAGGAGTCACTATTGAGCTGTTAGAATATAACAGAATTTTGAAAACTGAAAGCATTCTTAAAATCTCACAAGAAATAGCTGTTAAAAACCTATGGCTGCTTTTTTTGCCTTTTTTAAAATTTGTGTGGTTTTGAGCAATTGGATGTTGGTATATATCCTTACATGAAATTCACACATATAGAACTATGAGTCTTATATACTTATGAAGTAGTGGAGTGCCATTTTCTTTGATGACCATTTGTGATTACAGTCTTTTTCTTTCTTTTCTTCCATGTCACATGGTTTGGGTTTTCTTGCTGTCTCGGAGGCTCAAGAGAAGGGTCTTTGGGTGCTGTATATGGCTGTTTGATGCACCTCTTGATGCTTATGCCTGTGGATATTGAAGCATACACTGTCTCCAAGGTTATTGATGGAGAGGGGTTATTGATATCTGAAATGGGTGTGTTTTGGTCAGGGTCAGTCTCACTTCCAGCATGGGAACCGGGAGTGACCAGATTGGAGAGGAGTGGGGCAGGGTGCCGGCGGGGAAAAGAGCCCAGCCTGGCAGCGGCGGCCACAGGACCCACAGCATCCGAGACGGACAGCACGGGAGCCGGGCCAGGCACAGGCAGAGCGGAGCTCGGCTCCAGAGGGACAGGAAGACCAGGTACGGGCCCAGGGCCAGAAGGACACAGAGCAAAGGCAGGCAGGGGTGGAGCGGGACAGAGAACGGGCCCTGTGCGCCCCCGAACCCTGCGGGAACGGGGTAGGCAGCAGGGTAGCTGGGCACAGCGAGGAGGAGGATGGGCACGGGGCCAGCACCTACTGCGGGGGGGCTGGTCTGAGGTAGAGGAGGGGAAGGGAGGGTCCCAGACGCTGTGTTATGTGTTGAGGCGGGAAAACTGTGCGCCACAGCATTCAAACTGGGAGATCCGGCTGTGTATCAGGTGCCATCTTGTCTAATAGGTGTGCATGGAGGTTCAGAGTAAAGGAATATAGGAAAAAGGGTTGGGTTAGAGCCCAAGCTAGTATGGCCCACTACTAGCCTGGAAAGGGCACAGGTGAGGACTGAAGGTGGCAGGAGGCAGGTAGCTCTCCCGCACCTTTTGTAGGCGGTTTCCATTTCCATACCTGTCCCAAGGGGACAGGAGCAATGAGGGAGGAATGCCAGAACTGTGGTATTAACTCACACTACACCTCTTTAGGAATATTACAGTTGTCAGAATTTCATACTCAGTTTTTAAGCTAAATTCTAGAATTAAAATTTAGAATTTAGAATTTAGAACAATTCAGCTGAAGGTCAGACTCTAAACCTCTAAGTGCTTAGAACAAGTGTAGGTAGCTAAAACAGACTAAGACCTTGCCAGATGCAGACTGAGCTCTACCAGCAGAGCCAAATTGCTTTACATGCCTCTTCTAACTGATTCGAGACTCATATCTGAATATTCGGATCTGAGTAAGCTATGATTGCTCTGAAAAGACATAATGGGAACAAGGCAGAGTAACAAAGTTCCTAAAGCCCGCCCATTAGCATGCATCTTAGCACATTGGAGAGAAATAGCAGGCAAAGGGGGCACAGAAAATAAAAAACAGCCAAAATAAATATTGCTCCCATTGGTAGCCATTATATCACCTAGAGGATGGGGCAAGGTGGGCCTCCTACAGGTACACTGGAATATAATACCCTGTTACAGCTAATGCTGTTTCTACGCAGAGAAGGGAAATGGGAGGAGGTTTCTTATTGTGATCTGTTTTTCTCCCTTTGAAAGAAACCCTGATTGGCAAAGGGACTGTGGCATCAGGGCCCCTTCTGACTCCCTTGTTCTGCCTCTTGAAAGAGAAAACAGAAGCAAAATGGGAGAAGATAAACAGTACTGCTCGGCTTGTAGCCTAAGACAGAGATGCACCAGGACAGATAAAGTTTATCATGCAGCATTAGAGAAAGAACAAGATCTAGCCAACCAATGTAGCCCTCACTTGGGAGGGCAGGGGGGAAGGGCAGGGACTTGGGAGGGGCACCAGCACCACCTCCCGCACCTATTCCTACCAGTCCTACTCCTTCTCCTCCCTTGGAGAAGACACCAGCTCCATCCCCTCCAGGCTTCCCAATAGCAACCCGAACTAGAGAACAAATACTGCAAGCCCCTTTGCGGGAGGCAGTAATACCAGGTGGAGAAAAGATATTGGTTAAGGTGCTCTTCTCCACCCTTGATTGGGAAGCATGGGAAAGGGTTGCGGGAAATTACCGGAATTACCCAGTAAACACTGCTAAACATCTATGATACATTATGAAGCAGCACAATCCAGACTGGGGTGATATTCAATTGTTATTAGATGCATTCACTGAAACAGAAAACCACCTGGTTCTAAAAACAGCAGGGGACCTGGTAGCAGACCACTTTAGACAACAACAAGCGGATCTAAAGGAACATTTTCCACTTCAGGACCCAGCCTGGAACCCGAACCAACCAGCAGAAAGACAGAGGCTAAAGAATTATCAGGATTGGATTATACTGAGAGTGGAAAGAGCAATGCCTAAAACTATAAATTGGTCAGCTTTATATGCTATTAAACAGGGACCCTCAGAATCCCCCACAGAGTTCCTAAACTGCCTGAGAAACACAATGCAACGCTATACACCACTGGACTCTGCATCTGACGTGGGGATACAACAACTAATTAATCTATTTTTGGGACAGTCCACAGGGGATATTAGGTGCAAACTCCAAAAAGTCCAAGAAGAAGATACACAGAATTTAGAAACTTTATTGGGGGAGGCTTGGAGAGTCTTTAGCAACAGAGAAGAGGGGTAAACAAGGGATGAAAAACTTAATAGCAATAGTGCAGGAGGAATGGAGAGAAAAACATGAAAGCAGGCAGGAACCACCCAAGCAAGGCCCTCCTTGATTAGGCAGAAATAAATGTGCAAACTGTAAGAAACAGGGCCACAAGGAATTGCTCTGGGGATATTAGCACAGGACCTTGGACTGTATCGGGCAGCAGTTGCTTATTTCTCTAAGCAATTGGATGCAGCAGCTAAAGGGTGGCCTGGATGCCTCAGAGCTGTTGCAGCAGTTGTACTGAATATCCAAGAGGCACATAAATTCACCCTGGGCCAGAAAATGACTGTGCTCGTGTCTCACACGGTGTCTGCAGTGCTAGAGGTGAAAGGCAGGCATTGGCATTCCCTAAGAAACAAAGATTTCTGAGATACTGAGCTGTTATGGTGGAGCAAGATGATGTGGACATAGTAGTGACTAACATTGTCAATCCAGCTTCTTTCCTCAGTGGAAACCAAGGGGAGTCAGTGGAGCATGACTGCCTGGAGACTATCGAGGCAACCTATTCCAGCCACCCTGACTACAAGGACACCCCTTTAAAGAAAGCAGAAATCTGGTTTACTGATGGAAGCAGTTACGTCATCAGTGAAAAACGACACGCCAGGTATGCAATTACTACCTGCAGAGAGGTAACAGAATCTGGACCCCTGCCAACAAACACCTCTGCACAAAAGGCCGAGATAATTGCTCTAACTTGGGCCTTGGGATTGGCAAAAGGGAAAGAAATAAATGTGTATACAGACTCAAAGTATGCATTTGGAGTAGTGCATGCTCATGGAGCCATTTGGAAAGAAAGAGGGCTGCTGAACTCTCAAGGGAAAAACATTAAACATGCATTAGAAATACTGCGACTCCTAGAAGCAGTGCAGTCACCAGAGAATGTGCTGATCATGCACATTTGAGAATGTGGTGATCATGCACATTAAGGCATATCAGAAGATAAACTCAGAATTGAAAGAAGGGAACGAGCTGGCGGATAGGGAAGCAAAAGAAGCAGCAAAAAATGAGGTAATAACTGAGGCAACCCTGATTCCAGATGTGCAAATTTCCCTTGAAAGTAAGCCAAAATACAACAAATTAGACAGAAAATTGATCTATGAGCAGAAAGGAGCCTATAACCAAGAGGGATGGGCCACCACAGAAGGAAAATTAGTTATACTCTCCTATTAATAACGTTCCCTAATAAGGGAGGAACATCAGAAAACACACTGGGAAATTGATACCCTACATAAATATCTAAATGAAAGGATCATTGCTAGAAATATACAAGCTGCTACCACCCAAGTGACTTGACAATGTGACCTTTGCCCCCAGACCAAACCCAAGAATATTCCCAAACCAAAACTTGGCCAGATTGGGAAGGGCCATGGACCTGGGCAGCAATGGCAAAACGATTTCACGGAATTGCCAAGAAAAGGGAGGTGTAAGTTTTTACTGGTGCTAACAGATACCCTTTCAGGATGGCCAGAAGCATTCTGCACCAGAACTTCTAAAACTCGGGAGGTAACTAAAGTATTGGTACAGGAAATCATACCACGCTTTGGAGGCCCGGCCACAATCTCCTCAGATAGAGGACCACATTTTATTGCAAAATTAGTGCAACAGGTTAGCCAATACTTACTTGGGCATAGACTGGGAACTTCACATCCCATATAACCCACAATCAAGTGGTCAGGTAGAGAAAATGAATCATTTGACCAAACAACAAATTATATGACTGGGACAAGAGGGTAATTTGCCACGGCCTCACTGCCTCCCATTAGGGCTGCTGTGGATTCAAACCAAACGCAGGAATAAGGAAAAACTAAGTCCCTTTTAAACACCTTATGGGAGACCATAGGGGGTGCAGAAGGGAATGTCTGCCCAGGACATATCGCTAACCTCCTATATGATCGCTCTGACCAAACAACTTTGAGCGACTGAAAAATATGTGGCTGGAACTCGGGGTACAGGGCGCAATGCACCCGTACATGACCTACAACCTGGAGACCATGTATATGTTAAGTCTCTTACAGAGAAAGCCCTGCAATCACAATGAGAGGGACTGTACCAAGTGCTCCTTATTACCTTCACTGCAATCAAGATTAAGGAACAAAGTGCTTGGATCCACCACAGCCATGTTAGGAAAGCTCCAGAAGCCCCTTTGAGCATAACACTGGGTGATGGTGAACTGAAACTGAAACTTACCTGGACAAAATGAATGCATCATGATGGGATTTTTGCGGAAGTGTTGTTTACAATCATAGTTGTATGTCCACGAATTAGAAAGTACTCCTAGCCAGAGCCATGCTGAATGACCTTGGTCCCAAGCCTTTACTCAATACACTGGATCCATGGAAAAACCTTCTGATATAAAAGGTTTAAACCTAGCAACTGTGGTCATGCACAAAACCCAAATATATAAAAGGCAGGAATGGCAGAAACAGAGGTTGTGGTCACTTCAAGGGACCATAGGGGAGGTAATTAAGATAGGGTGTCAAAGTATTAATGAGACTACCCATAGTAAAGCAGCCCAAATCAGTGTAAATAAGTGCCGGAAGATTTGCAATCGTCCAAATGAATTAGACTGTTGGTACAACTTCACATTAAGATAAAATTGTCAATGTGGTTTGCCTCTGGGCCCGCAACAGTATTGGGCTGTCTTTCAAATTTAAAATAAATTCTATAGCTAAGCCTGTTACAAGCCACCCCAGCACTCAAGCACAAACCCAAAATACACCATTTAAGCATGAACCTAGGGTTTATGAAATCGGCCCATGTGTAATAAGGAATATGGGTCAACAACAGCAACAACTGGTATTTAATCCAGAATGGTCCCTTAAACGTGTCAAACTGTCAATGCAAATTAGTATCTTGACAGTTTATCCAGCTTGTTCCCCCTTCCTAAGGTCATCCTTCAAGGGATGGACAAGATGGCTACAAAAATAAGTACACTTCAGAGACAGAATACAAAGGGATTTAACTGGTATGGTAGCGACTGTATTACAGCATCCTGAGTGGGGTCGCTGCTGGTGAGAGAGAGACGGTGAATCTTGTTTCTTGATCAGAAGGCTGGATTTATTGATATATGATATATAATACATTATGACTATGCTAAATAGAATAAAGAGAGAAGTTTGCAGAGGCTTCCTAAGCTAAGAATAGAAAGAAAGAATCCATAACAAAGTTGTGTCCAAGGACTCAGTCCCTAGCTTGCACCCGTGATTGGCCTCCAATTATAAACATGGGAACATGAGCCAATCAAGGTGCCCCTGTTGCATTCCACAGCAGCTGATAATAATTGTTTATATTCTCTTCTGAGGCCTCTGCCTTCCAGAAGACACAGAAATCTGAAAGAAAGGATTTCTGTGAAAAAATGTCTGCAACACGACTGGGTTAGGGGTTTTGAATGGGATTGACTCAGAAATATTAATGAATAAATT
This sequence comes from Melospiza georgiana, assembly GCF_028018845.1. NCBI lineage: Eukaryota > Metazoa > Chordata > Aves > Passeriformes > Passerellidae > Melospiza > Melospiza georgiana. Next base: position 31,318,339 of record NC_080432.1, on the reverse strand, counting down.
AGCTGTAGCAACTAGCAATCTGATATAATTAAAACAGCCTTTACTGTCATCTCTACTGGCATTGGGAAATAGTCATTGGCAAGTCTCGAGGGTGCTGCCAAAATGGAAAGTGAAGATCAAGACCATAGCTTACTAGCAGATGCATTAAAGGGGGCGCAGGATAACATATCTTTAGCCCTTAGCTGTATACAAACATAATTATGGGTACAGTCAACAGCTGCTTTAATCATAAGAGAAGGAGGTAAAGGGGTGTTTCCAACTGAAGTGCAAAAGGCTGTCTGGGACAGTGCTACAGACTTTGAGAGAGATTTCCAATCTTGGTGGACCATGGTAAATTTTACGTATCATCCCACCACTAACATAGCTCCTGCCTTTGTGCTCACTATCCGTAATGCCATAGTTCACACTATTCACCCCATTGTTGCTTTAGGTTTAAGTCACAAGGAGCCGATATTATACCCCTTGGAACATAGGGTATGGGCCTGGAAAACCCAGGGGAAATGGCAAACCATAAACTTGGAGCTTTGCATTGCTCAAGAACAACAGGGATTCATCTGTGAGAGTAGTTACATTAGTGCTCAGGACATATGCCTTGACACTGACCAAGGCATCTGCCACTTCAAGATCCACTCGGATACCAACCAATGGACTGTACTAGTGTATATAGGTAGTGGCCGTGTGTGTTTAAGGACTGTGTGTAATTTCATAGAAATTGATAAGAGCAAGGTACCCTTATCTGTTAAGAATCATTCCAATTTTGGGTTTGCAACTGTATTAAGGTTACTGGGTGTGACTTTGTATATTCAGCACCAGTCATATCCCACCAGTTAATAAAATCAAACTACACAACATAGGAGTTACCATCCACACCCATTGGAATGAATTTAACCCTAGTAAAACAAATAATGAAATATCAGGATCTAATCAAAATTGTAAAAGAGATTCAAAAGAATGGGCACAGAACTCTAGTAACTGTCCATCACGATGTAACAGAAATAAACAGAGTCCTGCAAAGATTAAAACAAGATACAAGTCATAACTGGTGGGATGCACTATTTTGATGGTCGCCAACGGCAACTGGGATCATGAATACTTTATGTCACCCCATTATACATTTATTAATTTTAGTTACTATAAGCTTAATGATGTCTATTTTAACACTCCTGTGGAATTGGAGAATGTTGAGACATGTGGCCATTTTGACTTCACTCTCTAGAACTCATGGAATCTTGCTGAAGGAGAATTGTCATGATAGCAGGTCAGAATTTAGATCAGGGCCCCTGTAGTAAAAGAGTTTACTGTACTTTAAGAAAAGAGGGGGACTGAAATGGAGATTTTGGGGGTTCACTTAAGTTAGCAATATGAATTAAGCATTTAAATTTTAGCTTGTAGAATGATGTGTTAAATTTTAACCTTTTACTTAAGAAACCTCTGCCATGATACAAAGAGCATAGGAAAATTTCTGAAGCTTCTTGTGATGAAGAACAATACTGGGAGAAGACCAAGGAATGCAAGAAACCTAGATAAAGGAGCTCCTCTGTCTCCAAGCTGTTCAAAATCAACAGACATACTCAGATAAGCACCAAGGGACCACAGTGCACGACCAAAGAAGTTCAAAAGTTCAACCGTGAGGAAGACCACGGCCTTCAGCCTCAGAAACCACTGAAAGACCCCTGTGCAACCACCACTGTGAAGAAGGGCATGGATCCAATTACCATACGAGGCAAGGACAGGCGGGGCCAGGAGGTGAATATGCATGAAAAGGTTGTGCAATGTAATGTATATGGAACACCTTTGTGAATAAAGACGTGGCCCAGATCGGAGCCCAGGGCACAAGTTTTCACAAGAGCTATCTCACTTGTGCTGGGCACTGACAATACATACCCACTTCATAACTACATCAGGTTGTGGAGCCGATTTATTCCACTTATCGCTTCATAACCTGTTTGTTTTTTAGAGAAATGTATCCGGTTTAGAGTGCTAGCAGAAAATCCATGATCCAGAACACATCCCTGAATAATCTCCTGACCATTAAGGAACACAGAGCTGCTCTGCCAGGGTAAGGTGAACTCCATGGCCTCCTTCTTGGTTTCTGCAGGGCCAGTGAACCCAGCTTCCTCTGGGTAACACTCAGCAGCCCCCTTATTACCAGCAAGATTGTCTGACTTTTGCTGGGTTTTGGCACAGAAGGAACACCTGACTGAATGAGCTGCTTTGTTACCACACATGGCTACTGCTCTGATCTCCCCAAAAAATGCTGTCTTTGCTAAATCAGAGCAGCTGCTATTCAGGTTTATTAATAAGCATCTCCACCACTTTCTTACAATTTATTTTGTTCCAAACTATGAGGATGCTGTGGAGGTGGCAGAATGGAATTCCATCCCTTCCATGTAAGTTCAGCAGCAATGGGATCCAGCAAAGTGACTTCACTGAAGCAAAACCATTTGGTAGATATTTGCTCTTTTCACTAATTCAACAGGCAAACAGTATGTGCCAGAGAACCCAATCTTATTTCTGTGGTTATTACCAACTTGACCAGGGAGAGCAACACATATCACAGTCACAACTCCTCCTCAAAGATTCAACAGCAATCTTACTTTAAAAAACAGGAAAAGAGTAATAGCTTAAGACTTTGAAAAGCTGTAAAAAAAATATGGGTGGTTTGGGAGTTTCTTTCCTACAAAATGCACTTAAAACAAATGCAAAATTACATTATACCCTGCAGAATGAGGAATCAAAGAAAGAACAGTAATTTTATAGTCTTTTTTCTACCTGAATCATGTAGAAAAAATGATTACAACATCAACACCAGTTTTTCTGTTAGAATCTATAACACATCTTTGCTGGTTTACCAGCTGTAAAATAACAGAGAACTCTGCTGCTACTTTTTTTCAGCCCCAGTGCTGAAAAGGTGTATCCTCCATCCCAAGGAGATGCCAGAATCTTGACAGTATCCAAAAAGAGTGGAAGCATTTTGGTACATAGATAACATTTTAGAGCTCAGGTAATATTGACTATAAGAGTTTTGTATGATTTTAGAAAGACTAAGTGTGTCTTTTGGCTGCTTTGTGTTTTGGCATGCACTGAGTGGAGTTTGGTGTGACTCACAGTTGCTAAAAAGGCAGGTGAGTCCTGCCCTCTGATTCCAGGGATGCAGGGAAGCTCAGGCAGAAAAGGGCCTTTAGTCTTTCCTCCCTGCACACTTTCCACAAGCCAGGTGGGCAGTGGGGAGATAGGATTGGTGAAAACACTGTTACTGCAGCAGGTGGGCAGTGGGGAGATAGGATTGGTGAAAACACTGTTACTGCAGCCTCAGGACCTTGCAGCAGCTGTGTGAAACCACTGCCTGGGAAATTTTGTGTTACTCTGACAAGCACAGCATTTGGAGCAGCCTCAGCAGGAACACAACGAAAAAACATCCTCCCTGCAGTCCAGAGATCCAAACACTTTCCCTGTAATTCCCCTATCATTTGATTCTGTAGAATTTGTAATCCAGCATGTTATGGTTTGACGTTGGTGCAATGCTAGTGCTCCTATGAAAATATAATTGTTTTAGTGGCTGCTCTGAGATGTGACTAGAAATAGAGCAAAGCAGGTTTTAGCTTAGGAATAAAGGAAAAAACTTTATTAACTTACAATATGTAAAAGGAACACACACAGAATTCAGAATGAAAACTTTTTAAAGCATTCTTTTATTTTTCTAATTTCTACACAGCACAATGAGATAAAACTTCAGATTCTCAATCTAGTTACCAATTTTCAGATAATCAACTCTCAGTTCATTATGGAGAGAGGAGTTTTTTTGTACTAAAGGTTTCTCCAGGAAACACAGCTGAAACTTCTTGTGTTTTCATGTCATACATGGCACTACTCAGAGAACATTTGCCTTTGTGATTTCTTTTTTCTATGTTTAGTGCTCTCACTACTGTGCATGGACTAGAGCTGCTTCTAGGGTTTTTCTTTTAAGGCTGTTTTGTCTAGCTGTAAAAAAGCAACAGTTTCTCACTTTTGGGACACCAGTCCCCTTCACATTTACTCCTGGGGGCTGAGGGATTTCGAGAACAGAGATCTTCTTCACTGAAGACAGAGGGCTACTACACCCTCCTCATCGGCTTCTGTTCATGCTACTCTTTCACATAACATTACTGCACTCTCTTGGCTCCAAGCCATTGCTTCCTCTTAAATGCAGTTTCTGCATTACAGGAAAAACGGTTTTGTCTATGGCTATATAAGAAAAGAGTCTAGCTAAAGGTTACTCTATTATCTCCTCCCACCTAGGATTCTTCTCAACTTCTTCTGACATCTTTCACTTGCTCAGACCTTCACCACACCATTTTTTTCTATTTTATGTCTGTCTCTCTTCTAGGAGGGTTTAATGTACTGCAAAGTTTTTATTGTCCAAGAAAAGGGTTAAAATCCTTGGCTCTGCCTACCCAGAACTCCCATAGCAGCCGGGCACCTTCTCACTGCACCCTCCCCTCCCTTTCTCTTTTTCGGCCGGCTGTGCTGCCAGCACATGGTATTGAATTTTAAGGTGGCAGGCTCTCTCTCTCTCTCTCTGAAGGGGGAGCGCTCTCTCTCTAGAGCTGCCCAGAACATCTCGGTAGTTCCCCACCCCTCTGTTCTGCAAGGGCCTTCAGTCCCCTTCTCTGTCCAAAGCTCCAACCTACTTCAACCAAAGCCACAAGGCCTCCTCTCCCCCACCCAGCCTCTGGCTGGGCAAGGCAGATCCGGCCTCTTCAACTGACCGAAGCAAAAAAACGTTCTCCTGAAAGTTCTCTGCTTTTTAACCCCCTGTGTTCTCAAAAGCATATCCATGAATTCAATAACCACACCAAGTACTAATATTCAAATTTGATCACTGATTGGTTTAGCTACAACTTCCCAAAAAACCTCACTTCCTTATCAACCCAAGACACAGCACCTTGCACCTCCAAGCAGGGGGTAAATTCTGATCTGTATTCTCCTTCATTATGGGAAAATCATCATTGTTTAGATGGATAATGAGATGATTTGCTCTCATAATTAAGAGATTAATATTGTGTGAATATTAAGAGAAGCTTTATTGATGTAGTTTAGATAACCTCTGTTCTCCCCATAGTTCCATTCTCCGCTTTCCCCCGCCTTGTAATGTTACCATCAGACAGCCTCGGTTGTCTTAGACAAGTAGAAAGAAGGCCTGTACATGTACAGTTTGGAGTGGAAAAGCTTGAGGCAGCTGGGAGTGGAAAAGTTTCTTGCAAAGGGGATGTGGCATGATAACACCTGACCCGCCAATCAAGTTACAAGAAAGCAGTCTCCACCAATAAACGGCAAAGAAGAGCTGACTGACAGACTTTGGGAGGGGCCAGGGTTGGCTGAGGCAACTGTAGTAGATAGGGTTAGGCGCTCGGAAAATCTCACGATGTCACGGAAAGCAGTAGAATTCCTCTCCCCCTAACTCCTAGTGATAAAGGCTCACCCAAAAATGCAGTCCCCCCTAACATTAGTAACTTCCTACTCCTTACTAACCAATTACAGTAAAGTAAGACCCCCTGACGTAAGGAAAAAACTTTCCCAGTATAAAACCCGACAAGGCGGGACAATAAAGGTCTTGAACCGTCCACCATACTGGTGTTTGCGTGTGTTCTTGGCCCGAGTGACCCTGGAGAGTCTGGGTCGCCGTGCCGTCTCCTCAGAACCAGGTTGCCTCGCCTTGCATCGGACGGCTACAACTGGTGCCGAAACCCGGGATCGAACCAGTGCCCGGGGAACGGGAATCCACCTGGAGAGAGGACGGCGGCTGCACAGCTGGCCTTGTGCAGCGGAGGGGATGCCCTCGAATCATGGAAGCGATCGCAAAGGTAGTCAGTGAAATGCATGCGCAATGGGGTATTGAATGTAAGCTTAAAGATATGACTCTCGCATTGCCGAGATTGATTAAGCTGGGGGCTATAGAGAACCCCGTGGATATTTTACACCCAGAGGTGTGAGATAATTGTACGAAAACCCTGGCCGAGGATACCATGTGTTCAGGCACGGGGAAAGCCCTAAAATCGTGGGGCAGAGTCATCCGGGCTCTGCAAAAAGCTCGAGAAGAGCAAGAAACCTGGAAAGCTGCCAGAAGCTGCTTAATAGCCATTCCGCAGTTGGGGGTGGGAGCTACGACACAGACCACCCTGGAAAGTGATCAGATTGCAGACAGGGATGTGCGGGGGCTAGGCGCGTCCCACCTCCCCCCGAGCCCGAGCCCAGAACCCCCGGGAGACCCCCCAACCCCCCCGCGGAGCTCGCCAGATCCCAGCCCCCCCTCGGAGCCTCTCGGCAAAACCGTGGCTCCTCTACCCATCCCCCCCCCGCCGATCGCGGACCCAGCGCAGGAGGCAGAGCAACGGGCACAGTGTTTTTGGGGGGGGCTGGCGGAGGAGGCGCGGGAAGCGGCGGGACGGTCAGAAACCACCTCGTTTGATAAAATCTCTCCGCCGCCGTATGGGCTCGAAGATGGCGGCCGGCCGCATGGTCAGGGCGGAAGAGAAGAGGGGACAAAGGGCAGAAATGGAGTCAGCCCGCTTAACATCGCATGCGCGGGAGAGCGGGGAGGGGGGGCGGTCCCCGCGGTGAGACCAATCAGAGCGCTCTATTCAAATTAAACCCATATAAGGCAAGGACCTCCCCCAGCAGGAGGCGGGGAGACCCCAGGGGGAGGGAACGGTCCACCCCCCGCAGGAGGGGGCGGGGTTGGAGCCCGAGAAAAAGGCAGAGCAGCCCGGAAGTGCTCGGCCATTCCACATCTGACTCCAACTCAGACTCGAGCCGGGATGAGTCCGAGAGGGAGTTGTGGAGTTCCGATTCCGATACTAGCCTTAACAGAGGGAGAGCAGCAGCATATAAGGTCTCCAGTCACAGTGCTCCCGCATGGGTGAAGGGGTCATCAGAGAAAGACCGGACCCTGCTTACAGACTGGCAAAAAATAAAGATAGCCTGCGCCGAGTACACCCCCTCAACCAAGCTAGTGTTCCCTGTCCGTGTGGGGGGGGCAGGCGAAAACCAAAGAAGGACCTATTCTCCAGTGAATCCAAAAGAGGTACAGGCAATTATTAAAGCAATTGCAGACAAGGGAATTAATTCTGCCATGGTTACCACACTTATTGACGGAGTTTTTGGGGGGGATGACATGCTCCCCTTTGACATCAAACAGACGTGCAAAATGATTTTTGATGGGGCAGGAATGATTGTTTTTAAACAAGAGTGGGAGGATCAATGCGCAAAGGAGCTAGCCCAGATAACAGGACCTGACCATCCACTGCACAGCTCCAGTATACAGAGATTGATGGGTAGAGACCCCACTATGATCACCCCCCAGGCCCAGGCTGAGGGATTAAGGGCCCATGAAGTTATGACAACCACCCGGGCTGCCCGAGAGGCCATTTGTTCTGCTTCCAAAGTAGTGGCTAACCCTGCCCCATGGTCCACCATAAGACAGAGTGAAAGTGAGAGCTTCACTCAGTTTGTGGACAGGCTTCAGGCAGCGTTAGATTCCTCCTCATTACCCTCAGAGGCTAAGGGTCCCGTGCTGGCAGACTGCCTACGCCAGCAATGCAACTCAGCCACCAAGGACATCTTAAGATCACTGCCACCTGGGGCTAACATAGCCGACATGATCAGACACATGGCAAAGGAGGAACACCTAGCTCCCATCCAAGCAGCAGTCCACACTGCAATAACCAGTGTGATGGCATGCCTTAAGTGTGGCCAGGCAGGCCACTTGGCAGTAAACTGCCCACAACCAAGGCGCCAATCAGCAGCTGCTCCACCACGCCAAGGAGAACTTAAGGGACCATGCTGGGCATGTGGGAAGAAGGGGCATTTAGCTAAGGAATGCAGATCCAAGCTTCAGGGAAACGGCAGAGGGAGGGGGTGGCCGGGCTGCGTTCAGCCCCCTCCCACCTGGAATGTGCAGCGGCCCAGCTACAGCAACCCCCAGTGGGGCAGGGGACCCCCATGCCCTCACAGGGAGCAGTCAATTTTACATCCCCACCTACAACACAATGCCAGAACTGCACACCACCCCAGTAGTAATGCTTTCACACCCCCCACCGCCACAAGCTGCGCCGGTGCCACAGGACCAGCAGGGGGCGCCCCAGAGCGGGATCCCTGGGTGGCCCTGGCCATGAGACTAGGGAAGGAGCCCCTGATGGTGTGGGGGACATGCCGCCTCTATGGCGGTCAGGATCCCCACATCATAGGGTTTCAGTTCTGGGCGGACACGGGATCAGACTGCACGATTATTCCCCAAGCACATTGGCCCGGACATTGGCAATTCAAAGAAGTCCCTCCAGTGAATGGAGTGGGAGGGCAGTCCCGGGCATGGAAAAGCACCCAGCTGGTGGCTATAACACTTCACACGAAAGAGGGACCAGAACAGACAGTAGCAATCTATCCCTACATTTTGCAAAATTCTCCACCCCTGTTGGGAAGGGATGTTCTTTCCCTGCTAGGATTCCAGATCACAAATTTATCCCGAGGGCCACTGCAGTGCACCCCCCGCTGCCAATCAAATTAACTTGGAAATCACCAGACCCCGTATGGGTCGAGCAGTGGCCCCTGACAGAGCCTCGAATGGCAGCATTGCTGGAACTGGTCAACCGCGAACTGCAAAAAGGTCACATAGAACCCTCCGTCAGCCTGTGGAACACCCCTGTATTTGTGATCCCCAAAAGGTCTGGAGAAGACTATCGCCTCATCCACGACCTGAGAGAAGTGAACAAGACGATCCGATCCATGGGTCCAGTCCAGACACTGCTTCCCGCGAACTCAGCCATCCCCGAAGGGCAGCCGTGCGCAGTGCTGGACATCAAGGACTGTGTCTTTTCAATACCCCTGCACCCTGAGGACAGAGAATGATTTGCCTTTTCCGTGGCGTTTCGAAACGGCGAGCGGCCCAACCCCCACTTCCAATGGAGGGTACTTCCACAAGGTCTTGTTGACAGCCCTGTCATATGCCAAATCACCGTGGACAAAGCACTGATGCCGGTCCGACACTCCTATCCCGATGCAACCATCATTCAATACATGGACGACATCTTAGTCGCCGCACCATCAGCAAGCCAAGTGGATCACCTGGTGTCCACAATCATGGAAACCCTTCAGGCCAACGGCTTCGAGATCGCGAGCGCAAAGATCAAGAGAGGACCCTGCGTGACCTTCCTGGGAGTGGGGATCACAAGCTCCTACGTGACACCCCCCAAGGCGAAGGTCTGTCGAGACATTGAAATACTCCACGACGTGCAACGCCTGGTGGGATCGCTGCAGTGGCTTCGCAACATCATCCTAGTTCCCCCCGAGGTCATGGACCCTCTATATGACCTCTTGAAAGGAAAGAACCCCTGGGATCCCAAGAAGCGGACACCGCAGGCAGTGAGCTCCCTCGACTTCATCAAAAGCCAGATGGCCGCCGGCACACTTGCCAGGTGGAACCCAGCCATGCCGCTGGACCTATACATCCACTTTACACCGAAGGGGGGAGTGGGAGCACTGGCCCAAGGACCTTCTGATAAGGCCCGACCCATTCAATGGGTGGTGCTCGGAAGACCTGCTCGTGCGTTTTCCCCGGGAATCGAATGCATTGCTAACCTCATCATGAAGGGCAGGAAACTCACCTTGAGACACCTGGGAACAGAGCTGACAAGCATCCACCTTCCTTTCTGCAAGCAACCGACCTCGAAGTCAGCCACAATATCGGAGTACCTAGCCCTTGCTCTCACCGGCTTCGGAGGAGAAATCTCCTACTCCTCCAAGCCACCCTGGACGAAGCTGCTGACCGTAGTCAACATGGACACGCCACCAAAGGTCATGGGTCGACCGCAGCCAGGACCAACGGTCTTCACAGACGCTTCCTCCACGACTTCAACCGCAGCAGCAGTGTGGCAGGCAGGAGAGCAATGGCACTGCGTCAAAGCGTGTGATCCCACACTGTCAGTGCAACAGCTGGAGGCAGCAGCAGTCATCTTGGCATGCGGACTCTTCCAAGAAGAACACCTCATTGTAACAGACTCTATATTCGTGGCAAGGCTCTGCCTAGCCATGGCAGGACCAGGAGTGTCAACATCTGCAGCAGCCCTAATGCTGGAAGAAGCACTCTCCTCGTGACAGGGCACCGTGTCAGTCATTCACATCAACAGGCACGACCCAATCAAAGGTTACTTCCAAATCGGCAACGACAAAGCAGATGCCGCAGCAAAAGGCGTATGGACGTTGCAGGAAGCCCGTCAACTGCACGAGTCACTCCACATCGGAGCCAAAGCACTGGCGAAGAGATGTGAAATCTCGACAGCGGACACGAAACATGTGGTGGCCACCTGCCCTTACTGCCAGAAGTCGCCCCTATGGACCTACAGGGTCAACCCGAGAGGTCTCAAACCTTCAGAGATCTGGCAGTCGGACTTCACTTGGTGTGAACTGCTGAAGCCTCGACCATGGCTTGCAGTAACAGTAGACACTTATAGCGGAACGACCATGGCCACACAGCACCCCAAAACTAACTCCAAGGCCACAATTCAGCACTGGCTGACAGCCATGGCCTGGCTTGGTATCCCCAAACAGATCAAAACAGACAATGGTTCCAGTTTCATTTCTAAACCAGTACAAGAGTTCGCTTCAAAACGGGGCATCACATTAGTGCGAGGTATCCTGTATAACAGTACCGGGCAGGCCATAGTCGAGAGAGCAAATCAGACCCTGAAAACCAAGATAGAAGTGTTGGTGAAAGCAGAGGGCTTTGCCAATGCCATTCCCCCAGGAAACCAGGCACGTATACTGGCAACCGCTCTGCTGGCATTGAATCAATTCCCTAGGGGAGATAAAACAAACAGTCCCATTCAAAAACACTGGGCCACTCGAACGCTAGAAGAGGGCCCGCAGGTTGTGATTAGAAACGAGCTAGGCGAATGGGAACGGGGCTGGAGGTTGATGCTCACGGGGCGAGGGTACGCAGCTGTCAAAAAGGATGGCAAAATCAGGTGGTGTCCACTTAAGTCAATTAAGCCGGACCTCCACAGCGAGCAGAATGAGACTGATGAGAGTTGTGAGTTTCTGTTTACAGGACATGCTCGTGGGGCGTCCTCATGATGCGTACATCCCCCTTCCAGAGATAGACAACAGACCACCAAGCCGTCAGGCAGCGCCCGAGAGACCCGCACGGGTGGAACCCAAGCGTCAACGGTGTTTCTGTGTGATTTTGCTGTTGGGGCTTGTTGCCAGAGGGCAAGCCAACCCAGACCACTACCCCCATCGGCCATTCAGGTGGGTCATGCAACACCTTAGTAGTGACAAGGTGCTCAGAGAAATCACCACACCGAACGCCCCATCCTTCGTGCTCCGCATCACCGACCTGTTTCCAGGACGACCAAAGGTAGACCCCCATTCCCCACACGCCACACACATGTACCTATCCTACTGGTGCCCAGCTTCAAACCCTGGGAAAAGCTACTGCAATCACCCAGGGTGGGGACATTGTGGACACTGGGGCTGCGAAACCATTGTCACAGATGCCAGACCGTCGGGGCCTGGGTAGGATCCACAAGAGCCCGACAAATTCCTACAGTTCACCTGGGCACCCACCGGTTGCAAAACACCCCTCTTCCTCCACGGAAATTTTTATCGAAACCGCCATAAAATCCCCGAATTTCGGAAATGCACAGACTACAACATGACAGTTTTGCAGCCACATCACCCTAGCTGGGCAACAGGCAGAACGTGGACAGCAGTCCTTCAAGGGTCAAAAGAAAAGGTGAACATGCGAATTATTAGGCTCCAACCGTCGGCACCCCGAGCGGTCGGACCCAACAAAGTGATTAAAAGCGTGCCGAAAGGGAGAAACACGACCCGCCCCAAAGCCTTGCCCATGAGGGTCACTGATATCCCAACCGGCCATGTAGAAGCCTTTCAGATAGACCGTTTAGCCAGGTCGGATTTAGATCCGATCCTTTGTATGTTAGAAGCTACCTTCCTATCCCTGAACAAAACTAACCCTAACCTAACTGAATCCTGCTGGCTCTGTTACGATGTCGAACCTCCCTTTTACGAAGGAGTCGCTCTAAACACTCCCTTCAGTTACTCCACAGCAGATGCACCCAACCAATGTAGATGGGACACCCCTCGCAAAGGAATCACCCTGAGTCAAGTCACAGGCCAGGGCAGATGCTTTGGCAATGCAACCCTAGCTAGGCGGAGAGGCAACGTCTGCACCGATGTTGTCAAACCCGACGGGAAAAACAATAAGTGGGTAGTCCCATCCGCGTCTGGGATGTGGGTTTGGGATCTGGAGTGAGTCCCTGTGTGTTCCTTGCCAAATTCGATGACTCTAACGACTTTTGTGTCCAAGTTCTGATTGTTCCTAGGGTCCTATATCACGCAGATGAAGAAGTGTATCACCTTTTTGAAGAACCCAACCAGCTCCACAAAAGAGAAATAGTAACAGGTATAACTATCGCAATGCTGCTGGGCCTAGGAGCAGCCGGGACGGCCACAGGAGTCTCAGCCTTGGCGACCCAGCACCAAGGACTGTCACAGCTGCAGGCAACGATTGACGAGGACCTGCAGAGGATCGAGAAATCCATCTCCTTTCTAGAGAAGTCAGTCTCCTCACTCTCAGAAGTGGTCTTGCAGAACAGGCGAGGTCTAGACCTCCTGTTCATGCAGCAAGGAGGCCTGTGTGCCGCCTTAAAAGAGGAGTGTTGTTTCTATGCAGACCACATGGGAGTCGTTAGAGACTCCATGGCAGAGCTCCGAAACAGACTGGCTCAGAGACAGAAAGACAGGGAAGCCCAACAGGGTTGGTTCGAGTCCTGGTTCAATCGATCACCATGGCTGACCACCCTAATTTCTACCCGAATTGGTCCATTGGCAATGCTACTTTTAGCTGTCACCTTCGGACCATGCCTGCTGAACAAGCTAGTCTCATTCATTCAGACCCGCCTAGAATGGGCCAACATCCTGTTCATAGGCCGGCAGCAAATGCTGTGAATTCGACCAGGGACAACCTCATGCCTCATCTCAGTACCTATGTATATGACTACCTCGTTCATATGTGAAAAAGAGGGGGGAGATGTAGTAGATAGGGTTAGGCGCTCGGAAAATCTCGCGATGTCACGGAAAGCAGTAGAATTCCTCTCCCCCTAACTCCTAGTGATAAAGGATCACCCAAGAATGTAATCCTCCCTAACATTAGTAACTTCCTACTCCTTACTAACCAATTACAGTAAAGTAAGACCCCCTGACGTAGGGAAAAAACTTTCCCAGTATAAAACCCGACGAGACGGGACAATAAAGGTCTTGAACCGTCCACCATACTGGTGTTTGCGTGTGTTCTTGGCCCGAGTGACCCTGGAGAGTTTGGGTCGCCGTGCCGTCTCCTCAGAACCAGGTTGCCTCACCTTGCATCTGAAGGCTACAGGCAACCCCCAGGATGAGCATCCATCTTGAAGACGAACCAGCCACGTGGTAGGCAGCCGCAAAGGCAGTTCCCAGCGCTGAAAATTTTTCTTTATTTAGTCCTTTTGTTGTATTTTTGTTAAGGTTTATTATACCTTTTAAAATTTTTAAAGTGAGCAGTTGTTTCGCACAATCATCCCCACTGGGCAATGTTTCCATAAACCCTTATTGCTAGCAAATGTCACTGTATATTCCCAGATTACAGTGATGGACCTTACACAAAGCACTTTGCAAAATGCCTGCTGAGGATTAAGTGCCATTCCCCTGCCAGCCCACCCTTCCCCTGCTCCCACACCTCCCTTCACAGTAGCACAGCTGTCAGAACCAAAACTGACCTCCAAACCAGCTCAAAGTGTAGGATACAAATATTTTTCATCCTTACCTGACACAGGATATCTTTGATGTATGTTCCACACAGTTTATGCCCCTGGGGATCCATGTAATCTATGATGTCCCAGTATTTTGCTGCAATGCTGTTGTCTCTCTCCTGGTCACAGAAGCCAAAGTTTTCATAGATAGAGCAGAACTCCAAGGGCAAAGGGGGCTGGAAAGGCGGCCCATAATACAGACACTGAGGATGTCCCAGCAGAGTGCCCATCAGGCAAAACAAGAGGCAAACACACACATGTGGGCAAGGAAAAGAAACGCCAGAGCTGATGCTTCACTTTCCAGCCCATGGCCAAGCATTCACTTCCTTCAGCAAAGGTTTCTTGAGGTCAGATGTATAAAAATCCTGGACTTCTTCATAGCATGGTTCATTCATCTTCTCTGTTTTACTAATTACCAGCCCCAGGGCTCAGCATTCCCTGAGGTTGGCTTACATTCCCTCTTGCTTTGTCTCTGAAGTGTACTACTCAGCAGCAGAGACACCCTCCAGGCTGCCTTTTACGTGTCACACCTCACAGGGCTTAACCCTCCCCTCTGGACATTTCTCCTGCCCCTAGAAGCACTCACAAATCAAATCCCTACATTTCAGGTTAAGTTGGCTGAGAAATCCTTCACTGAGAAATATGAATAATAAAAACACGAGATGTGATACCTATGCACAGAACTTGATAATCTTTACAAAACACAAGTGAACAATTTTCAGTTCCTAACTACCATTTTTCTCAGCTTTTGCAATGCATCAAACTGAGACCTGGTTTCATAAAGACTGAACAGGGATCATAAAATACAATTAAGTTAAGACAGCAATTAACCATAGGAACAAGTGACTTCAAAGATATTGCTGTTACCCTCAAATCCAGGTATACATTCAGGGTTAAAATGGGAAGAAATTCAGGAGTGAAGGAGGAAAAATTCATTTAAGGCACCAGCACAACCTCAAGTTGGCTGTGATATTCTGTGGTAATCCTCTACTTCAGCAAATTAATTTTTGTGGGTTTGATCCCACTTCACATTAAACTGATATAAAATGCACAGAACCTTTGCACACGTTCCCCTCCGGTGAATAGTGCTTGAGCAAGCCCTTCCCATCATCTAGGGACGCAGGTGTTTGTACACATTGTACTTAGTCTGTGCAGGAGGATGACACTTCCCTAGATTTGCTCTTCCATAAGCAGGACAAGATAATTTTGATCACAGCCACGTGGAAAGGGAGTTACTTCTTTCATGCATGATAAGAAAAAAATCCTCTCAGAAGCTCTGCCCACAGGAAGGGGAGGAAAATTGATAGGAAAACCAAATCTAGAGCACAGAATTCAAAGCCAAAGACAACCATTCCAATCCACTAAGAGTTATCACATTCCAAGTACAACACACAGGCTTGAAAACACAGTACACACAGAGATTTCTCTCTGGATTTGTGATCTGCTGGTTTGTCTCAGGTCCAAGTGCTGTGGTGTCAGGAAACAGCAAGTTTCTTGCAGGACATGGAAGAGCAATGCTGGGCACAGTTATACAAAAGCTGTGACCCAGCTCTTGCACTTGCTGACTGCAGCATTATAGCTCTAGCACCTGGAGATGACATTATCCCCCAGAGCAATCCTGCTTCCAGAGGTCACAGGAGAAAGCTGGGAGCACCAAAATGGATTAGCAGATTTTTCAGACATCAAGCTCCTCTTTGTCCTCCCAGTCTCCTTATCCCCACCCCAATCTCTGATGCTTTGTTTCACATTTCTTCTTCAGTAGAGTCTCAGCTGCTGCAAGACACACACATCTTTCACAGGAAGCTGAGGGAACAAAAGGAAATTACATGGGAGCTCTCACCAAGTACCAGGACTTCCAGCATTCAGCTTTTATACTTGGGTTAATGCTAAAATCTCCTGTACATACTCACAAAGGAACACAGGCAGATAATGGAAGGGGGAAGCCCAAGTAACACCCTGCTGGGATGCTCTCAGTGGCATCACAGGAGAGTCATCAACCCATCAAAGTCCATCTGTGCAAGTTCAGGGGAGCAGAGGGGCACAATAGCAGGCAAGAAGCCAAATTAAAGACTTCAGTGAAGGGACACCATATGTCTGGAAGGGAAGAGACACCTGGTTGCCTGCCAGGGCTGTCCCAAGACAGCTTTAGGCCCATGTCCAGGCATGAACTCTAATGAGATCGCCACTGGGAGCAAGTCTGGATCATCTCTCTCACCTAAGGAGAAGTTGCTTCCCAGGGCTGAGTGACACCTATGGGATGCTGTGGAAGAACATTTTGAAACTTTACAATCTAAATTAAAATAGTCCAAACTGAAATAAACAGGGCAGGAGACTTATTTCTCCTCTTAATGCCTTTATTAAAAGCGATCAGCTTGAAATTGAAAAGCCTGACGGGTGTGTAGCCTCCATCACCACTCCCCGCGTGACTCAGAGGAAGAAGATACATACAGCTTGTCCCTTAGGAGCAGAGCTGAAGGTCCAGTACTCGCGGGAGTCTCTTGGGTGTGGCAACGCACAATGTTTTACTTTCAGCTCCCGCCCGCTCTGGGAGGTGGTTCGAGAGGACTGTCTCTATCAGGGTGAGGGGTAACAAAGGGTTTTTTTTTTTTTGGTTTTTTTTTTTTTTTTTTTTTTTGGTTTTTTTTTTTTTTCAGCATCTCTGCAGGGCCAGCACTCTGCTCCTCACGTCTAGATATACTCTAATTTCTCAACTCTATACTGGCTCGTTGTTTTGGGGTTCTTTCCAGTGTGTTTGGAATAGTAGCTTCTCATGGCATGCTGGTCCCGAAGTTAGTTTGCATGCACCCCCTCCCACGTCTCACTCCCTTCTCTTCACCGACTGGGGAGGTCCCCGCCCTTCTCGGGAGCAGAGCCATTAACTCAGCCCCAGCCAGGGCTTTTACTGATACAAAAACAACTATGAACGACAACGACTTGAAATTATCATAACAAAAAGGTGTCTGCAACCCCGACAGCAACTCCGGTCTGGCTAATCTTTGTAACCCTTCTCTCACAAATAAAAAAAAAAAAAAAAAAAAAAAAAAAAAAAAAAAAAAAAAAAGAAAAGAAAATTGGCAGATCTTTGTTTATAACAGTGGTGACCTTTGAAGTAATCGGAACTCAGCGATAGCCTGGCACAGAGCAAAGGAGACAGACAGCAAAAAGCTGGTACAGTCTTCAGAGCCAGATTATCACGCATAATAGCCAGAATTATTAAGCATAAAAGCCTGGAGTAATACAGTCTTAGAGCTGAGAACAGCATAAAAGCTGGAACGGTGTAAAAACCAGACTTTCAATGAAAAAGCGGGAGTCACTGGTCAGATAGTGGTAAAAAAAACCCGTTAGCAGAAAGTGCTTTGAAGGTTTAAAAACCTGTTTTGTGGACTAAAATCACAACTGAGACCATGAGGATATGAGGACCAGAAAACTCCATGATGAAGGTACTGATTTTCTTCTTTCAAAAAAGAGGGATTATTTCCATGGGGAGTGGGGGAACCTCGGCAGATGCCGGCATTATCCAGGGAGCCGGCAGGATGGATTGGGAAATCCAAAAATCCAACCACGTAGAGAGATGGCAGCCACCACAGACCCGGCTTCTCCGGTACGCTGTGAGCCCTCCCCAGACTGCAGTAATTATTATGCAGTCACCTCGGGCTACCACACCGCCCTGCTCTGGGAGAACAGACCACATGATGGGTACTTCTGCCCCCGCCCAGGGCTGCGTGCCATGCGGCCGCTCCAAGCCCTGCCGAGAGCAGGAGCAGCCCCGCGGCCATCACTCCGCGCCAGGCGGTCACCGGGGCCAGCCAGGCATCGCCCTGACACAGCTGCGGAACACTGCCAGGTTATGGAGCCTGGCCGCGCCTCCTGAGGGAATGGACCTGCCCCTGCTCCAGCCTCCGCGGAACACAGCCACACCTCGGGAGGGAGGAGCGCCCCCGCCGAGCCTGCCTCCAAAGAAGGCTGCAGAATTCAGAAGCAAAGCTGGGAGAAGCCTTTGCAAAGGTGCCGCTCGGAAAAAGGCAGTGCAGGGAGACAGGCGGGAGTGTGGCACCGCAGGGGCAGAGACTGTCAGGTCTGCCTGAAGAGGTGCAGTCGAACACACGGGTTGCAGGTCTCACAGCAGCTGAGGTCAAGACACACTGTCACCCAAACAAGCGAGAAGCCAGCAGCTGCTAGCAAATGGATGGTGAAGAGGCAGTCACCAAGTTTTCTTCCTTACAAGCATTACAACCACATTACCTCCTGATAAATCGAGGTTTTCATGTAACAAAAACTCTAATAAAGACACTGAAAGGTTGTCATACAAAAGTAAAAGGTACAACTGTTTGTAAAATATACATTAGAACTCATGGTACAATATTAATTATGTTTGCATTTGTTAGAACCAAAATTAACAAGCCCATGATCAGTAAGCTTGTTATATTACTGCCTCTATTAAGCTGTATATCTGGGAACCACTACTGTGTGTATTATTATTTTTTTAATACTCCTACTAATTATTGTCACAGTATTTCAAGAAGGATGGCTGAGACCCAGGGACTGTCCACTGAGATACCCATAGCAAAATTAATTTGTCATAGGCAAATTTCAGTCGCAAAGTTCTAACTGAAATTTAGCCACTTGCCATCATTCTAAAAAATTCAAAGTCAATGATTAAATCACTAATAAAAATTCTAACAAGGCAAGAAGAGAGTATTGCTTACACTGTAATTCATGTTAAATTTTTTTCGTTTTATTTTGCACTGGATATTAATACAAACTTGTTTTTATGCAGGGAATCTCTCCCAACCAAGTCATTGGCCTGATCAATCTATGAAAAGGTAGATGAATATTCTGTGCAAAAAGGCTAACTCTTTTACTTTTGAGAGAGGCATAGAGGCTTTGTCCGGAATAGCCTTCCAGAAGTTTGCTCATAATGAGAAAGAGACCTTTCAGCAACCCCCCTACCTTATTAATGCTGTTAAGAAATGCATGCTTTATTTCTATTTCTACTTATTATACAAAGAAAAAAGTGGAAAAAAAGTTGGGGGAAAGGTACACCTCCCCTTTTTGAGTTTTGGGTGATGTTATGTGCTTATGTTTTATAAAAAGTCATGTAACAGTACAATATTCCTAAGAAATCCAAGGTAAAGGACACTGGACAGCATTCTGAAGTCTCTTCAACAGAACCATGGATTACAAATGACTACCTACCACATAGATAGTCAATATAAGGACTTGAATTGTTTACTAAGTATTTTCCTGTTTACAGCTGTTTTTCTGTTTACGGATTGTTTTCTGGGTGTTGGGTTCTTCAAGAGATAAATGGGTTACAGGTTGTCTTTAATAGCCGGGCTTTTCTATAAATGGGTTAAAGGTTGAATGGGTTTTTGTTTTTATAAGTTGTAACACATAAGCATTGTGCCCGTGGCCTGAGTTCTCCCTCAACACATTCTGAACAGAAATGCTGCAGCTTCCATGCAAATTTGGCCATGCTGTTGCTGTTGTGTTTGTAAAGGGCCTTTGCAGATGAGTAACAGAAAACAAATTACAAAATTTATTAAACAAAGAAGAGTGATATGTTACCGGATGGCACATATGAGCTTGCTACCAAGTCCCAGGATTAACTAACACGGGCTTCTCCCAATCAGATCTCTTATGAAGCTGCAAGCATTTCACTGGCCAGATCCTGAGGGGGCATGGAGTTCAGGCCAACGAGAATATCCAGACCGGGCCTTTTAAAAGTCTTTATCAAGGGTAGCCTGGGAAAATAAACTTCCTCTGTGCCATATGAACATTGAACTTCAGGAGTGAGTCGTGTGTCTGTCTCCTTGCCCCTCACCCCCCATGTGCAACCTTACACACCCTGACTATTACACAGTGAGGAAGCAGCATTCTTAGGGAGTCAGAAGTAAACAAGCACTAGGGTTGGGAATGATGAGTAATTGCTTTTAACAAAACACACTTACAGCAAGTATTTCACTTAATGTTTAAGATACGTTGTCTTAAGGCACTTCTCACAAGACCTATCTGAACCCAGACCAAAATCCCAGAGGGAGGTTCAAGCACTTCACCCTCCAGAATTCTACAGATGCGGCATTAAAACAGAAGTATTATTTGGAAACCATTTTGTTGTTGTTTTCAAGGAAACTGGAATTCTGGTTTGTGATAACACATGAACATTTGCTTTCCAAACACGGCAACACTGCGTATTTCAACTCATGGGCATGACTGCAAAAAAAAGTCTCTTCCAGGAGGTAGAGAATTTCTCAGTATTTCTGTGCCTCTGCTCTTTTAAGATGTATTTGAAATCAACACTGTTAGCATTTCACACAAATATTAGAGTAACATTACAGAAATTCTTTCTGTAATTCTTTCTTCAGACATTATCACTTGATTTATATTCATTTTATTATAAAATAAATACCAACCAAAGTGGTTTTACATAAATATGTTTTTAAAAAGTCTAGTACTGAGTCAATAGGGTCTGCCTAAAGGTTTTGGAGTACCACCAACACAAAAGTCAGTTTTACAGAGAGGAAAAAGTACCAAGAACCTTAGGGACACCTTCTCATCAAGGCTGAACAGAGCAATCTGGAGGACCAGATATTCTCAGGTAGACAGGATTGTGCCTAGTCACAAACTTCTTCAGCATCCGAAACCTTTTCAGCCGAGCTTTGCAGCCTTGGTGTGATACATATTTGAAGTATTTGCAATCTAAGGATGAAAAAAAACAACACGAAGTTACACCATGATACAAGCAAATACAAAATGCTTTTATTGTTTAAATAATACGCAAACAGCTACAAAACTTTTCAGTAATTAAAGGTATTAAAATCCAAGACATGCTCATTACAGACGTAACTGCAGCATTTAATAATCTATCCTCATTTAGCCCAGCAAACATTCTACACGTATCTAAATGCCTGTTATCTTGCACAATACTGTTTTCTCTTTCCTTTTTGCTCTGCAAATTAGATCAGAAAGTAAAATTTCAAGAGTGTAAAGCAGCACTGATATAATACATTAATTTATTATGCTAGATAATGAAAACAGAAGCTCACATTAAGTCAGTAAGTACTGAAACTTCATTCAAGAAAATCTGAACTAGAATGCTTTTATTTGCCATCTGGAAATAAAAGGGAGATATCTGATCATACTGAAAGCAAAACAAAAAATATCTAAAGAGCTTCCAACATGAAGCTCTGTTTGTTCTATGAGAAGTTGTTCTATGAAGTGCAGAAGTTATAGAAAAGTTGACAATGTACATGTTGCCCACCAACCAGAAGTTCAAACCAGTCTACAAGCCATTGTCTCCACACCACATTCCCATTCTCAATTTAGCAGCTGATTCTTGGCCTGATCCTCCCCTTGTTTTGGCAGCATTTCAAATAATGCTACTAAGGAGGTAATGATATTCACATTCTTACCAAACTGATGATGTTTTCCATTCAGACTCTCCGTCCTCCTTCCTGCATTACAACATACCCACGGTCCTTAATGACCAGCTGACACCCAGTATTGCTGAGACACTGCCCAGGCTGGCATCTAGGAAGCAAACTGCCAGCAGTCCTCACAATATTCCCAAGGAGGGTGTTGTGCATTTTTGGAGTTACGGTTTGAAGGTCAAACGAGACAAACAGTATTGTGGCTGCTCAACAAAGCTAGATAAAACTGAATTCTAAACCACAATAAGACTAGCTGCCTCACTGTTAAATACCAAACTAACTTGAATACCTTTCATGTTCAGCTTCAAAGACAAGAATCTTTTTTAAAAGAAAGAAACTGTATTTCTTCCAGGCAGCAGATCAGCTGCATCCCATGTCACTAGGGCTAGAACTAGACATTATTTCTGTTCTATGAAGTGAAAAAAAAAATATTAATTATACCCTTTCCCAGCAGGATTCCAGCCACCAGAGCTTTTTCATGTGAAAGGCTTTTATTTTCCTGCCAATTCCTTTTTGCCAAGTAATGGCTAAAATGGAAGTCTGGCCACCAGTCCTTCCTGGAGTTCCACTCTTGCTGGATCCAGTCAAGATGCTTCTCGGTGCTGGAAAAAGGTTAAACAAATTACAGAAGAGGTTAAAATATAATGGAAAGATTATTAGGAGACAGTGAATGTTATAATCAGCTTGCTACAAATCTCCTAAATTGCCAACACAGACACATTGACTTTATACCAAAACACTAACACAAGCATTTTTATATAAAACTAACAATTCTTTTTTAATCCCTGGCAACACTTGTGAGGCTGGAAGTGAACTCTAGCAGTTTTATTAAGCCTTAGCAACAGCACAGATTATGGTTTGAAATTAAGCAAGCCTTTCACTTGTCTGCCAGCTTGTCAATATGGAAGTTACTCCAGGTTGGTCAACAAATGAGTAGTATGAAGAGGTTGCTTTGTCCTTAGGAAAGGTTTGTGTTACTCCAGGCATACTCAAAGACTAACTCATCCCCAACAGTTATTACTGTTAGGCAATAATGCCCTTAAACCAAGCATTTCAGCAACACAAACTCCTTCCAGCCTCTCAAGGGAACCTGCAAGAAACACAAAGAGGGAGTTTTTGCAAGGGAAGGTAGAGACAGGACAAGGAGGAACAGCTTTAAACTGGAAAAGGACAGGTTTAGATTAAATATTAGGAAGAAGTTTTTCACTCTGATGGTGAGGCCCTGGGTCTTTCTTGCCTAATATAGTATTTGGTGAGTGGTCTCTCCCTGTCCTTCTCTCAACCCATGAATACTTATGTTTTCTCTCCCCATCCAGTTGCAGAGTGGAGGGATAGAGCAGCTTTGGTGGGTGCCTGGCATCCAGCCATGATCAGCCCACTACACTGTTTTAGTGGGAGCTGTCCCTGCCCATGGCAGGGGGGCTGGAACAAGGTGATCTTTCAGATCCCTTCCTACTCAAACCATTCTAGGATTCTATAAAACTATCCACAACAGGGAAGTGACATTGCCATACAGTGATCAAACTGCCCAGTATATTCCAAGATACTCTGAAGTTGTGTATGAAAGGCAAAAATAAAGGCAAAGTTAGAGCACAGTGGGTCACTGTGTTCACTGCCCAAAGGTGGAGGAGACTTGACACATTTGTTTCAACACATTGCATCAGAGCTACTTACATTACAATTTGTTTCACCTGTCTTGCCAAACAGCTCCATGCTTTTGCATTTTCTTTCCAGCCAGCATAATCCAAGGCTGCAAAAATAACTTCTAGTCCCAGTTGACACTTTTTTCTTTTCTCTGGAAAAAGATGAGGCTGATTAATGAATTACACAGATCAGTATGAACTCCTTAGTAAGGCATAAGTGAAATACAATTCTCCACTCTTCCCCCCCCCGCCCCCCGTTGCTACTTTAAACATAAGTTATGTTTATTGGTATAAATTTCTCTAAAAACTCCAGGTTGTTCTCATTAGTTACGAAAAGTTGGCAAATGTGTCACACATGAACTGAAAAAGGGAGGTTTCAGATAAAAGGTCTCCTTTTCCCACTCTCAAAGAAGAATCGCAGTTTGAGTTGGAGAAAACCTTAGAAATCATCAAGTTATAACCCCCTGCCATGGGCAGGGACACTTTCCACAAGAGCAGGTTGCTCAGAGCCCCAGCCATCCTGGCCTTGAACACTTCCAGGGATGGGGCATCCACAGCTTCCCTGGGCAACCTCACCACCCTGACAATCAAGAATTTATTCCCAAAATCTCTTCTAAACCTCCCCCTGTCAGTTTGAAGCCATTAACCCTCATCATATCAGAAGAGTGAACAATCTTTATTCATGTACATTTCACCAATCTGTTGGCCTGCTGAGACATACCAAGACACAAGAAGACAGACAGCTTGGAATACAACTGATCAGCATGGAAAAAAAAATAGTCTTCAGATTAGAAGACTCTTCTACCAGCCTGAAGATAATGCTCCCTTAAACAGAAGGAAAATTTTGTTGTTTGAACATAAACAATGAACTAAAGAATAGATACATTCCAAGAAAGAAAAGAATAAATAAAATAGAGATTTAAAAAATGGAATTAAGACCTTGTAATTCAGAGTAGGGTACCTAAAAAAAAATTAAGTTGTTTTTGAGGTTCTCCCTGTGCCTTAAAACTGCTTGCTTTGCTCAGCCTTTAAAATAAAAAAAAGGCATTTGTTTACACAAGTTTGTAAATGACTGCTCATACATCCATCTTAAGAGGTTATGGTGACTGAAAAGATGGCATTTGAGGTTTTTCTTGGGACTATTTCTTAAGAAACAAAACTAATTTCAAAAGCAGAAAGAAGGCTGTAGGATAATCCAGAATAGTTTTCTGAAACTACCATAAATGAAATGAACAAAGGTAAAGACTTACTTGATTTTTGAAGCATGGTATTAAAATCTATCATTAGTTCATGAGAAGGAACAATATCATGCAAGATCTGAAAAATAAAAGACAAAACCCAGATAGGTTATTTTAATGTGAAAACTTTTGAAGACTTTTACCTGACCAAGAAAAGCACAGGCTTCAGAGCTTTGGGTGCTTTTAGTTCAGAAAATTAAGCAATTCTGGTACTTTGGTGCTTTGATATAAAGAATGGATCTCTAGGTCCTTCTTGCACATTTGTGACACTGCTCTGTGACACCATAGATGAAATACCTTGATGGCTGCTGACAAACACTGCTTGTGGCAAATACAACGTTCTGAAGGAGCAGCCCAAATCCATATCCAGTGTCCCCTTTTTTGAAGGCAAAATGTAATTTTCTCCCTAGGACAGTTCTAGCTTCCCTGTACACTACTCTGTGCATTGGATCAGTTTCTGGACTTATCAAACAATTTCTATGATTTATCTGTTTTCTAAGAGACTCATGCCTAAAGCGACTGCTAAAATGCAGAGGAGAATTTCATGCAAATCTGCTACAGTTTCAAAGTCTAAAACAAACAAAACAGCCTTACAAACCTGTTTTTAAACAACACTTGCACTAACAAGAGCACATTAGTGCCATCAAGTGGCAAAGCATGGTTTGCAAGGAGTACTGAGGGCAAGGAAAGCAGGAATTTAAAAGCTTAACCCAACAAGGTCTTGTCTGCCAACAACCAGCAGACATTAACTTTTAGCTTTAATGCACAGCTCATTGAAAACAAGCAAAGAAACTAATTGCTAGATAGGATCAATAGGTGAAAGAGAAGGCATTTAATGATTTGTACATATTGTCAAGATCAAACTGTAAGAGAAATCAATGCATGCTATGCACAAGTCTGCTGATACAGACTGCTGAACCATGTCAACATGTTCTCTGAGCTTGCTTACCACCTTTAAGTGATATGATGTACCAGTCAAAGGCAAAACAAGAACTGGAATTCAAGGACAGTTAAGGATTCTGCTCCCTCTCACTAACTTCCCTCTAACCCTCTATTTCCCACAAAGAATACAATAGGATAAATAATGTTACAGAGCTCAAGCAAGCTGTCACACCACCCCATGACTGACACAGACTGTATCTCCTAGGGGATACCTACCTTCAGTGCAGATATGAGGGATTTCTTTGATTCACCCTGCCTCTTGAGGAACTGATAGAGGTAGACATGGGCATTGGGGTTAGCAGGGAACTTTGAGTTGTAGGCATATTCATTTAACACTTGGCGGGCCTCATTGTGCTCTCCATAGAACTCCAGCAACTGGAAGTTAAGTCTGTCATTAGTTTGGCAGATACAGGGAACCAAACTCTTAGAATTAATTCTAAACTGCCACAGAGCCATCCAGTAGCACAGTCTGTATATAAGAGTGCAGTGTATTAGATAATGCATATTAGATAATTACATACCTGCCCATCTTAATTTTACTGGCTACTCTCGGGACAGAGAGACAAGAATTCACACATAGAACCTACTCTGGGAGAAAATGCCTTAACACCTACTTAATTGTCAAAGGATTATCATCCCTTGCTCACTGGAAAGAGATGCTGAAGGCACCTGCCATATCTCTAGAGACAGAACTTGGCAGATGCCAGCACCAAGGAAAATTCTTAAAACGTCCTAGATTGCCAAGCAATGTGTATTCTATTTGTCATGTGTTCAAGGTGTGGCAGTTATCTTCTGTTAATTAGGCAGTTTTCCTTATCTCTTCCACAACCCACCCTCCCTCCAGAGAGATATCATCTGTTAATGGGCCATTGACTGTCACTGCATGACTGATAAAATTACAGCATTGTGAGATGCTCCGCCCAGAGGGAGGAGCCAAGCATTCCTAACTAGATATAATCTGAGATTCTGGGACAGCAGAACAGCCTTTCACTGGATTCCCAGAGGAACAGCTGCCTCTTCCACTTCCAATCTTCAGAAGAAGACTACACCCTGCTACAGGATCACTGCTCCAACAGAACCATATCTGCTACTCCAGGACTGCAGCCACAATTCCAACTGGACTGCTACCAACACCCTGACCCACAGGGTGTCAGGTTGTATTCTCACTCTGTCAGTGTTGTTTTGATTTACCACATTGTTTATTTTATTTTTATTATCTTCCCTAATAAAGAACTGTTATTCCTGCTCCCATATCTTTGCCTGAGAACCCCCTTTAATTTTGAATTTATAACAATTCAGAGAGGAGTTTACACTTTCCATTTCAGCGGAGGCTCTTGCCTTCCTTAGCAGACTCTTGTCTTTCCAAACCAAGACACATGCTTAGAGAAGTCAGATCTTATCAGTGTTCACAAAAAGTAAAAGATCTCTTAAAAATTACTAATTCTTGGTTACAAATCCTAAACAGGTATTTAAAAACCTAAACCAGAACAGAGAGGATGCATATTTGGCATCTCTACATTTCATCTATCCAGAGAAAACACTGCCCTGCCAAAAATCAAAGTGTTTTCAGGAATTTGAACTAAAGCAGTTATGCTCCAATTTTTGCAGCCCCACAAAAACAAAACATGTAAGCTGTCTGTCTACTTCTTTTTCTTGACAATGAACAGATAAAAGTTCATTTTGTACTGTGCTCAGTCTCTGCAGCTCTACCAGGAGTACGCTGTGCTCTACATCAAAGCCTGTGATGTGCACACACAAATGTGTTGCGTTTGAAATACTTTGTTTTCACTCACAGAGAAAATAATCTGCATATGGGCATCTTAATGAAAATTAGACAGGGAAACACAAATGAAAGCCATCTGTAAAACATGCCCTTACATCCACATAGCATTTCACAAAGACATCCCAAATTCCAGGTATTTTAATAATCTCCTTCAAGTTCACTGCTGCCTTCCGGAAGTAACTGTGCATTTCCTGCTCAACAGCCAAGTCTGCAAATCCATCCTCACCTACCAAAACACAAAAGAAGGTCACAAAGTTATTAACACTGCCAAGCACAGGGATCTTGAAGTGCTGCACCTTAGGGGTGATCACATTTTGCTAAGCAAGGACTTCAGCCAGACAGCTTTTAAGAAAAGACTCCTCAGTACTGAAACAAGACATTTTCACTGTTCCTCATTCAAATTTATAATCAATTTCAACTTATGGAGCACAATGAGTAGGACGCCAAGAGAAGATGCTACCAGCACAAGGTGCATAAGCCAAATTCAACATCTGGTTTTCAGAGAAACAAAGATCTAGTGCAAGTGATAAAACACTGCCAGTAGGTATATATAGAACCAGATGTGACACATGTAGCAACTTCCACATCTTTAAGGAAACTGAAATTCAAACACAAGTGTTAAGGGTTTTGCTATCACTCAACATTCCAGCAGCAATCATGCACTTGCACACTTATTAAACCACTGCATCAAGGGAATGCATTCCTTTGATCATTATTTTAGGTGATGCTGGCTGGACATGGGGAGAGAGTTTCAGAACAGCAATTCAGGGCACTTCAGAAAGTGCTATTTTGGCACTACCATCACTGCTGATATAGAATTCTGTACCAGCCACACCATCACACACTGAAGTCTGGTAAAGGAAAAGGCGTCATTGCAAACCATGGCATCTGCATGAGCAAGCTGAAGCTACATTTCAATCCAAAAAGCACTTACCATGTTCTAACAGGATTTTCTTCTGCTTAGACCAGCTACAGTAGTCCAAGAGTCCCCTGTAAGCCTGAATCAGCTTAATTTCCTTATCCTGAATGGCTGTTTGCTCTCCAAACCTCCAGCTTTCTGCCAGGGACAGGTTCTGGTAGGCTTCATCTATTTGCCCATTACAGAGGAGATGGAAGACATGCTCCAAGCAGACCTACAACCCAAACAGTCCAAAACACAGCATTCCACACTCAAATGTAAAGATTCTAAGCAATACAGCAAAGTTCTACACACATGTGCAGAGAAAGAGGAGACTTGCTGACATGCATAAAAAATATTGCCAAGATAAGTAATGAAGAATTTAAATTATTTGTGTTGTCTCAAAAACCTGCTTGTCTTTAACATGTGCTGTACCTATTTTAGAAAATCTAAAAATTACCTGAGGAAACCCAGCTGAGCTGCATTTGCTTATTATTCAGAGCACCTGAAAGAGGAATGTCCTTCCACCCTACCATGTTGATTTGGCATAATAAGATAAAAGACTAAACCTACAGTTAGCTCCAGAAAACCCTTGTATGGAACTTCTTTTGAAGACCTTTAAAAAGAGAATAAAAGAAGCACCATTCCAAGTGTGCAACAGCCAAGGAAACCAACAATATAGGTTTGAATGAGCCACCAGAGGGAAAAAAAAAAACATTAAAAAACCCCCACAGCTGTGTGACACAGGTGTGCACAACATACAGTTTTATAATCAGATTAGCTACTCAAAATGTGAGAGGGTAATGAGGCAAAATTTAAGTACAAATGTTTAGTCAGCAGCACTGTGGTCAAATTAAAGACTGAAAATAAAACTTGGCAGGCAATTACCTGTATTTACATGTCATTAGGACATGCATGAAAATGAATTTGACTGGTTCAAATTCAAATTAAAAAATTAAAGGATTTTTAAGCACTTCTAAGGACTGAGAACATACATCTGTGATCAAATATACAGACCAAATGAGATAAGGTTAGGTATAAAATGACCTCCAAATATCATGCAATTGGTAATTCAAATGTTGGGTTTGAGTTTTATTGACACTAAATGTCAGTAGTATATTTCAAAAGAGATCTGGAAATTAATATTCAAGTAAGTGTTCAGACAACTGTGAAAAATCATCAGGGCTGCTTTAAGTACACTCACCTTCAAGTACCTTTTTACTCCTAAAGTTTTCATCTGTTCCATGAAACAGTTGAACTCTTTCATCCTGCTTTGGGAATGACGCCACAAAATTTCAGTTCCTATTCTCCAAATCATCTGTTATCAGGGAGAAAGAAAATCAAAACCAACCTTAGTACAAAAATGGCAACAGACATCACATACAGTCTTACTAAACTTATAGTTACTGTAGGACATGAAAAATGTACATTTGAGCTGCAAATAAAAAATACTACAAAGCATTATCTACTCCTATAGTAACCTACCTACTCATCCAGTAGGACTTTTAGAGTCATTCAGTGGTTCAGAATTGCTCAATATAAATGCAACACTCAAGATGAGTTTATGAAAACTGTATGCCAGAGGGTTCCTCCTCTCCTCACTGAAAAGTTATGTTCTTTTTTGACATGATCCCACTAAGACATCAGGTATACAAAACTCGTTGAACTTAATAGCAAAGATTATTTCTAATTTGATGTAGCTCCCCAACTGCATGCACCTTGTTTCCAAAGTCTGCAAGCTAGCCATACTCAAATACTCCATTTATTTAAAACTCTGATCCTTTTCTTTCCACCTGCTTCCATCTAAACACCTACAAGGAGTTTTGCAGCTACTGGAAAAGCTGGTAACAACCTAAATAAGACACCAATTTGCAAACAGATTCTGACTGACGACATGCCAGAATTAAACACGTTTATTGCTTTCCCATTTCAGAGGACTACTTTGATTTTTCATAGATACACTGCTGATGGAGTGAACTTATACCAAGCCAAGTCTTCTTCTGTTGTGACAAGGATCTATTAAAAAAAAAAAAATCAAGCCTGTGATTAGCTAATTAAGACAGATGTTAGTCCTGAAGTATAGGGATGCTGCTTTGCAAGTATTTTTTCAACAGCAAAAGAACTCGGATAAGGAAGATGGGCTTACCTCTGATGGACCTATGTGTTCTCTGGAATAGTCCTTCTCTAGTGACTCAACATAGCAGGTCAGGAACTCTGCAGCCCTTTTCCACTGCTTTTGGAGCAAGGCATCCTGAATGTAACTTAAACATGCTTCCTTGCTCTTCTTGAAGTTTAACTTGTGTTCATTGGAAGATACTAAGTAAACAACAAAAAAACCCAACCAAATAAACAAAAAATAATCAACAGAGCCCACAGCAGTCACAGCCCTTATTCAGATAGCCACATGCTCTCCCTTTCAGCATCTTTCTTGTACGGACACTACAGAAAGTCATATTAAGCTCTGTGGTTTGGAAGATAAACAGGGAAGCAAGACTATGGGACTAGCTGTGATATGGAATGACATTTTCCATAAGCAGCACATAGCTGTGCTTGAAATTTCCATTCACTTGAAACATTGAATAGCCAATTATGTTACACTACTGCCCTACTAGAATCAGGGAGCCATGGTGCTTTGATAACTTCACAGTACATTTTGTCATGTTTTGGGGACTACTCTCTTCACTTATTAGTCATCACCCAAGTCTGTGATGCCACAGTGCTGCCATATTTGCATGCACACAAACAAACAGACTGTTCCAGTACCAAAGGCTAAACAATTCCCACAAAGATAAACATAGAGAACTATTCTCATTTGAGTACAAGGCTGCAAAGAGGCCTCTTGATCTTTTTACATCAATAGTAGTTCAATTTATTCCAAAACCAGCATGAAACTGAAACTTCATTCCTATGAAGTGTGTTTAAAGCTCATAGCTGTATGACCCTACAATTCTCATCCAGAAAAAGCCACCTGCAAGGCACATGAAGAGCTCACCAAGACATCTCCTATCTGGATGCTGTAGGCAGAGGACTTAGCCATCAAACAATGGCTAAGTCAGGTAATCACAGAACCATCAGAGTTAGAAGGGACCTCTGGAAATTATCCAGTCCAACCAGCTGCCAAGGCAGAGTCACCTGGAGCAGGTGACACAGGAAGGTGTCCAGGTGGGATGTGAAAAAGTCTCCAGAGAGGGAGACTCCACAAACTCCATGGGCAGCTGTTCCAGTGCTCTGCCACCCTCAATGTAAAGATCTCCTTCATGCTGAGGTGAAACTTCTTGTGCTTTAGTTTATGGCCACTGCACCATGTCCTGCTGCTGGGCACCACTGAAAAGTCTGGCATCATCCCCTCAGCACTTGTCTTTGAAATATTTACCTGCATTAATGAAATCCCCTCTCGATCTTCACACTAGAGAGGCCCAGCTCCCTCAGTCTCTCCTAAGAGGTGCTCCAGACCCCGAATCATCCATGTTTCTCCTGCCTTGAGGAGCCCAGAAATGGGCACAACACTCCAGATGTGCCTCACCAGGGCTAAGTAGAGGGGCACGATCACCTCCCTGGACCTGCTGGCACTGCTCATCCCGATGATACCATGGGCCCGCAAGGGCACACCGCCGGCTCACAAAACAACTACGGTTATTTCAAACCTCTTTCCCGGCGCTAGCAGACGATTTGGCGGATAGAAGCTGAAACTCTGCCACCATTGCCAGGGCAGCACGAAGGAGTTCACAAAGAGAACGCACAAACGCTCAGCCCTTACCCGGCTGCGGCGGCAGGAAGGGCAGGTGCAGGAGCGGATGCAAGGCCGCCTGAGTGGCGGGGCTCCTCTTCCTCCTCCTTCTCTTTCCCCCCACTACCACCGCCGGCGCCTCCTCATAATCCTCCAGGAAGCTGTCCATGGCGCCGCGGACAGCCGGGCTCCGATCTCACCTTGCAGCTCAAGGGGGCGGGAGCCGCCGGCCGAGCCGAAAGCGGGGGCTCAGTCCGAGCCGGGCGGGCAGCGGCCGGGCCGCCCCCTCAAGCCGGCGCCTCCCCGCATGCAGCAGGGGCGGCAGATCCCGGCAGGCGCCGCGTCCTGGGAAGCGCGGGGCGGGAGCGGCCCCTGCGCGTGCGCGTCGAGGGGAGCGGTGCCTCCGCGGCGTTTCTGTGCTTCCCCTGCGGGTGGGGAAATGAGGGATGCGGGCCAAGGGTAAAGCGGGAGGGATGAGGTGTAGCACGGGGGATAGCTGGGTGTGTGTAGGGGTGTAGCAGAGAGGTGTTTGTTCCTTAATCAGACCATGACTAGAACAGCGGCTAATGCGCTGCTTATTCCAAAGATAAATTAGCGAGCTCTTCCTGTCACTCTTTCCTGTCTTTCTTTCTTTAGCTATATTGCTACTTTCCTGTTCCTTTGTAACTCATAACGTTCTACAGAAGGAAGAGATTCTGAATCAAAATCCTGTGCATTGTAGAGCAATGATGTTGCCTGCACTCCCGCTGGATTTTGGGAATTCGTCTGCCTTAGCCACAGTATCTGGTTTATACAAATCTGTGCTGGAACTTGTTTCTTTAAACCGCTTTGGAACTGAGTTTGTCCTGGACTGTTTTGATGTGTATAAAGTCCAGTTTACTGCATAAGATCTCACAGAGTTGTTTTTTTTTCAGAACTGTCCTGGCATGGGAGAGTGAGTAAATAATAAACTGGCTCAGATTAAAGGTTCCTGTGATGCAGTGTCTTGGTTCAGCTGTGATCAATAAGCAGTGTTGGGAATAGTGCAAGGCAGAACAGTTGTATACAACATTTAAACACTTAAATCTCAATATCATATCTTAATATAGTATTTAATAAATCAGTGTGGGGAAAACAGAAGTCTTCCTTAGCTTTTTCTTATTTTTAATCCTGTGTTCTTCCAATAAAGGCCAGCATTTCAGTTCATAAGTATTTTTATTAATGGATAATTAGCTTACTTGATTGATGACAATAAAATGTTATATAACACCACATCTTTATCAGTGCTATTTTCTTTGACTGTCCTTTATAATTTGTACCTTGTGTGAGTGCCTCTCTGATCACTGGTGTTCCCCAAGTTTGATGTCACTTCCTACAACACTCCTGATCTTCTGTTAGCTCAGTACTCAAATTTCAGAATCCAACTTAGCTCTCATTTTTTGGTAAAAGTTCTCATATTTGCATGCAAGAACATTTACTTTTGGCTTGTTATTTTTATTTTGCTCTGTCATACATAAGAGAGTGTTTCCTGATCCTTAGGTAAACTTATCCAACTGATCTTGTCAATGGGTATCAGCTACTTTAGTAGATATTTTAGCACAGAAGAGATAGGAGAACTGCTTTTTAAGAGTAGGTTAATGTTAGATACCTCATGTACAGTGGGACTACACTCATAGCTGAATACGTATTTCCAAGATTGGGGTTGAAAACTGGAAGAAAATTTTGCCTGAAATATCTTAATTGAACTAACTGAAGTATTTTTATTTTCTTTCACACCTTGAGGAAAGCTAGGTATGTTAATAAGTGGCTACCTTATTACCCTGAAATATTTGAAATTGTAGGAAATACTTGACAGTTGCAGTGGTAAACTTGTGTATATGTATCAACTTCAGGGTGCTCATTATTGTACAATAAAGGCAGCGACTTATACAAGAAGTATGTGATTTTTTTTCTTCACATTTCCCTTTCTTGCCCTTGTCTTTACAACCACGGACACCACTACCTTTTATCTTGGTCTTTTATAAAGATAAGCTTGATAAATTATATTGTTGGAAAATAACCAAACAGCTCTTTCTTCACAAGAAATTGAACCTAATACTGTGAGCATTACACAACAGGAAACATTAATGTTGAGGAAAGAATGCTTATCTTTCACTCATACAATTATCCTAAAATGTGACTTGATTGAATTTGCTTCCATATTGTAAATTGTGACAAACTTCTAGATTTTCTGAGTTGACAAACTTCTAGATTTTCTGAGTTAGGCTTTCCTAAGAGCTTTTAATCAGCCAACATCAGTGATGGCAAATAAGTATCATTCTCTAAAATGTGAAACACAAAAATGTCAACAAAATTGCAGGAGGGCTACAGCTGCTATACTGCTCTAGGCCTGAAGAACACACATGAGCACTGGGTGAATGAATCATTGCATTCCTCTAGCATGTGGTTTCTGGGGATACAAAGGACTGTAAGAAATGCCAGGGTGTCTGTGGGATGCTGGGCAAAGAGGTACCAACACCTGTTTCTACCTTGACACTTTTTCATAGTGTGATTAAAATATTAAACTGCTCTAGGTGGGGGCTGAAAATGAAACACATATTTTTCAGAGATTACACAGCAGTAACTAAGCCTGGATCTAAGGCCTTGCGACTGTGGGAATGAGAGTCTGGAGCAAAAATCAATAGGCATGAGGATGCAAGAGGAACACATGCAATTAGCAACAGTAATTGCTAAGTCTTGAGATGTAGCATTTAAAAGGGCTCTTTACAGCTCTTGGAAAAAACCCTCAGCTGCTTTGACTAGCACAAAAAAAATTTACCTAGACTATCAGTTCTGTGAGTGCCTATTCATGTTGGGAGCAGCTTCAGAATTTGCTCTGAGAAGTAGAAAAAAATACAAAAAAATGTAGTCATTTGATTCACCAGCAAGAGGATTCCCTTATGTCACCTGTCCTTTCTTACCTGCATCTTTCATTCTTTTTGTCTACTCAAGCTACTGTGCTGAACAAATAACATGGGTCTGAAGAGGAAAAGAGAGAAGTTTTGTTCATCTGCATTGAGACTTCTGCTGTCATTTTGCCATTTTCGATCTGTAAGGCAATATTAAGGTGATGGATGTGAAGAAAAGGCAATGGTAAATGCAGGCATACTTGTAAGCAGCACATATCTCGGCTTGCAAACATTCAACACTTAAAATGTACCATTAAGTGGAAGCTGCAGCTACAGAAGGACAAGGATAGGCCTGTCAGGGAATGTTGCGCTTTCGTCTGCTCGCTGTGAAACCCCGCACTTTCCCTAGTGGGATCACGGCTGAATGAGCTCCTCCGTCCGCCGCACCGCAGGTGTAACCTCAAACTGTCGGAAGTCACCGGGAAAGTGGCGGCTGCTTCTCCCCAGGAGAGAGAAGAACTGCTCGGCGGGGCAGGAGGGAGAGCAGTCAAGTAAGTGCTTGCTCGGATGTGTCGTGTCCTTACAGGGCGGCAGCTACAACCTTTCTATATGTTCTTGTTACTCCTGCGATCCTCATCTGGAGAAACCCGCACAAATAAGGGCCAGGACCTTCCTTATTTTCTGGCCTGCGAAGCGGGAAAGGTAGCCGGACTCCTGCTCGGCGCAGCGGTCAGGAGCGCTGCCTCCTCGGGATCGAGATCCTGCCGCCAGCAGGGAGTGAGGGAGAGTCCGTGCGCTACCCTCCTCCTGCGGCGGCGGCGGCGGGGCTGGGCTTGTCCCTCCCCCGCTGCTGACGTGTCTATTCCCTCCTTCCCAACCCTGCTCCCTCCCTCCGCGGCGCTCGCCGACATGGCTGCAGCCTCGCCGCCGGAGCCCCGGCTGCTGCTCGCCCTGCTGCTGCTCGCCCTGCTGCTGCTGCCGCCGCCGCCTCCGAGCCCGCGCTGCGCCGCCGCCGCGGCCGACCTGGGCCGCCGCTTCGCCGAGCGCAAGCGCTGCGCCGACCTCGAGTGCAGCAGTGAGTGGGGGCGGCGGGCACGGCCCCGGCGAGGGAATTGTGGGCGAAGATGCCTCCCGGAGGCTCTTCCCTAAGCTCCTTCCTTCCGCCGGCTCTGGCACGGAAATTGGGGAGAATCGAAAAAACGGGAACGCGACGCCCACGCGCTCCGTCTCTCTCTACTCGGCCAAGTTTTCAGATCCTCGCTGCTCCCTGTGTGGTTCCCCCCTCCCCCCCCGCAGAGCCCTCTCAGGATAAACCCACTCTCTGGGTGTTCTCTGGGATAATTTCAGGACCGGGTCGCTGGGACACAGATGTCGTCTTTCTGATTTAACATTAATGATAAGCTTCATAGCTCATCCCTGAAGTGTAGTTCTCCCGCGCTTTGTCAAACCCTTGTCTTGACTAGAGTGCTTGCTTAACTTTTTTAGCTATAACTTGCCTTTTTTTTCTTTTTTTTTTAGTTATAACTTGGCTTGTTTGTTTGTGTTAGTTACAGCTAAAAATTTCCTAGTTATACTTTCAATTTACTTTCTTATCTCTTGACCCAGTCTGGAAAATAGCAAAGTGATGCATGCGAGGTCTTGTTTACTGCCAGTTAGCAAAGACGTTTTTCATGTAAATTATTTTTAAAGTCATACTCTTCTCTTTGTTTTCTTTGGACAGTGTTAATGTGCCGAGGGAAGGCCGTGCGGGATTTTAAAGGTCCGGATTGTCGTTTTGTAAATTTTAAGAAAGGAGAAGCAGTGTATGTATATTATAAACTAATAGGAGAATCCACTGAGCTTTGGGCTGGAAGCGTAAGTACTGTAGAGCATTTCTTCTGTTTGCTCTTCTTGGTAATCGGTTCTCATTTGTTTTGCCTTGTAAGAGAATGCTTGGAGTTTTGAACATGGCTAAATAACACAGAGAATGCTGGTTTGTCATGAGGCTGGTGGGAAATAGGATGAGGTGTGATCAAACCTGAGTGCGATGAAAAATGGGCAACTCTGATGTGTCTAAAAACTGTTAGAAAACTGCCTTTGTGTTGAAAACCTACTATTGCAGCACTGTCAGTGGTGGTGGCTACAGGGCCACCTGGAAGCTAAGCCTCCCTTCCCATTTAGGTGTGCTTGTGTTTTCCCGTGATGTGGTCTCATACTGCACTCTGTAATCCTGGTAAAGATCAATGCATGTGCATGATTTAATTGTGCTTCTCATCCGAATATTCATCTGCCTTCTTCCCCTTTTTATCTAAGCTGCATGCAGAGTTGGAGGAAAAATAAGTAGTAAAACTAGAAAGGATTAGGGGAAATTTGATTTCTAAAAGGTCTGTCTCTCTTAGCTCTGCTGTATCTTGCAGAGTAGTGGCCTTGTCTGAGTCATCGTCCTTGGACAATCTGAAAGGCTTCTGCTAATGGGGAAGGAACATCACCATACTTGCAGTTGCTTCATAGGAAGCTCCTCTCGAC
Source organism: Melospiza georgiana (assembly GCF_028018845.1). NCBI lineage: Eukaryota > Metazoa > Chordata > Aves > Passeriformes > Passerellidae > Melospiza > Melospiza georgiana. Next base: position 31,281,468 of record NC_080432.1, on the reverse strand, counting down.
TTTCATAAGCACCTTATTTGCCTGGCAGAGGCAGAACTGAGATACCATGGAGGAAGAGCAGTTTCTCTGGGCTTCCTTTGAAAGTGTTGGCAATCCAGAAGTTGCTTAGACCTAGTCCCTGTTGCTTCCTCCTCATGTTTCCCTTACATCCTTTTTAGTGTCTAAATTGTTTACTTCAACCTCTTTTCTTAGTCTAGTTTTCTACAATGGATAAACAGTTTTGACAGTGGTCTGGGGTGCTTGAAACCACACCTGGGTGTTGACTGTGGGGCCAGTGGTTTAGTGAAAATCGGGATGTATCTGTAACCACTTCAGGCTGGGCGTGGACAGCCAAGCTCTCAGTAGGAGCTGAATCCAATTAAAATGATACAGAAGTGAACAGAAAAACTGCAGCACGTGGTTAACGAAGAGTTAATAATTCTATCATGCTGGTAATTCCCTTCTGACATGTACTGTACCATAAATAATCTGGGTAATTAGTTGGTACAGGTTTCCAGGACTGCCAGTTCTTGAGATGCAGAGTAGCAGCATGGGGCCAATTTTGCATCCTCTAACAAGGCATAATGTAGGCTGCAAGATCAGACAGTAGGTTAAGGTAATTGCTGAGTTAATATTCAGCTTAATTATTCACTGATAGGCAGCTCATGCAACAGTTAGGTGTGTCTCCAAGTTAAAAGGATGTTTGCTTTGAGTTTAAAGTAAAAGCTGCAGTTGGCAGGTTGGAAAGAATTCCCAAGCTCCATTTTATTTGTTGTAATTTTTCAACTGTGTTGCACAATTTTCCATGCTCCTTTTAGGGCTGTGCTGCCAGACTGATTCCTTTTGGTTGGTAGCTATAACCTTTTTTTCTTTTATCCCTCTTGGATTGACTGCTGCTGCTTTAATCATAACACTGCAACAACCAGCGTGGAAGCACTGCAGCGGGGTCAGAGGTGCCTGCCTTTCCATTTTGAGTAGGGCACTGGCACAGCTGCCCCTGACTCACATACAGCACTGGGGTCTCTCCTGTACCGTGACTTTCTGTGTCAGATTTGGCTGGGCAGCCTGATTTCTCATGCCAGGTTTGGCTGGGCAGCTTGATTTATGCAGGCCAGCCATGCCTGCTGTGTGAAGTCTTGGAGCCAGGGGCAAGCTGCTGCTTGCTAATTAAAACCAGGCTACCCAGTGAGGTCTGCCATCAAAAGAATTCCAATGCCATGGAAGGCATACTTCCTTCTGCCATGGCCCTTTTGGGATCTCATTGCGTGACTTCATGTGGGCTTTGTGTGCATTATTTGATCCCATCCATATACCATGCTGCCTTTTTCCATTCCCCAAAGTTTTTTGTGAGAGGATTTATTAGGGCAGAATATAAGCTATGAAATCAAGGGTTTACTGGAGTTCTTATTGTCAGTTGTGAGCAGAGGTCAGGGGAATATGTGTATGAGAAGCTTCAACTAATGCAACCTGGGGCTTATTTTAAACAAGTTGTAAATACAGATTCTAATTCCAAAATCAATGTGAAGGAGCCATGAGAAATACAATAGTATTTCTGACCTGAAGGGAGATGATCTGATAAGAAAAGGAGCCTTTCACCAAGGCTGAAAATTCTATAGCAGTTGGGACTAGGCTTTATTTGCCTTTGCTTTTCTAATTCACTCCGCCCTTTTCAAGTCATTGCTGATTTTTTTTTCCTTGTGCCAGCAAACACATTGTATTTTGACAGAATAGTTCCTTTATTTTGTGATGCCAGTCATGAATACTAAATTGCTTACAGAGCACACACTATGTTCACTGGATATTTTACATGTGACAAAATTCTGGAACTCAGCTGTAATATGTATACTGTGCATTATATGGCCTGTAGTTTTTAGCAGAGCTCTCTAAACCTCAATAGTAAAGCAAAGCCAAATGCTTGGAAGATACTCTATGACCATTATTTAATAGTCATTTTATGTTATGAATTTCATTAATACATCAGTTGCAGGAAAATGCTTGATTTTTTCCCCAAACCCAAAAGATAGAGCATATCAGGTGCTCTTGTCCTCTGCACAGTGTTCTGCTGTAAATCAGTCTCCTCTTCAGTATCAATGTTGTGTTGCTTACACCATCAAGTTGTTGTATAGACTCCTGTGCATTTTTCCTGTGTTCTGCCCTCACTTTAGCAGGGTTCAAAACGCCAGAAGTACTTCAGATCATTAAAAGAAAAACCTGCTCCTTTTCACAAAACATTTTGTCAAAGACACTTTAAGGTTGTTATTTTATCTTATGGCAAAGGGATGAACTTAATACTTTTGATTCAAGGTTGAAAAAAACCATTTCTGGCCTCATATTACAAGAAATAGACTTAACTGCAGATTGTGTCTTCTTTGTGTTGTTTTTTGTTTTGTTTTTGTTTGTTTGTTTTCAAATCTTGTATATAGGTTAGTAGAAAAGAAGACAGGATGGATAAAATTAAGTAAAACAGGAAGACAATATTTCTGGAGGACTCAGAGGGTCAGGGCAATACTGTGTTTTCTTAATGCTGCCAATGCTCAGCAGGTGCCAACCAGCTCTTCTTTGCCCTGTGTTCCAAAGTTTTAGTTACCTGTGCTTTAGGGATGTGGGCTTTAAAATTAAAAAGATTTGAACATCATCTTCCATAGCTGTCTGTTTTCTGATAGATGATGTGAGAGTGTGGCTTCTTGGTCAGTGAATCTGCAGCTGCCTGTGACATGTGGGCACCAGGGGAGGCAGATATTGTACACACAGCCATGCCATGTGTTTTGTCCACGCACAACTTTTTAGCCAGGAAGAGAGTGGTTATTTCTCCCTTATACACTTGGCATTGATAATCCCTTTCCTCTGTCATGTCTGTAGAGAGTGAATGTTTGTTTTATTTGCACAATGAGGCATTTTTTTTCCCTTATAAGAGAGGACTTGTAAGGAGAGAAGCAGATGAAATTTTGGGCAGGCAGATCCCATATGGCTTATAAACCACAGAAGTGGCAAACTGGGCCACTACAGAGAACATGAATGGTCAGCAGCTTGGATTGCAATAAAGGAGTTTCACATTGTGATCCCTGATTATAATGGTTGTTACAGATATTAGTCTGTAAGAAGGCTTTGAAGCTCTAACTTTTGTTTTCAGTAAGATAATTAAAAACTAGAGTTGAAGTTTAGAGAGAAAAATAAGCCAATTTACAATTAAACTCTAGTGTACTACACAAAGACAAGCTTTTGATGTGACTTGTCTAAATTAATTTCCCATTCCCACTGGTAATTCTCAATAGTAAACATAATTCCCAATAATAATCATGCATACATGATCTGTTTTCAGTAAGAGAGCAATATGTATTTACAAAAGGTGGAGAGGGAACAGTGTGGGATTTCTTAATACATATGTAACTAACTTCAGAGATATCAACTATGCAAGGTAAGATCTGAATGAGAAGTACATATTATTTACTAGGTACTAATTTCTTCTTTTATTTTTCTTTTTTTTAATACCACTTTTATTTCCCAGATATTTTGGTTGTCTAGGAACTTTGTACCTTTCTAGGTGTTTCCACCAGACTCTAATTACCTCAATTATCTAATCAGGGTAGTGATTGCATGCTATTAATATTGGCTTCTTGACAGCCGTTCTCAGAACTCTTAAGTGTGAACATTACTCTGTGTAGATCATATCTGGTGAGTGATAAAAGAGATTCTTGTCTTCCACTGTTTGCCTTGCCTTAGCACATTGAAAATCACCATTCTGTGACTGATTTTTTTGCTTGTGTCAGGCACTGAAGAGAAACAATGCTTTCATAGAGGAGGCGGAGGTATATTTTCCAGAAAGGTTTTTAAATTATTAATTCTGCATTTTAAAATGATGCAATTTTGCATTTCCCTAAAATCTGCTTTAAGAATTTTTTTCCATAAGTTACAAGGTGAGCGTATTTTGGGCTATAATATTGTGCGTGGATGTAAATCTTATTAGTCAAAGATCCTCTTCTGCTTGCTACTTGAGAAAATCCTTGAGGTGTGTGTGGTGCTTCTGGTGCCTGCACAATACCAGTTAAAGCAATTGAGTCAGAAGCCTTGGGATTTATTCCCAACTCTCCTAATAATTTGTTATAAGTCAGGCTTTAAAACATGAACCGTGAAACTTAAACCAGCTTCACAAGGCTGTTGTGAAATGTGAAACCTCAGTGAAAACTCTGGCATAAACAAAGCATCACTGGTCTTCTTTTATTCACTGTGTTAAACTTCATTTAGAATACTTGAGAGTCAGTTCAACATATTTGCTAATGGTGCCTGCAATTTTTTACATAGTCATGTCATTTCTAAACCTTCTTTACTGTTTTTCATTCGTGTTTGTTCTTTTGCAGGTTGGAAGTGATTTTGGATATTTTCCAAAGGATTTACTTGAAATAAATCATAACTATTCCAGTGAGGAGCTAGAATTACCAACAGATGTAAGTCTTACTTGTTCTGTCTTTCTTCTTCAGTTGGGGGTTTTACTGTTTCTTACCTCCGCATTCAGTAAAATTCCCAAGAAAGAAATTTGGAATACTAGTGATTTTTACTAACTTTTTGTTAGTAAGCAGCTACATACTTGCAGAGGTACACATGTATGTATGGGGGGTAGAATCATTGTGCAGCTCTGTATGTGGATGGGTGTGAAAGCATCAGCCCAAAATGTGGGTGTTGACCTTTCTTTCCTCAAATGTTATGGTTTTCTTTTAAAGAAATCTGTTTGCATTGAACTCTATGCATCCTGATAGCTGGCTAGTACATAGGCCTTCTGGTGTGTAATCAAAATGGCTTCTTTTCCCAAGCTTTCCAAGTTTAAAGTACTGTCAGAAGCAAACAAAACTGGGTACACTCAGCCCTTTGATTCTGGAATTGGTCCTGCAACCCTTTCACACATGACTGGCTTTCATGCACTAATAGCAGCAACTCCAGAGTTGTGTCAGTAAAGCCTTTTTGAGGCTGTAGCTTTCGGTGTCCTTGCAGCACAGAAAGCCGAGTGAATCCTGCATCTAAGGTAGCATGGCAAGGGAGGGTATTCTGCCTCTCTGCTCTGGTAAGACACCACCTGCAGTGTTGCATCCAGCTCTGGGGTCCCCAGCACAGGAAGGACATCAGCCTCTTGGAATGAGTCCAGAGGAGGCCACCAAGGTGATTTGAAGGATGGAGCACCTTTCCTATGAAGAAAGGCTGAGAGATGTGGGATTGTTTAGCCTGGAAAAGAGAAGCCTCCAGACAGACCTAACTGCAGTCTTCCAGTATTTGAAGGGAGCCTACAAGAAAGATGGAGAGGGACTTCTTATAAGAGCATGTAGTGACAGGACTACAAGGGGGAATGGCTTCAAACTTAAAGAGAGCAGGTTTGGATTAGATATTAGGAAGAAATTCTTTAGAGGTACTGAACAGAGAAGTTGTGGATGCCCCATCCCTGGAAGTGTTCATGGGCAGGATGGATGGAGCTCTGAGCTACCTGGTCTAGTGGAAGATGTCCCTGCCCATGGCAGGGAGTCGGTGACCTTTTAACCCTTTTCAACCCAAGGCCATTCTATGGTTCTATGAAATTGTGTCTCACACTGCTTCTATTTATTTTTCAGAAACTGCATGACAGACAGGGAGCTCCTGCTTGGAGGACTTGGTCCTTTAAGGGGACACCTGTTAATAGAGGTTGTGACACACGAGCTTAGCTACATTTGTGTTCTTCTGTTGACTGGCATTCAGCAATAGGCTTGTTCTTCATTCAGTACATATCGTGATGAGTGTAGTGTAAAACTGCCACCTCCATTGCTGCCTTACACTTTGTTCCTGCAAAACCTCTTTATTTAGGTTTTTTTATGAGTCCTTGGGCAAAACCTCCACTGATTTCAAATGGAGCTTTGGTTAAGGAGTCAAAGGGTTAATTCTATGTGATAAACATAATTTACTTTGCTGCTGCATCTCTCTTTAAGTAGGTAAATGTTTTTGGTCTCATTACTGCTATAAAGGAAATAATATTTTTTGACTGCATGTTGTTTTTCATTTCAGGAAACAGACTTTGTTTGCTTTGATGGAGGAAGGGATGACTTTGATAATTATAATGTGGATGAACTTCTGAAGTCATTGCAAGATACAATAGCAAATGAAGGGGAAACTGATTTGAGTGATCCAGAGACAAAACCAGCTGAAGGAATTGAGAAGGATAAGGAGGCAGAACAGACTGGTAGAGGAAAGTCCCTTGGCGCTTTGGAGACAGACAATCTTGAGCGAAGCGATGAAGAGGAAAACCTTGTCTTGACAGACAAAGTTGACAATTCTCATACAGAAGTAACTGAAAATACTGGGGGAGACTCCAGTGTCAGTAGTCACAAAGAAATCTCTCAGGGAGATCAAATTGCACATGAGCACTTGAAAGGAATGCTACATGGAAAATTAAAAGGGCTAGAAAGTGAAAATACCAAAAACACTAGTATTCCTCAGGGTGAAACCAGCCAACTTGACCAAGAGAATGAAGTTAATGCCTATACACTTTTAAACAGAGAACTCTCTGTGAACTTAAAAACAAAATTTGGCTCAACTGCTGATGCTATTGTATCAGATGATGAAGTGACTCGCCTTGTAACGTCACTGGAAGATGATTTAAATGAAGATTTGAGCATTAATCCTCACAATGAAGAGGAGGAGCCAGAGTTTGCAGATCAGTCTGCAGAAATCCCTTTGCTGTCTTTTATGGCAGAGGATGAAATTACATCCCCTGTGGATTTAGAAGATGATGGAAACAATGACGTGGAGTCACAATATCACAAACCCGATGAAGATGCAAAGGGTGCTACAAAGCTAAATAACCAAAGAGACAATGGGGAGGAATGTGATTCAAATGCATTAATTCTTAAGGATGTCTTCAGTAGGAGCAGGAACTCGGGTGGCAGTGTAGACAGGTCTGAATCTAAACAAACAGAAGAGAAACAGGAGGAGGTTGTGCTAATTAGTAAAAGAGAAGCACCAGCAACAACTCAGCCTGAGGATCTCTCCAAACAACTCCTTGGAAAGGAACCTGTGGGTACAGGTGATATGGATTCAAAAGAAAAGACCAACAAAACTGAACAGTTGGAAGAGCAGCTCACTGATGGAACAGGGTCACATTCTGCAGCACTGAAAGTGATAGCTGTGCCTGATCCTCACGCTTTGCCTAGTCCAGGCGGTGCTCCGGAGTCCAACTCATTTCTTAAAAACAAGGAAGATGCTTCAGAACCATTTGATGATGATATCAATAAAAGTCCTGAAAGAGTTCCACTTGCTTCAATAGAGAAAAGTGAGAAACAGTTTGAGGACAATACCTCGGAGGAGTCCTTGGAAAGTGATTTAAAGTACAAAAGACCATGGGAGAAAACAATGGAGAAGGGAGAAGCTGAGAACAAGCCTCCAGTTGATGTTTCAGCCAAACCAGTGGAGGAAGTAAAAAATGCATCTCAAGATGACCTAGGGGATATTGACCTCTTGACACAGAAAGTGGAGCATGAAATGCCCGTTGTGGAAAAACAACTTCTCAAACATGAAGAAGATTTAAAACAAGTAGGGAAAATTGATCATGAAAATAAAAATCCTGCCTCTTCTAACAAAGAACTGGAAATAAAGAGAAAGCTGAAAGAAACCCCTCCAGAAGAAGGAGACCCAAGCTATAGTGGAGCTGTTGAGCAACCTAGGCCATGGGAAAATGAGACTGAGTATTCAGAGGCAGATGAGAATGAAAAACTGTCAAGAAATCCTGGCAAGATGCCAGTGTTTAAAGAAAGCACCAAGAAAAATTCCCCTGAAGAAAAATCAAAAAGCGCCACGCAGAACACTAATACAGATAATCTTACTCGTCAAGGAACTGCTCATCCTGAGCGTGCAGGATCAGACAGAAATCTTGGCAAAGATTTAGCTAAAGAAACAACACAAAGAGCAGAATTGCAGTCTGAAGAGCCACATGCTGAAGATGACCCTGACCTGAAACAAGTGGATGATGAGCTGCTGGAAGATGAGAATGCAGCAAGTGCAAAGTTGTCACAAGCAAGGGCTGCAAATGCCCAGGGTAATACACTAGGTGGTGAAAATACAAATCCTGAATTAGAAGGACTCAGTGAAGCTGTTTCAGGAACCCCAAATCCTACTTACAGAACAGGAGAGGAAACAAACTCATTCCCTAAGGAGGATAAAACAATCAGCATGCAAAATGCAAGCGCAATTTGGAACAAACAAGTTGACGTATCAGTAAGAAAAGATGCTAAATTGGATGAGATGCAACATGTCACGGAAGCTGACAAGGAGTTTTCTGAACCTGAGGAACCATCAGCTGTGGATGAACATAAGTTCCCATCTCCTTGCACAGAAGAGAGCAATGACCTTCACCAAAGGACAGATCGTCTCCCAGAGGACATTTTACAGAAAGACTCAAAGGAGGTGCAAAATTTAGGGCAAACAAGAAATGACCACCAGCAATCTGCATCTGTCCCCAGCCCTGCAGACAGCTCAGAAGCCACCAGTGACATGGTAACAGACTTCAGTGAGTCTGTGAAGCGGCTCTCAATAATGAGAGAGTTCCTGGATGAAAAGCGTGTGATGCGCCTACAGAAGTACCTTGGGCTCCAGCACGTAGTAAGGGTTGAAGCCATGTTCCACGACATGAAAGTGGAGATGGAGCTTGCTCGGAAGTCGAGCCACAATAACGAAGATATTGAGAAAGCTCTGGATGAGATACTGGAGTTTTCAGAATCGAGCATTATGGATGTTGTAGGAAAAGTTCTGGATTCCAGGGCAGCAGAAAATAAGGAGGAGGTGGTGAAGGAGATGGATTTGTATGATGAGGAGAGTGCATTGATGGATGATATTCAAGAGTTAATATATTCATTAAGAAGTAAATATTCATCTGCTGGTGAAAGTGTCCCACTTGCTTCTCCTCCAGAACAGGAAGATGACCAGCTGCACATTCAAGGTAGGATGTTAAACCAGTTAATAAATAGATGAAATGGAAGTAAAACCCTGTCTCAAACAACACTAACAAAGAGAAACTTTAAGAAGAGGGTGAGCGAGTAGAATCTAAAGAGGTCTTGTGCAATAACCTGGGATTTTGCTTATTTTTAATGCATATTTTTAGCATTGTGATGAGAGTGGCTCAGGGACAAATCCTAAGGGAAGATATTGAGTTCATCCCACCTGTTCTTATGGACTGAGTTCTGTGTAAGATAATTGAGATTCATGCATGGATATGGTCGTAAGGAGCCACTCAGGACAAGTCTGTATCTCCTTAAGAAACAGGGATTCACATACACTAATCTGCAGAATTTTGTGGAGGGCTTTTTTTTCCCCTGCATCACCTGATTGTGAGAGATCTGGTGATTAACGCAGGTACTAAATGCAGGCACCTAAAGTCTCATATGTCCTTATAATCATATTTTTGCCCACATTCATAAAAGAGTGCATAAGTAGCAATAACGAACAAACATCTTTTGATTGGGCAAGAACCAGAGGTAGAGTCTTTTGCAAACTTACTGGGTTTTCTATTAGTGTGCAAGATGTTAAGATACACTTTTAGTCAGGCTCCTCTTACAGTAGTACCTGTTAAGTATGCGATTTTTGATAAGGTCACAAATGATGCAAATATTTCACCTTGCAGTGTTTCACTGCAAGATCAGTGGTTGATATCTTGCATGAATTTCATACAGATGTTACTGAAAGTTGATTGAGAATATACTGGAAGCAATACACAAGCTTGACACTTTTAAAAGTGTCAAGAAAGCTTGGTTACATGCAGCATTTCACTGAAGGTAGCTGTGAGTAAGTAAGACACATTAGCTCAGTGCTTAATTCATATCTCCTTGCCTGTCACAGATGGTGCAAAAGAGGCTGAATATGATAGTGTTTCCACCAGAAACCCGAATACCATTGTTGAGGGCAATCAGGAATTTCCACAGCTCACTGAAGATAAGAGGCCAGAGCAGCCTACTGAAGAGGAGGAGGAGAGGGCTGTCAGTGTTCCACCTGAGCATGAAGAGGCCAACTTCTCAGATAATAGAGAAGCTGAAGAAGGGTATGATAGTGAAAGAGGATCACTCCTGGAAGATACTTCCTTTGGGTCAGTTGAATCAGGAGAGAATGCCAGCGAACACATTGCTGAAGGTAACCATTTGGGATTGGCTTGTTTTATTCTTTTGCTCTTGAAGACATGCGTGGTTTAAAGGATTTTTAGGCAAATAGCAGGAGTTTTCATTGATACTTTTATTTTATGTTGCTGTAATCCTCATGGCTTTCCCTGATTCGTGACAGTCCCTCTAGTGGCAGTACTATGTTGCTGTATAATATTATCTACAATTGCTGTACAGATTTAGCACAGTAGTTTTTCTACTATGATTTGCAATGTAGGAAAAAGGAAAGTGCTCTTGTGAGTGTCAGAGTTAGAGCTCTTTGGACTGTGTCTCAGGATGACTGGCTTGTGGACTGTGTCTCAGGATGGTTGTGGAGAAAGAGCAGAAATCCCTGGAAGCACACTATCAGCCCAGGTTTCATCCTCTTTTGCAGGGATTGTCAGCCTAAAGGTCACTTTCTATAGACAGGACAGCCCACAGAATAGTGTGCCCTCTTTTTTAGCCCATGTCTCTGGGCCATATTACTTTCCAGGAAAGGTGGTGTGTAGCTTCCCCCTCAGGGAGCTCAATAATTTCTCTCTGTGTTAGAGTAGGAGAAATGTTTGGCTCCCTCTGCATGAGGCCTTATCCCTCTGGAGCTAGAGTGCTGTCTCATCATTATGCCAAGGAGGGATCCTGTTACTGTCTTCTTGCCTGGCTCTGTTTTGGTATGAAACAATCTGACTGTATTCTCAGTGCTACTCTCAGTTTGCTGTTCTGCCTTCACTTCTGATTATGCTTAATAATTCTCTCTCCACTGAGCATTTAGGAAAAATCCAGGCACATCTTCTTTAGCTTTTGTACATTGCTGAGGTGCTGTACCATCTCCAGGGCCAAGTGCTTTTGAGCAGCTTCTAAGATCTGAAGGAAGCTCTAGGTTGAATGCCAAGAAAATTAAGAAATTTTAAATGGGTAGTGGATAACCTACTGGTTAAGTATTCAGATGTCCAGGTGTATTTTAGATAATTTTCCATTTTTTTCCTTAAATGTGGTTAAATGCTACTTGGCAGGAATTCTTAGGAGGGTTGGTAGAAGTGTTGAGAAGTAACAAGGTGGACGATGGTAGAATGGCTGGTCACAGTTGCTGTTCCGTGGTGTGACAACAGGCTGGGCAGGTGGCTGTGGAATCTGCTGGCCCAGACGTGTGGCAGAAGAAGGAGCAAGAGGAGAGGCCAGTATTCAGGCCAGGGCAAAGCTGGAGATGGTTTAAAGCTTTTGCTATACTTACAGAGTACTGACATAAGGAGTGTTTGACATGGTGTCATTCTTGGGGATGTCCTGTGCACGGCCAGGAGCTGGATTTGACAGTCCTTTGTGGGTCCCTTCCAACTTAGAATATTCTGTGGTTCTGTGAACACTGCTGGGAACTAATTGGAAGGATTCGCGGTTAGGAATTTAAGTGTGTGCTGCTCTGATTCACGGCTGGAGGAGCTGCGTGTTGTGCTCTGCCTGAGGCAGGCTCGGCACCGTGTCACCGCACAGCCCTGTCCTGTCCTGCGGCACCCCTCCTAACGCCGCCTGTGGAATATCAGCGCACTTCCCAAGGGCTCGCTGCCTCTTTCCCCAGTGCTCCGGCGCACCGGGGGCCGTCCTCCAGCGTGGTGGCCGCGGCGGCTCCCGTGTGGCCCCGTGCGGTGACGCCACTCCCCTCTCGCCCTGCAGGTGCCGATGCGGGCGCCGCCTGGCGGGGGGCCCTGGGCGAGGCGCGGGAGCTGCTGCGGCGGGTGAGTGGCGGCGGCGCGCGCCGTGTGACGCGGGCGTGGGCGGGGAGGCCGCGAGGTGGGGCCTGAGGGAGGGAGGGAGGGCTGACGTGTGCCTGGCGCTCCTGGGCCGCCATGGATCCCGCGGGCGGCAGCGGGTGGCCGGTGGAGGAGCCCTCGGGGCGGCGGAGGCTGTTCCAGGTGAGGGCAGGGAAACGGAGGCGGGCGCGGCGGAGGTGTTTCGGCGGCCCGACCCGGGCGGTGACACACTTACCCCGAGCGAGGCGGGTCCCTGAGGCGGTCACCCCGGCGTACCCCGCCGTGAGGGCGGCTGGCGTTTCGCGCCCCCAGCCCGTAATGTGAGGGAATCCCGCAGGAGCGGATGCGGTCGCTGGCGTCAGGGATCGCTGCCGGCCTCTCCGGATGGCGGGGAGAGCTCGCCCCCCGGCCGGACTCTGCAGGGGCAGGTGTGCGTTCTCCTTTCTGTTCCCCCCTCTGCCGGCTCTGGAAAAGGTAGGGAGAGAGAGGGTAAGTAGGAAGAAAGGAAGGGAGAAGGCAGCGGCTTCCGTGTGGCTCGCACAGTTTGTTTCCTGAGCGCCATGCCGTGTCACTGTGAGCCCCTTAACCTGTAGCAACCATTCGCACCTTCCCCAGGTGCTCTCTGACCTCCAGATAGAGGAGGAGACTCACGGCATATGACCCTCTGACAGGGGCAGCAGCTGGGAGATCTGAGCCATTTGCACTGCATTGGTACAGACATCCAGATGTAAAACTGTTTGGGTTTGTTTTCTATAGTTTTCCATCCATATAGCTTTATTTGGAAACAGGTCGTGTTATCTAACGCAAATTGTGCACATCAGTGTGTACTTATTTTGGTGTTGCTTTTTTTTGCCAGCAGACTGTCACTATCAGGTGTCCTGGTACTCGAGAGTTTTGCACTGAAATATGAGCACTAGGCTGCTCTGTGGTTTTCTTAATTTTCAGTTTGCAGAGAAATTGCAGGAAACCTTCAGATAGTTCTCTGGTTTTATGAGGGGAATAAAAGCACCTGTCAGACTGCTTGTTTTACCCCCCTATTTAATGAAGACACACTCATAGCTGTCACTGCTGTTGGTTTGCAGTTGGTCGCCACGCTGCCTGAGGAAATGCGTCCTGGGCCTGATTTCCATGGATTTCCATGGGAGCCCGTTATTATAACTGCCTTAGTGGGAATTTTCACACTTGCTATATTTTTCTGGAGAACCTGCCTTTCAGTGAGTATACTTCATGCTTGCAAGCCCGCTGATGTTTCACCAGCTGAATGGTCCTTTGTATGGTTAAACTGTTTCAGCATTACTGAAGTCAAAGCAATATATAGTCTTTTGTGTTTTACTTTTTCTGTTCAGAGCATTGATGGGAGCTAAATGCTGGGCTAAATAGCTTAAGTAAGTTGCAGTACTAAGAAGCATTTTCTATAAGCTGGTAATTGAAGATTACTTAGTGAGAGGTAATTTCAAAAGCAACATAGAGTATGATGTAAATAAAGAATGCTGTGGAAAGGGTCAGCAAATCTTTGAAATGAGAAGCCTTCCATGTGCATAAACATGTTGTTGGCTATATACAAAACAAATAGTTAATCCTCCACACTTCATGTTGTTCAGCTGCTTGCAAGTAGTGCATTTAGAAACCTAAAAACATTATATTAATTCTCATTGGAGAGCCTCTTCCATTTGTCCTCATTCCTACATGGATAATTTTCTGTGGAACAAAAAGTCTATCACCAATTCTCAACTATAGCAGTGCTTTTCCTTGGGAGCTGAGAGATGAGAATCAAATAGGCAAATTTATTTTACAGCTGTACAGTTTAGTTATTATATGCTCTAGAAATCTGTGGAATGCTTCATATTTGCCTGACAAAAATAAACTAAAACTGCATTTTTTCTGTAACAATACTGATAGTTTTTTTCCCTTGCTTAGTTTTGGTATTGAGTACACTGGGTCAGTTTCAAATAAAAAACCAGTGTTAATAGAACAGCAGACAAAGGCTTCTGAAAGTCATCTCTTACGGGAGTTAATTTCGAAACAAGCACCTGTCACATGCTTTAGAGGGTACACGACTGGGATGCAAGGTTGTTTTTTTTTGTGTTTGCAAGGGGTTTTTTTTCCTGCTTGCCAGTTTGTGGTTTGATACAAAATGGCTTAATACAAAATGGCTTCATTTTCTGTGCAAATTGTCTGTGGGCAGTTACCAGCGTCCCTTTAGTGAGTGAGTAAACAGACCTTTACTAAGGCTCTGAGCAGGGCTTTAGCCTGGGAGCTTTTATTAGAAAGCAGCTTAAGCTCGTTTGTAGTGTTACTCAACAGTCATTGGCAGTGATAGATGTGTTTTCCATATGCTGCTTTAACCTGCATGGAAGTGGTCACTTTTTTCCATAGGGAATATTAATAACATTTTTCACTTATCACTTTTTATGGCTAATCTTTTTGTTTGTTCTCTTCTGTAGGTAAAGAGTAGAATATATCAAGGTAAGTTTCTTCAGTGTAGTTGATGCTTGGGCATTAGTTTTGAATATTTATACTGTTTCAGAGGACCAAGTATCCATCTTCACTCCCTTTCAAGGAGAATGCTCAGTCCAAGGTTACAGTGTAAGCTTGGACAGTAGATGATACTTTGTTGAATCTGAGGGTTTAAATTTTGCCTTTGATAATGCTTTGATCAGGAGAAACAATGCAATTTGCACCTGTAAAATAAAGGTCAAGGAAAATCTCCACTTTGCTCAACATAAATGTGAACGACTGGTTCATGGGGCAGAATTTGTTTTGGTTTTCTGACCAGAAGTGGGTCTGCCTTTGCTTGCTGTTCACTCAGAAAGTAGGAGCTGGTTCCTTTTGTTTTTTGGATTGAGGGGAGCCTGAAACTGACTGCTGTGCATTTGCAAAGAGATGCTCTTAAATGTAGATCTAAATATGCAGGCATTCCTGTGGCCAGCACATCATTTTTTACATGAGCTTTTTTCTGGCTTCAGGTTTATAAAATTAAGTGTACTGAATAGAAAAAAAAATCAAAGTAGGGTGATTGCTGGAATTCATAATTGAATAAAAAATGCAAATTGGAAGAGTTGTCTTCATAGATAGTCTGTTTCTTCCTCCCTCACATTTTACTTACCAGTCATTTCTCTCTAGTTTCATTGTGGTTATACTGCAGTTTCCTTCTGCACAGTTAGCGTAGAATTAGTGAGCTGAAAAAGGCCCATCTTAGATCTCTGTGATTTCTGTAGTGCAGGAAGAATATTGGTATTGGTGGTGCAGAAATTACTTAGCAGCCTTCCCTAAAAAATCAAGGAACATGGATTTAATTCCACCACCCAAATACTCTTCTCTTTGATGCTGTATAGAAACTACTAAAGATCAGAACTGGTAGATATTCCTCAAGTGTGATACAGGCCACATTGTTATTAACATCTTTATCCCAAATAGAGGATTGCTAACAGTGACAAAAATGCTTTAAAACATAGCATAATGCTTTTAAACTCCAAACATAGCAAAAACTCCAAACAAACAAAACAGAGCCAAAACGCTTTTAAACTCCTGACTTACATTTGGAGTCCCAAGGATAAAAAATGTGTTATGCTCTCTTAGTAGTAAATTTGGGAGGCCAAGCTAATGCAGGGATTGCTGCTTCCCTTAAACTACTGAGAGCTGTCTTGAACCTTGGCAGCCACTTGCTGTCTCTCTTTTCCCAGAGTGGGAAAGGCCTGGAATTCACTGTCCCAGGAGCCCTCGTGTGGGAGGGAAAGGAGGAGTAGCAGTTGCCATTGCACTCCGTGGGATGCAGTTGGAACAACCAGTACTCCTTGTTGTGCTGCAGAGTTTGCTGTGAAGCAAATGGTGCTTGAGGCAGTCAGATCCAGGTCAAGGTGGCTTAGGATTTGAAAAACAACAACAACTGGGTGTTATTTAAAAAACTTGCAATAAAATAATTGAAGTATGTTCAAGATTTTCATTTAATCCTAAGAGTTGGTTGGTGGCTTGTTTAGGGTGAAAAGCTAATGCATGCCTGAAGGCTGCTGCTTG
Source organism: Melospiza georgiana (assembly GCF_028018845.1). Classification (NCBI taxonomy): domain Eukaryota; kingdom Metazoa; phylum Chordata; class Aves; order Passeriformes; family Passerellidae; genus Melospiza; species Melospiza georgiana. The sequence continues at coordinate 31,265,603 of NC_080432.1, read as the reverse complement.
GTCACAGTCCTTTTGAGGTCCAAGCAGAGCAGCCCCTTAAGACCTTCTGGTGCTGTCTCCCAGCTGTCTCTGTTCTGTTCCCAGTAGATCTTTCAGAGCTTTCATCCTCTTACTGTTGCTGATGAAACATTCAGCTTCAATAGAGCAGAAAGGTGGTTGTTAGGGGAAGGTGTTGGATCTCCCTGAGTGTTTGAGGCTGCTCTGAGATCCTCACTGTCAACACACCTCAGGTGTGTGTAGCCAGTGCCTTACTTTGCCCTGGGTTCTGGGAGCAGCCTCTGTGAAGTGGATGCAGGAACTTTGTGCTTTGTGTCAACTTTGCTGTCTTGTTTTCAATTCTGACTTCAAGTAAAAGCTGGAGATGCAGAGAGGGTTGACTGCCAAGGAGTTAATACTCCTGATTTATTCTTTAGTTATTACTTGAAAACATTCCTTGAAGTGGTAGTAATGATAGCTGGGTTTTTTTCCCCAGTGTATGAAGTATAGTTACAGTAAGCTTTCTTTTTCTTCCTAGTGACTGAAAAACAACTTGCTGAAAAGATTAAAAACCTTCTGCAAGAAAAAACAGAAATCTTAGAAAAGCTGTCAGAATATGATCAAAAGGTATTGCTCTAAGTTGTCATTTGTTTGTTAATTTTCTATTATTGCTTTAATTACGCAGTCAGTGCAGCATCTTATAATATATTATGTTGACAATTTCCTCAGTTGTGTGTGGTTGTTTGTGTTTAGATAAAGGAAGCGAAGGAATCTGTGAAAGTGACCCAAGAACAAAAAGACATTCTCTCAGATGAAACTGCAGGGCTTAAGGTAAGAGAAAGTTAACTGTCTCTGAACTGAAAGCAGCAATACAAATAAAAATAGTTTGCTTTAGGTTGGTCTTTTACACCTTTTTTTTTTTTTAAGGACACTGTAAAAGAATTGGAAGAAGCAAATCAGCAGCTAGATAACAAAGTGAAAAATCTGCACACCATGCTTGAAACAGAGAGAAGAAAGAATGAGAAGAAACAGAAAAAGGTTAGAACCATTACACTTGTGTCTTATATTGTCATTAGCTTGACACGCCCTAAAAGCTGGTCATGACCTGATGGGTTAGATAGAGGTAGAGCAAACAAGGTGACCCACCTACAAAAAGAGAGATTAAATGAAATTTTAGGTTTATCCCAAGATCAAGGTATTAGTCTGTTGATTTATTTTGGTTGGGGTTTTTTTGGGTTTTGTAGGTTTGGTGGGTTTTTTTTTTAAGATCTCGATGGACTTGTGTGGTTATGTGCTTTCGCACACAAACAGATTCATTCAAGTCATGGGCTAGTCTAATACTTCCTAGCTGGCCAGGAAGTTCCTTGGCAATATAAGCTGAAGGCTTCGATTTGGGAAGAGACATTTTCTTGTACTCAGAGCAGCATTTAGTTCTACAGTAAGTGTGAAGATCTCTGAACTGTCTCTCTTTCTTGTTGTTCAGAGATATTTTCTCTTTCTTCATTTTAAAACCTGATTTCCTGTATCAACAAGCTCTTTGGCCTTGTTTTGGTCAAAGGTTGCTGCTAATGATAGCAGTTCCTCTTGTTGTGGACTGCACAGGTGTACAGGGAACTTCCTGGCCACAGACAGGCAGAGTCAGGGGAAGAAGTTCATTTGAATTTGCTGAGTGTTTCTATTCCTTACCTTGTCGATAAGGTAGTGCTATGCAAATGGATGCTTGAAATGGAAGTTTGTTCATGTTTTGACTTTGCTTTTATGCTTCCAGAAGACATAGGTTAAATCATTACTCAGGCTGAGGTTTGTGCCAGGATAACACTAAGTCACTGTTCATCTTTTTCTTAGCTCTCTGAAACCCAGAAGTCCTTGGAGAAGCTTCAGGAAGCTATCACTATGCATTCTGCAGAGCTTTCTGAGGTAAAGAATTATTTACATACCCTCAAGAGTCACAAGTTTTTGTACCAGGAAAATTCTTATCCATGGAATAGAAAATGCTGGCTTGGCAGATTGCAGGTTGTTTGTGCATATGTACCTTTTTCTTTTCCATTTAACCAGGTTTTTTGTAGCTGTTGCTCCACTATAGTTTGACTTTGTCTTCTTGTTCCTTTTTGTTTTGTGTGTAGGTGCAGATAGCCCTTAATGAAGCTAAACTGAGTGAAGAAAAGGTGAAATCTGAGCTTCATCATGTGCAGGAAGAGAATGCTAGACTAAAAAAGAGCAAGGAGCAGGTAAGTTATGCCCAGGCCAGGCAACCTTGTCTTTCAAGCAAAATATCTGGCTTTTATTCCTAGTTTCTTGAGTGTAGCCTCAGCAGGTCTCTGTTTTCTTAACATGGCGGAATTCCATGTTTTCTGTTGCCATGATAAAATTCAAATGCTTTGTGCCTGCTTGCACAGGCTGTTTGTGCAGCTGAGCCACATCTCTGGTGTGAAGGCTTTGCCGGTTCCCTTGATGGAGTTTTTGTCAGCAAAGTAACAGAAAGTCTGTGCTGAGGTGGTTATCAAGGCATGATGGAAATATTGCCACTTGGGATCCAGGCTCAAGGAGGTAACGGTGAAGAATTGCCAGAAAGTGTGACGGTGTTCACAGGGGTCCCAGGATGAGGGAATGAATAGATGAGGATCTGATTCCATGTTTCAGAAGCCTTGATTTATTATTTTATGATATATATTACATTAAAACTGTACTAAAGGAATAGAAGAAAGGATTTCATCAGAAGGCTGGCTAAGAATAGAATAGCAAAGAATGATAACAAAGGTTTGTGGCTCGGCTCTCTGTCCGAGCCATCTGGGCTGTGGTTGGCCATTAATTACAAACATCCAACATGGGCCAATCAAAGATCCACTTGTTGTATTCCATCCACAGCAGCAGATAATCAATGTTTACATTTTGTTCCTGAGGCTTCTCAGTTTCTCAGGGGGAAAAGTCCTAAGGAAAGGATTTTTTGTAAAAGATGTCTGAGACAAGAAAGTATTTCAGAAAGCAAAGATAATGGGGAGGAGTTTTAGCCCTGGAATGTCAGGACAGTTCTTTTCCAAATGATTGTAAATATCTGTTTTCTTTCTTCCTATGTGAAGTATGTGGCTTTTTAAGGAATGTGTTTTGATTACCTCTGGACTGCAATTAATTTCCTCATATTTTGAGGTGTGTGAGCAGTTTGATGTTGGGGTGTTAGCTGAGAAAATGCCAAATTTGTAAAGCTACCTAATAATAAACTGCAGAAAGATTCCCAGCATCCAGTTCTGCCAGTGGAACACTAATGAGCCTGATAATTGAAATTTACCCTTTATCTGTGATAAAGGGTAAACCCATAGTGATCAGTTATCACCAGAGCTGGTAGTAAAGTAGACTTTAATTGCACACACCATGCACTAAAAATACAGCAAATAATCATCTTGCCTTGGTGCTTCATACAGCTGCTAAAAGAAGCTGAAGGTTGGAGTGAGAGGCATTCTGAGCTCCATGAGCAGATTCAACTGTATCAAAAATCTCAGAAGGACATAGAAGAGACACTTGCCTACAAAGAAAATGAAATTGAAGTAGGTTCTGTATAATCAGCTTTCTTTCAGTATTATGCATCATAGAATACTCTGTCATACTTCACAATATGCAGGGCTCTTGAACCTTTGATTTCTTTACTAGGTTTTAACCAATTGCATTATGCAGCTGAAGCAGTTGGACATGGATTCAGAGGCCAAGAAGGATGACAGAGGGCATGAGTGGAGCCCAGAGGATGATCTGGCCAATGGAGAGTTGCCAGGTACAGTTATCCCACCTGAGGATCATGTGGTGCTGTGCTCATGGCATATTAGAGAGGGAACAAGAGGGATCCATGCATATAGAGCTGCCAGCTTGAATTGTCAAACACAAAATATCCCTCACTGAAGGGAGGAACTGGCTACAAGGTCAATAATTGCTTTTAAATTACCTTTTAGGTAATCCATGAGTGTAATGACACTGTTGTAAAGACTCTGTATGAAGGTTGGTAATTAAGAGCATTCCTGAAGCTGAGAGTCTCAGTTTTGTGGTTCTGGTACATTTATTTTTGAGATAAATTTTTAATGAGCTTTCTGCTTGCCTCTAGATAAATAACTAATTTAAGTAATCACATTTTTGAAATCTGTAAGACCAAAATAGATGTTTTCAAAGCTGAGGCAGTTTGTTATTTGTGATGTTGCACATGTATTTGCTGCATCTCTAGTATTGAAATCTTTTTTTGTTTTTTTCTTTTTTTGTTTTTCCTTTGGTCTATTTTTCTACTTAAAGTGTATGTGGGTTGGAAATTCCCACTTCTTGATTTTTGATTTTTTTTTCTTTTGACCATATGAGGATGTAGGGATTGAAGTGTAGGGAGTGTTACTTTTAACAGTTGTCCACAGACTTGTTCATGATTAAAAAACAGGGAAAACAAAGATCTTTTCCTCTTCTAGATACTGAGAGTGAGAAGATGAGGACTCAGATTAAGCAGATGATGGATGTCTCCAGGGTATGTTGCACAAGTATCTAATTATTGCAGTCACATTACTGCTACTCCCATGATCATAAGTTTTCTGTTCCTGTTTTCAGGTCAAAACAATGTTATCCATAGTTGAAGAGGACAGAAATCTTCTGCAGTCCAAACTGAATGATGAAGTAACAGCAAGGCATGAGCTGGAAGGTAGGTTTAGCAAAATAACCGCTGAGGATGAAGTGCTGTTGGTGGCTTAAAAAGAAACAGAGCATGTAAGTGGCCATCATAGTTCTTACCGCAACTGCTTCTCCAACAGAGAAGATAAAAACATTGGAACACGATTCCTCTTCACTGCATACAGCCAAAACTCAACTGGAAAATGAATGCAAAACTCTTCAGCAGAAAGTGGAGATACTTGGTGAACTGTACCAGCAGAAGGAGATGGCACTCCAGAAGTAAGCCTTTCCTTACTCTATCTGTAGTATCATGGGCACTGCCCAAATGCTGTTTGCTCAGAAGGCTCAAAGAACTTGGAAGTTGTGGTTGGAATGAGTGATGGCAACTCTTCCAATACAGCTGAAACTGGCATCCTTTCTTTACTTTTGCCGCCGTTCCAGAGATTCTAAAAAGACTGTCAGTATGCACACAAAATATTGCCTTCTACTTCTAAACTTCTGGGGAGGATGGGTGGGTGGCCAAGCAAATTCTGCAGTTGCTCTGTTACATCATCCAGAAGTGTCAAGGGGAACATAGGGGCCGTTAAGATTCAGTGAGTCTAATTCTCATAATGTAGAAACTTCAGTATTTCAGCCTTGTGAGCTTCTTGCATTCTCAAAGGGCTAAATGAAGGCTGAATTGGTGATGGCAGTTGAGAGGAATGAATTGCCACTGGTAAGGATCTGCTCTGTGTGTGTTCATTCCTCATTAATTTATTTACTTACTGAAATGTCTGTAATACCATCTCAGTTTTGTGGGGAAAATTTGAAAATAGGATTCAGGGAGATTCTCAGCTAAATTCCGTAGAAAAACTGAAATTTTGATGGAGAAGCAGTTGAAGTTCCTATGGTTTAAGTGCGTGGGCTGGGGGAAGCACAGGATGGGAAGTGAGGCTGTAGTGAAACTGCCTGACCTTGTAACTTCCATGGATCTATGTGTAATAAACTTAGAATGGAGAGGTGGAAGGTAACCCATCTTTCAGGGATAGCGTCATCTTGACCTCTGTGAAGAATTTCTGTTCTTCCCAAAACATACAGGAGACTGTTACACTGCCTGTTAGTACTTCTTTATTAGAATGAGGAACTTCTTGCAATCTCACCTTTTTTTTTTTTTTTCTGAAAAACTGCTTTGACTTTTAGCCAAGGAAATGGATTATGTTGAACTGGCTATTAGCAATAATTAACTTGCTATTAGTTAAATGTTTGCAGTTGTGTGGGGTAGCTCTTGTAAGTTAGGAACACACTATAGACTTCTTAAATACTTCCAGAAAAATATCAAAAATCAAAAAAATTATGAACCATGAGGTTATAAAAAGACTCTGGAAATTGGTTGTGCAGTGAATTGGTATGGAGAATACTCGGAAAAAGCTTCCCACATGGTTAATAACTATTGAAGTGTTTGTCACCTGGGCTCTAAATTTGCCCCTTCTCACCACACATCCATTTCTTCATTTCCCATGGTTGGTGTCAGTCCAGTGGATTTCCTTATTTGTTCCTTTGTAAATCTGGATTGCAATCTGTGGCATTGCTAGGAGAACTACAGGATCTGAAGGGATGAACTGTCTGCAGTTGATAGATTCTGACAGATCTTCAGAAGCTGACAAATCTTTCTAGTCAACTCTGTAATTTTAAGGTTTTATACACAAAGGGTTTGTCTGTTGGTTTCAAAAGTCAGGATTTCTGTTCCTCTTTCTAAAAAAATCTCTTTTTTGTCTGTGTGATTTCACACATTATTTTGATATTACTGTCATTGGCAGGATTTTGAGTTGTAATAGATAGAGAATGCTGGACTATATGGTGCATTTTTTCTCTATGCAGAAAACTAACCCAGGAAGAGTACGAGCGTCAGGAGAAGGAGCAGAAATTGTGTGCTGCAGATGAAAAAGCCATGCTGGCCATTGAGGAAGTGAAAGTTTACAAGTAACTTGAATTTCTGAAGATTATGATTTTCCATTTATTTCAGCTACTGAGGAAAATTTATTCAAACATCTTTTCTTCCCCTCTTTTTCCTTTTGTACAGGCAAAGGATCCAAGATATGGAAGAAGAATTGCAAAAAACAGAGCGATCTTACAAAAACCAGGTAAACTTCTTGCTTGCTGATTGTTGTGCCATCTTTTTCTGCATCATTCCAGTGCTCTGTGGTGAGTTATTGGAAATACTGGTAGTTGGATAAAAACTAAATGGCTTCTTTCCTTCTCAGATTGCTGCTCATGAGAAAAAGGCACATGACAACTGGGTAAGAATGTTTGTCCTTTTCTGATGCCAACAGTTTATATTTGATGTCACATTGGTGCCATTAATGCAGTTGACAAAATTTTCCCTACCAGCTCATTGCCCGCTCTGCTGAGAGAGCTCTGGCTGAAGAGAAAAGAGAAGCAGCCAACCTGAGACAGAAGTAAGTACAGAACAGCCCACTCTATTGCTCTTTGAACATGGTGGGAGTTGCCTGGGGGGAAAGCTCAGAATGTGCAGTGCATTTTTAAGTTAATAATTTTAACTACTGTTAAACTGTTTTGATGGCTAAAATAACATTTCTTGGTGAAAGCTATAACATTTTATAATGCAGTTTGTCTTGTTACATTATAATAGATACAACTCATATGTGTTGTTTGAATAAAAATAAGAGACCTTTATTTTCCAAAATCAGATTAATAGAGGTAAACCAAAAAATCATCATGCTTCAAAGACCAGTCATTGTAAAGCCAACTCCAGGCAGACCTGACCGCCAAATCCCACCACGACGAGGTAAATGCTGCTGTTTCTCCCAAAACCTTTGGTCTTGGAGTCAGAACATCATAAAAACTTAGGGCTGTGCTAAATTGTAGAAAAGTAAGGTTTTATTTCTTTGGCACAGGGCCATTAAGCAGAGATGGCTCTTCTGGGCCATCACCTGTGAGTGGAGGAAATCCATCCCCTACACAGATGATTGATGTCCCTGCCCGGCCCCTCCCTGTTCCTCGAAGGGAAGGTGTGAGGGGTGAATTTGGTAAGCAGTGAAACTCCCCTTTTTTGACAGTTGCCTCTTAGGCTACAAACCCAGGAACACTAAGGTCAGATATTGGTTCTAGGAATGTTGATATTGATAGCTGCTTTATTAATATACTAATGAGTGGTTGGTGGTAGGTTTTATTCATAAGAAATAGCTCAGGCTTGTGTTATTTAGGGTCTCTGGGTTCTTGTTTCCGTTAAGGTACAATGGTGGATGGCCCCCCTGCCCCACGAAGGCCTCCAGAGCTGCCTGGAAGGATGTCTGTTCCTGGTAAGTTGTGGGGTCTGCAACCAACTGCAACTTATTCATTACTCTTTCCCTTCAAAAAGGCAATTTTAAGCCCACCTTCCCTACCCTTGGCATGTTAGGACACTTACTCATGGCTCTCTTTTTAGATATTGGGCCTGCTGTGGCATCCATAATCAGCAGTGAGCCAAGAACCTCTTCCCCTTCCACAGCAATTGATGGAATGGTGAGTTGAGAACACCTCAGCCATCAGGAAACCTTTTTAATATGTGATTCACTCTACTTCCTACTGCTTCTTTAACTGTATCATGTTCTGTCTTGTCTGTATCCTGTCACTACCCTATTTGCTGTTCAAAAAAACCCCAAAAGCAACCCTCTCCCAAAGAGTCTGAAGCCCCCAGTGTAACTACAGATTCACCTTCCTCCATGGAACTAGCTGCAGTGAGTATTCCAAGGCTCGACATGGTGATGCTGCTTTGATGGAGAGGAGTAATAAACCTGGTGTTCTGAACTGCTGAATAACAGCTGCTCTATGGCACTAACCAAGGGCTGGCCCCTCTGTCTCAAAAGCTTCTCTAATGATAAGCAGTTGCTCTCTGGTTTTTGTGGGATTGAGGCAGTAAGATTTTTCTTAAGGACTGTGGGCAAACTCTTTGGAGTGACTAAAACAATAATCCTATACCTGACTTACTTGTGGTATTTAAGCACAATTCCATATATCATTCCAAGTTCCAGGTCCTTTACCAAAGGGGTGTCCACCAAGGACACCTCAACAGGGCTTGAACTTTTCTTCAGTATATCTTCATCTTAACAAACTTGTCTCTCTAAATCACTCACTCCTGGGTAGTGCCAGCAGTGTTCTGGGAGAAGGGATGATGATGGTGCAGTAGCTGTCCCTGTTTTCTGCCTAGTTAATGTGGTTTGGAGTGTGTTGGGGTAATTTTTCTTGCTTTCTTTCCTCTCCCCCTTGTACCTGTTTGCCTCTGGGTAAGTGGTTGGGTTGTTCAGCAATGTCAGTGCTTGTCTGCTGCAGTAACTCACTGAAGTGTAACCTCATCTTGCCCAGGGTAATGCTGGTGCCAAAGGCCCCTCTCCTTTCCCTGGGACACCTCTGATGAGCTCCCCAGTGATGGGGCCTCCGCCACCGCCACCCATTCGCTACGGACCACCACCTCCTCCTCTGCGGGGGCACTTTGGGCCTCGGCCTCTCCCTGGGCCCCCAGGTATGGCTGCAGTGCCCTGTGCTTACACTTCACTTCCTGGAGCCTGACTGCAGCACCCACAGCTGCTTTTCCTAAGCACATGGCTTCCTCATGCTTCATGGGCTTTAGCTTTAGGCCCAGTAAGCTTGGATTGGGTGGGCTTTCTCAAGGCTCCTTAATGCCAAGGTATTTTTCCTTGTTTACTCTGAAATGGAAACCAGCAGCCAAAAGTCCCTAGAATAATTTATGGGCTTTGAATTCCTGCATGCAACAGTGATCCACTCCAGAGCTGCTCCAGAAAATGACAAACTGAGGAACTAATCAGGAGCTTCTTTGTTTAGGTTAAAGCAAGATCTGACTCCATGATTTCCTTTCCTTCTAGGTTGTGGTCCTCCCTTGCCACCTCCAGCTGGAAGAGATTTCTTACCTAGTTCACGTTTGCCTCCTGGCCCACTCCCGCCTCCCCCTGATCCCAGAGGCTACGCATGTGGGCACCCTCCCTTCCGCCCCCTCGGCCCTCCTGGCCCCCGGGATTATCCTCCAGGCCCTCAGCTACCCCCACAGGCTTCCAGGGACTATGCTCCTTCTCCCAACAGAGACTTGCCTCCGCCGGCACCCAGGGACTGAGAGCAGCTGACCCCAAGGACTGCGCACATCCCCAGTGCAGAATCCATGCCTGCAGCACCCGGCCGGTCCCACAGACTCGGCTCCTGTGTGCACAACTCTAGGAAATGGCTCTTGGTTTGAAGATATTGGTTTCATTTCAGTATATCTCAGCTTTTGCAGGATTAATTTTTATCCCGTTGCTACAGATGTCTTACATGCATTTATGATCACAAACTCATCCATCCACTTGGGCTGCAAGAACCTTTCTGTGATGGACTTGAACCTACTTTAAAAGTGCAATAGGAAGGAAGTACCTGTGTGGAGAGTTTTAATTCAATGTAGCCTTTGTAACCAGTTGGCGAATGAACTAATTTTGTTAAAAATGTATATAAATTCATTTCCTGTGGAAATAATTTTTTAAGTAAAATGCTATCCAACCTGCCTTCTCCATCCCATCATTGAGCTGCAGTTACTGTAGGCCAGGGGTTTACATGAGGACTCTGAGGTTCTGGGGTTTTTTTCAAAAGATGTCTGGTCAGAGATCAGAAGCACAAATGACACTGTATTCAAAGGAAAGTTATAATAAAAAGCAAAATTCCTTTTGCTAAACCCCAAAGGCTTTGTTTCAGTGCCATGTTTTGTTCAGAAAGGATATTGGTTCAGTAATGTGACAGAGAATGCTACAGTTCTGAGAACAAGAATTGAATCAAGGCCAAATTAATGCTGCTTCAGGGTAATGACCATGTTACCCTCACGCTGATCTACTCTGACAGAATATGGACTTGCTTCATGTAATCAGGACCATGGGGGCTACAGCTTCCAGAGTTGGAAACCTTAATGAGGTTGTGGAGTTGACCTGTGTTTCTCAGTGCCTCTCCAGTAGAGAAACTTAGAATTTCCCTAATTGCTTTCTGCTTTCAAGAGCACCTTGCAGCATCAAGTGAAGTTTGAGAACTGTGTTTTCATCTTCCTCAGGGTTAAGAGCAATTCAGCCTCTTTAAAAGGAAGGCTGGCTTTGGAGAACCTTTTTTACTTCCATCAGAAAAGAAAGTAGCTTTCTGTAAAGCAGAGTTGGGAGTATGTAAACATCTACTGCAGCTACCCACCACTGAACAACTTTCAAAGGACACCATACATTGGCAGGTCAGGTGTTAGTGCAAGCATTTGGAACAGCAGGCTTTTGACTGTCTCAGTGAGTAAGGTTTCTCACAAATGCACTGTCCAAAAGGCAGCCTGAAGGAGGAAAAAAGGAAAACAATACAGAATAATAAAAAACTCTACTGGGAGGCCATTACAGCTTTACTGCCAGAGTACAAGCAGCCATTAAAGTTGCCATCTAGGTATTACATTCTTACAGTACAAGTGTAAAGCTTTAGATATCAGGTGAAAGACAAGCTGGAACATCACTGAAGCATAAAACAATCCCCAAGCCTGTGGTGTGTGCAGCAGCAGTCCTGGCACTGAGACAATTCACAGAAAAAAGGCAAGGGATAGAAGCAACTTTAAAAATGGTATTTCACATTCAACAGACATTAATTCACAATCAGTTAAATACAAAGCTCTACTTGTGTATTTAACAAAAATACTTCCAAGTTGACATTTCATAAAACTGGCATTAATACAGACAATTAATCTGCAAGCTGGGGAAGGGTCCAGGTAAGCAGCAGAAACGATGGGTTTGTACTTCAAGGGACAGTATTTCAGTTTGCAGGGTGGCTGGCTGATGATACACACATTGATGAACATCTGTGATTAAAAGTCAAGTTCTCCAAGTCCAGGATCTTTCCTTCCCCTATATAAACCTTTGTGATACTCAGTGTCTCTCCCCTTGCCCATCCTAGCTAACAGTAACAAAAGCTGGATGGAATCTCCCTCTGGATGCAACAGCATTCACCTTTGACACACACACCTAACTGCAGTGCTTACCCTGGATGGCAGCCGGGCCAAACTCCAGAACCAGCCCTTCCACCTTTCATGGACACTCAGATCCTGCAATTCCTTGGTCAGAACAAGTGCTGAGCCAGCCAGGGACCACTGACAGGTAAATGGGCCAAGCTCAGATTACTTGCAACCACAGACTAATGTTTTGCTTTGTCCTTTTGCAGAGTTCAGAGGATGATTTGTATTTGGTTTTTAGCAGTGTAGGTATTCTCCTTTAGTCTGGTGTCCAGAATGCTGCATTCGGAGGAGTTTCCATAACTCACAGGGGTATCTTGATCATCACCCATCAGCTTTAAAACCAGTGGAATATTGTAAAGATCCATAAACAGGACAATTCAACTGCCCTTTTTCGCCTCCAACCAGCAATGGCATTTGGGAAAGTATTGCTGACTTTTGTTGTAACACCTAAATAATGTCATTCCTAGTTATACCAGAGCAAAGAAAGGCAAGAAGATTAGGACATTCAAAACCAGCTTTTCATCCTAATCAATATGATAGAGCCAAAAATGCCGAACAGCTGAGTAGAGACAGACAAACAGCATGAAGAAAAGTAACATCCCTTCCCTTAACACATGATGGAACATCTTGGGTGAAGTGACAGAAAAAAGGAATGGATGATTCACCTGCATCCAGGCTGTTTAAAATAATTGATGCTATTTTGGGAGCTGGGTCTGTAGTTAGCATAGCAGAGTATTCAGGCACTAGTTAGAGATGCAAGAAGTTTATCAAACCATAAAGTATCATATTAAATATCCACGCAAATATATGAAAGATTTGACTGGGTTCTACTTCTTTCCCTTTTTCAGGTCAAAAGGTGAATGCAAGTGTGTCATAATAAGCCAATGTCCTGCACCTTATTATGCACCGAATAAAAAATACAGAAAATAAATGATAATCCTACTGACTTACATAAAAAGGCAATTTTTGAGTAAGTTTCCAGATTTGCTCAAAATATGCAGAAAACTGCATACAATCAGTTTCCATAAGAACAGCAGTTTCATGTAGAAGGTGGGTCAGCCTGCTGGCCAGACCTACTTTATATAAGGCTCTGGAAAATGGAAACTTCAGCACTGAGGGCCTGTCCTGCTGTCACTGAAATGGCAAAACACCCACTACAACCAGGACGAAGGCCTCTATTCCCTATCCGCCTTTGCAAACTACTCTGTGACAAGATACAAAAAAGAATAGCTCTATTAGGGAGTAACAGTGACTGAAAAGATTGTAACATGTATTCAAAACATGTTCAGTGTTCTCATCTGCACTTGTCCTCTTCCTGACCTGACTACAGGGACTGGCCACCCATCTGACCTGCATCCTCCACTCCCTCACTTCAAAGCACTTGCAGTACTTCAAGCTCCTTCCCAGCCCACCTTGTCCTTCTCTCAGTCTTCTGTCACCCTGCCCACTCCAGAGGACTCTGAAATGCAGATGAGAGGAACTACAATAGCACAGCAGTGTAAAAAGTTAGTAGACCTGCCACATCTTTATTGCTGCAGGTTTGACAAAGGGCACTCTCCATCCTCAGGGGGAGCTTGAGGCAAAAGGAGAAGAATAGTTAAAGATAAAAAGTGATGAACAGCAAACTTAGGAAAAGCAGTCAACCTATATCAGGGCTCTTGGAGAAACCTGTAGCTGAAAGTTACTGAAAAAAACCTTGCATTTGCATGGTGGGCTTGTTCCTGCCCCTGAAGTAGTGCTGTGCAGTGGGAGATGGTCTCGTGTGACCTACTGGCATGAGCAGAGTTATCTTTCTGCCCCTCGGAGCCTAAGGCTACTACACAGCTACCAGGATTTGTGGTTCAGTTCACAGAGGTCTCACAACTGGGGTCATTCCTTGTGCAATGTTTGATGGAGGTGAAGGTAAAGTGGTTTCTTGGTCAACAGTTGCAATTTCTTCCTTTTAAAGTCAGTGGGTTTTTTGTACCTGTAACCACAAGAAAGTGCATTAATCCAAGTGCTAATGGCTGTGCAGAAAGATGAAAGCAAACTAGAAAGCTCATCCTCTACCTGTTGTTATCCTCACCTTTTAAATGGATGACAAGGCTTGCTGTAAGCAACAGTAATGAGTAGGTTTACAGGAAGAAACGGTATTTTCTCTGAATGATTAATTTTACAGAAGTAAGATTTCAATATCTAAGTGAACATAGTATTTTTGTAAGGAGATTCCCAACATTATACTCTGGATTGTAGGATAGACCCAGTATCAGTAACTGAGTACTTCAGAAGTACTCCAGCTAGCACAGACTAAGTACTCTTCCAAGAATTGCAAGATTCACCTCCTTATTGAATAAAAAACCAAACCCCAATCCTCAAACCCCTCCCTCACACCTTCAGCCACTCAGCAAGGAGAAGATGCACACCATAACCACTCAATACTGCTTTGAAATGTTCACAAAGTTAATTGCAAATTGGTATCTCATGCCTCAAATCAGATTTCCTTTGCAGAAGTTCTGTACCAAAGGACTGAGTTGATTATTTTTTTTAAATATAGCCGATCTGACAGTCAGGCTAAGCTCCAAATTAAAATCTTCCCTACAGACGTCATTAAATTAAAAAAAAATTAAATTACAAACACCGTATTTTATTTGGAAGCTGGTCTAGTTTCTGAGAAGAGTCTCTAACCATCTTACTTGCCTAAAAGTATTTTGTCTTGCCCCCTTCACTGAAAATAAAATATTCTTCATGGAAGCAAATCTAATAAGTCCAAGAAACGTTCCTTAGTACAACAAGCCACACATTGTAACTGAAAGCTGGTTCATTTCCTCTATCATTGTCATCCATAATTGTGAGTCACTTACAGTTCTATAACAATTGCCCCAGGTTTAATTTCATCCATCTCCATGAAAGCAAAGCACTTGGTGCTAGTAAACCTTTTCTTAGGCTTGTAGTGTTTGAATTCAAAGAAAATAGCTGCACCTGGAGGGAAAATGAATAGAAAAGTTAGCAATTATGGCTAAGAGCTACCTGAAAAATTTATCTGCCATTAAGCTGCTCTACTTAAATTGAAGGGAATTATCTCCCACACTTCTGTTATTTACTCAAAAGCTACACTGCGTTGTTCTTACAATGCTCATCACACTCCACTATTCAAACTCTTCACTCCATTGCTCACACCCAGGTACCAATGACTAATCAGGTGATAAAGCAGCTCAATACTGTGTAGCAGAGCAGACTGCTGTTTTTATCTCTTTTCATTTCTCCCTTGCCTGCAAGCCATCCCTGTGACCAATTTGAAAGGGACAGGATGCAAAGGTCTATTTTTATCCTTGTCTGGATCTTGAGCCTTGCAGCAGCAGCTCAGGAGCAGCCCAGTATCTGTGCTCCCAAAGCTCCTGGGCCCTGTTTCAGGTCTCTGGTACTGTTGGAATGTTGGGGGACACAAGACAGATGATGGACTTTGGACCTGGTTAACATAAGAGATTTGATAACAGGATACCTTGGCAAAAACAAATGGAACTTTGAAAATTAGACCTAGGCTGCAAGTAAATAAAATCAAACATGTTTACTGGAAAAAGAAAATCCCATTAAACTCTGCAAGCAAGAGATGTTGTTATATGCACAAGTTTGTGTATATGATTTTAACCTAATCATTGTAGTACACATTACAAGTCTCCCTGAAATTGTATATAAGCGTTTGTATCCCACAATGAAATCAGATTCTAATCACCGAGTCAGTCTTCCCTCTCTCTCCATCACCAACAATTGGTGCCTCCGTGCGGGAGAATGAACTGGCCTGACTGGCGGCAGTGGGCAAGCCCCTGGAACTGATGGTGACAGTGACAATCAGGGCCCAGGACGCATCTGGGCCCCCGAATCGCCTATCTGCTGTTACTGACACGTAAGCCAGGGGAACTAAAAAAGGAACTAAAAATGGGAAAGGAAATGTCCAAAGAGAGAGACATCTATGAAACCGTGCTCACCCTTCTGGACAAGCATGACTCCCCCATCCTAAAGGAGGACCTCAAGTCACTTTTACTCCAGTCTTGGAGAATACTTTTTAAGATGTTGAAAAAGCAAGAGCAGCTGGATGCTGCCAGCCCCCTACCCTGCTCTGGCTCTCCTCACTCTGACTCTCCCTGCCTGCTTGAAGCTGGCACCTCTCGGACTGAAGAGCAGCCACAGCCATCAACCCTGCCCAGACAAAGGAGGGGGAGGCATCCTTTCTCATGGTCGTTAGCAGTTTATATCGCTGACTGCAGCTCTAGCAGTAAGGAAGAGGGGGAGCCTTTCTATTCAGGGCCAATAGATTCAGATTATGAGACTGATCCATTCCCTCCTGACCCTTGTGAAAAATGGATGCTACTAAAGAAAGAGGCCCTTAAGGAGGGGAACTCCCAAACTTGCGGGAAATCTCAGCATTTGAAAAAGGACTGTTTTGAAAAGGGGGAGGCCAGATCCAAAACTCCCAAAATTTGCCATCAGTGCTGTAATCAGTGTCGGTCCAAGTATGATTTTGAAGGGCGTCTGATATTGGGAAACCGGAGCCAAAGCACGGAGTGGCACCACTCTGTTATAGATGGATAATGAGATGATTTGCTCTCGCAATTAAGGGATAACTATCGTGTGAATATTAACAAAAGCTTTAGTGATGTATAGTTATGTTATTGTGGTTTAGATGTCCTCTGTTTTCCCCACAGTTCCCTTTTACCCCCTGTATTGTTGCCATCAGACAGCCTAAATTGTCTAGGACAGGTAAAAAGGTGTGCACATGTGCCCCTTGCATGGGGCAGTTGGGAATGGAAAAGCTTCTTGCTTAGGGGGTGCAGCATGGCAACACCTGACCTCCAATCAAGTTACAAGAAAGCAGTCTCCACTGATAAATGGCAAAGAAGAACTGACAGACTTTGGGAGGTGCCAGGGCTGGCTGATGCACCCCCAGGGGTATAAAAGACTGAGCATCCATCTTGAAGACGAACTGGCCACGTGGTATGCATGAGGGGCAGTTCTCAGTACTGCAGCTTTTTCCTTATGTAGTATTGTATTTTTGTTAAAGTTTAATAAGCATTTTTAAATTTTCAAAGTGAGCAGTTGTCTCTCACAACGCAAAGACACAGATGCCCCAGCCGATGCCTCAGAGCGGACTGCTGCAAGCCTCAGCCCAGTCTCCCCAAGCAGCCCTGGCCAGACCATTGTGGCTGACATAGGACCCAGCCACACCAGGTAGCACAGGACTGGACATATCAATCAATACCGCAGTAACGTTAATTCATCCACAGGAGTTTTCAGACCACCTGGACAGCATATGCATACTTTGTTTGCTTGTTCTTTCTGGAACTATTGACTCTGACTCATGGCATGGACCCCCCAGCCGCCCTGTGTAGTCCCGGCGGGGAGCCATATAGCTCAACTCATATCTTCCCCGGCAGCACCCCTATCTGCATTCCTGATAACTGAGAAGAGGGAGGGGGGGGTTTTGATTCCACAGGGGTCCCACAGATTTTATGGACACAACATATTACATCTAAGCGTCCTACATGCCAAAGTGACTCTCAAAGGCAGAGGCACTCCTAACAGGACTCATTGATACAGGAGCTGATGTGACTATTATCTCAAAAAGCCAAAGGCCCAGTGAGTGGCCACTAATGACTGTGCCTCAGGTACTCCTGGGCATGGGTGGAAGGAGTGAAAGCCTGCAAAGCCAACACTACCTGCAAATAACAGGTCCTGATGGGCAGATCGCCACAGTTAAACTTTCTGTGATGTCTGTCCCCTGGTTTTGTGGGAGAGAGATGTGTTAACACAGTCGAGAATTTTTATGCATTCATATTTTGTACAGGAGTCATTGGGAACACTCGACATCCCCACAATGGGCCCTGGCTGAAGTGCCCCAGGAACCTTCAAGCATTGGAAGGAGCAGCCCAGCTATCAAAAGCCACAGTTCATACATATCTAAAGCCCTGAGGAACACCTAGCCCTGATCAAATTTCCAGTTATGTGCCTCTTTTAAAACAATGTATTTTGTTGTGAATTTTTTGGTACAGCTATTTAGTAGTATATAACTAAATCTTATTTTGTTTTAGCCTTCAATGTTTATATCCCACTACTCATACTATGCCAAACTTAAATCTATCCTATAAGCAATCTTTAAAAGCTGTTGCAGGGGGTGTGGCCCTGCCTGGTACCAGCCAGTGTTGAGATTTACCTTCTAATTTGTGAATTGTGATTTTGAACATGATTGTAACTAGAAAAATCAAAGGTGTTGGTATAGAGGTTATAGTATATGTTATAAAGTAATTCATGCTTAGAGAACGTATGCTATGAAATTATAAAATCCAACCAGTCTCTGACCTCAAGCAGCCCAGGGACATGTAACCACTCTGGAATTTTGAAACTCCTGAAGGCAGCAGGAGAATAACGGCTCATTTACCAATGAATAGACATGGCTAGCATGATGATTGGCCGCCTCCAGGGCCATCAGGAGACACCCAAGGGTGATCATAGCTTGATAGATACCATCAATCAAGATAACCAAAGTTGCTTAGGAAGATCCATCTGAATATGCAATTTCCCCTGACATGATCAGCACCTGCCATAATCCAGGAGACAGCAATTGTCCAGCCCTGCACAGTGAAAGAAACGTTCATACATATGCAGGGTTACAAAAGAAATCGGGGCACCTCTGCCTCAGGGATAAAAAACTGTATAAAACAGCCTTGCTGGAGAGGGCATTTGTGAACAGAGGGAGATCTGATGAGATCGAGGTGGGATTGAGGTTCACCCAGAGCTGATCCTGGGCTCCACGCTGTCTCTTTGGCTGTGGGTTTTTGAGGACCATAACTTGGTCGTGAAAATAAAATCTTTCGCATTTATCAATTTGGATTTCTAGCTGATCATTTATAACAAGGTGGTGTCTTTTTACCTATTATTAACATAGCAAAACTGCATAGTTCACTGAGAGTAATTACATAAGTCATAAATTCAAGACTCTTTAGCTTACATTCAAGACAAACCTTGAACTATATCTGCAGTCATTATCTGAGATTTAACTATAATTAATATATAAACTCAATGTCAGCTTTATTGAGTGCTTTTTACTCCATAGTTCTAACAAGATCATTATATTGAAAAGATTTCAGTACAGTTGTTTGCTTGCATGTTGTTTATTTTGATGGTTAACTATTATATGACAATTTTTCAGTAACCTTTTTGTAATAATAGAGTTTTTAAAAGTTAGTTCTTGTTAAGACTGATTTTTGTTTGGTCTCGGTGATGTTAACTTTAAGTTCTTTTAGATATATTTATTAAGGTTAAGTTTTAGTAAAGTTGATTTTAAATTTTGTTGAAGTATGACTGTGAGGTATAAAATATAATTCCTTTTCTATATAAGTGCATGGCATAAAGATTGAGTGAATTTTTGTTAAAATTTCCTCATTTAAATTATAAGATACACCTATTCTGCTATAGAAATTAGAACAGGTTTTGCTATTTTATTTTTTAGAAGTAGTACTGAAATGGAGGTTCACTTAAGTTAGCAATATGAATTAAGCATTTAAATTTTAGCTTGTAGAATGATGTGTTAAATTTTAACCTTTTACTTAAGAAACCTCTGCCATGGTACAAAGGGCATAGGAAAATTTCTGAAGCTTCTTGTGATGAAGAACAATACTGGGAGAAGACCAAGGAATGCAAGAAACCTAGATAAAGGAGCTCCTCTGTCTCCAAGCTGTTCAAAATCAACAGACATACTCAGATAAGCACCAAGGGACCACAGTGCACGACCAAGGAAGTTCAAAAGTTCAACCGTGAGGAAGACCACGGCCTTCAGCCTCAGAAACCACTGAAAGACCCCTGTGCAACCACCACTGTGAAGAAGGGCATGGATCCAATTACCATACGAGGCAAGGACAGGCGGGGCCAGGAGGTGAATATGCATGAAAAGGTTGTGCAATGTAATGTATATGGAACACCTTTGTGAATAAAGACGTGGCCCAGATCGGAGCCCAGGGCACAAGTTTTCACAAGAGCTATCTCACTTGTGCTGGGCACTGACAATACATACCCACTTCATAACTACATCAGGTTGTGGAGCCGATTTATTCCACTTATCGCTTCAGTACTGAAGAATGAGTCTCCATATTATGACTGTAATTAGTTCTGAGTTATTTAATGCTTTCTTCTGCTTTTTTGCTTTAATGTCATATATGTCTAGGAAAATATAACCTCAATTTCTTAAGACAATTTCTACTGATATATTAAGTGACGCTGATTATGCTGTTGATTTTATGATGTGAATTCATGGAATTTACTATAACAAGCATTACTTTTGTCTATGGTACCATTGACTAACTATAAATGAGAAAGCCAGCTACTTTACAAACCTTCACTTATTGTTGTATAGCTATTCATAAGACATATGAAAAATAAGACATAGAAAAATAATTTTTTCTAACTACTAAGAGGTTTCTAGAATATATTAAAAAGACTCTATCAGTTAAGAGCCTGGATCCTGGCCAAGTCCTGGCCTTAACTAGTAGAGAAAATTTTCTGTACCAAAATTATATTCAAGTAATTCTGACTTACCAAATTTGGACCTATAATAGCTAAACCTCCTTTTAAGGTGAACTTGGAAGTCTTACCCGGGAATGATCTTCCAAGTCCACACTTTAAAAAATAAAGCTTGCCAATTACTACAGACTCTAAGTAATAGTACAATAGTAAAGAAATTTATAAGGCATTGCTTTAAATCACCATTCTATTTTTCATATGCCACTAATTGTATCTATTATCTGATTTATTTTTAATTAGTATAAGTTTATTGTTATGTTTTGCTTTTATGTTACATTCATGTTCATAACAAGAAACACACATCTTATTGAAAAACAAAAAATTAGCAAGGAATATAGCTCCTCCAGAACTTTACACTAAATTTTTTTTTTTTTGAAAGCAAATTAAATCATATCAAATTGAATCCATACCTTCCTAAAACACCTTTGGAACCCCAAGAATTAGAGCTGCTGCGTTCTTTAAAATTGGATTTTTGTGTTAATTTTAAATACATGGGAAGAAATCAGTCTAAATCTTGGGCTGTTTCTCCCTATCACTCCATGTATAACAATCAAGCCTTTTGGTACAATTACACTTCCGGCAGCCTTTCTAAATCCAGTAATGTGGCTGCCATCAGGAACGTTTTATAAAGATCAAGCCTGAGCCTTTTAGTGGCTGGAGTTTTTAACTAAAATATTCTTTTTAGGATAGGTATGTATATGGTAATTTGGATAATAATTGTATTAATCATGATACCTTTTGATGTGTGCAGAGATTAATTAATAAGGCCATTAAAAGAGTATTTTTGGTCTAAAGGAAACATCTGTCTTAGGGGACACAAGAAAGATGATGGACTTTGGACCTGGTTAACATAAGAGATTTGATAACAGGATACCTTGGCAAAAACAAAAGGAACTTTAAAAATTAGACCCAGACTGCAAGAAAATTAAATCAAATGGGTTTACTGGAAAAAGAAAATCCCATTAAACTCTGCAAGCAAGAGATGTTGTTATATGCATAAATTTGTGTATGTGATTTTAATCTAATCATTGTAGTACACATTACTAGTCTCTGAAATTGTATATAAGCGTTTGTATCCCAAAATGAAATCAGATTCTGATCACCGAGTCAGTCTTCCCTCTCTC
Organism: Melospiza georgiana; assembly: GCF_028018845.1. NCBI lineage: Eukaryota > Metazoa > Chordata > Aves > Passeriformes > Passerellidae > Melospiza > Melospiza georgiana. Next base: position 31,244,348 of record NC_080432.1, on the reverse strand, counting down.
TCCATTGTCTGACATGGTACCACATACCTTTTGTTAGTCTTTCAATGTGTTTCTGAATCTCAATGTCCACATTAAAATGGACATACGTGTCCTCCTTCCTCAAAGCCACGGGAGTATCCTGCACAGGAGTCAGATCTATCCCATTCAAATCTGCAGGAAAGAAACAGCATGAGAATAGCAGAAGCTTCTCAGACTTCAAGGTTCAGCTTTAAGAGACTTAAAAGTCTCATCAAATCCTGCCACAAAAAGTTAATCCACACCTGGATGTTTCCACAAAACCTAAAAAAGGGGCAATCATAGCCCTTCACAATCAGTTAATTTTCTTTTTGAGTACAACACGAACGCAGCTAAAGTTCTAGCAGTATTTCAGATAAAAAAATGTAGTTATCCCTCTTTTTATTTTTAAGAGTGCATTTCTTTCTGCTGTCAGCAAAATATTCCATTTCCTGTGCACAAAGGACTCCAGAAGAGCTCCAGGCCAAGGGGAATACGCATCAAAGACAGCCCTCCACACAGTGTCTGCAGGGCACAACTGGCACAGCTCACCCATCCTGTGTGTGCCCTGCTTTGTCCCTAGACACAAGGACTATTCCTCTTGGGTTTTCCACAGAGGCTTTGTAGGGCTCTGCGTTGCACTCTAGCTCTCAGCACCAGCCCCTGGTTTTGCTGCTCGGGCATAGCCAATATTGTTTCTCACTAAGCCTCTGCTGTTTCCAGGGGTATATTTGTCCTGTCTTTCCTCTCATTCCTGATCCCTTTCCCTCTGGCAGAGGAAGTTGCTAACGATGTGGCCAAGATTACAGGTACGGAGTGCACATGTTGTGCTTGGAGCTCCGGCTGAGGCCCTTGAGCACCAGTGATTCCCTTAATCCATGATATGAGCTGGGATTGCCAATGCTGCATCAGGAACAAACCTCACTCCAAACCTGCAGAAGAGCAGCTTGGTTTAAAACCAAGGAAAACAGCTACTAAGTGTCTTCAGACTCCTAAAGGTGAAAAAATTGAGTCAGAGTTACTTTGCCTAACCGAAAATCTTGGGAAATAAAAGTATCAAAAGACACCATTAGCAGACTCATCCATACCCTGCCCACACTCTCACTTTTTGATCCTATTTTCTACCTCATTACTTGGCAGCCACCACTTATAGGTAAATGAGTTTGGAAACAGGGAGCATCATGTTAACAGAGACTTGTTGGGGAAGCAAGCCCAGCAATAGAGAGTCTCCCTTAGCTCTGGAAGGGAAATGAGAACTACAGCAGCAGTTTTAGCAATGTACAATGAGACAAACACTTCAGTGGCAATGAACAAGGAATGTTTGCTTTACAAGTCCTGGTATGTATTCAAGGGATATTTGATGCTGTGAACCTTCCTCCTGCCAGAGGACGTCTTGTGGAAGAAGCCCTGATCACACATCTAACAAGTGTTTCATCCTACATTTAGTATTCAATAGCATATCTCAAGAGGACACATACAAGGTTATTATCACAACTAAAAATAACAAGAGGCTCAGCTACAGATTTTTACATGATAAACAAAAAAAAAAAAATCCTCTGCCTACATTTAAAAATTGTAAAGAGAACCCAAAGTAAAGCAGAACACAAGGCAAAAGGCAAGGGCAAGCAGGTTTGACTACAGAGGCTTCCTGCTAAGTGCAAAATGGGGGATAGTGATACTCCCATTAGAAAGAGTGTGAATATGAAAAATCTTCACCTCAAAAGATACCAATTATGTTACCATCTGAAACAGAGAAATCCTCATGTTGCCTATCCTGGACTGACAGAGAGAGAGGTTCTTCCAGATTTATGGAGCCTTTCAGCCCATCAGGTTTTGGCTGAAGCATTTCACAAGCCAGGCTAACACATTTTTTATTTTATTTCACTTGCAAGCTTTGTTTCCCAGCTTCACACCCATCCCTCTAAATCTCAAGCCCTGGCAAGATTATATTTGTATTACTACAAAAATAGTTTAATGAGAGGGCAAGAATGGAGTCAGTGGGCTGTGGTTCCCCACCTCCAGAAAGCCCAGAGACCAATAAGTGTGGGGAGTACACACAGTCCAAGCAGATCTGTACTTAGGAGTCAACTGTAGAAGCTGTGATGGAGAAGTAGGGCAAATTCACTCAGCTCTCAGCATGGACAAGTGAGTCCACAGTCCCTGAGTGCACAGAGAGAAGTGTATCTTGCAGATATTCACCTCCCAGTAGCTGTCAAATACAGAATTTTTTGCCCTTGATTAAAACAGAAGTCCTACATCTACAACAGAAGTGATAACAAGTGTTTTTCCCAGCAGGCTGAAAAATCCATAGGGCTTTTGAAAAATGCAGTCTCTCCAAAGCAGCACGGAGGAGGCATAACAGAAATCATTACCCTTTACACTGACTGTGATGTAAGGATCAATGCACTGCCCAGCATCTTTCAGACCAATTTTCTCTATGGTGATGGTGAGTAACGTCATCCTGGGTTCAGATGGCAATCTGGGCAATAAAGTACCTGGAAAGAGTAAAGCATATTATTAACCCATGGTGTCATCTCACAGCAGAGGTCTCACTGGTCCCATCTTCTCTCATGGAAGATGCTGTTCTTAGGGGGTTGAAACTCCAAAGATTCCTATTCCAGCAGCACACACCACTATGGGAATGTCTGTGCACAAACACACAACCTCCTCTGACAGATTTTATAGCCCCCCAGAAAAAACCCAGGACTGCTTGAAGTCAAATCAACTGATAAAAAACTATGGCCATAAAAATAGAGGGGAGCATTGTTTCAAGAGTTATTTCATAGAATAACCATTCATGGAACTCACTTTATAGCATTTTTGAGGATTAAATTTGGGAGGCTGAATTCAATCTGCAGTTGCAGGAGATTTAGACACTTGATCAAGAGTCCAACTCCACTGAACATGACTTGGCTTCACACTGAACATTTAGACTGGGAGATTAAGGAGGAAAATGGCATTGTTGCAAATCACACAGAACATAAGGGAATCAGAAAATTAATTCTTAAGTAAGTGCTACTGGCCTCTACTTTAAGGATGGGGCGGGGAAGTGTTTGCATCCCCCAAGTTCCCTTCAGGCTAAAGGAAGGGTCCCCAGCTCCGCATTAAGAATATTTACCATCAAAACTTGGTGGTCAGTATAAATGAATTCTCACAGTGTTGAAGAAGACAGTGCAGCTGTCCAGACTGTTCAAACTCACTAAAAGTCATAATATTCTGTCATAGGTTACTTCATGCTGAATTTAGCAAAAACTGGCACACTTCAAGCCCCTCTTCCCTACTGGATAAAGAAGCACCAGGATAGAAAATACTCAAGACTCATAAGCAAGTTTGAGATACAGTTTTGGTTTTCTAATGAAAAAAAGAAGTTATCCTAAGATCTAAACAATGTATTAATTTCCTTTCACAAGTCCAACACGAGTGTTTTCTTGACACAATTTTTTCCTCTCATCTGCTTGAGGAGCTGTAGAACCACAAAGATTTTGTCTTATGAGAGACTGGCTTTGCAAGAGGGACCTTGCATTCTGCTCTGAGAACTACAGGCTCAACTTCAGCAAGATTTCATGACCATTCCTGCATCCAATCCCCCTCTCAGAATCAAGTGCAAGACTTGAATTTCCATCTCTGGTGCTGTGTGTTTCTGTATTTCCTGTCCTGAGGAGACTCAGGGCCTCCAAAGCACTGTGTCCACACCTCTCAACACAGCACAGCAGAGCTCAGCCCAGGGTTTGGAGCAACAGAAAAGGCTTCTGCGTGCAATGGGAGAAATGTTAGAGAACAAACTTAGTAGAGAGCCCTCATTTCTACAAAGCAGCTCATGCTCTAGTTAATCTTTCTGTTTCTTCCCCAAAGAGATGTTCAAATATAGAGTTCTTATTTCAATCTAAGTGAAGGAAGAAGCAAGTCTGTCTTCTTTTTGGCACAAACCTTTGCTCCATCATATGTCAGTTGTCTCCTAAAAGCAGCATGGCCCCCAAGAGCCAGGAATAACTGGAGCCTTCAGCTTTCCTGTCCATCACTCCATCCACTTGACAGAAAAATCACCTGAAAGATGGCTCAGCCTGGTTTTTGTTATAAAAATTCTGGCATAAGAGAAACTATTCTGTTCTTGAAGAATGCTTTCCAGAATGTGTGAAATTGTAGAGTTGCAATGGACAGAAGGGTCAAAGTCACTTCCAGGAGACAAGAGAACAGTAGGACAGACAGTATCCAAGGAACACTGTTTCCTTCCTGCCCTAGCAGGAGCCAACAGTGGACTAGAGCAGCTGACTGTAACCTGTTTCACATGAGCCACAGCTTCAGGCAGGCCTATGCCAGAGCCTCTGCAGCCAGAGTAGGTGACAGTGCCCTCTCTGCAGTACAGCTTTCCTGGGCTGGGCACCATCCCCCTTGTCAACCACCATGGCCTGGGCCCCTGAGCAGGCTCACACTGAGGCCTTTCAGGATAAAGCTGCAGCCACACAAGACACAACCACAGGGCATCTCTGCCAGAGGGGGATGGCAGCATCTGCAAATGAAAAATGTCCTCCTCCAAGTGGGTTTCAGGGATAGCGAGCCAGCCCAGCACCCCACTGCTGCCAAGACACAGGCACTCAGGCTCTCCACTCCCAAATCCCAGTTCAGAGAAAGGGGAAAAAAGTGCTAAGTCTCCTGCTAGGCTCACAAAGTGAAATGGTTCATAAAAGAGCACAGCACTGGAATAAAATCATATATAACTAGGAGAAAGGCAGGAAACCTTTGCTGTTAGAGGCAGCAAGCATTGGTCAGTTCAGCTCCACACAGCACAGAAGTCTAACTATGCAAATACTCTTTATGTAACATTTCCCATAAAACGTGTATTCCAGTAAATAAAATCCAGCTACACCTACTCTTGGCTACACCACAACCCAGAACACCTTAATTAGTACAGCAGGACCTCTAAAGAGCTGTTTGAATCAACATGACCTTCCCTTTTCTCCTTACTGAAGGCAAACTAAGACCAACAGATAGGTGCCCAGTAGTGTGATTGTAACCAAAAATTGTGTTGTGAGGATCGGCACTAAGAGCTGGATGAAGAAGACCACAGCTACATGAACATGAGCACAGAAATGACTGTACATACTAAAAGGTTCTCATACCTTTGTTGGCTCCTGGGTTAGACAAATGGGGCAATGTGATAACGATGAAGTCATGCATGGAGAAGACAAGACCATGGTCAGTTAGACAGTACTGGATGGATTAAGGGCACATCAAAGCAAGGAGTGCAACACAACTCTGTCAGCTTCAGATAGGGAAATTCACTTTACTCATAAGGCTCACCCCAGGGCTGCAAACTGCTTTTGTTTGAGTCTTCCTGCTGTACTTGGGACAGACAGAAGGCACCTCCATAAATGGATTTATCATGGTGAATAACAAGGATCAAGACAGCAAATGTTAGCCATCAATATCACAATATATTATAGCCTTTTTGAGAGCTTGGCATGAATAGCTGTAGACTGTGCATGTCCACATCAGGTCAGCCTGCAGCGGCCATATTCAGCACTGTGCTTGGGATGGCATCTGAATATCATCTGTTTTCTCCAGGCATAAGTAATACAACACCTCAGCTCTTTTGACCATTATTCTGTACTTGTTATCTCATTCGTGAAATACAAAGTTTGCCAGCCAGCTCTGAAACTAGAAACTTGCTTCTTCTGCAAAGAAATTACACCAGGAACTAAAGGAACCAGGAACACTAAAGAACCTCTGACACAACATTTAAATTGTCAAAAGCTGAAGCTTCAGGAAGACCTTCTCTAGAATCTGTCGGTTCTACAAAATACTTTCGCACGGACAAGGACTTCAGCTATGAAAATCAAAACCCCCTCTTTCTCCTCTCACAGCCTGGCTTCACTCTAAGCCACTATCTCACCAAACAATGCAACGCAAAAATAAGCAGCAACAACTTCTCATATTTCTAGAAACATGCGCTGCTCCTTGCAGGAGAAACATTGCCACAATTTACATTTGAACACATTTGAAATGCTTCACATAGTTATGTGTGAAGGATGAATAATCCTGACTCAGACTCAGTATTAAGGCTAATTATTTGAGGTAGATGGTACCAGCCTCACAGGTTCTCCATACAACCGTTTCACAGTAAGATACTGTTTGCTGGAAAAAAAATTCACTGGCCACCCTTGTGGTTCTCCAGTACAGCATTAGGGTTTGTTTACATGAGCCTGTAGCTTCCCACCCAAACTTTTCAAATCACAGGTGGAAAAAGAAGCTTTTTAGAGCCAGAGCTCAGAGATGCCACAGAGGCTGGCATGGCAAGGCTAGTGCCCCTACCTGGAACTCTAGCAGGAAAAGAGTTTGGAGACCCTGCTCCAGCTCCTCCTTCCTCGTCATCCTCTTCAAACTCCAAGTGTTCCTCTTCTCCAGGCACTAAAATCTTCCTGTAAAACACAGGGAAGAAGAAATGAGACCAACGCTCACTCATCACCTGCAGGCAATTCACAAGCCAGCACCTGAGCATGGACAACACTCTTTAATGTCATTTCATACTTCTTAACTTCTACCTCTACCCTACAGACTTTGACAGAGATTGTAGGAGTTCAGACCAATAGAAAGCACAGAGCCTAAAGCCAGGACATGATAATGGAAATCTCAGAGAGATGTAGGGATGTACCAAGTACTGATTTTACCAAAAGGATGGTCTTGATTTTTAGTGGTACCTAGACAAACAGAGTTTTAAAGTTCTTTTATTAACCAGTTTATACAAAGCAGTCTGGCAAGCAGATGGCTCGGAAATGTGTTTTAGGTACACACCAGGCCCAGGCCGCACTCCCTTTCAAGTACATATCTGTACATGAAGTGATGTGCAAGAAGTTATCTCTTACCTGAGTGGGACAGGCTGAACATCAAAGGGGAACTCCTTATTGTAAGTGAGGATATTCTTTAAGACTACAGAGAAGAGAAAAAATAAAAATCTCTACTCATAAACCAGCATTAATTCTATTACTTTGCACAGCTATGTCCATTCTGACAGCATCTTCACATACAAATAATAATAATAATTTTTTTAAAATAATCAGATCATACAAAAACCATCCCTCTTCTCTCATATTTTAAACACCAGCACAGCTATGATCAAACCTATATCACTGTAACATTCAGACAGGTGAACTGCAACTATAAGATTACTACTACCACACCCACACAGACAGACAGAGAAGATAAATGTGGCAATAACCAAAATCGTCATGAGAAAAAGCTACAGCCCCTGGGGTGAGGGCAGCAATCTTTGGTGGCTATTGAGAGCAGGGTGGTGGTGTTACTGGCATCAGCTCCAAACAGATGAGATCTCCAGAGCTGACACATGAGGGTGCACATTCGGGCAGCCACCATGGAAGAGCAAGTGCGCTGCTAGCACAACGCTTTGGTAAGATTTTTTACTTCTTCAGTCATGTGTTTTGGGGGTTTTGTTTGGTGGTGGTGATGCCTTTGTTTGTTTGTGTTTTCCTTCCATCTGCCCTCATATGTCTGGGCAGATTGGTGAAATTCAGGAGAGATAAAGTACAATATCTGGGCACCAAGCCCCAAAGACATCACGTATACTTTCAGAATTTTATGCAAAATGGCTTTGCTGTTTATATTGGAAATTTGCTCACATTTTAGTAATCCCAACTTTAGCTACCATTTCCCAACACAACTACCAGTGAAACTTCCAAAGACATGGGAAAGAAATAAGTACTTAATGATGGCTAAGGGGCCTAAAAATTTACAAGAGGACACCTGCAGGGAGAAGCACTCTCTTACCAGACAATGAATATCGCACACTGGTAGGGGGAGCAGAGAGAAAAACCCCTGACTCTCCTCAGAGAGCTTCACTTCACCATAAGCACTCTCAGAGCAGAGGAATTCTCCCCTGAAGACTTCTGAATATTCAAAAACAAAACTCTTTTCAAACAATGTTCAGATTACGCAAATATCAACAGGTACTTAAATACCAGTTATGCTTAAGAAGCCATTGCCAGGCCCCTCTGAGCACACTGCAACTCAGCCAGTGCAGGACAGCTTCCCTGACTGCCTTCACATTCCCATCACCCAGTCTGGGCTCCTGTATTATCTCACCAGACACCATCCAAATGCTCTAAGAATAAATAATTCCTCTGGGAAACTATAAAGAAACCAAAAAGTCTTTCCAGTCTTTACTCATACTGACTTTTTTTTTATTTTTGTTCTACAACATGAGAGGTTAATTCGTGCCTAATCTCAGCCAGTCACAATACATAAATACAGAGAAAGGTTTAACGTGCCTTCAGTCAGAGCTTTGATGAGAGAACAAACTGATGCCATGTCTCTCTCTCCAAAGACTTCTGCTCTGAGGGACCAGTAATGCAGATCTCAACATGCATCTGAAGAATCACAGCCACTTCCCACCAGAAAAGCAGCTGATCATCAGCTGACAGTCATCTTCCAATGCTGCTGAGGTTCAGGAAAAGAAGGGGATTTTTATTGCTCTCATAATTCCCCAGCTCTCAGAAAGATACATTACATCAGAAACAGAAAGGGTATTCCCAGGAGGAAAACCTCAGTGAAGTGAGATCTTTTACAGATCATAGGCACATTAAACAGAAGAGACAGGTGTCACAGTAGCTCTCCTCCCTCTTTCCAAAGGTTCATAAGTGCTAGACTCCCCGCTTTTAGTAACCAGGTCCCCTTAAAAGTAAAAAATCCCTCCTCCTAATTCACTTCAGGCATCACTAGAGGGCCCAAAGAGCTCTACTGACATGAGCCCAGGCAAGAGGCAAACAGCTCTACAGGACCTAAAATCGTGCTGCTGCTGCCAGAGGCTGAGCACCCCTGACCTGCCAGGAACAAATGTGGTGCTGAATATTCAGCTCAGAAGCAAGACTTCCTGCCTTTTGCTGCACAAAGCTGTGGCTCAAGTTTTTAAAGAGCTTTCAATTCTTGTCTCACCACCAATAGCAAATCATTTTGCGAAGTTGTAACACAGCAATGTAAGTGCTCCTTTAAAGATGAACAGGATAAGCAACAGGTCCACCGCACTCAACCGGGTGAAATACTTATTCAAAGCCACAGAGAAAAAGCTAAGCAATAAAACTTTGAGGAAAAGGAAAATCCTCTTTGCATCTGCCACAAGTATGAGCTTCAGTTGATTCAAATAAAAATACCAGACCACAGGAAAAAAATTAGGTTAATACGAACAGGAATCTCCCTTGTAATACTGTCTAAGACATCCAAGCTTTAAAAGGTTGGTTTCGGCTTTTTTGGATCTCTGTTTCATTTTCAAAAACACAATTCACTTCTGGGAAGAAGAGCCTTTCCCCTCTGTAATGTTGCTGCTTGAGAACACAAGTCCAAGAGAATTCTCCACAAGTGCAACTAATGGGTAGATCCCAGCATCATGGCCTCCATCTGTGCTGTATTTCCAATAGAAATCTTTTTTTAAATAGTGTTCTGCAGGCTCTTGTACAGAAGTTGCCTTTTCTTTTCTGACTTTGGACAGTGTCACTTTGATTTGCTTAGAATCACAGAATCGCCTAAGCTGGAATGGACCCTCAAGGATCATCACAGTCTAGCTCCTGGCTCTGCACAGAACACCCTGAGGATCATACCATGAGCCTGAGAGCATTGTCCCAACACTTCTTGAACTCTGTCAGGTGGGTGCTGTCACCACTTCCCTGGGGATCCTTTTCCAGTGCTCAACCACCCTCTGGGTGTAGCACCTTCTCCTGATCCCCAACCTAAATCTCCCCTGACAACTCCAAGCCATTCCCTCAGGTCCTGTCACTGTCATCACAGAGCACAGATCAGTGCCTGCCCCTCCCTCTGCCCCTCATGAGAAAGTTGTAACAGCAGTGATGTCTCCCCCTCAGTCTCCTCCAGCCTGAACAGATCAAGTGACTGCAGCCACTCCTCATAAGGCTACCCCTCAAGGCCCTTCACCATCCTCATAGTCTGATTTTATCAGCAGCTGGCTCTTTCTTGAAATATTTCAAAGGAAATTATCAACATAAGTCAGAAGATCAGGACACATTAACTTGGTAAAGACCACTGTCCATTTAGATTTTCTGTGACAGTGATTTTTTCTGATACTTATACTTTTTTGTAATAAACAACATAAAATAATTCAGACACCACGCTCCCCAGTACAACCCAGTATCCACTTGTCTTATAATTATCATCCAGGCATAATGAATGTCCCGGCCCATCCATTTGTACTGTGCATTCTAAGACTGGTATAAGCTTCCACAAAGAAATGGATTTGAAATCCAGTGTGTTAACAATGACTTCACACAGCAAAAACTCAAAAGAGCCATTTGTATGTATGGAACCTCCTGTAGCATTATTCCAGCACAAATTATTCAGTGACAAATCCTATAAACAAACAGAAGTAGCCAACTGCTTCACTTTCCAATCTGCATGAAATGGAAGCTCAAGTAGGAAAAGCTAGAACTCAACAGCACAAGATTAAGGGAAAATAAAAAAGTAATTCTAAGGGTCCTGGTTGTTAGAACAACACCAAAACCATTCTGACAGCTTCAGGCACAAAAGTAATTAAAACAAGCCAAATTGTGCGAACAGCTGTTTTGTATGAATAGCTGTTTTGTTCCACCCTAATGGAATGGCTTGACCTAACAAAGGAATCACTTCTTTATATTGCCAGGCCAGATTTTTTAGCTTTTTCTGGTGGGATGCAAAAGAAAATTGACAACATGCGAATTAAAACACTTCACAGTGGATTTTATGAAATGGCTGGTATTGGCCTGATTAAGGTTTACTCTATTTGAGATACACTTAAAAACCACGAAACAAAGGCACAATTCAGAAAGAAAGAGGCCAGAACCATCCAAGTAAGACAGCAGCATTAGGAACATCAATGTTCAATTGTTGTTGTAGAAGCACCCATTCTCTTCCAAGGAAAATAACTCAGTGTATTTGAAAACCGATGGCCACACACTCTTCTTCAGTTTTAATATAGTTGCTTGTTGTATGAGGTGTGGGCTGAATGCACTTCACACTGCTAAGCAGTTTTTTTGACAGCTAAAAATCAATTCTGTGATGGAGGGCAAGATAAACAACAGAACTGTTGCACCATAATTGAAATTTTGGACAAGATTCCCATCTCTCTTCCATCATTCAGTCACTCACAGGGCATTTGCACAATGGAGTCTGAAATCCAGAGTCATTCAATGATTACAACATTTTAAATACTTTGTAAACAGAGAGCAGCAAAATCTACAGAGAAAAATCCCAAGTCGGAATTCAGAGGCAACGCAACATGTAGTGTGAGGAAGACCGAATATTCCAACACACAGTTAAATCCCTTCCTCAGTTATGGTCTTCACCCATAGGACCAAGCAGTTTTGTAACACACCATCACTTTGCACTTTCAAGGGACAGTTTAAAAGCATTTGGACTCTATGTTTTGGTAAAGATATAAGGAAGCTTAGCTCAATGCGCCACTTCTTAACAAGCTCCTCTGTAGGATCCTGTGCAGAGAAGCTCAGCCTGTTCATGAAGGGAAAACATTTGCCTGCCCATCATATTTATCCCAAACATATTGCTCAATGTAACAATTGTGTCATAAGCAAAATAAAACCAACTTCAATCAGCATGAAAGTAGTTCTTCCACATTTCTTGTTTCCTGAGAAATGCAGAAACATTAACATTCAGGATAATATTGCTTAGCTGTGTAAGCTCTAATCATAAGGATGCTCTGAGAACAAAGCAGCCAGTGTTACAGGAAGGAAAATGAAGCAGATAAATAGATACTTCCCATGTGAAGAAGTTATTTCTGGATTGACATAACAAGACCTGACCCAGGATCAGTTGGAAAAAAATAACATTACACAAAACCCTTCATAGACTGACTCACATCCTCACTTTGACTCTCACCTTCACTGGTCTGGTAGCATTACAGTGGGAGGTGATAGGTGAAGTTAAATATTTTCAAGTTAAATATTTTCAGAAGAAAAAAATAAATGTCATGCTGCAAGAAGGAAGACCACAAAGTGGTGAAATACAGTTCAAATAAGAAATGTGCAGGTAAATTATACAATGTACTACTGATAGATTAAAATACAATTTTGTGCAAAAATTAGCAAGGTCCAAATTGCTTATTTGAAAATGAAGATGAATATATTTTCTGAAACATTTGGGTTAGTGTACTTTTAAATTACTCACATTACATTCCTTAATTCACATCAAGTTTTCTCTGTGTGGTAACAGACACTTGGAATAAGCACCTAAACCCAGCATCACTGTTGAACTGCAGTGTTGGTTAGTCAGTATTCCTGCTGCTGTCATGTTTTCCCCTGTCATGATAAATGGCACTCAAAATACAAAGATACCACTTACTTGGTTCCAACTTCTTCAGATCCTCAAGCTTAAACTCATCCTGCGACTGGGTGGACTAGGACAGTACAAAGAAAGAGTCAGATTTTCAGATGCACCCTCCTCATCTCAGAATAAGATGCAAGGTGCTTCCTTTGTTCAAGCACACCAGGTTACTACAAAGCTACCTCCCCCCAGAAAATCTCCCCAACAAAAGGCAGGTTCACAGGTGAGGCAGAGACTACATTACTTCTCACTTATTAAGAACAAACCTATCCAATATTCCAAGCTCTAATGAAAGATAAATATCTTTAAACCAACTCGTTGTAAATTCTTCCTTATTGTACACAGGAACATTCACATTTCAAGACACATGTCCAACATTGTGACACTAGCAGAAATTACAGTACACAGGATGAGTTTGAAAAACTCAGCCAAGAACTCACTGAAAATAGAAGATGAATTCCCATCTTTCTTTTCTCCAGCTCTGATGATGGTTTCCTCCTCTGTCTGTGGCACATATATGTATAGTTCTCAGTAAGCCTATCTGACTTACTAACTCAACAGAGAAGTTCTTAATTTTTAATTCTGAGGCAGCTCACCAACAGTTAGGTAAGATTAGTTTTTTCTAATCAAGTGGCAGAGCAGGCATAAAAAGAAGTGGAAATAAGAGGACTTACACTGGACATTCACTTCTGAGTGGACGGTCAGGTCTTACCTATTATGTCATTGTACACTTGCCATCTCTTAGGATTGCCCATTGTTTACAACATTTAAGGTCCGATGAGATTTTTTTCTCTTGATTTTGTCCAAGAGGGAATAGGTACCTTCTGCAAGACTGTGTAAGGACACTAAAGCAGCTATACCCTTAGTGTTAGGAGAGTGGGAAAAGGTGAGAACACTCACCAACTGCTTTAACCTCTGCCAAGAAACCATAACCTCCCCAAAATGAAGTGGGCAAGAAGTTCTTGTATCCTCTCAAAAGGTTACAAAATCCTCGACTTATTGCTAGGGAATCAACAGCAGGGAAGGCTGGTCTTCCATAACATCCACCTCTCCAGCTTGGCATGACAGGTTATGACATGGCTGCAGCTTCTGCTGCTGCTCCCAGATGTGACCTGACCCACAAAGCTATTCCATAGTGGAACATGCAGGCTCTCCTCAAAGTCACAGTGACTCCAAGCAAATGAAACATTCTTCAAACATCCCAGGTTAGATCAAAATAGAATGACAGGTAGAGGTAACCAAATAATTCCTCAAATTCTACACAGCCTTGACTAGTCAGCCCCAACCTCATGAGTCCAGCATGCTGTATCCCAGCCTTTCAGACAATTGAAGGCAGCACCCTGTCCAGCAACATGAAGTACTTGGTAGTGCTGCTGGGAGTAACTTGATGCAAAATTTGCCTGTCATCACTCTTTCTTGGCAAAGAAGTAACCCACTAACTCAGCCTTTGATTTGCCCCTTCCCCATCCATGGTCTTTTGGAAATTTCTCTCACTTGTTTTTTGTTTTGGGGATAAGCATGTGCTGAGAAAACATGATATCCACTCTCATGATATCTACTTTCAGTCCAGAAAAAAAGCCCAAAGAGAAATTTACAAATTATTGTTTTCCCACATTTTCCTAGAGCACTGCTGGTTTTCATGACTGCTAAATGTAACTTCTATTCTACACACACATTCTTCTTTGTGGTCTATTATGATTTGTGAAGCAGCTGAATAAGTCTAAGGGTCATTCTGGTGATCTTTTTAACATTGCACACAGGTTAGGAAGAGAAATGAAACAGTTCGGGAGGATGAAAATGAGGCAGAGAACCAAAGACACAAAATGTGGAGGTAAATTCCTGTACAAGCACCAAGAGATGCTCATATAAGCACTTCCAGCCTTTCTTAAGGCAGTCACCTGGGCCATCATGACGACAGCCTGGAAATTCCAAGTGTTTACTCCATTTTCAGAAGTTTGGGTATTTCTGAAGACAGTAAACAAATTTTAAAAAGCTCTACGGTAATTTACTGCTAAAGTATGAAGTCAGATAGGAAAAAGAGCTATACCTGTAAAGCTGCACTCCTCAGTTCCAAGCATGTTGCAATTTTAGCTATGGTTTTCTGAAATGGAAAAAGAAAAATTTAGTACTGAAAATAGTATTTCTCCACATTGACACTTTTAAAGAATGTAAACACAAACAGTTGGGTTTTTTTTTTTGCAAAGGTTTCAGGTCTATTGTTCAGTACCAGACTACTGAGCATCAGAAGCTTTTTTTATAGACAGGCTGGATTTACTGAAAGCACAATAGATGAAAGACTTCTGCCACTTAACTCCCCTCCCACAGCCCAACAACACAGATGGGGGGTCATTCACTCTGCAGAAACTGTAGTAATGCCTACCACATCATAAAGTGTTTATAAACTCAACTGCTCTTAGGTGATAGAGAACTAAAAAAAAATAAAATAAAAAAAAAAAAAAATCCAAGCCAAGTAGCCTATTACCTCCTGAGAACCTGACTGGTTTGCGCTGATTTGCCCTTTTAGGAGCCAGGCCTACAGCTCCCAACCTCAGCAGAACAAGTCCACCCACATCAGACATTACAGCAATCCAGTATCTCAGCCCTAAAAAAACCACAGCCCACTCCTGTGGGTTTTGTTGGGAGAGGAAGTCTAAAGGTAGATTATTTTTCTAACTCTCTATTTTTGTGATTTTAAGAGATTTTAACTGTGAGTGAATCATGGAATATATGTCTGAATTCAAACTTGTCAGCAATCTAAAATATCTGTAAGCAGAACTGCGAAGTAATTTCTCATTTTCATTTAAAACTGGAAGAGAAGAGAGGGAAGGGCTTCAGAATAGCACATTGCAAGGAGTCTTGCTTTGAAGACAGTTTTAAGCTTTTATGTCTCATAAAGTAAGATGCTCCAGCAAGTCACATTTGTTTCTATTACTACCAGCTGAAATGAGGAGTTAAGACTTCCATTAGTGACATGAAGAGGACACAACTGCCCAGTGTATTTTTCCTGACCATCACAAGTTTGTTCATTGACTAAAACCTTTTTGAGAAGAAAAACTCAGATGATGTGCAGAAAAATAAGTGCCAGATATAAATTCAAAATACTCCATGGAACATTTATAGGGCAAGAAAACCAGCAACAATGAAGCTACAAAGAAAAGAGGCTTATTTTCAAATTAAATTTCCCCCCAGAAGGAAGACTACAGTTGAAATACACAACTGTAACTCATTCTCTCCTTTTAAATCAGGCAGTATAAAAAAGTTTCTCCACAAGCTGGATGCAAGGGGAAGAAAAGATTTCCAAGACCACAATTCTAGCATCAAAGAACTTCAAGAGTATGGGCACCTGACAATCTATGCAGGGTCAGTGAAGTCCAAAAGGAGGGTTATATTTTTTGGACTCCAAGAGGCTGGGAATAGCAGATAAAAACTATGCATGCTTTCAAAGGTGCCTCCCCCAACACCTTTTCTGACTCTCCTGCAAAGTGGTGTCACGAATCCTTCTCAATCTGCTCCTAGGCCCTCACTAATTCCAACAAACTAAGTGTCCCCAGTAATTCCAACAAACTAAGTGACTGCAGTTTCAGTTCACCTTAGGCCACATTGGAAGTTGAAAGAGTTCAGGAGCTGAATCTTAAGTAGGTCACACATCAATACCTCAAGGGCAGACCCAACAGCTGCAGCATGCAAAAGCCTCAGATACCTGATTTTCATCTGCCACCACAGGCTCAAAGTTTTTGAAGCCATTTCTCCCCAGCTGGTATTTCCCCTTAACATTGTTACAACATGGCACTAGGCCAGACTTTTCATCTTCATATTTTTTTATTACTGCCCATTGTATGGCAGCCTTTCAAAACTTTAGTTCTTCTGAGTACCTTCCCAAAAAGCAGCGAGTGATGCTATTAACACAGGACACATTGTTCAGTCAACAAACGCTCTCCTCCTCAAAATAAATTCTGCTATACGACAGAGACCCATGACTGGATCTCCAGCACAGCTTGAAAAAACACAGGTATTTGGAAACAGAAAAGAGCACATAGAGTCCTGAGCTCACTTTGAGACTTTCAGATCCACACTGCATACGTGGGTGTTGTGGATTTATTTACATGTACTGCCAGGCTGGGTGGGAAGACATCAAGTAGTACTGCAGAAGTAGATTCTCAGTCTCTAGAATGAGAACACACAACAGCCATCAGCTGCAGTAAAACAAAAGGAACTCCTTTTTTCATTTGTGAACATCTGGAAAAATATATCTGCAAAGGTAGATTCTTAAAGATGAAGGTGTGAAATAATGGGTAAAAGAAAGGAGTCCACAGGTTCCCTAGGGAAGGGAGGGGAATCTCTGAGGTTTGACTATAGCTCCAGCATCTGCAAAAGTCCAGCTGTTCCAACAGTTTGAGTGTTGACTGCTGAGCAAAAAGCATGTCATTCTCTGTGAGATCAAAACTCCTCCACTTGCACAACGAAAAGAGGGCTATGAGTTTGCAGGGTACCAGCGCACAGCACACAGCCTCCATGCCCCACCACAGAACCAGAACATGTAAACAGATTTTCACCTGGCTCTGCCCCTCCTGGTATCTCGCTAAGCGCACACCATAAATGAGGTCTCAGAAGCACTGCTCAGCCCTATCTCCTATGTCAATTCACCAGTAAATTCAACAACTCCACTATTCCCTATCCTGCAGATTCATAACTCTGTGTTCTGAAATTTGCCTAACTAGCAGCCCCCTCACAGAACAAAGAGCAATACAAAATGTGTGTACTCTGGCTCCTGGGAGCTGAAGTGCAATAATGGCTCTAGAAACAGATTAATTTAAGAGAGTTTGGAAGTCTTAAATAGTAAAGAATAGGTTTTATATGGTATCTATTGAAATATGGCAAGCTCCCAGCAGGCATTATTCATAACTATTTCTTTAAGGGACCACACCCAACCCAAAAGTTAAAAATGCAGCTAAACACTTATCATTTTCAGCTGCAACTATCCCTGCTGCAAATGCTACTTTTTGCAGCAGAGAAAACATTCTGCATCTCATTAGAAAGACTGAAGCCATAATTAACTTAGCTAGTTTAAAACAGTTTAGATTCAGTTTATTGTAAACTCATTATTAGAACGGGGAAAAGTCAGTTGATCTCATAGTCAAGGTTTCTTCAGAGGAGTTGCACAAGGACTGTGCTAACTGTAATGGAGGCAAAGATGTTTGCATAAACACAGAGCCAGAGCAGAGCTTGGCTTTAACCAGAGTTTAGGCTGTTAGAAGACCAGTAGTTTAATGAATCATGCTAAGACTGTTCAACAGCGCTTGCATTTCAGCAAGTTATGGTTGCTTCAAAAGCAAGATTTTCTAACACTGACAAAAAATCAGCCTAGCACAGAAACAGTTACACAAGAAGCAACAACTATTGTTGGAAGAGGGCTTTAAAGGTCACATTTATTGCACAGAGAACTGGGTGAGAGTAACTGTAGCTGGAGGCAAGCTGATAGACATAGGCAAACCTAACTGGAACAATTCCTATCACAAAACACAGTGGTTGATAATGAATAATCATGAATTTTAGAGAATGGAGGTAAAACAGTGAACAGCAGTATTCAAAATGTTATGACTGAGGTAAATTCACCAGGAGCTGCATCTCTTAGTATTCCATACATGCTGCCTCTCAGTGATAAAACAGTTGCAGAGCCTCTTTATAGCTGTTGGAGGGAGACAAAACAAAATGATTTGCTGTTTACAGGATCTGCAGAGAAATGCTTCAATAAAATTCACAATCACTAATGAAGAGTCCAGCACTGTCAATTACCCAAGTCAAGACAGAGAACGAAAAATACGGAATTATGTCCAGCAATAGTTATAAGATGACAACCCACCACAATTTGAAAATACAGGAAAGAACAACAAAATCTGTAGTCTGCTCTTTCAAGGCAAGTAACATATAGTGTTTCAAAATGGATTCTTTAGGAGCAAAAATGGGAGATGCAACTATTTAAAAGTCTGAATTCTTACCATAAACAATACATGCATTAGAAGATAAATAATAACTGGCTCACAGGATGACCAGGAAAGAAACTGGTGGTATCTGTCAAGTATTCTTAGATTAACAGATTGTATGATTACATTAGTAAGTAACACACCATCAATTTTTGTGTGGCCATATCTGCACTGTAGCACCACCTGTGATGCATGAAATAAACCCAAACGTGGTAAAAGTTCATACAGACAGATAAGGATGAGGATTTGAACCTAGTCTTGTCCTTTCCCTGCAGCTGTAAAGAAAGTAGCACCCCCTTGCTACAGAGGAATCACTGCTGAAACCCACCTTCCCCCCGCCCAGGGTAGGTCAAGTAAGAAACTACAGCCTCACAACAATTCTCGGCAGTATTTATGGTCCTTTGGAAAACAGCTGACTGAAAAT
Source organism: Melospiza georgiana (assembly GCF_028018845.1). Lineage (NCBI taxonomy): Eukaryota > Metazoa > Chordata > Aves > Passeriformes > Passerellidae > Melospiza > Melospiza georgiana. The sequence goes on along the minus strand of NC_080432.1, from coordinate 31,225,619 downwards.
CTACAAAAAACTGCACTGAGGATAGATCAAGCAAGTGGAAATCATAATCAGCTTCATGGCCTTTCAATCTACAAAATTCTGCGCATAGCCTTGGCCAGTTACATCAGATAAGCAAACCCTGAAGGTTACAGAGTCTTCCACATTAAAATTAAAAATAAAAAAAAAGTGTCTCGTATAACATACAGAGCCTCAGCATGCTGGTGGGTGTACTGGCAGGAGAACAGCTGAGCAAAAGTTACTGATTTGTAGCTGATTTTTAGAAGGGCAGGGGGAAAGAAGATACATCTATTTAATCAAAATGCTTACAAACCCAGTATGCACCAAGCCCTCCAGCCACATGCCATGTGAATGATATTAGTGATGACAGTAATTAGTCATACTGACTAGATGACATACTGGACGAGCTCTTGCAGAAATAGGGAAGACAAGCACAGCAGGGAGCTTTACATCAGAGACTTTGCTGTGCAGAGTTTTAAGTGTTTTTTTTAAGCAACAGCAAAACTCCACTCACAATTTTCTTTTTTTTTTTGTGACTAGCACTCCTCATGGTAGAGGAGATAAAGTGTTCTTTCAACAAAATGTTGGGGAATTGGTTTGTGCATGTGGCTAATGAAACAGGCACTGCTATTTGATAAACAGACTCAAAGATTCAGTACAGCAGCCACGTAATGACCGGCAAAAACCAGCAAGTGATAAAAATGCCATCCTCTTTTATACATGATTTCAGCTTTAGAAACGGATATCACTCTGCTAGGATGTAAAACCACCACCCATTACTTTTTTTTTTTTTCAGAAGACTGTTGCTTTAAGACATGACAGCACTTGTGCATGAAACATCTCCACTTCCTGAGCCCCCCAGGCCTTCCCTCATGGCTGACCTCATTCACTTCCACAATCTGGTTCCAGGTCCTTTTCATAAGACTCAGGGGACATCTGGAGGCAAAGCCCTGTGAGTTATGGTTCCCATACTCACAGGAGATGATATCTCCAGAAGTGAGATTAACAGCTTCACCTTCATGAAGTAACTACATTTTCAAAAGTCTCCACAGAGGGGAAACTAAAGAAACACTAAAGATGAGTCTAGCTGAGAATGATGGAGAAAGCTACCAGCAAGGGAGGGAGAGCAGAAGCATTCAAGGAATAAACAGCTGTCTAACATTAACAAGGCTCTCATGGCTTACAAATCAGGAAAAGTGGACCAAATTCTTCTCCATAACTATGGCTCCGTTTAAAACAATCATGACCTTTATCATCTTTGCAGAAGGTAAGCAGAACATGGAATACCAGGTCTTTGCTTTTCATGTTGGCACACATAGAGGAAACAGCTACAAACCTCTCTCAGAGTCTATGTAAAGGTGCATTTCTTTGAGCTTCTTTACACACATCAAGTTCATCTCTAATTTCTGTAGCCAGCACCTGTTTTCAGGACTTACATTCCTAAGCACAGCTTCCATTGCTCTTGCATCCTATTACCATTGGTGAGACTTTGAGCTAGCAAATGTCAATTTTCAGGTAACAGCATTGCTCAAACAAGTGATTTTTTAACATGAAAATCTGGAAATATACATCTCTAGTTTTTTATTCCTAAGAAAAGCATGCCTTTATAGAAGACAAGGAACTTTAGTAGGGCCTCATATCTCAAAAGATTTTATTTTGCAGTAAATGCTTGAGTGCATGAGTCCACTTAAATCCCATCACAGAACTGCAGTAGTATGTTTCTGAGACAAGAAACAGCCTTTTCAACTGAGGTGAGAGAGGGAGGAGTAAAGCAATTTCAATATTTTGAAAGATTATAAACAAATAACATTCTAAGAGACTGCTCGGGAGTATTCTGCCAGGACCCTTCCCTGTCAGGTGTTACATGTTAAGCTTTCATCCCCCTCACACACCCTCAGTGTCTGCAGTTCAAGATGTTTTCCATTCAGAATTTGACATAAATTGTGCTAATGTTGAAAAAGTAAGTTATCAAACATTAATCCGAAAAAAAAGAAACACCCAGGTTATGAAAGACACTGGCCAGCATTCCTGACACTCAATAGCACAGCAGAGCATCCCTCACATCTAATGACAGCAACCGTTTTAGCCATGCTGGGCTCTGTTGCTGTTTGTGTACATTGAGGGAGGAAAAAAGGTCTCATAAGGCTTCGGCCTGCAAGATAAAAAAACATAACACACATCAACATCTATGAGTCAAGCTCCTTGCCTGAACAAACAGCAGTACTCACCTTCTGATCTTCTGTGAATTCCACGTTGTTGTGCTGAGACTGGGCCTCTTTCTGGAGGTGCCTGGCTAATCTGGATGGGGGAAAAGAAAATTGTAAAGTGGGAACACAATCCAAACACACACACACACCAGCTCCAGAAAACATGTCAGCCAAAAGGTTCACAGACTACTACTCCAAAGAGGTTTGAGTTGGTTTTGCAGCTGTGTTTTTGCTTTGTTTTTGTCTTTTGAATCAAAATTTTCTGTAGCTATGGTAGTTCATACTTAAGAAAAAAACCCAGAAGGTAAACAAAGTGTGCAACATTAGGCAGGAAAGACTAATGCATAATGAAAGGAGAACAGGTAAGAGGGTCATTATAGCCAACAGCCCCTTTTACAAGCACTGACTTTTTTCCTCTCACAAATGCCTTCTTTTACAATGACAAACCACAGCCCCTGTGAAGATCCACTGTGGTGCAATCCCACGCACATTTCCCGGGAGAGGCTGAGGCAAATGAGATGCCAGGGGGCTCAGGTGAGTACACCCTAAGCCATGGCACACACTCTCCCAGCACTGGAAGCCAGGCACAGGGCAGCTTGGCCTGGGCTACTGGGGTGCATCCACTCACATTTGTGCCCGTCAGCACCACAGGCGGAGCACAAACCTCACCCCTTGTCATCACCAAGGCAGGAATACCAAGGGTTTTGGAAAGTAATAGTAAGCAAACAGCTCGAGAAAGCAAAAATAAGCTAGAGAGAAGCTATGGGAAGAGTTACAGTTTCCATCCTGAGAGGAAGGAGAATATTAAACAAGCAAAACCTCTGGGCAATTGTTGCCATTCCTTGTAAATAATTTTTTACAAGCAGAGGGAGAGGGAGGACAGGGGTTGAGCGGAAACCCAGGGACATCACAATAGGCTTCCTCTTGGAACCTCACAAGTTTGCACTGTGAAAGAGACTCTGCTTCCCTCCACCGCTGCTGTGGGCATTGGCCCAGATGTAGGAGGGCTTTATAAAATATACACACCAAGATGCATCCAGCAGAACAAATTGTTGTCAAAGCTACAGAAACAAAAATCAGAATTCAATTTCTTTGCTCTTCCTCAAAATCAGCTCTCAAAAAATGCCCATACTGACTGAGGCCACTGTAGCTTTTAACTCTTACCAGGAAAAACACAGCCAAATAGTATGAGGTAACTGCACAACTTGGTGGTATTGTCCCACTTCAAAAATGTAGAAAGATTGGGGCTGAGAAAAGACAAAAAGCATAAACATACTCGAACCCAAAAGTACACTCCTTGCCTACTGCCCTGCCCTATGATACACAGGACACAGAGAAAGAGCATTGTAATGATTTAAGAAAACAGATTACCATAGCAGCAATATGCCACCCACAACAGGCAGCATCACAGCATTAACATTTCTGCAAGCATCACTAACACAATCCTCTTTCCATTTGTCACTAATCCATTTGTCCACCCTAATCCAAATGAATGCATCTGGCATTCCCCTTGAAGTTCATTCAAAGTTAGATGAGACCAAATTCCATGATGGGGACATTTAACAGGGAAGCCACTGCTGAAAGCTCAAAGGGTTCCTGCATGAATAATCACCCAAATGATTGACATCCACATAAGGGCAGTTAGTAAAAATATCTTATTTTACTTTTGATGATTCTTTTTTTCTGCTGAGATACAGATCTGGAAGAGAACTTCTTTTCATCTCTCTGCCAAGGTTTGTAGAGTAACAGTCTGCTCTACTCTAAAAGCCATCAGCAAACTGCATATCAGTGAACTTGCAGTGACAAGTAACACTTCATCCTTCCTGGTGAGTGAATGAAATGATGAGATTACAGCCTCTCCTGAACAACCAGTACGTGGCCAGCAGACCAGTTACTCTGAATGACAACTGAACTGGCAACCAACGTGGTTAGAACCCAACTTGTCCTGAACAGTGCTAGAAGATCCCTCAGCGAGCATCTCTTCAGCTGACTTTCTCTTGGCAAACAAGTGTGAACCCTCTTGTCAACTTCCAGAAAATTCACCATGAGAAGCCTGGCCTGAAATACTGCAATCACAAAGAAATAATTTTCATTGTCGTGGCAAATGGAGTAGTAGGGAAGAACATCTGACTAAAGGTACCAGGTGCATTTCCAAGGAGTCCATCATCAGTGCCCCATAGCCAATACTCCTCTGCTACACAGGAGTCATGGATGGTGCAGTCACAGGCTGTGCCAGCAAACCTGACTGGGGCCAGGTTCCCCACTCTCCCACCCTGGTACCATCAGGGACACAACACACATGCATGCAATGGACCCCTTTTCATTCTGATGGGTTGTGTGGAGTTTTTTTTGTTAAGGCTGATACTTAGGCAGCCCATTTGCCAGGTCACTCCATTGCCACAAGCAAGGTGCCAAGGCAACAGGATGATGGAATGGGAGCATCCCGGTCCAGTGGGGCATCGGGGGCTCCATCAACAAACCATTCCGGCAGCCCACGCTCTCAAAATCACAACCTGGTTTGGGGTAAAAGGGACACTAAAGATTACCTTGTTCCATCCACTGCCATGGGCAGGGACACACCTTCTACCAAAGCAGGTTGCTCTAAGCTCCACGCCGGCCGCTGCTGACCTCCCAAGAGAGCGGGACGGCCGGCTCCCGCCTTGCCCCCCGGCCGGGCACCCCCCGAGGGAACTCCTCGGCTCCTAGCCCCGCGCCTTGGGGAAGGGCCAGAGCCGCCAGAGGGGCCCCAGGGGCGAGGGGGCCGCGGCCTGGGTACGGCGGGGCACCCTGTCCTGTCCTGCCCCGCCCCGCCCCAGCTGGGGCCGCTCCCTCACCCCGGCGCCGAGCCCGGGACGCCGGGGCCGCGCCGAGCCCGCACTCACATCTGATACTCGTCGATCGCCTCCACCAGCTGCCCCCAGGAGTCGAAGTCGGTACCCTTCCTGAAGCTGGCGCCCCAGCGCTGCAGGAGACTGCGGGCCGCCTCCGACATAGCCCCAGTGCTAGGGCACCATGCTCACCCCGCGCAGGGGTACCTACAGCGCCGTACAGCCGCTCCCGCCAGTCCCGCGCCCACGGCACGGCAAGGCACGGCGCCGCCCCGGGACACCCGAGGGCGGCGGCGCCTCCCGCCTGCACCGCCCAGCCGCGGAGGCGGCGCCAGCCGCGCCCGGCCGCGCCATCGCTATCGAGGCGAGGGCGCTACTTCCGCCCCGGTACCTGTAATGGCGACGGTCACGTGCGCAGGAACGTGGCCCGGGCGGGCTCACTCAGTTCGTCCCTTCGCTCCTCCCTCCGCTCCCGGCCGAGCCGGCGCCACAGGCCCGCCCCTAGGTAAGCCCCGGCGCCCCTCCGCAGCCCCGCAGGCGGCTTTCGCCCCTCGGGAGGGCTGGTGCCGTTGCTGGTTTGCTGGCGTCCCCGCTCCTGCCGGTGTTGGTAGCGTTCGAGGGCTCTTCCCGCGGGAGGACTGTGGGCCCCGGCCACGCCGGCGGCCGCTGTCCCGGGGGGACTCCCTACACCCCCCGGGCTGTTGTTGGCTGCGGCCCGGGGACTCCGGTGGGGAGGAGGGCGAGCGGCGGGGTCGATGCGATCGGCCGCGATGGGGCGGTGCCATCGGCTCTTGGCTGGCGCTGCCTGCGGCAGCGTGCGCGTGACTCACCGCTGGGAGCGGCGGGGCCGGGCCGGGGTCCCGCGGCCGCGAGATCTTCGCAGGGGCCGTTCCGGGCCGGGCCGTGACACCGCGGGGACAGCAGCGTAGCGCAGGGGGGTGGGCACGGCGTGGCAGCCGCTGGCCTGACGGACAAACCCGGAGCAGTGTCGGCGGTAAGCGTGGCGCGATAGGTGCCGACGCGATGAACGAACCCCCTGCTCGGTCTGGGGGATTTGGGCCGTGCCGGGGAACCTGTGCTTGGCAGATCTTCTTGGCTCTGTTTTGGTTTTGCTTGTTTGTTTCTCAGCAAAGCTGTAGGGTGTTTTTATAGGGATGAACTGAAGGGATTCCAAAAGGACCGCGGGATGATGGAGGTCCTAGGGGACGTCGGGTCCAGCGTCCTGCTCAGAGCAGATGCAGCTCCGAGTTCACACCAGGAGCTCGGGACTTTGTCCCGTGAGGTCTGGAAAACCTTTGAGATGGAGAGTACACAACTTGCTCCTCAGTTTTTCTGTCCTCATGGTGACATTTCACCTCCCACGTTCAGGATGTGTCCAATATGTTCCATCACCCCGCACTGCTGTTGTAAAACTCACTGCAATGCTTGTGTTATATTTGGCTGTTGAAATTGAAGCGAAAGAAAAGAGAGAGTCGGCTTTATCTCTGTCCTCCCAACCTTCCCGGTCTGATACACGTGTGTAAATAGATCCATGTTTTTAGTCAGGGTTTGTGGTTGCAGGTTCGTGTATACCAAAGGCTCCCAAATGAACTATTCGCAGATGGATCAGGCGCAGTATAATGATCTCAATGAATTGAGATTTTGCCTGGAAAGTAGGAAGGAGTCTCAGAGGTGACCTTATCACTCCCTACAACTGCCTGCAAGGAGGTTGTGGCAAGTTGGGGATCAGCCTCTTCCAGGTATCAAGTGACAGGATTAGAGGAAGAGGCCTCAGGCTCTGCCAAGGGAGGTTCAGGTTTTACATTAGGAAGGATTTCTTCACAGAAGGGGTTGTTAAACATTGGAATGGGCTGCCTAGGGAGGTGGAGTCAGCCACCTCCATCCCTGGAAGCCTTTAAGGAAAGGCTGGACATGTCACGAAGTGCCATGGTCTAGTTGACAGGGTAATGATCTCACCAAGGTTGGGCTCAGTAATCTGAGGGTCTTTTCCGACCTAATTGATTCTGTGATTCGGAGATATTTCTCATGTAATTTAGAGATATGTTCAGCCTTATGCAGGAGGTAACAAATGTGGAGGTTTTTTACTAGCAATGTGTGTGCTCACATAGAGGAATGTAGGTGGTAGCTTTTTGCCTAACTTAAAATATTTGCATCAGAAAGCATTTGTATTTCCAGAGAGTGTAATTCTCACACAAAGCACATAGATAATCAGCACGAGGCATATGGAAGCTTGGCATTTCAAATGGGAAAAAAAAAGAAATTAATTTCAAATTAGTTATTTACATTTGGAATATCTTTTTGCGAGCAGAGGACAGGACATGGGCAGCACCTCAGTTGTACCTGTTCCTGCAGCTGTTCTTTCCTTTCCACTCCTTAGATTTGGCGTAAACAACACTGCAGGAAGAAAATGACCCACTGGTTCCATCGCAACCCTCTGAAGGGTACAGCTCCCGTTTCATTTAATTTTTATGGGGTAGCCACCACTCCAGCTGCAACAAAGATTTGCAAGTAAGTGTACTTGGGACTTGCTTCACTCTGCCTCTTACACTTTGGAGAACATCCTTCAAAGTAATGGTTGCTCTTCAGTTTTTGAGCTGAAGATGACTAGAGATGTATAGGCAGGGAGGCAGTAAGACACTGCTAACACATAACGTTTGCTTACAGAGAATGAATTCTCCAGTCTCTGAGTGCACAGCAAGGCCAATTACAGCAATGCAGAGGCAAAAGACTAAACACTTCATTGTCTTTCTGATGACTGTGCATTCCTGATTGCTTAATTTCCATAAGTGGATAGGGCCTGACTGTTCTGTTGTGGATAGGAATGTAATGAAAAGGGATCTCAGCCTATTTTGCAGATCTATTCTGATCTCTTCATCTCCTCATCCCATTCTAATGTTAAAGAATGTTCCTGCTTGTTGCTTCCCTTTCCTCTCTGTGCACCCCACCTCTTGGTAGGTAAATACACAGTTATTTTATTTAGTGATAGAACAGTAGATTGAGTACTGATTATCCACTGCTGTGGGTCCAGTCATATGTATCCAGAGGAGACAGGAAGATTTTTCTGTATTGGTGCATTTTTAATAGGATTTCTTAGGGTTTTTTTTTTCTCCTTTCATTTAGTGACTTGCGGTTGTCTCGAACACAGCTATTGGAGCTGTTTACAGACTCAAGTTGTAATCCAGAAATGATGAAGAATGCAGCTGACTTCTACTTCTCACTCCTGCAAGGTAGGGAGATTTATTAGCAGTACTACTAATTCATCAAAGAGAGGTATCAGTTCAATTTTATTGGCACTTCTCAGAATGTTAATTGTGCTGATGTCCCATAAGGAAGCTTTGTGCTTCTCAGGAAAGGAGAGTATCTTCATGGGTTTTGTGCTTGATACCAGTGCTGGCTGCTCACCAGGCCCCTTCTCCAAGTTTCAGTATCCTTTGTGACCCTGCCAATACTAAGTGGTGGCAGCCCTGCCCTCCTGCCTTTAACCTAATTCTGCTTCCTCTTGGAGGAGAAAACATGTATTTGTCTTTTAGGTGGTGGTGAGTTGCTCCCTAAGTATAAATTGAGTCTATTAATTAGTTTGTTCCATTTAGTATTCAGTGTAAACTGCTGGTTTGTCTAATACTAGACCATAGACTTGTTGCAAGTTTACCTTCTACTGCTGCTTATCTTAGGTGTGTATATATATGTAGGTGCTCATTAGCATGGTATCTGCATTTTCAGCAGATGGTTCAGCTGTGCTGACACATTCCTTTGAAACCTTCCTTCTGCTGATACTTGGGTAACTCTCTCTTAGCAGTCAGGTGCTCAGCCAGGTTTCTTAGGACTGAGTTTTCAGGAATCAGCTGATTTGTGGAAAGTGAGATCTTTCAGTCTGTGGGAAGTAAACATTGGTTTAATGAGCTCCTGGGAGGGTGTAGACTAATGTCACATCTAAAGGTCAGATAAGAGTCCCTGTTGCAACAGCCAAGATTTAGATAGTTTTTTCAGGAAAATATCATGCTTGGCCACTAAAATCTTCTGCATGTGAAAGGAACAAGTATTTTCTGATTTTATAAACATGTGACACACTGACAGGTATAGCCCCAGTAGCTGCTATAGCAGGCTCTTGACCTCTTAAAGTCTGTAAGACCTGATCAGACCAGGGCCCTTCTTCAGCCTCACTAAAATTTCCTGGGCCTGCATATGCTAGGATTTGAACATCCCATAGCATGAGCCTCATCTCACTAACTGCTGTTTTCTGGGCTACTGGACATAAAGAATGAATTTCCTGTAGCCCTGAAGATAGATGATGACTAGGTGAGCCCATGCATAGAAGCTCTTTTCCCTCTCCCTGTTGACTAGGCAGCCTTTCCTGGAATTTCTTGGTTGGCAGTATGGTGGCAGTGACAGCCATTCACTCACCTTGAACACCCTCAGCCATCCTGTACCTGGGCTAGTCCCACTCCCAACTTGTCACCATATGGGACATGCAGAAATCTGCCAGGTTTTCCTTGAGCAGTGAAGATTCTCAGAATTGAGTTGGTAACATGCTGGGTAAGCAGTTTCCTGGAGTAGCCAGTTAGTTTTTTCCACATTTTGTTCTCAGGGTACTGAGGAATAAAAATCCCAGGAAGTAACATGGGGTTTTGAGGGGTTCAGCAAGAAACATTCTTTTATCTATATCTATATTCATATTGATCCATCTCCTTCATTACTAATTTCTGCTTCTTACTTTGAGATTGCCTGTTTTATTATTCCATAGGTTTTATCCTTTCGTTGGATGACTCTTCCCAAGAGTGCAAGTTGAGATATATTCAGAATTTCAAGTGGACAGACACGTTACAAGGACAAGTCCCGAGGTGCGTGTGCTTTTCTGGGTGCAGGGTATGCTGCTCTCTGCTGCTCTGTTACACGCATGCACAGGCCTGAAGGGAAACAGAAATGCAGCAAAGTCTTGAACACAAAGTAGTTTCTAAAAAGGTGTTGCTGTGTTTTTGGTAACTGCTGTACTGTGTTAGGTATTCTGAAGTGTGCCTAGTGGCCTTTATGTTAAGCTGTGAGAATGCACAATAATGGTAGAAGGATCCGTTAGGTCTTAGTTGATCTACAAAATGAACCTGCAGTTAGCTAGAGCAGTATAAAGAAGAGCCTTGATGATATTGGTGAGTTGAGCATGGTAACAAAGCACACTGCAGTTTAAAACTCAATTTGGCACTATTGCCTGACCAGGAACTTCTGTGTGTTTGGAGGTTCCAGTGTTGCTGAAGATCTGATTCTGTTCTTGTCCTCTGAAGCTGTGAGTACATGTCCTCTTGCTTCAAACAAACAAATCTTGTGTTTCAAGGAGGAATACAGATCTGTAACCTTCTGAATTACTCACTTTTCTCTTGCTATTGGAGGTAATTGTGTTGTATAATCATGCCTACAAATTTGTCAAGTTTTAGCTGGAAGTGTTTGACCTCCTCAAAGCTTTAATTCCCCATGGAAGAAAATTTGTTGATTAGGACTTCATTCTAATTTTCTCATGGTCATGCACACTTGTACTTGTGCCAACATTACTCTTCCCTCTCCCACATCTTTCTTTTTAAAAGGTTTGGTAGTTCCTAAGCTAAACTGAGCTTGTGATTGCAAGTTCACTCTTTCCAAAGACTCTGTTTTTACCTTTTGAAATTTCCTGCTGTTTGCAGGAAAAAATCCTGCTGTTTGTCTGCAGTTACATAAATAATTGCAATAACATTCATTTGAGAGAGTTGTAATAGACTCTGACTTATTAACTTAGCAGTACAACTTTAAAGTGGACATTCCAGGGCAAGGCTTTCTAAAAGTGTGCGACTGAAAAAAAAGAGAGAGCAAAATGTCAGCCACACCCAAAGCTAAACAAATCTCAAGTTACAGTTTTAAAATAAAAGTTGTCAAAAGGGAAGGGTGGGCATCTGAATGTGGTAGCTTCTAATTATGAGTTCTTAAAGAGAATGACTAAAACAAATTATGTCTCTCTTAAGCAGTTCAGCAAAATAGGAGGTTCAGAATTGGAAATTGTTGACATTGTAAATGAAAAATGTTTTATAGAGAGAAGTGTTAACTTTTGCTACATGAACTATCAGCAGAGAGAGATGTGAGAACAAAACTGAATGCGTTAAGTTTTTGGGGGGTTTTTGTCTGTCTTTCTTTAGTGCCCAGCAGGATGCAGTGTTTGAACTGGTTTCCATGGGATTTAATGTAGCTCTATGGTACACAAAATATGCATCAAGACTTGCTGGAAAAGAAGAGTAAGTAGTTTTCTTTTAACAATTCTGCTGTAGCAATACTCCACCAAAGATTTAGCAGGTTCTGGGGGTAGCCTGCTATAGGAAATGTCCAGCTCAGGCAGAGGAGTTCCAGGAGACAGTTGGTCTTTACACACAAGCACTTCAATCCCTTCTTGCCTCTGTAAACTGAGTACAGTAGCACTACATGACTGTGATACAGAGAAAGTGTCAGTTGTGAATGAACCCTTCATCAGTCCCCCTCTAAATGTCCAGGTAGAAAACTGAGATTCTTAACTTCACATCTCTGCTGACATTTAACCCTACAGACCTCTAAATCCTTGGCTTCTAACACTGAGGTTGGCTTTTACTTGAGAGTCATCACAGGACCTTACATTTATTTTCTTTCAAGCAAGCTCTATATGATTATTTCATGATTGGACACTGTAAGAAACTTTTCTATTCTGACGGTAGCACAGCCATGGGATAGGTCACTTAGGGAACTTAGTGGAACTCTTGATTCTTGAAGGATTTAAGGTTCATCTAGACAAAGCCATAACTGACCTGATCTGCTGTTGCGAAATGTGGTGCCCCAAACCAGGAGGTTGCACTAAATGACACTTAGAGTCCCTTTCTAACTATATTTTTACCAATTCATTCTATTTTCTCAGTATAACAGAGGATGAAGCAAAAGACGTTCACCGCAGCTTGAAGATAGCAGCTGGGATTTTTAAACACCTGAAGGTAGAAGGGCTTTCTTTGCTGTCTGTTCTTCAAGGTGTCTCCAAATACTTGACTTTTTGTCTTAGAGAGGCCTTTGCTATACACACATACCTGAGAGCACCTGAATGATGCAGGAAACAGAAGGGTGTTAATATGTTGTGGTACCCCTCAATCCCTGGAACTCATTCCCAGTGGCACTGGAAGAGTGGTTTGTCTGTCAGCCCATATCATGTGCTGTCTTGGGACCTTCACTCAGTGTGTCCTATCCATTTAGGCACAAAGCACTTGTTTTGCACTGGTTTTGGGCCCAAACTAACTCTGAGACTTGCTTTGTATTTAGGAAAGTCACATTCCAAAATTGATTACACCTGTGGAAAAGGGAAGAGATTTAGAAGCTCGACTTACAGAGTCCTACATCGTACAGTGTCAAGCTGAAGCTCAAGAAGGTATCTTCAAATATACATTGGTTGTCTGTGGGAAATGACTCTTTGTGGGTCACAGCTGTCTCATGAATTCTGCTTGGCAGCAAGGCCATGGGTTTTTTATTCTCCTAAAGTACTGTGGCATAGTGGGGCAGGTTGCGAAATGCCAAAAATCAGTCTGATATTAGAATTGTAATATGGAATATCTTTCACTTAGGAAGAACTTGTGTGTGGCACTACTCCTTTTTCTTATTTCTTCCTTTCATGCAACCGTTTCACCACCATGCTTGCCTAACAGACATTCCCAGCTCTTTTACTTTAAAACATGTGCAGCTTCTGTTTATTAGCTACTCTTAAGGCTAACATTCCTTCAGTTTTTCTATTAAACTGGAATCATTCTATCCAAGAAACAATATCTTTATTCTGCTGTTTGCTTGACTGCACAACATCTATTTGCTGTTCATGCAGGGGTTTTAAAACCCTAAATGCCTCTGCTGATTTGATGTGATGGGACATTTCAATTAAACTTAAATCATGGTGTGGAACTGTTTTTCAGTGACAATTGCTCGGGCTATTGAGCTGAAACATAATCCAGGCCTAATAGCTGCTCTTGCTTATGAAACAGCCAACTTCTACCAAAAAGCTGGTGAGTGTCTTGTTTTGTATCCTTAATGACTAAATTTACGCACTCTTGCCAGCAGATACACTTCACTTATCCATAACTTGCAATATTAATGCTGTTCTTGGTGGATATGGAGTGTGTATTTAGTTTCTATTTAGCACATTTAAGGCTTCAGTTATCAGCATGTATTATGATAAACCTTTTTGGTTTTGTGGGAATCTTGTTCTATGGCAGGAAATGGTAGCTGATGGTAGGAAACATTAGTGAAGGAAAGCAGACTAGCAGCAGACTAATGGCCTGATGTCAGTGGAGTATGTTCCAGCTGCCTTTGGGCCACATGTCATGATGTAGAGCATGGAGAGTGGAGTGAGTTCATGATGTGCCCCCTTCCAGATGAGTGAGATGATCTCTGGGCTTACTGAGGCAAGTGGTAGAAGTGCAGAAGTATGGGAGTCACTACTGGAACTTAAACTAGGAACAAGTTTTGAAATGCTTCATAAATATACTTAGAGAATTAGCCATCCATACTTAGTGGACAGCAGTTTCAGGAATTCTATGGACAACTGCGTGATAGCTATATATTTTTGGTGGTTTTCTCAGAGTTTTTCTGTGCTTTTGCAGGAGGAATTTTTGTCCCTTGTTTCTGGATACTTTAGAGTTAGGATTTAGTGCTAAGTTCAAGAATTCTGGTCTTTTAATGTGTTTGGGATTTTTCTTTTAGGAAATGTCTTAAGAATTATTTACCTATGTGTTCACAGATCAAACACTATCTAGTTTGGATCCAGCCTATGCAGGTAAATGGAGGAAGTACTTAAACTTGAAGAGCTGTTTCTATATGGCCTACGTAAGTACTTTGGGTGGCAGCAGTCACAGCTTGTTGTCTGTCTGCCAAGGGCTGCATAGGGAATGGGGGCTAAGTATTGCCTTGACTTTCTTTGCACACTGTGAAGAGGAATTGTGCAGTGTCAGTGACATTTGAACTGTTTTTGTGGAGCCAAATGAAATTGCAGCAGTATGGATTTGTTGTGATCACAGATCTTTAATTGAAGCCATTCAGGTTGAGCATAGTGGTGCTCTCTGTTATCTACATCACAGTCTGATCCTAGGCACAGTTCAGAGCTGAGAATCTTTATGAAGGCCCTGAATGAAACTGCATCAAGTACCAAAAGGTACCATTCCAAGAGCTGTCCCTATTTGCCTGATGGATCTTCTAGCAAGTACTGCAGTGCCCTTGAGATCCTCAGCTGCTCAATTTGCCGTGTCTTGTAGCCTGCCACAGCGTGTAATCTTTTTTATACTGTACAAAAGGCCCAAGCTAAGCAGTTTACATAATTGTCTTTCTCTTAGGCTGAAACTGTAACTAAAATCTGCTTGCCTTATTAGCAAGTTTGAGAGGTGAGGGAGGGTAAGAGTTGTGGTACTTCTCCTTTTTTTAAATTTGAGTGATCTGGGCAGTGGTAGATTTACATAGATTTGTACTATGAGAACAGACACTAAAAAAAGGGGGGAAGGTGGGCATTCGTTGATGGGACTGTTCCTTCTCCTGTTGTGTTTACTAGTTAAACTCAGCTCCTGATAATAGATAACAGGCAAGTCAATTTTCATTGGAATACAATACCACCTTCAAGCACAATCGACTTTTTGGGGATGGAAAAGTTATTTGGACTATGACAAAATATCTCAGATAGCAGAACACCTCATTTTATCCAGATTCAGTGATGTTTGTTGCAGATGGAGTTTTTCGGTGTTCAGGCAGTTCTAGTTTTCAGTCTTGGCTTTGTAAACTTGCCTGGGGTTCATTCTCTTTCTGTGCTGGGGCTTGATGCTGCACACTATTGCAGTGAGAGCTTGGAATGGCCTGTGTAGCAGTGCTTCAGGTCAAACAGCTCTGTGCAGCTCAGTTACTCTTGGCTAGAGCTGAGACAGCTCCTTTCATACTAAGTGTTTGTGGTTCTGGTTCACAGTGTTCATGTTGAACTGCATTAATGGCTCAGTGAATGCTGCTTTGACTTGGAGTCCCCAGCTGTCAACTATTTGCAGGGAACAGCAGCTTCAAAGAGCTGCAGCTCCTGTAGGGACCAGGAGGAGGGGATTGGTGTAGGAAGTGCCCAGGGATGTTGGTAATGATTTTGTCCTCTTCCATTAGGCATACTGTTACCATGGCCAGACTTTGCTGGCAAGTGATAAATGTGGGGAAGCAATCAGATCTCTGCAGGAATCAGAAAAATGTAAGTGTGATTGAGACTGGAGTACAGGGTCTGATGTTGCCATGCCTGTTCTGTTTTGCTGTATTGTGTTAATTTGCTCTCCCATAAAGATTTTATCTGTCACCTGATGGAAATCCAGCACATCTTTGAATAGAGACAGTGTATTTTTACTTTTTTTTGATGGTCTTACCAAATACTGTCTTTCATAACATTTCTGCAGAAAATTTTCATCTTCAGTTCTTAGCCTGGCTTAAAGACTGGCTTTGAGCTGCCTGCAGTATACAGTATAAAGACCCATAAGGGTCTGGTCATCCTGTTTTCTGGTCTGTATGTTAGAGTAGTGCAGCCATTTCTGCTTTGGAGGTTACATAGTAAATCTAAATCTT
The DNA here is from genome assembly GCF_028018845.1 of Melospiza georgiana. NCBI lineage: Eukaryota > Metazoa > Chordata > Aves > Passeriformes > Passerellidae > Melospiza > Melospiza georgiana. The sequence goes on along the minus strand of NC_080432.1, from coordinate 31,210,003 downwards.
GTTTGTTTATTTTTAAACAGATTTCAGTAACTTACTTCTTTTCTATTCATTTGAAAGGTATATTCAGGGAAGTTTGCAGTAGTTCAAGGTCTTCTGCTCAGTCTTCTCTCTTCAAAGCTATTTGTACCCCATTGGCCTGCACTGCATAACTTTACTGCAATGTATAAAAAATGCTCAAATCTTCAAAGTGGAAACTTTAATATTAGTTTTAAAAATAAATTGGAAAATTATTAAGAGCAAACTAAGTTGGATTTCTTGGAGTAAAACAAATGCTGTTCGGCTGTTCAGAGAAGAGTGCTTCTTCTCCCACTCCATATCAGTTATTCATATTTGGTTTGGGGCATCAGCTGTGTGTGGATACCTTCATGCCCTCTGTTCTTCCCTACCGTGTGGCACAGTTCTTAGGCTTATTGTTGCATTTTGCCCCACACACAAGAATGCTTTCCTGCATCTTCCCACCCAAAAAGCTAGCTTTTTCTTTTCCTGTTCCTAGTCACTTGTTGGATGCAGGAAATCTTGGCTGTCTTTGAACTGGTTTGGTTTTGTTTCTAAGAAGAAAGAAGCCTGACTGGATTCTGGTGTCTTCTAAGAGTGAAGCACTGTAGGGGAGAACCATGATTTAAGAGGATCATGTAAATAATTTTTATTTCCTTTCTTTCTTGCAAAGTTTTTACCAAGGCTGAAGCATTGTGCAAAGAATATGGAGAAACCAAAGGGCCTGGGACTACTGCCAAACCTTCTGGACATCTTTTCTTTAGGAAATTAGGAAGTTTGATTAAGAACACATTAGAAAAATGCCAGAGAGAGAATGGATTTATGTAAGTAATTTGTGGTTGGTACAGCACTTTACATGAAGTGTTATTACCTCATTTGCCTTAATTTCAGGATGGGATGGTAAATTTTACTCTCCTGTTGTTATATTCCTTTAGGGCATGGCATGTAAGTTAAAGATAAATTTGCAATTCTATAATTTTCTCTTGGCAGATTTGCAGTGGGTCTGTGCTGTCCCACTGCGTGTCCTGTGCCGGTTCAGCAAGTTGGGCTGGACTGACATCTGGAGAGGCGGAGCAGTTTTCTTCCCTCATTCCTCAGGCACCTGGTTACTTTTCCTTCTACACAGGACGAAATCTGCAGAAGTTGCTGTGTTGCTCTAATGCTCTCTTCCTGTCTCCTGAGATCTAGTAGGCAAAAGAGGACAGAGGGGGAAGAAGAGAAGACCAGTAGGCAATTCTGCTTTGCAAGCAGGGAAGTCAAAACACAGTGCTGCCTTCAGTGAAGATCATGCTTAGGGTGCTAGGAGCTTTACCAGTCCAAGTATAGTTAATATTGTGAATAGGGCTTTCTGTTCATTAATGTCCTTCCAAAAAGGGTTTGGAAATACCAATTTTTTATTTCAGTTGAAAATAATCAAGATTAGTTTGTCTTTAGAGTTCTTTTCCTCATTTATTCCTCCCGTCCTATTACGATTTAGCCTTTCATAATAGGTGTATTATTTTAATTTTTATGATATTTAAAGACCTGCATAATAGGGCAACTGACTAAATGGAAAAGGATGGTCAAATACATCAAAGTGAACTGCAAATAGAAATAGAAATGCTCCGCTCTGCTTTTGTTCAAATACAAATGCTCCGCTCTGCTTTTGTCAGAGCTTACAACAAAAGCATATTGGAGATTTCAGCATGTTCCTGTCTCTCTAGAACAAAACTTGGAAAGAGAAAGCAGTGACTGTTTTGGAAGAGCTCTGTGCAGCACAGGAAGTGAGGTAGAGTGTGTCAGTGTGTGAGCTCCTGCTGCCCTGCCAAGGGCGGAGGGACACCCTGAGTCAGGCTTTGCCCTGTAGCCAGGCTTTTATGGGGGGCTGCTGTGTTGCCATCATCCACTATGGCACATTAGGACTGTTTAGGAAAAGAAGTGTCCTCTTCGTCTTTGGAAAGTACTTTAAATCCTCATTTGTATTTTGAAGCGTTTTTTTGGACAAAAGATGCTTTCTCTAAAAAGCACTGGGAATAATGGTTAATAAGTTGGAGAAAACCCACCATACAATTAGGGAACAAACAACAATACTAGCAAGGAGTTGCTTTTGTTCTTGTGAACCTTGCTGGCAGAATGCATGTTAGGCAGTGCCTTAATGAAATGGAAGAGAGCAGCAGTGCTTGCCACTGTGAAAACCCAAATTGTTTTGTTTAGAATTGCAAACAGGACTTGCAGAGATGGTGCACTGTATTTTAAATACATTTCTGTATTTGTTCTAGCTATTTCCAGAAGGTGCCAGCAGAGGCTCCCCAGCTGGAACTGAAAGCAAACTATGGCTTAGTAGAGCCTCTTCCTTTTGAGTTTCCAGCTTTAAGCGCACACTGGACCCCTGAAACGGTTGCAGCATTTGATCTCACCAAGAGGCCAAAGGAGGACACTGTAAGATAATCCCATGTGCTGTTCTTTCCCTCTGGCTTTATTCTGTGTATCATACAGAGTTAGTTTGGCACTTCCATAACATTCTCCAGCTCAGTGTAGGAAGCAGCCATAAGGCTACCACCTAAACTCATCCTTCTGTTGTGGCAGGGGCAAGTCAATTAACCTCTGCCACGCTGCCAGCATCTGGAAAATCAGCTCATTTTTTACCAAGTCCTGTAATGTTACAGCATGCTAGAGAAAGATTATTTTTTAGAAAAGGATTCATTTAAAGATGCTGAAACAGAGAACAATTGTCATTTCCCTCTTGCTTGGGGCTTACTCAAAATCTTCAGCCTTGAAAAGAGAGGAGGCTATTAGATTATAACATGTAAAGTTAGCTGTGCATAAATACTGTGCAGACACAGTGGTTTGTACTTGTGGTATTTAGTTGGGGTTTTTTTTCTTCTTGTTTGCAGGCTAAACCAAAACCAGATGAAGAAGTAAAACCTCTGAAGGAACCAAATATAAAGCCTCAAAAAGACAGTGGATGCCAGATTTCTTAAATGCCATAAGTGCTTTGAATTCACTTTGAAACTCTATTCATAGGACTCTGGGCTTTTGTTCTGATCTTCATTTTTTGATTCTCCTCTTTTCATTTACAAGGCTAATATAATTTACTTTTGTTAATATGTGTCTATCTTGCTTAAGATTGTGGTGGATTTCTAGGTGGTTATTTATATCTGACTTATTTTTGGTTTCAATGGGATATCATAGAATTAGTGGGCTTAAATGTTCCTATTGTGCCTCTAGGGAGTTTCTTTTTGTGGGTTTAGTTTTACCCACAAATAGCAAAGGAAGTATCATGATGTAATGCTTGAGGGTTTTTCCTTTACCTTATATGCTGTATCATGTCCAATTCTGCAAACAGAAGTTTGCATGAACAGTTATATTTATTCAACTTTTGTCATTCAGGCTTAGCACTTTGTTGTGTCCGAATTCACCTAATTGTAGTGAGGGAAGAAAATCTGGGTTTGAATTGTAACGGTCATGTGGTATTTCACAGGACTTGCACAGAACTTGGGAAACCTCAAGTTCTACATAACAGGAGCACAATTTATATTCTGAAACTATTAGTCTCTGTTCTTTCCTCTATAAATTAGGGGGTTTATATCAGAATTTGTAGTAAAGTACCTTAGCTTTGTCTGTCCTTTAATCCAAATCCTTTAGTATCAAAGTGTATGTGAAAGTAATGCAGCAAGCAATATGGAAGTGCTTAAAAGCAAAGCATCCCTGTGTCATTTATTCAGAATTTCTGAATCTTCAAAGCTTTGTTAAGTTCGAAGGCTGCAGACAGTTCTGATCTCCTGGCACTGGAATTCCTGAAACTGTCATGATAAGGTAATGGATTTGGAAGTAAGTTACTGTGTTTCCATCCAAGTGGTGTCTATAAGAAGCTGTCAGGAGAATAGGGAGGAAAGATGAGCTGAAGACCTGATGGCACAGCTGGGAAGCCAAGCTCTAGATTTCCTTTATGCCCTGTATAAACAGTGCTGCTTCTCAGGTTTTGCAGTATTGCACTAAAATCAGCTCTTTCTGAAGAAAACTTGTGAGAAGCCAAGCACAGTCAAGGCTGAGAAAGAAAGGATTTTGTAGAACTTGCTTCCATTTCTGCCTGCTGTGGAAAATGTGACAGCATTCTTTAGTGCTGAGCACTGCAAAACGCCCTTGACAACGAAAACATCTTTCTGATTCGTTGCAAATGCAAAGGTATATGATGCATGTGTTGAAGTTAGAGCCTTGCAATTCCTGGGTACCAGTTGCTGCGCTTCTCTTGGCCTGAGAAGGAAACTGAGCAGCCTGACAATGTTCACCCTTCCAGCAAACGTGATGGCCAATGCACTTACCGTGATGTAAACTGTAAACACATTGCTCACTTTGTACTCTTTGTTCACCTTACACCATGCTGTGATTCAATGCTTCTAAAATCCTTAATGGGGCTTGGAGACAATTAGCTTAGAGAGCAAGTGTGCAACTCCTTGAAGGCCTGTGGAACAAAAGCTGCCAAGGAGGTTAATAGGGAACTCAAGACTCTTCCTGAGATACTGGACCAAATTACAAAATTTGTTGATGCAAAAGGCAAAGAGTCTTTTAATGCTGGCTATTATGGGTTGATCAAATGCAAACCTCCTTGCTTCCCATGATGATTTTTCTTTCTGTCAGTTCTGCACATAAAACTAAGTGTAAAGTGAGCTGAATTTCTTTGGAAGAAGTTATTGTTCAGCAGGGGCCTAGAGGATAATGAGTTTCAAGAAGAATACATACCTGAAATGGCTCCATTTCTTCTGGTGATGCATGGGGACCTGGTGTATATTTAATGAAGAGTTACTCAAATCTGTTCCTAACTTGATCAGCTGACTCATTAGACTTTTTGCATTGTGAAAATACCAGCTTAGGTTTTGCCAGAGTAGAGTGTGGAGTTAGTTTTCTTATATACATTTTAATTCTATAACTGTATTCCAGCTGTAGTCATCAACATTTGTTCAGCCTGCCCCCTTTAAGGATCAAGATAGTTAACTCAGTTTCATAATCACAATTTTTTTAGCTACTTGTTGTTTTTCAGAATTCTTTGTCGATATATACACATCTCAACTGAGGTAGTTTTCCTTCTGTGCAGACTAGATCCTGCTTTCCCTCCTCTCCTTATTTTCCCTTCCACTGCTACAAACTGTGGTGCAGTTTTACCCTCATTTGCTAATGCACTTGTAGGTCCTGGGACTCATTTCCAATGCAGCTTTTACCCATGGGTGGGTTCCTTTAGAGGAATATCTTACAATCAAATTAACAAATCATGACTAAATCATTCCTAAACATCTTGGTAGGAAGATTATTTTATGGACTTGGAATTCTTTGCACGCTTTCTCAAACCGAGCTGTTTGTCTGAATCAAGTTCACTGTAAATAGTTTGGGGCATAACCAAGTGAACTGTGTCAGATGATGACATTACTTAAGCCTAGCTGTGTAGCCTCTTGTGCCATAGCTGTTTCAGTAAATATGATGTAGTAGTTTAAAAATAGAATAATGGAACAAATTAATTCACTTAACATGTGCTGCTTTTCAAGACAAACTTTGTTTACTTGTAGCTGAAATCCTGTGGCAAACATTGGATGGTTTTGCCAAAAAATAAGAAGCTGGAGACTGTTTAGTTTGCAAAGTAGAGCTGTGAGGCAATGAGCAGCTTTCTCTTCCGGTTTTCTTGGGTAGTAGCAGGAATTACTCTAAATAAGATGTAGATTAACTGTCCAATATGCTTAAGAATATGAGTAAATGAACTGGGAGTTTGAGTTAATCTGGAATGTTCCTTCTCTTATAGCTCTCTCTAGTAATTTTTAAGAGTGAGGTATTTTGAATGGTGACTTTTTAATATTCTCATGCTGCAATAGCCTGTTTTTGTGGCCTCTCTCTGGTTTTAGAGGCTGTCATGGCTAAGCCTGCAAATCTTGTTAGTGTAAATAATCTTTAAAAATTTGTGCCCCATCTGAAGCAGGACAGAACTGCACCTGAATAAAACACGGAGTGCTGGGCCCTCTGTTTTGTGCTTTAAGGAAAGCAGTGATTGTCTTTAATCTACTGTAAACCAAACCATCAAGCTTTTTGTAGGATTTCCACTTAAATACCTTCCTTCATGTATTTAAATATACTTTCTCCATGTATTTAAATACACTTCCTCCATGTTTCATGTTCCTGAGTTTTCAGTAGTTACTTTCCATCCAGCATATGTGACACACAGCTGAGGGACTAAACCTGGCCCTTGGATGCTAATGTCTGCCTCTCACTGGATTTGGTAGAGGAGTTTTGCCTGTCAGCCTAGGGATGGTGTTTAGTCACTTGGATGTTCAGCATGGAGCCGTGCTGTGTCTGTAACAATGGTAGTCATTTGTACAATGAGCAGGAAAATGGATCCCTGTGTCTGTGTGGAATAGAATAGTAGAATAGAGACAACTTTGCACTTTAAAATTTTCTTGTCTTGTAAATTTGGTACAATACAATATGCTTGTAAATACTCCTGTCATTTTGTTGCACATTTTAGTACTGTGCTATGGGTAAGGTTTTAATGTGAAACATTACTAAAATGTATTTTTAATTGTCTGTGTGTGCTTCAAACTCATGAAGCATATCTTTGCCTTTAGTATTGGGGAGCATGAGAGGAAGCAGTAGCTCATCTGTCTTCCATGGTAATTCCAGGAGGTGAATTTCTGTCTGTTGGCTGTGAGGTGAAACATTTCATCCCACCCCTGTGTCTGGTATCTAAACTGATGTTTCAGCATTAACATAAATCCTGTTCATGCCTGTTAATTATCCCAAAAAAGATTCTGTCTATAAAGATCACTCTTAAATTACCATAGTAGCATAAGCTGGTTTTTCTTTTCCTTTTTCTGTGTTCTTTTTTCCTGTCACTGGCCCAGTTGAGGGACGAATAAAGCACAGTGAGTAAGACTGGCATGGAAAAGCCTCTGGAGTATGTACCTGTCTCCAAGTTGTGAGTGCAGTGTAGAGGCCTTTCCACAGTGACCCTTGGCTTGTCTCAGGCCTTTCCCTGCTGGTGATGCTCTCAAATTCAGCAAAGGTCCTGTGGCAACCCAGGGTATCCTTGATCCGCTTTTTATGTATGGAAGGTCTCCCTCGTTTGGTGTTGATGTCTTCATGGATTACAAGCTTCCAGAAGCCATCCTGTGTTGGGTAATCCCACTTCAATGGAATCAGCTGTGAGATCACTGACTGAGCAGCCTTACTTTGTGAAGACAGTCACCGTGCAATCTTAAGTTTCATAGTTGGAAAATGTATATAGCCATGAGTTTCAGAATGCCATTTAAAATAAACAATCTTCAAAGATCATGTTTATTTCGTTATTTAAAATTTTACATAGAGTAGCAAGAAAAAGGCTATGTCTTGATTATTACTTTCTGCAATTTAATGCAACTTTGTTATTATAGAGAATACTTAATCCTTGCTTATAGAAAGACTTAAATAAGGAAGATCCATTAATTGGATGTCTATGGAAGTAGTAGCTACAATGAAGCATGTGAAGTCCTGAGGCAGGAAGAGAGGAGATGGGCTTTCCAAATTCTTGTTTAGAAAAAAAGAAAGTAATTAGGCAGACTTTCTTATGACTGTCCAAAATCCCAATACTTGCCAAGGTGTGTGACATTGTGGGATGTTCTGTTATACTATGTCAAGGGCGTTATTTGGGAATAACTTCTCTGATATTCTGGATGAAGCCTCTCTAGCACAGCAGGCTCAGTCTTCCCTGTCTGAACCAGACATGCATCTGCTGCTGTCTCCAGGAGTGCCAGCTGTCTCTCAGAGCCATGTGGTGGTCTTTAACAATTTTGTTTCATACCTCCAATCTTTCTGTCTGGCTTTCCCAAAGAAGGACTCGTTTGCAATCTCCATGTTGATGGCCCCTGGAATGTAAGGCTGCCCTTGCTTTGTTGAGTTGCTCTCAAATCTCAGGGTCAGGGACCTTGTCTTGTGTGACACCTGAACCCTATCATCTGCTGGATGTGCTTCCTCAGTTTCTGCCAGCACAACTTAGTTAATACTTTGTCCCCAAACATTGTCAAAACGTGCATAACAGCACCAACAGAGCCCTCTCGAATGGATAAAAAATTCCCACAGGACCCTGCTGGAGTGATGGCCACCAAGGGGCAGAAGACCTCACGTTTTCCTGCAGTTTTTCCACATAGCTGCCCAGCAGAGACAGTGTGCACTCAAGAAAGTACTGCAGTTTTAAAATGGGAAGAGGTGTCACAAGTTACACCTTCTACATCATTTCACATGGAACATCTCTGTAATTATGACAGGGGGGCATCCAGGAGCCTGTGCATGCTTGTGACTAGGAGAACAGTTACCTCTCCACTGAGCTCATTGCCAAGGCCATGGAGCAGGAGCACGGACAGACAGAGAAGATCTCTTGCCCTGTGTCCCAGCCAGCTGCTCTGTCCCAGGGCCTGACAGCCTCTCCAGGACATCTGCCCTTTGGGAAGAAGAAACTGTCTACATCTCCGTGGGGTTTCTCCGGGGTCGTGGGCTGGGTTTTTGTGGCAAGGATTTGAAGTGGGAAGGCATCTTCTGTGAGCAGCAGCTATCCTCATTTTGGCCAGAGCCTGTTCCAGCCAGCCCCGAGACACAGCCACTGCTGGCCAAAGCTGTGTCCACCAGCTGCCTGCTCATGGCTTTGGGGAAAAGGCCATGAGATGGACAATGAGGCCTTGGGCAGCTGGAAATGTGAACCAAAGTCTTCTCTCCTCTGCACACTGCCCTGCCAGCATGCCCCAGTGAGCTGGGGGTGCACAGGAGGCTGTGAGGGGACACAGCGGAGCAACTGATCCCCAGTGACCAGAGGAATTTCCCACAGCATGGAAATCCATGCTCAGCAATCAAACCATGGGGATGGAGGTTGGCAGGGGCTCCCTTGGCTCAGAAACTGGCTGGGCATCAGTTTGTTGTTATTCTTGGGTTTCAAGGTTTTTTTGTCCCTCTTGTGTTTTTGTTTGTTTGGTTTTGTTTTGTTTTAATTTAGTTAAACTGCTTTTATATCAACCCACCAGTGTTTTTACCTTTCTGATTCTGTCCCCCAGGACTAGGAAGTCAGTGAGTGGCTATGTGGTGCTGAGATGCCAAGCAGGAATAAATCATGACAGTCCTCTGTAAAACCATAACAGCAGTGCCCTGTCCAAACAACATCTGAATGATGGGACACAAGCAGCATCTGCAGATCAGGACTGGGGCAGGAAACAGGAGCTTTAGCTGTGGATGTTGAGAAAAAAATCGCGACTATGACAAGAAATCTCCACACAGGAAAACATCAGTATTAAAAATGGAGACAGTCACAAATACAGGAATTGTGGTACTCACAAAGACTGCCAAGTGAGCCTTCCTCTAGCCACATTTAGACACAACTGAGGTTTGTCTGGAGAGCTGAGTCATGGAGTTGTGAATTTGTGGGTTAAAACATGGAACTTTGCCATTTTTGTCTTGGTTGGTTTGGCAAACCGGCAAACGGGTCACAGCTATGCATCTCCAAGACTTGGTTCTTACCAAACTCAGTGTATGGCTGTTGCATACACTAACTAGTCTATTGAAACCTGCCACCAATGGTAAGATTATTTGAAGTGAAGAATATATTAGCTGGATCTGGCCAATCTGAGGAGATCAATTAAAAGAGGCTATGGATTTTCTTTACAAGGTAGTAGATCATATGGCAAGCTGAATAGTACAGAACTGTGTTTGGTGCAACTTCACAGATTAACTTGTTTTTATGCTCAAAATTAAAGCTTTCTTCTTGTTTCCATAGTTCACAGTTGGAGTCTGTATCTCTGGTTTGGGACAGTTTGAATTGCAACAATTTAATTCCTTAGGAAGTTAATCCTTTTCTCCTTTTAAAAAAATTTTAATGTGATTGATTAACTTACTTTAAGGATGGATTAACTGGAATGCAGTCACTAAGCTGGCACTTAGCTATTTTTTCTCCTTTTAACACTTACGGGTGGTGTCTGAAGGGATTATCACCAGGATTTAAAACCCTTGATGATTTGTAAAATTAACTATTTTCTTTTGTTCAAATGAAACAAACTCTGTCAATACAATTCAGACTGCATTGCACAGTATCAGCCCATCAGCTTTTTCCAAAGGTTACATTTTACTGTACCCACAAAGGAGCTTTTGCATGCCCAGATGCAGCCTTTGTGGATGAAAACAGCAGAAAGCCATGGTTATCACACAGATAGACAGCAGTGTGTGGTATGTTACGTATGGTATGAAGTTTGCAAACTTCACAGTTAGACCAGTGTGGCAGAAAGCACTTGCAGAAAACCCAGAATAGGATGATTCTAGTCAAGGGTGGATGAAGAAAGGTTGTCATTCTTGCCAGGTTTTTTAAATTTGAGCCATGTATTGCCAGGTTTAGTCAGCCTGACTAAGGACTTTCTTGCTCCTGTATTTCAAACTGCAGAAACTTTTAAGTGTTAATGAATTGAGCAGAAAAAGAATCCACATAAAGCTTAAAATCACATTACCTGAATTCCTGTGAAAAGTACTGTAATACTTGGTAGCTCCTTAGGAATATAAGAAGAAATTAATGAACTGAGAAAGGAGAAAAAGTTGAACTCAATGCCACACATTTAATTTCAAACCATTTGCTTTTGGCAACACAGCTTTAAAAATTTCCATGCTGTAACTATTAATGGAAAAACCTTTCTGCTGGCAAGGCAGATAGAAAATCTCCCTGCAGCTTCCACAATCTCTTCTGTCTCCTGTGGAAAAAAAAAATTCTTGGTAAGAAAACTTTTTCTGGAGAGAGTTTCAGGTAAATATGACAGTTACTGAGTGACATGTCTGAAATGAGCCATCAGGGACTATCACTGTGTTTCACCTCTTCCCCTCCATCATCTCAGAAAACATCCTGACCAAGTGCACATGGGCAGCACAGCCTGTGGAGGTAATCAAGGACATCCACCTACTGCAGGAATTCCAAGACACAAATAATTGTGTGCCCCTAGCCTTGTTCAGTTGTGGGGAGTTCTGATTTACAATTTACACAGACTTGGCTCTTTCTACCCAATGGGTGTACTGTGCCTGTTTTTAATATCATCTGGAGATAACCACAACAGAAATAATAACTAAGTAAAAGGGGGGTTGGGTGCTTTAAAAAACAAACAGAAATTGCATTTGTGATATGCCATGATATTGATATTCCATAGCTACAGCAATAACCTTCAGACTGCTCCTCACTGCCACACAGAGTTGGGATGTATGTGCCGGAAGGTTTAGAGGAAAAATAGTGCATTAGATTGAAACCTGCACTGGGGCTGCAGTTTTAAATGGTGCTATAGGAGGAAACCTTCCCTAGGATGTCATGTGCCCAGCTTTTCTTTTGGATAAGGTAAATAATGCATAGTTAGAGTGCAGGAACAATTGATTTTGCAAATTGTTAAATAAATACTAATAAAATGAGATAAATTTAACAGATTCTGGAATGCCAATGAAAAGTTTTGAAACCAGTGCTGAGTAAGCACAGAACTGCTGAGGTACCTGGCCTGAAAAATCTCCTCCTGCATGTTGCAAAAATGTATCTGCTTTCTTTACATCAACTCATTTGCATTAAAATCAGCCACAACTGATTTTAATGCAAATGAGTTGATATAAAGAAAGCAGATATTTTTCTTTTCTCTTCCCTCACAATTATATTTTACTCATTTACAGTTAGTCCAGAACTCAGACCTAGAAGAGCATGAAAAATTTACCACTGACTGGAAAAAAAAATTGTTTAAATGGATCATTTGATTCTTCCTGGCCTGATTACAGGAATACAAATAAGAAATTATTCTGTGACAATCAATGTGGCTGTAGGAAAGTAATTTCAATATAACCATGAAAATCTATCACCCTGTGAGATACAAGATTGCCATAAGTAAATGTTGGTCTATTCCCCTCATTTCCACTTTCCATGAACAACACTGGAATGTAAAGTTAAACCCGGTGTGTTCTAACCTTGCATTGCAAATAAGGCCTTCCTGGGGCTCCTGTACACTCTGCTGTTGGAGGCACCTGCCCAAGTGTGTGCGGGGGGAGAGGGACACAAAGCCACAAGATTTCTCAGTAGGATGGTGCTCAGGAAGAGGCAGGGGTGCCATTCCTCAGCAACAGCCGTGGCAAAAATCGGGATGTGGTGTGGAGAGAAAGCTAATGAGGACAACCACACTGGCTGTGCAGAGAAGAGCACTTGAGGGTCCTTGGACGTACTACAAAGCCACATGGAACAGAAAATAGTTGAGCCTTTATGTGCACCTTTGCAATAGGTAATATCCCAAATTCAGCCTGATCCAAGAGTTAGGTGAAAGTTTTTTGATGGGTCACTAACTTCATGACACTGTACAGGATTAACTTTTTCTAACCATAAAGGACCTTTGGGAATGCAGATGACACAAAACTCTTCCCAAAACCTTTTTAATCTCTAAACCTTTTTCTTGTCACCAGTTCTCTGAAAGTCCCTAAAGTGTGTGCTTCTGGTACAACACTCCTGGTTCTATTAGTGGTGTTTGCTGTTGGGATAATGTAAGGTAACTCCAATTATCCTTTACTTATTCCTGCCAGTAAGAAAACAACCTGCCCTGCTCTGTTATGCTGCTAGACTGGTTACTGATGGTTGCAACAATGGTGGTGTACAGGACATTTAGATGATCCAAGGTAAGTCCCAGGACTTCTTGAGGAAACACCTCATGGATGATCAGCTGAGTGAGATTTTGTAACTAAGGATGCATGAAATGTGTAGAGGTTTTCTAGCAATAAAATTCTACAGAAAAGATGGGATTTTTTTTTTTCTTTTTAAATGTGAAGATAGAAGATTATGGACTTTGTAAATTTAAATTAAGTTTTCATTACCTATCAATGAAGGGGTCCCAAAAGTTGTGGAAACTTGAAACTGTCTGAATCTGTATTTGAAGTTCAAGTTAGCCAGTTTAACTTTAGAGGAGAATCACACATGGGCTCTTGCAATTTAGGTGCAACAAACACAACTTCCCCGAAAGCTTGAAGTGTCGGCTTGTGCCAGTTTGTGCTTTAAAGTGAATGTCTGCTTTGGAAAAGCGATATCTAAAACCAGCAGTGTAGTTTTCCAAGTTTTAGGTGTGATACAACTGAATTTTAGAACAGGACCTCAGCTTTGGCAGCATAATCTGAGATCTTTCCCCTGAGCTTGATTCTTGTCCATAAAATTCTGATCTTATTTCTGTTTAACAAGACTTAAATTTGAACCTTTGATACATAAGCCTATTTAACAGCAGGCTTGCTTAGTGGACAGAGTAACTTGAGAGGAAAAGGCTAGCACAGGAGTTCGGGCTCTTAAAACATGAGCCGGAGGTGATTGCAGCTCACCCTCCCTGCTCTAATACAGCTTCTTGCAGCTCTTTGCTGCTAAAGCAAAACTGGTTCATTTCTAAAATGTAACAGCAGATTTGCTGATGGTGTTTCCAAACTATTACCTTTCAAGATTTATTTTTACAGTGTTTTGTGGCTTCTGATACTGCAAATGTCTTGTCACTATTCACCATGTAAGCTACAGACATAAATCAGCCTTATATGATGGAGTCTCAGTGCAAGGTAAGTGGAAGCACTGGGACAATTATAATTTTGAAAATGTTCCTAACAGAAGACACCTACATTAGTTACCCTTTATTTAATAAATGTTTTGCTGGTTTATCTTCAGGAACATGGAGATAGTGGAGAAAGCTCTGACAGAAATGACATGGAGTTTTTGAGTGACAAAAGACACCTTGGGGTACAGAGTGTTGAAGAACAATAAAGAATACAATGTTTTTCTCACAATGTGCTTTTGCAAATATGAGTGAAGTTTCAGAATATGACCCAAGAAGTGTCTCAACAACTAAACACTGATTGCTGCTGTTCCAATATATGTCTGATTAAAGTAAATGAATAGGCTAAGAGTGAATTCTTAGTCACTTGTGGCACAACACATCCCCTCCCTTTGCCCAGCCAGCAAGATTTAATGTGAAGTACAGAAAAAACCATAATCATGGAAGAGAAAGGGAGTTTTGTGAGGAAGAACATGACAGTGGCATCTATTGCTTTATTTAATCTAGAGGGATTGCTGGAGCTTGTCATCTGATTCCCATTAACTGAAGCTCTTGTTTTCTGATGCATGGGTCTTGGAACTGTCATTAGCTGATGACTTCTGAACATGGGAAGCTTCCTGCTTGGGCCATTACAAAGGAATTCAAAATCCTGATGTCTCTAAACCAGCCTGCCTCTTTCAGTCTGGGCAAATGTAGATTTTTTTTTTTCCTCACTCCTCAAAGTAACCGAGTGGAAACAGAAAGAGCTTTGGCTAACTGGAAACATGTAAAATTTACCTATATTCAGCAAAGCAAGTAGTTGAACATTAAAAATAGTGATTTTCTTAATTCTTACACTCCAGGTTCCATATTTTTGTTGCAGAATAAAGTGTTGGTTCAGTATTCATAAAGAAGGTAGATTTACTTTATAGATCAACTAATCTAATAAAAGAAGAATACTTTTATTCTAGTTGATATGCTGCTGCAGTAATCTCCTATGAGATACTTAATATTGTCCTAAACTACTCTTGGTTACACATTTTTGTTTACTAGTGTGCCTGAAGAAAGTGAGGGGAACCACTGGATTATTTAAAGTACTATGCAAGACAAGTTTTCTGGACATGTTTTGAAGGGATATTTAAATTATGCTTTTGCCAGACATTTTCATGGTAGTTGAGAAAAAGCATGCCCAAAATTTGGCATGGGCCTGTGTGGTTTCTGGCTAGCTAAACAGTATAAACAAAATTTTCCAGCCACTGGGCTGTCAGTTGAAAATGCAAATCAGTTGCCTCCCCTACTTTTTCCTTTTCCCTCCTTTTTTTTGAAAAGAAAATGTCAGTCTGAGTGTAATGGTATAAAGCATGGGGATATTTAGAAGGGCAGTATATCCTCCAAAAAGCTGTTTTCTCTCTCAGCTAGGGAAAACCAAGACAGAAATACAATCACTGAAAGCAGACATTTCACATTCATCCACATGCAAATCGCCACCTTAAGCCATGCTTGAGTCTAACAGGAAAGATTGGAAGTGACACAACCTCCAAAGCAAAACTGAGAGCTCAGTCTTTTTCTGCATAACATGTGCTGTGATTGAAAGTTGTTCATTTTTCAACTCTCTCACCAACTAGCTGCTGAGTGTCTCATTTCCCTGGCGGTTCTGCTTTTTCCTAATTTCAGAATTGGAGAGTTGAATTTGTCACTTTTTGGCTCCTACTGTATAAACCAGTGGTCAGACTCAATAAGTGCTCCAGCTAAGATAGCATGGTGGTTTTTGGTGTTTTTTTTTTTTTTTTTTTTTGTTTTTTTTTTTTTGTTGTTGTTGTTTTGTTTTGTTTTGTTTTGTTTTTTTCTTTTAATTCCACTTCTCTTTAGAATCATATGCCCACTGGAGAGAGAACTTTTACAGCTATGCTGTTCCTTGTTAATGTTCTGAATGACATCTTTCAGTGAGAGCTCTGATTTTTTGTTTCAGCTAAGGCTGCTAGCACTGTCTAGGGGAGGCTACTGTCCTGACTGTACATGATAAACCTTGGGAAAGAACAGCTATTTCCCTCATTAGTTTTGATGTTTCACTGCAAGGCAGAAAATGCCCACACTGCCCCTTTGCTCACAGAGCTGTGTTTGTCTTTAGCTTGATTTCATAGGTAAGCAAAGCATAACAGAGGAGGCCTGTGGTGATCAATTTCTGTCTGGGTCATATCCACCCCGTCCAAGCTTTTGGCAGACTTGGGCAGTCTTCTGCAGTTTAAGGATTGACAGATTGTCTCTAGCTACTGCTGAGAGGCAGATATTTTCTAGTCGTTGACAAAAAAGAAAGAAAAAGAAATTCTGGATCCCAGGCTATGTCCTTGCTAACCATTTAAAATGCTTTTTCTGGAGAATACCCAGTGCTCATCAAACTGGATATTTGATGTGCAATAATCAAAGTGCTCAAACTTGCAACGAGGGGCTCTAACATAGCATTCCAACAAGCTGCAATAAATGCTTTGACAAAAACCACACACTCTCTGAAATGAAATCTTATTTACTGTGGTGTTATTAAAGTGCTAAACAAACAGACAAACTCAGGAGGGCTGCTAGGATGTGGGTGAATAAATAAGCTTTGATGCTAATGTCAGTCAATGCTAATTTCTATCCTTTGAAGAAAGTGTGATAAACACAGCTGTCAGAATTGTGATCTGAAATTACTCTAATTAAATTAGATTTTACTAAAATGAAAGCAGCACCTTGTTTTGTTTCCTCTTTAGCTGAACCAATTCAGAAAATAGTGACTTTCCAGTTCTTTCATGGCCAGGAAGGAAAGGTAAGATTTGTTACATATAAACAAGGATCTGAATATGCACAATTGTATAGAATTCCATATTCATGTTCCTTTTGTTGTATTTGCTACCCACAATTAGCATCTTAATTTAGAATCTGAGATCTTCAAGGGGGGATTATCTGTACTGGCCATTAAGTGATTTCTCTGCAGTATTATGGGGAGGTGACATAATTCTGTCATGTGCATCTCTCAAGTATATGTGTTACAGTAAAAGACAGACAAGGGTGTTTTAAGGTTAAGAACTATTTCACTAGTGATGAGAATAATAACTAGCCATCACTGTAAAGAAAGGCATGAAGGGATAAAATACATAAACCTGAAGTTAGATGATCTCTGGATAACCTTTCATCTTTTGTCTCTTCCTCAAAAATCACCTTGTTTCTCTTTGTACATGGATAGAAAGACCTGTCACTCCAAGCCTTGCAAATTTACTTTGTAAATGAAATTGCCATTTGGCTTAGATCTGGGGAGCCACTCCTTTTCAGTAGAGCTGAAAATGAAGGTGATAAATTATTTCAGTGCTTTGTTTTTAATGAGACCACTATTTTACAAAACAGTCTAATTAATTACAGAGAACAGCATAGCCAAAAATAAATAACTGATATAACTACATGTTTGATTTGCGAGTGCTATTGATTTTAATTTAATTATTGTAAAAGAGAGCTATGCCAGAATTTAGTGCCATAAAAGAAAAATATGAATTTGTATACTGCTAGATTTATATAGAAAAATATTATATGAATATACTTTCTACTGGTGCTATCTGTCAATGCATTAATTATAGCGAATCGATCTGATGAGGAGAAATTCGATTAATTACACCGTCTCTTCCATGAGTGGGCACTAGATGGCAGTAAAAGATAGGAGCTGGGGTGTGGAAATTTTCTTGATGCTCGTGCACTTCAGTGGAGGATCACTACATTAATATCCTGTAATCTATTCTTTGGGTGGGGTGGGGGGGGGGGGGGAGGAAGAAAGAAAGAGTAGAAAGAGTCATAGGAATTACAAAAGCTTTATTGCATGACTCAGTTGTTTCTAGAGTCTATGGAAGAAATTGGTACAATTAGAGGCAAAGTGGCAGAACATGATATTCAGTGACCAGGGCTGACAGCAAAGTCCTTTGCAGATGGGAGAAATGTAATTTTCTCTCTCTCTCTTGGTCATGTTGCTTCACAGAAAAATCTCCTCCAGAATTCATATGCTCCCTCCATGTCACCACAGCGCTCCTTGAGTGCAGTTCTAGTCCCAAACTTGACGGTGTTAAAAACATCAATTTTAACAACATTTTACACTCTGATTCTGACCCATCTGACCAAAGGCAAACCCTTGGGCTGGTGGAGGAGACACAGCAATGGTTGTGTTCAGGAGGAGGCCTGGGTCAGAACTGGAGATTACAACGAGCCCTCAATAAAAACCACTCCAAATGAACCCCAGGGGGAGTATTAGCAGGGAAGGAGGGGATTGGAGTCTGACTCAGGTTGCAGACTCCAGCTCTCAAATCACTAGCAGCCTGACCCGGATATTTCACATGCTTCAGAAGGGTTTTTGGAGAGCCAATTACCCTCAGGACTGGATGAAAGTGAAACAGCTCATCATGTGCAAGGGATCACTGCAGATTATCCCATGTGTTACTATGGTTTTAAAAATTACAAAGACATACTTTTATTCCAACTACAAAAGGAAGCGCTCAAAGGTTAGGAAACTCTGCATCTGTGTTTTAGCCCATTCTGTGCACTAAATAAGACACCCTTTGGGACAGAAAAGTATGCAACCACGTAATTAAAAATTGAGGCCTATGCACAAATTGGCACAACTCGTCTGGAGCAAGCTTTTCCTAGGAATTCAGCACCAGGTTTATCCGTATAGATAATGTTGTTTGTGCAATTTTATGTGCAATATTGACATGCTTTTATACATGAAGAGTCTTATGAGTAAAAAGTTGTTCATATTTTTACAAGTTGAAAAGTTCACAAGTTAAACCAATTGCTGCCAAGTTGGAGTTCTAACTATTTATTGTTGATAATTTCATGTTGTAATCTCCTGTTAACAGTTTCCTTTTATTACCAGTAGTGCCCCGAGCCGGCCCGCCGCTGCCTGCCCGCCCGGGAGCGGCGGGGCCCCGGCCCCACCTTTCGGCGCGGGCCCGCCCCTGCCGGGAGTAGCCCGGGGGCGCCGCGGGAGCGGCGGGGCGCCCGTCCCTCAGCGCGGGTCTCGGCCGTGCTGGGGGAGCCCCGTGCGTGGTGCCCCAGGGGTGCGGACCCGTCCCGGGAGCGGCGGGGCGCCCCCCTGCCTCGGCGCGGGTCTCGGCCGCGCTGGGGGGGCCCCGCAAAGACCGGTCCAAGTCGCCGTGTTCCGCAGGGGCAGCTGCTAGCCGGCGCCCTTAGCCGGGCGTCGCCCTGCTGCTTCTGGAAGATGGCATCCAGACGGTGAAGAGGAGGGGGCATCGAATCGGCATGCAAATGACATTGGATCCAGCATGAACGGGAGAAACCCCTCAGCAAACCTAGCCAAAGCCCCCTAAAAACAACGAGCAAACACAAAATTGACTAATCTAAGTGATGTCTCGACGTGAGGAACAGAACCTAGTATCCCCTAAGACCCTTTTTTACCCCTCACCCTAACTACAGATGTCGGCTAGACAGAGGACTCCGAATGTTGAACCATACGCAGGGGATTTCCTGTGAGGACGTAAGCCCCAGCTCCACACACAGACCAGCGGACAAAGCTGCGCTCTTCCTCGTCCTCCGAGTCACTTTTGGGAGCAGCGGCGGCACGAGCGAGGACCCGTCGGTTCTCCCCACTCGAGCTGATCCTTTGTAATAAAAGCAGCATTAACAAGGAGAAAAGTCTCCTGCCCGTGCCTATTTCGAAGAGTGGTCCATCGCATGGACTCTGATCTGTGTCACTGCCTGGGATGAAACTGTCTAGGGGTCACTGTGGCCCTTGTGGTGTAATCGCCTAAGAGTAAAGGGAAATCCTTTAAACCCCAGACACGACTTTCCGACAGTTTCGATACATTATTAAAAGTGTGTCTATTAGGCTGTGGCTCTTTGGGCAGATTTGGACATGTTCCATTCATCGCAGCCACTACCCCAGGAGCCGGGCAGGCTGCTAGAGGCAGAGTGAGTCTTCACGCCACGCTCAAGATGGCGGCCCGCGGGAGCCGGGCCGGGCGCCACGCCTTCTCCGCTCCGCCGGCTGTGACTTCCGGAGGGGGCGGGAGAGGGCGTCCGTCCCATGGTAACTGCGCCACGGTGGGGACGCTGCGGCCGCCTTTCGCTTCCTGCCGCCGTCCGGCCCGCGAAGACAGGCAGCCGCCGCCTCCGGGGTCGCGCTGCCGGCAGCCGCCAGGTCGCGAGGTGAGAGGAGCCCGCCAGGGCGGGCGGGCCGACCCCGCGGGGCGGTCTTTCCGCACCGCCGAGGTACCAGGTCGGGCCGGCGGCGCCGGGGGAGGAGGAGGAGGAGGAGGTGGCGGCGGTGCTCGTGGCGGCCGCGGTGGTGGCGGCGGCCGCGGTGGTGGCGGCGGCCGCCTTGTGCTCGTGTAGCGGGGGAGGAAGCCCCGGTCCAGGGGCAGCGCCCCGGGGAGCCGCGCCCGCAGGACAGCGGCGGCCCCGCCGCGGGGAGAGCCCTGTTGGGGGCGGCGGTGCCCTTGTGTCGGCTGAGCCCTACCTTAAAATATCTTGTAAAAATGAATTAATTCTTCACCTTCACTTCTGAATCTTTTGTATTTATTTTACTGGGATCTGGAGCCTTTTTTTTCCTCCTTTATTTAAAGGAGAAAAAGCACCTAACTTTTTTCGTTCGCTACGGGCTGAGATGTGATCAGCCTTTCGCGTGCTCCTGTCCTGCCCTTTGTTCAGACATAAGGTGCTTGTAGTTGCCTATTTTATTTGTTAGGAGCAAAGACGCCTTAAGAGCAGGTATACAGGCAGTGGTTTCGAAAGGGAGCTCATATGGCACCTTTGTCTTGGGAAATAAGGATACGGTTATTCCCGACTTCTGGTCGTACAACCGATATTATAAGGTTACTCATTGCTTCCAGTGGCGGTGGAAAACGCTGGAGGTGTTGGAGAGACCATTAGGGCAGAGGTCTGTCCAGAGAGGTGTGGAAGCCTCTTCAATTTCCGGATTCAGTGCGAGCAGCCAGTTCCGATGTCTTTTGTGGAGTTGGCACCTGCAGCCAGTGCAGGAACTCTCTCTGTACCCCACTTTGGGAATGGCTTAGTTGCTGCATCAGGGACAGCTCACCTGCTGGATCTTCACATCTTCATCCTAGGAGAGATTGAGAGGATACTAGAAGTTTAATGAAAAACTTTTCTGTGAGTAAGGCAATATGACACTCCATCTCTTTTTCTCAGCCTCTGGAGGAGATGGAAAAATAGATTTTTGCAGTATGGTTGATGGTTCACGTTGCATGGATGTAAATGAGAACCAGCTTTTCAGGAAAGAGATGAAGAGCTGTAGTTACTCAAAGTGTGTCTGTACCATGTGTGTGATTTAAATGAACAAAAACTCTCTGATCAGAGTTGCAAGTAGCTTGTTATAGAATATCTGGCATGGATAAGCTGTGAAGTAGTAACAAATATTTAGGGCAAGGCATCTGTGTTGTCAGTGAGTTGATAAAAGTGCTCAGCTTAAAGAGTGTCGACTGGTGGAGCTACAGGCAAAAATGGGTGCCAGGAAGCAGATGGCATGAATTGAGACTGGAAGGAATGAGGGATTTCTTAACTGAATAAATGAATAAGAGCCTGAAGCAAGCAGCCTGCAGGGATGGGCGTGGAAGAGATCTAGTGTCAAACAGCCAAGGTGGGGCCAGGGAAAAGTGCATTAGAAAAATATAAATATTTCAGACGTTGGCATGGCACTAAGGCTGCCAGAGTTCAAGTGTTTGGACAATGCTCTCAGACACACGGTGTGATTCTTGGGGCTGTCCCATGCAGGTGTTGGACTGGATGATTCCTGTGGTTCTGTTCCAACCCAGGAGATTCTGTGATTTGTAGTCTCTTGTGGCAGATATTTAAGCTTGTAATCAAACCTTCACACTATATTAGAATGTATATAACATTTACAGATTGTATTTATTTTACTCATGTTTATGTTTTTCTCTGAATATGAAATAAATTACTTGTGCTTATTCAGTTTTTTAGTAGCTCCCAGAAACTAACTACTACTGGGGGACTGCTGTGCTGATTGCTGAATGCTTGTGTAAATTGAAACACAAAGAAGCAAACATCCAGGTAGGGGCTTTTTTTCTTAAGTAATTGTCTTTAAATGTTAAAGTAAGGAAACAAAACAGCCTTTGACACTCATGTTCTGTTTCAGAACAGAGTGGTTGAACTTTATCATTGTTGTAGAGTAGGATATTTTGGTGGTCATTAAATAGAAAGAAAAATCAAATTCCACAGGAAGATTTGTTTTCTCCTTTAGAATGAAGGGAGTGATATCTGGTAGTAATATCATAGCCTAGTTGGAGGACAGTTGTTTTGAGATTAGAAGCTCAAATATGTATGTTGGTTAGAAGCAGATGGATGTTGAAGTGGGGACTTGACTCTAGAGTGGTGCTAAGTATGGAAGAGTGCCTTTGGCACCTTGTGCCATCACTCAGGGGGGCTTTTCCCCCTTTTGAGGGACACAGTATATATGTAGGGAATAAAACTCACTGATTGGCTTTTTCCATTTTTTTTTTGCCTGCTTTTGAGCTCACTGTAGCGAAGTTAAGGTTGTTTGCCGGTTATATGAAGTGATAAATAAGGCCACAGCCATGTCTGTTGGCCTTCAAGGCACCTGGGAGAGGGCAGTGTCAGTGGCTGGGCTTTCCTGTCTGTGGAGCCAAAACTTTGCTTCAATGGATTTGCCTTCTCCAGGGCAGGGGCAGACACAACTTGAGGATGAAGCTTTCTTAGCAGAGTCTCAACATTGCTGAGAATGGGGTTTTTTTTCTCTTCAATTTTTTTTTCACTCCTTCTTTCCAAATACACTACCATCACACATTCCTGGCTCTGTTGGAGCATGCCATTTGAAGCTATTTTTGACTGCTCAGAGAATTACTGTAGCAGGAACAAAGGACAGTAATTGGGGCCTTGAGAAGAAGGTCCCAAGGGGCCTTGAGAAGAAAGAGATGGAATTCAGATTAGTAGCCTCAAAAAAAATCTTGCCGTAGAAGAGGTGAAAAGTAAGACTTTGAAAGAACAAAGGTAAAAACAACATGTGAAAACACTTAGTTCTCAAAATGTTACCCTTTCCCATGAGGAGGCTTTTTGAATGGCTTTCATAGTAATGTTTCTCATATGTTGACCATAGATTTATTTGGGCAGTAAGCTTGACTTTTTCTCTCAGCCTTTAACAGAGATGATTGATTTACTGGCTTTGATAGAGGGATAGAATTACTTTCAAACTTCAAAATACATAAGAAGCACCTCAGGTAATTAGCAAGCCTACGTCTGTCTCTCTTTAAAGTGATCAATGGCATGAATTTGGTTTGGTAATCATGGCTATTTTCTTGTTCAGCAGCCATATGGTATTTCTGAGTTTAGTGTAATTTCCTGTATGTGGTTTTTTACAGAGTCTACTGGGCTTTGGTGTGAAGTGCAGCAAAAATTAAATACTGTGGGAAGGTGTGAAAATGTTCTTATGTTAAAAGAGAGAAAAAAAAATGTTGCTTTAACTTTGGGGTAAGAGTAGATTGTAACCTCTAAATCACACTTTCAGGCAGCCTGTTATGTGAAAGCAGTACAAATTTGTAACTGCTGCTTGTATGACACTGAAGTTTTTAATGCAAATAATGATCAACAGACCAGTGTTTAGTTGTAAACAAAATACTTTTTTGTTTTTCTGTAAAAAGGAGACCCTTCTTTCAGTATTATATCCTTTTAAGGGGTTTTCTTCTTGAGGTGATACATTAATGCTGTTGTTAAATGTGTCATGACATTAATAGAACAGCCACAGCAAATTTCCGTCTTTCTGATTTTTTGAGGCCTGCAGTAATGAAAAAAGTGTGAATTGCATCTGTCACATGAGAAGTGGCTGAGGGTTGTTTAGTCTGGAGAAAAGGAGGCCCAGGAGGACCTTACTGCTTTTTACAACCACCTGAAAGGAGGTTGTTGACAGGTGGGAGTTGGTTCCTTCTCCCAGGTACCAAGTAATAGCACAAAATGAAACAGCCTCTGGTTGCTCCAGAGGAGGTTTAGATTGGATATTAGGAAAAATGTCTTCATTAAAAAGATGGGTCATGCATTGAAACAGGCTGCCCAGGGAAGTGATGGAGTCACCATCCCTAGAAGTGTTCAAAAAACACGCAGGTGTGGTGCTTACAGATGGGATTTAGTGGTGGACTTGGCCAGTGTTTGTTTAATGGTCAGACTAGATGATCTTAGAGATCTTTTCCAATTGTAATGATTCTAAGAAACTTCTGAGAAACTTTCTGGGCATCAAGAAGCATAGTCCATCTGAGCTGAGCAAAGCTAGAATTACAGAGGAGTCTGGTTGGGAAGCTCAGAGCTGTTTCTGAAGCAGTTTTATAAAGGTGGAAAATCCTGGGTTTTTTTTAAGCTGACCTTTATGCTAATAAATAGCAGCTTAAATTTCTCTGTGGGAGATTCTCCAGCATGCAATATTAACAGAAATAAATCTGTCTGGGAGAGTTGTGGGAAGGGGAACCAGTGTCAGATGATGATCTTGGAAGGAGATCTGGAAGTGGAAGCATTTCAAATAAGGGGAGTGGGGCAAAGAAAAGCAGCAAAAGTGGTATTGGGAAATGGAATGGGGCAAAGCCCGGGATCACAGAAGAGTAAAAGTTGCTAATGGTGTTGTAGACTAGTGTAGACCTTGTGAGCATAGTTTTCTGGTTAGTAAAGGTAGCATTGAGGAGAGACAGAGGAAGAAACTGTGTGGGATACAGTCAGGTAAGTGCCATTTAAAATTAAGTAGAAATACATCTGTAAGGCACCAGAGAAAAAATTAGTGATTGTAAGGTGCATATTCTTGGAGTGTGTGGAAGGAAATGAGAATAAGGGCATCTGGAGCCAATTCCTGTGAGGGGGGAGAACCTTACTGCAGAGGTGGGGAAGTAGAGGTCTTGTGATATGGAGACAGCCTAACACTTGCAGCCCCAAATGAGAGAAGCTGTATGGTAACCTAGGGGCATGTCAGTGTGCCATGCTGGGTGTTCTCATTGATGCAGAGGCCAGAGTGCTGCTCACAGTGTGTGCAGCTTATAGAAGCTGTGAAAGAAACATTCTTTTTGTTCTCTCTGTTCTTATTTCTCCCCCCATCTTTATCCTCTGTAGGAGACATGAAAAACTTGCTTTCATGGGTTGGTACAGGCAGCATATGACTGGAAATAACATCTTTCTGCATTCAAATTTCTGAAGAAAGGTCTTGCTGTGTATCTTTTTGTATAGCATTGTTGTTTTTGTAGAAACAGATAAACCCAGCATGATAAACACATTCTTGTGCTGTCTATAGTACAACATAACTCTTGTGCTGTGTAACACAAATTAATAAAAATGACTGAATTAAGCCCTAACTAATAGCAGATGGAAACTGTGGTTTAGTCTTGTGTAATCTTTCCTTGTTAATGAACTTCACATGCAGATGAAATGGGAGGGAGATAGGCTTTAATAAGGGAAAATGTTTGCCGTGTCATCTGAGAACACTTATGCTCCTGGGTGAAGCTTGTGTGCTCAGCAGTACTCCTTTCTTGTGCAGACCCAGAGTGTTTAGAAATTAAACTTGTTACTCCTGGGATGACAAGAATATATCCCCCTCCTAGAGCTTTAATTCTTATCTTTCCTCTTTATGTAAACTGGGTTGGTCACGGGCTGTAAACAGCCTTGTTTTAGACTTTGTCATTGCCATCCTTGCATGTGATAAGGCGTGCCTGCTGGAGCTGAACCAGGAAGTCAGTCTCAAAGGCACTAAGGTTTATTGCCACAGCTAATACTGGGCTTGTGCCTTGCTTTTTTGAAAGCATCCTGTCTGCTGTTTACTGAGTGTTTGAAGAGAGTCTCGAGGAGAATTGTTTCAGGTTTCACAGTTTAGGTACAGCATCATCTTCCTGTGACTTGTACATATTCTGGTCATGAATATGCTTGAAAAATATTTTAGATCTAAAGTGACTCACTTAAGAAATTGTTTCTTTGAATGCATCTCTCTTTAAGGCTTTTTTTCCAATACCTTGTTTATTTGTAACATAAATTTTCTTTAACTTATAGAAGATTCATCTGCTGATGAGCTGCCTTTTGTGAAGTGTTTGTGATTAAGTATTTATAGACAGGATTGAGCATCGGTAGTGAGATTTGAGAAGACGCATTTTGTAAACACAAAACCCATTCTACCTGGAATGTGAGTGGAATGGTACAGCTAAGATTACACTTGTGCTTTGGGTATTGTTGGAATTAAAGCTGGGAGTTTTGGAGCATGTTTATTAGTTTTTTTGCAAAGCCTCAATTGTGGTCTTCTGCACTTTCTTATTACTTGTTGTAAGACCTAGAGGGTCCTTGATACTTACAAGCTTAGACTGAAAATGCTTTTAGACTTGATGTGAACTTAAAAGACTTTCTTAGGAATTTTCTCCCTGTTGTGTTTACTGAAAGTAGTTGCTATGCTCAGCAATGCAGCTGATAAGATCCATTTCTAATTGTAAAAGTATTTAATATTGAAACACCCCTCTTGGGCAGCAGTTCTTGAAGTTGCATCAAAACTGGGTGATGTGGAGATATCTTTGGGTGGGAGGAAGGAAGAGGGGATTTTGAGAACTAGGTAATTAATTAAAGATTGCTGTGGTTATGATGTTTTAGGCTTAGAAAATTACAGAGTGCTATGCCACATACTTTGAATATGCAAGTTAAAATATTTTCTTTAATACATATGCTGTTCTAAATAATTATATAAAGATGAAGGGAATTTTTGCCTTGTGGAATAAACTTTACCCTAGTCTTAAACATATGTTCTCACTTATTGTTGATAGCTTCTTTACTACTATAAAAAACTACAGTAGGTATTGCAAGAATTCAGTAACTTAACACTTTGAAGTTGAGTCCTGTGAAATGTATGTCATGCTGATAGCTTTATAAAAACATAATGCAATTAAAACTAAAATCCATTATTAAAGCTAAAAGTAAGATAATTTATATAGTTTAGAACTCACTCCTGTGGCAGTGAAGTCTAAGATCTTGAATAGTCCTGTACGCTTTCTGGGTCTGAATTAGGCATCAGGTATTTTCTTTGACAGTGAAACTTTACAAACAAGATTTGCTTTAAGGGTTTTGAAAATGTCATTGTCTAATAATGTTTATGGACCATGACAGCTGAAGAAAGTAGTTGTGGATGACTGTGAGCTGTAACTGGGGGGTTTTTGTGTTACTGCTTAACTGTTGCATCAGTAAACTGCTTTTCTTTGGTGTCAAACAAAGCCAGTTTGATCTGCTGCAAACTGAGTACTTTGGCAGCTTTTTCTCTGTTAAAAAAGTGATGGAGGTGGCATTAGTGGGAAAACAATTACTTGCTTTGTAAGTAGTGAAACTGAGTTATGACTAAGTGTATTGATTTGCCTGGCCAACACAAACTCCAGACAATTTTTTTTTTCATGGCCTTTCCATAAGAGGGTTACATGGTGGTTTGTTATTTCCCTGTACATGGCTGAATTTTACAAACCAAACCGCTTTCTGGGGAAATTGAAAGGGGGTGTGAATTTATTTTTTTAATAGATTTTGATCATGATGTGTAATGTTGAGTGGATTAGGGAAGACTTGTGCCTCTCTTAGCTTCTGTTACTTTGCAAAGCTCTTTAACTTCTCCTCTTTTATGGCTTTACTAATTGCATACACAATAAAGAAGTTACTGACTTGCAAAAAGATAAGATTTTCTATTTTTGTTTTTACTACCTAGGTAGGAGAAATTGCATCTCTTCCCTTGTGCCAAACATGATTTTGTTTTTTCTTAAACTGGCATCTTATCCTCAAACCCCCAAAGGCAATTTGAATATGCTGTTAAGAGTTCTTAGCTGATTTTAGAACTTAGGATGCTGTGTATCTGTAGAATCTACAAGTTGAAGGCTGCTAAAACTTTAAAACCCACAAACAGAAGCCATTATAACAGGATTATGAGACTCTGAGATGAATTCTTCATTTGAGTGCTCTCTCTTACCTGCTGTTCCTCTCATCATTGCCCTCTCTGGTTCAGGGAAGGCTTTGGTGGTCAGTGCCTTAGTGTAAAAGATGTAGTAGGTTAACATTTAGTTAACTGATAATAATGGCTCTGAATGATAGCTCAAAACAGTTTTACTATTTTACTCTTCAAGAAATAACACCAACCCTTCTGTCAGCCCTGTTAAGAGGATGTTCTGTGGTATCTTGTTTGTTTTTTCTGAAAATTTGTGTTTATATTTGTGTTGTGAATTTTCCCCATTGTATTACAGCTTTGAGCAGAATGACTGGAGCGGAGTAGAAAACTGAAATGCAGCAAGTGAAAAGTTTAAATAAAGTCAATATTTTGGTAGCTGTGAATTGGATGTCGTTATCTCTTCTGTGAGCTGTTTCTGGGTAGCCTTCCATTGCATGTGGCACGTAATAAACCATGGGCCAAAACAAGCGCTTGTGGCTATTACATGGAGAAGGGCAGGTGCTTTGTTCCACTGCTTAAATTCTTCTTTTCTCACAGTTACCTCCTTCCAGTGAATTCAGACATGTACAGACAGCTTGCTGAGAGGCTGTCTATAATTTACAATATCAAGTAGTTTTAGGTGTAGCTGTGGCTGCTGTGTGCAGTAGCTGTGCTCCAGTGACGTGGTCGTCCTTTGTCCTTGTGAGGTCCTGGCCAGAGGCTATGCAGAGCAAGCTCAAGGCATGATGGGATGTAGGACAGGAGGCAAGAGACCTCAGCACCAAGGTGATGCTTGGTGGTCAGTGAGATCATTTACATTTGCAACATAAGACTTTGTTTTCCCATTTCACCAAACTGGATTGTTGTTAACTTGAATGTGAAATACTGCTGGGTTTTATAAATCGGGATGCAGACAACTAATAAAAGACCTGAGTGGTGAAAATGTTCTAAAAAATCAATTGGTTGCAGCCTTTTTGGAAAAGGTTCAAATGAACTTTCTTCCCAGGAAAACATTTAAAAAATTCTAGACTATATGTTTGCTATACTTGTTTCAGATATATCTTTATTACAGGATAAGCTGTAGTTATACCTGATACAAGAAACAGAAGCATAGGAATTTTGCTTATATGAGGAAGATGATGAAGAACACTTACAAAAGGGATAATTTGGAAAGCAGGTGAAACTTAAAGGATAATTTAAGGTTTACCTGCTTCCTGGTCACAGAATGATTATCAGTTACCATGTAGACAGATAAAATTCTTTAAGTGGGGAGACAAGCCAGGCTGAGCACCTGTATCTAAGTGGGTCAGGTAGAAAAGAAGCTTAAGAGTTCTGGAGTCCACTTGCAGAAATATTGCAACAAATGTGAGCTATTGGATAAGTTTTTCAAGTAATAAATACAAAAAGTGTTAAATAAACATAAATGTGGATGTTTTCAAATCAAAATTCACAACCAGTCAAATCTCCTTTTATGGCATGGTATCCAGTCTTTTTTGGGAGGAACAAATGTGTTCTGAGTTTAGTTAGTTAGTCTAATGGCTTTTTCTGTATTATAAGCAAGGACGTTTCTCTAAATACCATAAAGTTGGTGAAAAGCCTTAAATAGTTTCATGGATCACTATCAGACCAGAGATTGTGGAGACTGAATGCTCTCTGCAGGGTTCTGTCACTAATTTTGACTTAAGTGAAATGTTAAGACTGTGCAGTATTAGCAGCAGATGGTATCAAACTTGGAATTGCTGTGTGTTGGAAAATATGGATAGGGTTCAGAGAGACTTGAGGACAGAGAAGCAGCAGTCTGGAAGGGAAGAAACCATGCCTTTTGGATGAGGACAAGATTCAAGGTCCTCCATTTATCATCTTTGTACAGGAAGACCGTGGAGGAGTAGAATGAGTGTTGTGCAGAGTTCTGGGGATGATGCAGTTGAGAAACCAGATATGATTCTGTTAACACAGCTGCTGCAAACAGCTTGGATGTACTGTGACATGTAAGCAGGATGAGTTTCTACAAAGCACATAATTGTCCTTCGTGCCAGGCTTAAGCATTTCACCCCTTGATTACAAGACAGTGTAGAGGAAAGTAAAGAATGAAGTCTTGAAAATGTAATTATTTTATTCACAGAACGATTGAGAAGTGTTTCCCTTACAGAATGGCAGACTACAGAGGGAAGGAAGAGGTGAGGTATAAACACGGAGAGCATTTTTCAGTTTAGTCTCTCTGACAGCAGAACCACTGGTAACGTGCTTAAACTGCAACAGAGAGAGTGGAAATGGAGACTAGAAAAGAACTGTGACCCACTGAGACAGACTGCTTGGGAAACCTGTGTAATTGCCATTTTTAGAGTGCGTTGTAAGGCACAGATTAACTCTGTCTAGACTGTGTTTTTCTCCCTCAGTCCTGAGAGGCAGGATTAGCTGATTTATTGAGCTGCTTTCTAACTATTAAAGTGTTAGGAAATCCTAGAAGGGTTTCTAGAAAGCAGGGACATTCAAATTAGAAAGGTATCAAAGTGGTTAATAGCACTGGATGCATGTTAATCACCTTCTCATTTTGTGATAATGGGTCTTCTGTCAAAATCACACCTCTGTGCTCCTGCATTTCCACTCCCTGCTCTTCAAAGAAAGTAATATTGCACTGGGGGAGAGGGGAAAAATATTTTTATAGATCTTCTGACTCGCTTCCATTTCACATCTGTAAATATCTTCCAGCTGATACACCAAATGTATACTGATGGCTACAAATTTCCAGAATCATCTTTCTTCCCTAGCTGTGTGTAAAATTGCTTTGGGGATGAGGGAGAAATTAGACTCTTGAAACCCCATGGTAAGTTTGATATCAGATTCTAAGATTTCTGACTGCTTAGCTCATTCCTCTGAGTCAGAATTAAGATATAAAATAAACAATTCCCTCATTAGCAGATAGCAGCCTTTATCTTGCATGCTTTTTTTTTTTTTTTCTCAATCTGGCAATTAAAATGCATGAATAAGAGGCAGTGTATTCTGATAGCAGGAACTGGGGCCTGGGAGACAGAACTGTCAGTATCTTAATCTTAGACATGTTGTTGAATTATGATTTGCTGAAAGGAATGTTTAATTCCTGGCCCTGTTTTCCACACACAGAATATAATGCTGCAGGGATTAATTTTTGTCTGTAGCTGCAGAGTTAAAACTCTCAGACTTGTCTTCCCACATTAAAAGTTAGTATATAAGCCCAAGGTTCTCATTCATGAAATCCTAAGTTGTGTTTGAATTCTTCTGCTACAGTATCCTCAGGTTAAAGAACAATAATTTGAAATTCTGACAGGTTAAAAATATCTAACCTTGTGGTAATTTCCTTAGTTTTTAATATATGGAAAATACAAATTTTTTTTCCTTTCCTTATTTGGTTCCCTGCTGTTGTTGAAGACAGCTCCTTTTTCAAAGACTTCAGATGTATAGTGTGGGTTTTTACTTCATTCATGGTTTATGAGGATACAGAAAGATTGCAGAATTCAAATTTTACTGGAATCCAGTCCTGTTATTTTGTAAGCATGGAGGCTGCATTAGTATAAGCTGGTTTGTCTTGGATCATTGATATAGCAATACAGCCAAAGGATTTTTTTAAGTTCCTGTAGAGGCTGAGGGCAATGCTGTATGATGTCATTCTGGTTCAACAGACCACCAGTGTTAAAGAGTGAGAGGGTGTGGGGAGTCTTCAAGGCAATGAAATACTTTTTCCAAGGCTGGTATCATCAGGTTGAATTCCCTGTGGGCTTCTTCCTGCAGGTTTTAAGTTAGGTCTGCATGGACATTTAAATTTATTATTATGGTGTCACCATACAGGGTTTATTTTTCTTTCAGTGAATTCTTTGTAAAAGAGCTGGCATCATTTTTAAAAGGTTATGTTGAATTCTCATTTCCTCAGCAAGTTGCCATGGATATGTCAGGTTCTTAATGTTTGTTTACAGAGGAATGAGGTAGAGAAAGTTTATGGTAGCTATTTTCAAATGCATGTTCTGCTTTCAAGTGATGCTGTTTTCATTGAAGCTAACTGGCCAATGAATGTGAATTCTGCTGTCTGCCTGCTTTGAGAAGAGTTAACATAGAAATGTTCATATGTATATCCTTACTTGGCATTAACTTATCAGTTGTTCAGGTTGCTTTATTCCCACTGCAGTAAAAAGACCCTGCTGATTTTGTGTGCCCTGTGTTGTGTGTTGGAGTCCTGTCAGTAAGCATTGAAATAGGAAGGCAGTGTGCACACCTAGAACTAAGGAACTGCTGCTGCAAAATGAGCTGCATCTCATGCACCTGCACAAAGCAAAGAGGTCCTAGACCTGCTGTGATTGGGAAAAGGCGATGGTGAATTTTTTCTGGCTAAGAACAGGCATAACAAGGAAATCAAGACGAAACTCCGGCATGCATAGATGAAATGCCCACGAGAGAGCATTTGTATGTTGTATTACATAACACAACACGTGAAGTATGTCTCTGGTCTGTTCTCTGCCTTCCAAGTCATCTGCTTTGCTCCTTTGTAGCTGCACACTTACTTTTCTCCCCTTCCAAAATAAGCCCACAAAGATAAATGTGCTTATGTAATCTTTCAAGTCTTGATTCAGAAATACAAACTGCTACCTTTGGAGCCCATGCAAATAACCTGCACAGCACTAGATTCTGCTGTCAAGTAACCACTAGAAAAAGTATGCAATTAAACCAGAAGTCAAACTTTAGCTTGTTCTTTTCCCAGGTCACACTGGAAGAGGTGTGGGCAGGCATGTTTGAAAGCTGAGGAAAATGAACCCTCTGTCACAGCCAAGGTGTCATTAAGTGCTGCTCCTGTCTCACTGTAAGCTGTGCAGCCCTTAAGGATGAGACAAACGACTGCTACAGGACACTTGTTTCAGTTTTGGGTCAAATACCCAAAAGAGTAACAAAAAGTCAGGAGGCAGCATTGTGGAAAAGTATGAAAAGGTGAATATCCTGTTGTGGAAAGTGAAGGATGAGAGAGAAACACCTGTTAAAAAGCAGCTGCTAAAAATGGATGACCACTCTTAGTGGAGTAAAAGAATTAGCAGCAGCTTTCTTGGTAAAGTTGGTCCTTGTGTACGTTCTGTGATTAATTTAGTTGTGAAACTCCACGGCCACAATGACTGTTCCCTTCCAGTCTGTAATCAAAGGTGATTTCTTGAGTGGGGGAGCATGCCTGGGCGTGGTCAGTCTGTGCCAGTCAGTTCCCATATAAGCTCTGCTGTCAACCTTTTAGAGTTACCTCACATGTAAACTTTATTAAAAGTATTTTGAGAAAAGTGTGATAGTCTTATGCCTTGTGTGTTCCAAAACCTTGAAATGTTTCTACAAAGAAGTGTCTTGTGCGTTTTTAAAGGTGTAAATGAAATACCCTCAGTATGCTAATTTTAGTGCAGTAGGTCTGAGTTTCCAGATGAAGGTGACAAGATGTTCTCTTGCTTCTCTGTTAGTATCCATAGCAATAGCCAGAGATGCCTTTGTGAAGTGACAGGTACAGAGATAGCCATGTTTGAAACTGTTTGTGTTTCATAGAAGAGCTCTTTCATTGCTTTTATAGATGGTAGTGCAAAATATCTTGAGTGGTTCATGTAAGCTAAATACCAGCCCCATTAACTATTGAATGCATGGAAAATGCATTTTCCATTCAGAATGAGCAATGTGGAGTCTGTACTTTCTGCGCTTCTTTAGAGATAGAGTTTCATTCCCTGTAGCCAAACATCCAGTCAGGAGTGTGTGCAGGGAGGAAACCCTTACAGAGCAGTGAGACAAGCTGTAGTCTAGTTTCTTTCACATGAGTTCAGCTTCTTTGGGAAGAAGGTGGGCATGGATCTGAAGACATGTCCAGGACTAAATGAAATTGAGAGAATCTTTACTGGAATTGCCAAGAGAAGTGGATTTCTAGCTTCATGTTGTGAGGCCTGATGTGGTACTGGCTCCACATGCTGCTCTAATATAGCCCATATCCTACAAGTGTACAAACTCAGCAAGATGCTAAAACATGACTGTGCTTGGGGATGAATGTCTTTTGCAGTCCGTGCTTATTTCATTTTATTAGATGTTGTCTTAACAATACTAATCTGTCTCTTCTGCTGATAATCACCAGAGACCAAATGCTTTTGGGTTAGAATGCTTTTATGGTAGCTCAAGCATAATTTCCAAGTAGATTTCTAGATAAAAAGCCACTATGGTTTTTTTTTCTGTGTTGGGGTTTTTTTTCAATCATCTCATATATTGATTTTGCATACCTTGAGATTGTGCTGTACACAGAAAAGCCACTTGGTCCTAGTGACAGGGAAGAAAACCTAAAGTACTGTGTACATCTGTTCAGTTATCTCAGTTTTCATCAATCCTCATGGCCTGACCCAACAGCCAGCTTCCAAAGCTGACAGTACCAACCATCAAGATCCTAATATTCACAGAGTAATCTCTATTAAATGCTTTTTGGTTAACCCTTAATACACTTTGAGAAAATGCCCCAGATGCCGAATGTTGGGATTAAAAAAGAGATACTTAAAATTTTTTCTCTTATTCTAAAAGGCGTGACTGCTCCCATGAGTGTTTCAATGTGAAGGAAGCTGAGCAGCCACCTTGTTCCTATTGCTCTTCTGGAACAGGTCATGTGGTTTGGGTTATGTTTGGAACTGAATTAGATGAGGCTTTAAAGTGAGAATGCTCAATATATGACAAGTGTCAAGTTCTGTTTTGCTGGAAAATATTTAGTATTTATCTGTTTTTTTCCTCAAGGTGTTTTCACATATAAGATCCCCTGTCATGTGCAAGAACTGAAACTTGTTCTATGAGCCATAAAAATAAATCTTAATATTCTGAACTAACGGGACTTAATTCTTCAGTATTGCTGTTTCTCTGTAATCTGCTTTTAGTGTAATTATTTCCCTTTGAGAGAGAAATGATTGTGTATTACTCTGCTTAAAAGAGTCATATTTGAGAAGCTTGTCCCAAACCATAGGTTAGGCTTTAAAACTTAAAAGTTCCCTTTGTATGCAGATGGGATGTGGGAGTCTCATGAGAGTTCGTGATTTGCACTTCTGTGCTGCTTTGTGCAAACAGTGCTCGATAGCAGGAACTTAGCTCCAACTGTGTTCCTGCAGGAATTTGTTTTTCTCAATCTCAGGGGGTATTGCTTATTTGATGCACGTGCTCTTTATTAATCTTCTGTGCTGAAAGCCTGAGAGAAATTGTGATAGGCAGGTATGGTCAGCTTAATGAATGAAGGTATTGTTGTATCTATTTCAAACGTCTTAAGAGGACCTCTTTGCTGGCTGGGCCTGTGACTGTTCTGTAAGGCTGCCAGGGTCAAAAAAAAGTCACACTGAGAAATGTTATTTTGGAGGTTCTTGAAGAGTGTGGTTGAATTCATACTTCTTATCCACACAAGAAAAATAATTGCATAAACAGTATGCCATGATTCTTTCTCAAAGTAGTAAAGAGCAGGTATGTGGATTTACAAAATAAAGGAATAAGAAATTATTCTCAGCTGGTTTTGCATTCTCATTTAAATAGCTGAACTATCTGATCTTATTTCCTGTTGCTTTTAGTGATAATTTAGCTGAAACTCGGAGAAGGGATTCTTTGCTTGTTTTTTTTTTTTTTAACATAAGTATATTAATTTTAAGTATTCTTTTTTTGTCCTGTATTACTCCTTTCTTCTCCTTTTGGGATTAGCAGAAGAGCAATTATCAGCTACTTAGTACCAGAATTCTGTATTCTAATTTCTGGGGGAAAAAATCTCCTAAATAGGGAAATCCAGTGAATTACTGTAAGCATGTGATTTTATTGAAACTCTGAATTAGGCATATAAAACATCTCTCTTTTCAATGTCTTGCTGTGCTAGAAAGGAGGATTTTTACACAGGGAGAGTTATGCATACTTTTGAAAGCATGTCAAGAACGTCAGTGTTCAGAAGTAAAATGCGCTTTCAAATATAGTGGCAATGCACTTAAAGTGGGTGTTATCAAGTTTACTCACTTGCTCATCAGTTATCTATAACCTTTACTTTCTTGCTATATATCAGTCTTTACACATTTTGCAGAATAAAAAATTGATGATTTGAGATTCATTCATTTAAAATTTCTTTTTGGATTAGCATTTGTGCACTTGGTGTCACTTCTTGAGCAGGCTTTTTGCTCTGTTTTCTGTTTCTGGCTAAATAGGATAGGTGTACATGTTAGGGATGTGTACTGGGAAGTCTCTGCTAGGGATTCCTTAGGTCTATAAAACTCTGGAAGTTCACCCTCCTGGCCTAGAAGCAGTTGTTGCACAGAGGCACTGGCATTCCTGCAGACAGAAACACTAAGTTTTGAGTTATAGTGGTGGTGAAGGGAGTCTGAAAAGTGCAAATTCACATTACTGGAGTATTGTATGTGTTATAATGATTCACAGTTAGCAAAAGACCATGGCTTGCCTCAATCATGCATAGCTGCTGTTACACTTTTATTTGTTTTTCCTGATATTTTAGACTTTTTAGCAGCTGTCATTAATCATACAGTTGAACAGTGTGAGAGCTAGCTGGAAACAGGTGGTGCATGCTCCAAATATCTTGAGATACAAATGATGGTCAACAGTGTTGATACGAAAATGTAGATATTTGTGCCAGCTTGTGTTGGTTTTGCTTCAGCAGACCTTCTGTGTTCTTTGCTGTGGAGAAGTACGTACAAAGCGTTCAAAAATGAATTTAGGCAAAAAATGTTGCTGAAACATCAATTTATTCTGCATTGCTAAGGCTGTACAAAACCAGCATAGAATTTGCTGGCTTTATTGTAGAAGGTATGGATTAAAGCAGCAGCAGAATGTCACAACTCTCAGCTGAAAGACAGCTTTGTATGGAGCATTTCATTTAGCTGCAATTCCCACCCCAAATATTCCCATGTCCAGTGAATGTGTGTGTAACTGGGAGATATCACTTGCATAGCACAGTGGTATCTTTCACAAGGAGGTACTTTGGAAAGGCTCAAACTTCAGACAGGATCTGGTATTTTGTACCTTATTTAATTTGCAATCGTCTATCCTGTAGACAAGATTAGTTTTTTGTCTTAAATCTGTTTGCAAATTCAGCCTTGTGAAGTTGCAGCTAAAAGTGCATAGTTTTGAGTGTTCTGTAATTGAAGACTTTAGAGAAGAAGAAAATTGAGGAAATTAATTGGAGCTCCTTAATTGAGTCTGTGGCTGATAGACTCTAATTAAACCCCTTAAAAATATTATCCTGTGTTTCTGTACAATGTTGTTTTGCTATTCAAGTAAATGAGGGTTGATTCAGAGCTTTCTTTTAAACAAAGTTCCTAGACCATTAAGCTGGCTAAAATAAATGTAGACATTTGGTTTTCATTAGTGCTGTAACTGAAACAAAAACATTTTAATGACTGATCCCAGAGTGTTTTGAGGTTTGTGCAACTTTGTTAGGAAGGTATTTAAACTGTAGTATCAGTTGCAAGGTTGGCCATAAGCCAGCGTTTCAAAGCTGTTTCAAAGCAACATGTTGGGTTTCCAGAGTGTTACAAAACAGGAAAACTTTGAGAGGGGAGAAGTACTGGAAGGTAATTACAAGAAAATTTGCACTGAAATGAAATTATCTGCTAAAAGGAGACAGTGATGATGTTCATGCTGTACTACAGCCTGCTGCTTTGTTAAAGAGTTGTTTCAATTATTTGGAAAGAAACATGATTTTGAGCTTTAATACTTACATTTACAAAGAATTGACTTTGCCCAAGAAATTATGTGCAGTTTTAGGTGGGCTTTTGGTATCTTAAACTTGCACAAAATGCGATCCTGCTTCTAAGGGAAAGAATTTAATATATTGCTTACAAGATCTAATTTAAAAAGTACTTTCTGGGAAAATACTTAGGTTGGTCTTGAAAAATGATGGCCGTGAAATTGTACAAACATTAGCATGTGGTATTGGACAAATAATCAATAGCTTTGCATTTGTGGGAGAAGCTGGAGATTATTAAAGTGCTGTAAGATGAAGATTGCTTATTCTGTATCATGTTGTAGTCACAATAATGTCTCGGGGCAAACCTGCAGAAATTGTTGAAATGTTCTGGATGATCAGGGGTCGATCAGGGCAGCAAGGACTGGATATCAAGAGCTTGTGGCCAGACGGCATTCTTGTGGGTGCTGCTTGGCTTGGGTACCAAAAGTACTGTTTATCAGAACAGTCTTAGTTTTTTGGTGTTTCTGTTTTATTTTTTGTCCTCATGGTTGATTGGCCTAAGTGGCAATTAGAAAAAGACTTCTGATGACTTCATTTAAAATATTAGAAATGGGATCTAGGGAAAATGACCACTTCTAGCAAAAAACTCCAGAACTTCTCAGATGGAATTACAGAAAGGTTCATCTGAGCATGTTTGAATTTTGATGGGTTCTTTTGCATAGTTATAACCTTAGTGATTTGTCTGTAGTTGACAAAAACCAAGTGTTCTTACAAAAATCCCCCTATCTTAAGCAAGAAGCAGACATCTGAGAGTTTCATCCCAGTTTTCCAGTTGTTATGTTTATACTCCACTTTATGTATTCACCTTCTAGGCATAGTGTTTTTACGTAGAGATTTTGCATATCATGAGGTGTCGGTTTCTCGGCTGTTTAGGTGACCTGGAAAGGCCCAGAGTGGCCTTGGACAGCCCGCGCTTCAAAGGACGAGGAGAGACTTCAGATCTTTTCTCGGTCTCGGTGTTTATTAATTGTTTATCTAAAAGATTTTCTCTTGGCCCGACAGAGGTCTGCACAGCAGCCAGCCATGAACACACTGAGAGCCCCCAGGGCGGTCACCTATCTTTATACTCAAAATTACGTATACAATATTTATCATTTTTCCCCAATACCTTTTACCCTTATTAACCAGTGCACTTTTAGTAATAACCAATCCCAAAGTGCCAACATCACCACAGAAGATGGAGGCCAAGAAGAAGAAGAAGAGGACACGCCCCAATTCCTCCATCTTACTTCTTTAGACCCCCCTGTACAGAAATCTTAAACCCTGTGTTTCACTCTCTAATTAACTTATCCCTTCACCATTCACCCAGTGAAATCCTCCCATCCTCATACAGGTGTCGTCTCCTGTGTAGGATCAAAGTCCAGCCACCAGACACTTCTGGCAACATTCCAGGACTCCCGAGCCCCCCAAGGGTGGTCTGGGTCACTCTGCACATCAGTCCTGAGGTGCTGAGATCCCACAATGAGGGTTTTATTTGAATGCCTGAATTAAAGATTTTTACAAATGTCAAATAATGAAAAGTTGCTGTCCTTCTGGGATGGGTCAGAAAAACAGTTTGCCTTTCCTCTTCTCCCATATTCTGTCTGCAGGATATTACTTTGGTGGTTTCACTGTTGGGATGTTCTAGCTGAATTGTCCCTTCTCCTAAAGCTTGTGGAGAACATTGTGTATTTACACCTTCATGTTCTGCAAATGGAAATAAAGGAACAGATGCAAATGAATGTTTACTTTGGTTCCTTTAGCTATAGGTTAGAAATATATTCACATTAAAGTTGGTTTTGCTAGGCCATGTAATAGTCATTTGACCACAAGATCATAATAGAGATATAAAATTTTGCTAAAGATACCTTGCCTCAGCTGAAGATTTTGGTAGTACCAGTTTTGTGTTGTTCTACACCTGAGAAGGAACAATTTGTCATAATTCAGTTTAAGATAACTTCTTTTTGTGATCCTAAAATGCTAGAAGCTCATCTATAATTAAACTCTTCTTTGAAACTACTTCAGTCAGTTTTCCTTTTTTTAATACCTTTCCCCATTCTAAGAGTCATTAGAGGTTCTAAAAAAATATTACTTTCAAGTCTCATTTAAGAACTTAATTTCTTGAGAATGTTTAGTTGAGATTTACTACTATTTGGTGGCACCATAGTCTTGGTGTACTGAATGGAAATACTAACTTGGTGCTTGTACTAACATGAAGAGAAACATCTGATCTAGCCTAAGGCATTAAAAACCTTGTTAGAAAGGGAAGAGCTGTTCAGTACCATTTCACTGTACCATTAATTCACTACTTTTTTTTTGGTATTGTGGTAGTTTGAGGAGAGATGAGATGGAGATGGCAGAAGACTGAATAACTGTGAGAAGACAGAAAGAAGCAAAATTCTTATTTGTACAAAGTCTGTCAGAGTGCTGGGTATGTATAGGAGCAGTGATGTTTTTTGCAAGTGTGGTGGAACAGAATAAGCAGGAGGAGAATGCATCATTATTAAGCTGGAGAAAAGGCAAGTTGAGGAAGAATGTGGAATCTTACTGTCTCAGAGCGTGTGAAGTTGTTTGACCAGAGGCATGAAAAGCTTAACATGTTAAACAGCAGATATTCACCTCTCTTCGAATAGTCCTTCAGTTGGCATTGATAGTTTAAGCAGCTAAAAGTTCCTGACAACCATAAAAATTTGCAGTGCACTAAACTGCCATATTCCATGGTTAGCATCACGTGGCAGGGAATTTTAAAGGCTGATTGATTTCAAAGACATTAAGGTGCCAAATTTAGATTTTTATTGAATGTTCTTTCGTTAGGAGCAGACAGCTTGCTTTGCTTCTGTTGTATTTCTCTCCACTTTTAGGCTGCAACTGGGAGCAATATTCTTTGTAACGAGACTCCTGAGCATGGAGCTGCAGTAAGAGCAGCAACATCTGCCTGTAATAAGGCTTTGCTCTCTTTCCTGCTTTGTTAGTTCCATATGCCAAATGCCTGGTGGCTTTACGCAGCTGAATCTTGCTCAAAGCATGTGAAGTATGGGGAAGAAAATGAAGGTGCTGTGTGCAAACCCAGGAGATGCAGGCAACTGAGGGGGGGAAAGAATGTAAGGTGGGAATATAAATTGCAAGGTCAGGAATGTGTGAGGCTCCTAAGTCTTGAGACTATGAGGACAGAATTTTCCCAGTTCTGATGAACCTCTCTGTGTGGTTATTCTCCATGTATCTTTTAGTAAGTAGTAGTAGTAAGCAGGGGAAATAAATTCTCTAAGTTCAGTGTCTTTTGATATGGATGGGCTTTTTTTCCACTCTATACTTGGGAAAGTCAGAATGACAGGAGTGTTGTTTTTACTATGGGAAATTAGGATGGAGGGCAGATGGAAATTCTGTGATTGGGAATTGGTTTCTTGATGCTGATGGAGAAGACAAGCAGGGACTTGGGGAAAGATGCTGAAGTACTGATAAGAATGCTTACTTAGAGAGAAGGACCAGAGGGATCAATCAAGAACAATGATGAAGAGGTCTTGGGTGGCAGTTGCATTAAAGGTAAATTTTTACAAATGCATTAACTGACTTTTAAATAACAACATTCAAATGAGCCATTATTATCTCTAAAGAACTGGAAACAGCAAAGTTGAATATATGGGATTTGAAAGCCTATTAAGTAACTGAGGAATCTTTTTACTGAATCTTTTTTTTATTTTCATTGTTCTGCTTGTAATTATTGTCATGTCTGATTTGACTCTGTTAAAAAGCAGGTAGAACAATTAAATGATTTAAAATATAGTGCAGACATAAGTGCAGCCTGCTGGAGAAGTGCAGACCTAATGGATGTGCTTGGGTGGGATGGAAGCTGGGCACAGGCTGTGGAGGGTGAGGTCCTGCAGCAGGGGAGGGTGTGCCACTAAAATTACATCAGTGCTTCACTTAAACATCGATCCTGTCAGTGGAAGCAAAACAATTTCTTTGTGATTCATGGAATTGTTGACTTGGTAGGATTTTTTCCTTTGGTTTACCTCATTGCTTGGGTGAGTAATTAACATGGCTGTAGGAGTACCTGAAATTTGGAATTAACCCTTTTTCATTTGATGGAAGAAGTACTTTGTCTGGGTGAAGATACTGGCATGCTTTCTCTGTAGAAACGGAAAATTTATAGTTTTTAGGCAACAGAACTGGGGGTGAAAGTTGCAAATAAAACTTGCATATGTGTGCTTTCCTGTTCCCATGTTTACATTACCCACTCAACATCTCTAAAAGGCCACTGGCTGAAAATATTTACCTTCTACTTGTCCAAGCAGAACTGCACCTTTATAATAAAACCTAAATATTAGAGAGGTACTGTGTGTTCATGTAAGCCTTGAGAGTTTTAGTCATTTAATTGCAAAGTAGTTCTATGACAGGGAAAGCAGTGTCCAGCATTAACTACT
This sequence comes from Melospiza georgiana, assembly GCF_028018845.1. Lineage (NCBI taxonomy): Eukaryota > Metazoa > Chordata > Aves > Passeriformes > Passerellidae > Melospiza > Melospiza georgiana. Next base: position 31,168,432 of record NC_080432.1, on the reverse strand, counting down.
TCTATGAATTTATTTGCTTTGTAGAAATGCAAAAATTGCGATTCTTTGTTTATAAGACGCATAGTTTGTAGATCAGACAATTTGGTTCCATGGTGCAGAACTGATGATGCAGAGATAGGACCTCTGCCATGTCTGAAACCTACCTTAAAAATGTCATAGACTCCAAAAGTGAAACATTATTCAAGCATTATTTTTAAAAAAAATCATAGTTATTGACTTACAGCTCAAATGACTCCTAGGGGAAGCATTCACTATAGAGTTGTCAATTTTGTGGTAATCATACTTTTATCTGAAGAATCAGATGTTTTGTTGGTTTTGAGGCTCATAAAGTTCTTATTTTGTGGATTGAGTCAGCACAATCATTCCTATATTTCAGTCACAGAAATGTAAATACCTACAGTTGTTTACACTACAATTTGTAGTATTATAGCTGCTTTCGATGACAGACATGATTTAATGAGCTGCAGAAAGCAGGAATGCCTTTTCTATTCCATAAACAGATACGCTTCAGTATTGCTAATGTTTTCTCCTAACCTGCTCAATATTGGAGAGAACTCTGTATTGATTTACATGTGATTTCTCCTACTAAAGGTGCGTGCCTGTCTAAAAACATGCAAATGAAACTAACCTGTCTTCAAAATCCTCAAGAAAAGAGACTTCTGGCTCACTTTTCTCCAGCAAGGAGATTCTTAGTTTTCTTTTTCTTGTTGAGTGTTTTGTTTCAGTGGCCCACTACTGCCACTGATGACATTCAAGATTCCAGAGGCAAAATTTTAACATGATTAAGCAGAGATTAAAGTTTCTTAAGCATTCGTTGTTCATGGAAAGTAGAGCAAATCAGCAGACTGTGAAGTAGGAATTGGTTTGCCTTGAAGTTTTAAGCTGGAAGTAGGTGTGCTGGAATGACAGATTTCTGCCTCGTCCCCGACTTTTACTTTTTGAGACTTTGCACTGCACTTCAAAAAAAGGTCATGAGTAGGAACATAGTCCCCTGCTATTCCTGAGTGCTCTGAGTCTTCTCTGAGAGGAGAGTGAGTGGGGTGATAAACTGCTTTCTGTCTTTCCATTACCTCATCCTCCCACCTCCTTGTTTTTCCAGTATAAGCCAGTGTTGCAGATACTACATTTTTTTTTCCATCCTCCTACAGCGACCTGATGGGCTGATTGCATGTTTTAATGGTTTGGTACAAAAAGACTAATTCTTGTTTGTGCTGTGCTGTAAAATAAAACTATGCACTTCGTGTTTCTGCTTAGTTTAGTGATTACAGGAGGAAGTGGTGTTTGTATTTTGTCTTTTCATCTCAGAGCTAGATGAGTATCTTTGCAGAGCTCATTTCAAGAGATGTGAGGTGGTTTGTCATTCCCCCTTCTACTTGCATCTACTTTCTGTCCCATCCAGCTCTGCTGCAGTCCATAAGAGCAGGTCCTGCCTAGGGAATGGAGCAATTTCTCATATGCATTTTAGCTCTTTGAGTTTAGTGGCAACAGCTGCTTCCATCTGTGTCCATGTGCAAGAAGAGATGTTCAGCTGAACAGGCAGCTTGCCTTTTTATTGTAGTGTGTATAATGCTCACATATGGTCTCAGTTTGCAAAGCTGCAGAATATAACAGATTTTTTATAAAGCTCATTGAGAAAAATAGGACTGTAAGAGTGTGTATGTTTATATTTAAAAACAAACAAACAGCTTCAAAAAACCACCCCGGATCTCATAGCTTGAAGCTATGACCTGTTTGTTCATCTATCCAAATGAATTTCTGTTATAAAAGGCAGATCCATTATTTTTCTTTCTGTATTCCACCTTAAAAGTGAAATACTGTTTTCTGTCAGGGTCTCCAGAGAGGGAGCCAGGGCTTTTGGCCTGTATCCCCAGTATTGACAGTGTACACAGACTCTATTTGCGACTGGCTGATATCATCACAGGCAAAGTTTCTGTTCATTGAGTCTTTGCACCTCGGTCTATGAAATATATTTCTGATGCAATATATGTTTGGGCATTGGGATATATAGGAACTGTGGATTTAGTTATTAAAAAAAAAAAAAAAAAAGAAACCGAACCAGTAAAATGAGAAGTAGAAATTCTATTTTAGGATAAAGACAAGTGAATTTTCACTTTTCCTTCTAAAAAAATCTGGATATTGTGTAGCACATAAAGTCTTTTGCTTAAACAATGGATAGTTGCTCTACTACTTGTGTTAGCTGTTGCTTTGCAACATCAGCTAACTTGGAGCCCATCAGCCAATTCTTTTCTCAAATACTGTGATTAAACACTTGTTTTACTTCTGCTTGCAGACAGAGGGGAAAGAATGGTGTAAGTCTTACTTCTCCATCAGACAGATTAATATACTGACAGTTTAGCTTTTGTGAAGAGGAGCTGTGACTTGGAAAGCTTTGCACTTGTTAGTTCCAACAGGACAGGCTGAGGTGTGATGCTGCCTTAGGTCAGCAAGAGGGAAGACAGACTGGATCTTCAGTCCCCTGCAGTGTACACAGAAGGGTTGAAGAAGCATGGAATAACTAAAGTTTAAAAGCACTCTAATTATGTTAAGGTATTTGGAGTTCTGATGCTTCCAAAGAAGCTTTTGATACAGACATAAGTAATGTTAGCTGAAAAAAATGAAAAGCAGACCTGCTCAGGTATTCTCTCAGACTCTTATGTTTCCTGTAGAGTACAGATTTTTTAAAAATTAATGTTTTATTCAAATGTTGTTAGAAGTACTGGCTCCCTTTCTGCAGTACCATATGTTTCAGTGATCAGTATACACATGTGCACTTTGAAGGTGTCTATATCTAATTACTTTGTTGAAATTCTAAGCAGAGCTGCACTTAAAAATTTACACTGAGATCCCCTCACAAGGCTGATCAGTTCAGACTGTTTACTTTCAATCCAGGTACAACTGCTATTTCACTCTAAGAAAAATTTGATTTCTTAGAGAAACTATGTAGAAAGTGTGAAGTGGCATGGTATTCTGATAATGAGAAACTTTGTTCTGCTCTTTATCATAATTATCCTTTGCAGAGATGTGATTTTCCTAAATGAGCACAAATACTTTGTACTAGTTTGTTTTCCACGTCAAATAAAGAATAGATAAACAAGAGATCATATTCCTGGTATTAATCAGGTATTAAGAGTATTAGAAATCTGCCATCAGTGTCACACCTTTTGATTGTTTCAATTACACAGATTTGATTACATTCTGGGTTTTGAGTAAGGTACTTTATATTCATGTAGTAGGCAAGATCAACAAGATACTTCAGCCAAGGAATCAATCACATTTCCTTGCAAAGCTAATTCATGTGGCTTTCCACACCCAGGACAAACTGCATTGTAGAGGCCTTGACTGGAACATCCTTGGCAATCTTCTGCCCCAGTGATAATCTCTGAAGGGTGTTGAAATAATATCAGGTCATTTTTGAAGGCAAGTCTTCAAAAAGGCAACTATCCATCACTACTGATGTTTCCAGTGAGTAAAACTTTTTACTCTCAGTTCTGAAATCAAGTTGTTTGTTCAACTTGCATGAGCAGTCAAAAAGTTATCTGATAACATTTTTTTATGGATGCTGCCTGAAGCTGAGTATCAGCTAGCATGCTAGAGATCTTCCTCTCCCACTCCTAGTATCTAAGATTTATAGTTATTTTCTTAACTATTTTGTGTGCATATATTTAGTGCTTTGGTATCTTTGTGAGTTCTCAATCCTTGTTTTCAAGTTAAGGCATTTAAAATTTTCTTAGTTTTTAATAGCTTTATGAATATTTAAATAGACACTTGTTGATAATTGTTTTGTTGGTAATGTCTAAACTCAAATATGGAGTGTAGATGTTGTCTGCTTTTACTGTGTTGTTTCAGACATGAAAATTTTTGCTTGAAGATAGCATAGATGAAATAATAAATCCATACCAGTTACTTTGTGGAGAGAATGAGATTGTGATGGTAATTTCTATTAAACTTGCTGTCTGAAACATCTTAGTCTAGAAGTCCCAAGATAACATAGTTCTGACAAGAAGTCATCATCCAGAAAATGCAGGAATCAGACAAACCAAAACAGGGCGTCACTGGTGAAGCAATGCAAAAAGGGGAAAAAAGTCATTGTTAACCTTTTTGACAGAGGGGTATGCAGGGCAAATTTTAGGGAGATATTGGGCTGGTAGTCATTGGACTCCCTGTGTAACGGCAGGATGAAACTTTGCCTATTGGTCAAACTTGGTTGGCTCAAAAAAATCTACAAAAATAAGTGTCAGAAAGCTGATAGATGTCTCTAGCTACCAGTAGTTCCAAGACAGACACCTGTTTTTCATAGTGTAAAATTTTCTGTCGTTTTTCAAGATTGACAGATGAGGAAATTGATGTGACTGTTACTTTCAGATAATGCAAATTATCCACACATCTTATCATTGTGACTTCTCCAAGACAGTCTTTTCTTCCATAACCTCCATGATTTACAACCATTTCCTTGTCTGCTGCATCCCTACTGGTATGGATGTCACCAGCCAGTGCACGTCTGTCCCATCTGTTGGGTGTTTCAGCTGACACTGTGCTGCTTCAATTTACAAAGCATCATCCAGATAGAATATTTGTATCTAGCAGTTTCCAAAGTTAAAGGTAGCTGAAGGGCCAAGACAGGCAAGCTGCTGTTATCCACCTATTTAAATGGCAAATTTCATTCATGTTACTGCTGATCGAGAGAAAAAGGTACAAAAAAAGGAATGGGGCCAAGAGCTGCTGTTGGGATTGGATGGAAATCAGTGAGTCCAAGGCAGGACATGCAGTTCTCCAAGCTCATGATGTAGCAGTACAGGGAAAGCAAGAGATATCCTTTGTTCCATCTTCTTTGGAGATTTAACTCCAAAGAAGATGGAACCAGTGTAGATAACTGGTATCTTGGATTATCAAAATTTTATGTGTCCATGCTTCTCTGGTCTGAGAGTGTATTAATAGGTTTGTTTCTCTTGTCTTCTCTTCCTCCCTGCTCCCTGACATGAGTTGTATGAGGAGAAGGGAGAATCTGCCCTGATTAAGGAATTTCTAAGCATCATCTTAAGCTTCTGTCAAGAGTGGGCAAAAGTTTCTGCCAACACAAACAAGATGATGAACTTGGATGCACAACATTGCATGTGACAGCAATCTTTGCAGCACATGGATGAAAACAGTGAATCAGCAGTGCCCAGATAGCAGACAACAGCAGTCTTGTGGGATTTGTTAAAACTGCATGTCGTGCAACAGGATTTATGACTTAAAATATTTCAGTTCATTAGGGCTGGTTCTAATGTGCAAAAAAACATGCAAAGGTTTGCATGATCAAGTGGTCAATAAGTTCTACTTGTTAACCATTCTCAGGACAGTGAAATTTTATATACAGCAGATGAGACATAATCTCATTCCATATTCTGATTTATCTTTCTGTTCTGGAAACTAAGAGCAATGTATTTGGATGGATGTCTCTGCTCCCTCTGCCTCGTGATGCATATAACTTTTCAAGTAAAATTTGTCCTGCTTATAACTTTTCAAGTAAAACAGATGTGACTGGCTAAAGACCCTTAATTTTTCTGCCTACGTGGAATCCATTTTGGATTGCCTGGGATGTAGGAAGGGAAGTCAAATATTGCAAAACACTGTTTTAAGCTGTGACAGTCAGTGCCTGATTATCTTAAGTTTCCAATGAGTGTATTGATTGAACCAGCAAAATCCTTGCACAAATACTAGTTTCTCTCAAACTGATTAAAAAGTTAACTCAGACTCTTACCTGTTACAGGCTGCTTTGGGGATTTTGGCCTCTTTTTTGATTTTAGGGAGAGAAGTAAGTTTTGGGGATTTTATTTTTCTCTTAGGTTCCAACCTGATGATGACATGCATTCAGTCTCTTCTCTCGTGTTACTCTTGCTCCCAGACAGGTTCACCCCCTTCAAGTCCTTTCATTTTCTTCTCAGAAAGTTTGTCCAAAAGGCCAAAAGAATGGATTTTCAGATGTGTAAGACTTCTAGATGTACTTCCAGCAATACTAGGTGTTTAGCCAAGGCCATCACATTAAGGACAAATTGAAATCCTGCTTTGCCATGAGTATTGTCATTTTTATTTGTCTGCTCTCTACCAGTTTCTGCTTATTCTTGTGGCTATGAGCTGTCCTTTAGTGGCTGTACCAGTTTGGCTTGTTCTCCTGCTGAGCTCCCATCACCAATTCACGGTGAATGTCTGAGCTTCTGGCTGGCAAGCTGTATTTTTGATATCCACCTTGATGTCTGTTTTGTGGGGAACTTCATTGAACCAGGTGCTCAGAATATGAGGTACTTGTGCACAAATAGTGGCTTGGGCCAAAATCCTCAAAGTACCTAAACATGGTGTAGTGAAAACATGTCTGTAGCTAAAATTGTACAATTCCTTCCTTGACAAGGATCTGTTTGAATCATATTCCTCTTTAGTTCTGTTGATATTTAGGATTTTTTTGTGTGTCAAAGCAGTTCAATTAAACTTCAAACTCTCATTGTTCAGATTGTTTCTACCTGCCTGAGACCTATTACAGAATCCCAGATTCATTGGGGTTGGGAGGGACCTCTGGAGATCACCAGTCTAATCCCCTGCCAAGAGTCACCTGGAGCAGATGACACAGGAATGTGTCTAGGTGGGGTTTGAATGTCTCCAGAGAGAGAGACTCCATGACCTCCCTAGGCAGCTCTTCCAGTGCTATTGTGTTATTAAATATCTGAAGGAGGAACACTTTCTATGACGCTTTAAGGCAATGTTCTATTTGAGTATGTACTGAAAGATCAAGACAATTTGCTTATATTGTCAGTAATAATATTGATACATAAGTTTTGACATTTATTTTTTCAGTGGTACATGCACTAAATGCTTTTAAAAGCTATTTCAGAATCATGTATTGCCTTTTTTTTTTTTTTTTTTTTTTTTTTTTTTTTTTTTTTTTTTTTTTGTAACTTAGCTGTTGGAACACAAAACACGTAGGTGGCCAAATAGCATTCCAGCATGACCTGCTAGCAGGCAGGAGGATTTCTGCTTCAGAACTGCAGTTCATTAAAGAGTTGTAAGCAGAAGTGCTGGAAAAGTTTCCTGTGGGAATGTGACGGGAGATTTCTGATAACCTCAAGGCTGCCTTCCAAATGATTTTATTAATTCTGTGAGTAATCCGGGGAAAACCAGTAGGGATTCTTTGACCTTTGCCCTCCAAGGTTGCCGTTTTTTCAGCTCAGAGCAGCTATTAGTAACAATAGCTCTTGAAGTGTGATTTAAGAAGCCCCAGAAATTGTGTTCCTGTTTCTCTTTCCGGTACTCTTAGAACTGACAGCTCCTCTTCCTTTAGCCCCTAATTCAATAGGCTGCTGTACCTGGAAACCTGTTTGGAATGTTCTAATGAAGTTCTTCACTTGCCTAAAGTACATCAAATGTAACACATGAGTCTGATTTCCAGCAGAGACTTGAGTCTGTGTGCAGTCAGCTGCTTCTCAGGAGTCACTCTTGTGGCTGGGTATGGAAGGATGGGGTTGCTTTGTGCAGGCTCTGAGAAGTTCATGGTTTTAATTTTGCTGGATTAGGAAGGTGTTGTTAGAGTTGTCAGCTCACTTGTGTTCAGTCCAGAACCAGAAAGTGACTTCTTTGTTGCTTTTATTGAGGAGCATCAATGGGAATTTAGATTATAGGACATATGGACCTAGAATGTCATGGTCTGCATTGATGATCGGAAGAAAGGGCAATAAGTGTTTTCATCTCTTTTTGTGAACATGTTCTCTTTTTTATGTAGCTTGAGGTTAGATTTTTTTTCAGATTCCCTTTTTTCATTATCATTAAAATCTTCTATTGAAGAGTAACACAAAGAGCTGATTAAAATTGCTTTTTCTCCTTACACAGCAGGTTTCAGTGTGTTATCATTCCAACTAAAACTGGGCTGCTTCTTTCTAGGTGCCTTTTCTTCTCCTGTTCCCTTTTGCCTTTGCTCTCCAGAGTTGACATCATACATTCTGCATTGCAGAGGGCAAGATTCCTGAGAATAGCGCACTATTTGGAAAGAATTGTATCTGTGGTGTGTTGTCTGGATGTTATTTATTATGTACGCAGAACTGTTAACTCTCTCTCTAAACATTTCCCATTTTAAGACTGTTCCTTTCCATGCAGATTCACCTTGACTGCTCTTTAAAAGTGGTTTTCCAGCTGAAAATAGGACTCTTACCTTGCTGGTCAGCATTAGCAATGTATTTATTTGCTGCATATCCATGTAACTTTAATGCTATTACAGTTTCCTGTTCAGCTACCTGTCTTACCTCTCTGCTTTTAATTCAGTTTTGGGGAAAACATACGTTTTAAGTCAGATAAAAGGGAAAAGCAGAATAAAGATTATCAAAAAGTTTGGTCCAATCTTCAGTAGTGTTCAACTTTTGGTTACTGCAGTTGGGAGACTATGAAAAGTTTAGCTTTGTTTTCAGCCTAAAATTTTCCTCATAATTACTGGTTTTGAAGCCAGCAGCTGTGTTACTTAATGCATGAAACCCTAACTGTTCAGCTATGAGCTTTAAATGGGAGAGGTAAACAATTGTTTGTTTTTTAATGACTTCCAAGTCAACTGTTATGCCTATTAAAAAAAAAAAAGGTTAAGAAAAATACGTGCCTACAATTTGTGGATATCCACTGAAGTTATTTTAATGAAGACTTTGAATATTACAGTTTCTCCCTAGTCTTATGAATAAAACTTCAGATTTTGTTTTTCAGCTCTTTCCCTTAAGGGTTAAATACCTTGGAAATAATCTTACCCTAAATTGGAGAACTCAAGGAATGCCTAATGAAGGAACATTATGGTGACTGGCTCTTGAGTGTTCTGTGAGATGCAAGTGCAGAGTACAGGTCACTGCAATTATTAAAAGGTGAAAATGTTTAATGGGGTCTGTGGAGCCTGTGTGCCCACAGCAGCTCTTTGGTTATTTGTTCAAACTGTCCTGCACATCTGAATTGCTTGCAGTGATAAGTGGTGTTTATGCAGACAGGTATTCTACACAGGGAGATTGCCTGCAGGACAGAGGCAGATTTCTTCCTCTCTATCTAGACTGCTGCTTCTAGAAATTATTCATCAAAGTTTCTGATTCCTCTGATTTAGAACGCTTTGTAATTAGGGAAATTCAGGACAAGAGGAGATAAAAACAGAAGCAGGAGACGAGAAAGAAACAAAGGTCCATGTAAAGTGAGGAGGAATGGGGCAGTACCAGGAGTATAAGGAGAGATTGCTTTTGATCGACTGGTGGAACTGTGTGAAGTGGGTTTGACAATAACAGCCATTCCTTTGAAATATTTTTGTCCTGTTTTTTTAAAAATGATGACTTGGTTTTTTTCCTGCCTTAGACTGAAAAGCAGATTGGGACAACCTCAGTTTTCTTCCCTCTTTTTTGATTTGCCCATGTGTTCTGAGTCCAGTATTGAGAAGCTGTAGCTCCCCACTGCGCAAGAACCACTTTTATTTTAAGTTTCTTTACATTCCTCTGTCAATTACTATGCACTTGTATGGATTCTTAAGGAATTCTGTAATATGTAGAAACAATGATTTCATTTAGATTCTTATCCCCCAAGTTTTCAGCATCCATAAAGGGGGCAAGATTCAACTTTATCAGACGGAATAGACACAAGGAAATGTTTACTTTGATAACAAAAGAGGCTCAGTGCTCACAAAGATTTTCTGGAAGGATATTCTTTAGTTAGAGTGCATAATTTGACAACTTCAAAATAAAGAATACTATAATATATTGAATAAATTCACATTTATTCAAAGCTTCAGCTAAAATGACACAATCAATGGCTTTAGCAAGTTTTAAACAGTCTTCTGTGTATCCTTAGCAACAGATTTCTGTTAAGTAGGAGAATATAACTTGTGTGCTTAAAAAAATAGGAAAACTGCTTTTGTCTCAGATGACTCTGTAGTATCTTACATGTTTATATCTCCATTAGATTTACTGTAGCATGACTTTCTACACTATGGGGTTGATTTAATAAATAAACAGTATATGGAGCATTTCTCTTGTAGGTCACTTTGCTGGATTTGTGATGCCAGCAAAGACCAAGCTGACTTCCCTCTTTGATACCAAGGACTCAGTTGCTCCTATGGAGACTCCAAAAGATCCACTAAGCATAAAAATGCATTTTTCTTTTTCATGTTGTTTATGCTTGCATTTTTTTAGTACTGCCTTCACATTTTTGATTAAGCTTTTATTGAATCCTTATCTATAATGACAGTTTAACTTTTCAGAAGATAAATTGAAGTGACGTATACAGAAAACTAATTTTTCAGTAGTGCTAAACATTTCCAGCTTTCGATGCAGTTTATTCATATCTACACTTTATGAAAAATGTACATCTGCAGTTCTCTAAGGAATGTTTCCTAATACCTTTAATGTTTATCATTGTACATAGGGAAGATATACATAATCCCTCTGTGTTAGAAAGACACCTCAGTTTAAATTTATTAAAGATTACTTTCCCCTGTCAGGAGCAAAGTGTCATCTAAATCCAGTTCCCTCCCATGAAAGCGTGAGAATTTCTGCACTGCTTGGGGTCTGTGGAAATCATCTGCACTACAAAAGAGCCCTGGCTTCTTCTATTTTAGGAATCTGGGAAGGGTAAATATTTAGAAGTGCTGGTGTGACAATAGCAGAAGTAGAAGGAAATTGAAGTGTAGGATCCAGTGCTGAGACACATTTGGCTTAAGTCTTGGTTGAAAAAAACATAAACTTTTTGGTAAATTGGTGAAACGTTACAATTTTCAACTTTGGAGTACAGAATCAGCAGGAACTGTTCTATGTAGAATAAAACACCCAGTTTTGAAAGTATGTCTTTTTGTTCTTATTTAGGTTTTTTGTTTTTTTTTTTTTTTTTTTTTTTTTGTTTTGTTTTTGTCAGATCAGAGTGTGTTGCTGTTCAGTCCCTTTCTGACACGTTGCAGAAGCTAATATTTCACTGAGCAAATACTAGCACTGTTAAGGGAATGAGGCTCTTTATGGAAGACAGCTGCTGGTATGAGAACTTCTTTAATATAAAGCTCAGGGGCTGTAGGTTGAATGAATATATGAAGTAAACTGAAATTAAGGCCATGGCATAGAAATTGATTTCATTATAGAAGCTCTGGTGTTTAGGTTGAGAAGTAATTTACTCTATAAAAGATTTTTTGTAGAATCTCTTAGAGAGTTTTCAGCATCTGTTGTTTTCAACAGCTGTTCAGTATTGAGCAGAAAGATTAATCTGTTCTCTGCATAGCAAGAAAAATGTATTCTTTATCTTGATAAATTCAATTGAGCTTGAGTAACTCTTTGGATATTAAAACCAGTTTTCCTGGTGTGTTTCACTTATCTTTGGGAGATTTTTGGCACCATCTTCAAATACCTGAATGTGTCGAAAGACTGAAGTCTGTTTCTGCCAGAATTTGCTGTGTGACTTATGAGCCTATATAAAGACTGTTATATTAACTTAAGCTGATACTTGACTTGTATTTATGCAAGACGACTTCAAATAATCCTTTAACTTAATTTTGAGCTGTGTTTTTCAGAAAGATGCTATATAGAGTTGGCTGGATAAAGAGAACTATACTTTTGGAAAGAAATTAAGTATTTTGAAATTAGATTTATATTTTTCATCCAATTTAAAAGCTAAAATAAAAAAAACCCTGAATTTCATTGTAGAAGTAAATAGAGTTTAACATCCATGGATAGGAGACTGCTTGGGTAGCTTTATCTGATGCCTCAGGGCTCTTAGCTCTCACTCGGCTTGCTTCAGGTTGTATAGGTCTTCAGAAAAGGTAGGTTTCCAGTCAGTTCTGTTGGAAAGTTGTCAAGGTTTACCATCACTGTTGTGTTTTAATAATATTTTTTTCATGTCCCTTCCTATAATTTTGATTTTTACAGTTTCCACATGGCAGAAAATTCAGCACAGCCCCTGACAGAGTTTGTTGAATTTTAGATCACCTAATGTCTGAAGGCTAGGAGAAGTTGCTCTGCAAGAGGACCTAGACTCCTGAAATACAATATAAAATAATATTTGGAGATAGTTTAGACCACTCCAAGACTTCAGTGGCTCAGTTTCCTTGCAGACTTTCTCAACATTTTGGTTACCTACTTTAATTAATACTGTTACCTCTAAGTTTCTTTAGCAGGATAAGAAACACTTCAATATTTAAATGCCTGTCCTTTCTTGGCTTATTCTTAATCATAGTATTTTGCAAATTCTGAATACTGAGAGTATTTTGCAAATTCTGAATTAGAACAATTCAAAGAAATTCTTATTCCTGTCAGGTCATTTGCCCAGCCTAGACACTGGAGAATGTATTTTTTTTCAATTTACTCGCCCAGTGCCAAGAGGAAGTGGAATAGTACAGTCTTGCTGTCTACCACAAAGATACAGAGACTAGTGCAGCACAGAGCATATTTGCCTTCCTTGTTCAGAATCAGGTATGTCCTATACAAAAGCTGATATTGAATCTTAGAGTTGATTAATCAAGCTCTTTTTCCAGCCTTTTGCATCTTTATCTTCTATGGCTATGTCTAGTTGTTCCATGAGATATATTAGTTATTAAAACAAAACCCCTTACAATAGTAAGCAGAAAAAAGGAATTGCAAAGAGTACTGAGTTCATAGTAAACTGAATTTAGACCAAGAAACCTGCACTCTATGGTAAGTTAGTCTCTTAATTGCAAATTAGTATCAGTCTGCTTCAAATTCAAGGTCTCTGGCAACTGTGGAATTTTGGTAATAGTTCCACGGAACTCGTGACCAGGGTCAGTGGGATTCTATGATCTTTGCATAGCAGTGTTCTACTGGTAAAATAAATGACAACAGAGCACATTTTAAATCTATTTAAGGCTTGTGAGACCATAAGAAATCTGTTAGACTTCCATTTAATACTAATGAACAGGGCTCAGTTGTGACAGGTGACCCTCATTTGGTTTAAGACTTACGAGGACCATTTCATGGGATTTTCCATTTCTTCCCCAGTAATTCAGTTATAACCCCGTTTTACCTATCAATTCCTTATGAACCAGTAGAATTCAAAGTGTTTGTTTTACACTGTGTAAAAACAGACATTTCAGAATGGATTTGGCTAGGTTGGAATGACATTACTTCTGGGAGTTCTTAAGGTAACCTCTGACAAAGTAGATCAGAAGTTCGGAGGGACAGTGGGGATGAAGACTCTCATTGCTTGTGGGAGGAGTGGAGAGGTTGGTGTAAGCAAATGTGACATCCAGTCCCTCTGTGGTCCTAGCAGCCAGGCAAACTGGGTGTGCTGGGGAGCACACCTGTGCCCAGTGCTGCTCCTGCCAGCGCCCCAGTGTCCCAGCACCACACCAATGTCTGCACATGTCCTGCGAAGCTGGGATATAATTGCTGGGCAGCTGTGTGATAACCCTGAGATAGGGAAGTCTTGGATTTAATGCTGAAATCCTGCTGAAGTGAGGTTTCTCACCAAGTAGTGGACTCTTCACTCCTCAGCTATTTACTGGATTGGGATGAAAGGCATCCTTTGTACTCCTAGGAATGCAAAATTTACGGGACCAGAGCAACAGAGAGCACTAGTAAGAGAAACAGGACTTTATAATCTGGTGGTGAGGTCACTTCCTTAGAAGGGGAAAACGCAGGCTGGACTTTGAGAACTCTGTATGTACTTTACATGAAACGGTATACAGAGTTTATGAACTGTCTTAGAAGATTAAGCATAACTAAGTGTAACCTATAAAGTGGTGAATTGAACAATTTCTGTCTAAGGTGCTTCATCAATAACTGAGCAAAACTTCAAAATGGTGGTAGTAAACATAGAATGAAAGTAACGTTTTTGTTCATGTGGTTTCTTTTTATTTTTTTCAGATTCTTAATATTGCAAAATTGATTCATTTCATAATAGAATTGTATGTGACAAAAGTTTTTTTTAATCCTATTTTAAACCTCTGCATAATCTTATTTTAAATGTGCTAACCAAGCTATGGTTTGTGTGCTTGCCAGAAAAATCATTCTTGATTTGTGTTATAGTTCAAAGAGATATAAGCATATTCAAAAATCAACAGAAATTCTACATCCACATCTGTGGATATAAAATGTTGATGTAATAGTGATGCATGTCAAAACTCTTCTATTTCTCAGTTTCTAACTTCAAAGTGAAGAAACGAAAATGTATTGTACTACAGTGCATGACTAGATTAGGGTATTAAAGCAGGTTCTTTATTATGTTTACTTCTAATTTAGTTGCTTTCAAAAACTCAGTTGTTATTAGCTAAATTTACAGGGGCAGTTTTAGGTTTCTAGGAAGCTCCAGTGACCTCTGTAGAGAGGTAATTTGGTGAACCTGTCACTAATAATTTCATTTTGCAGCTAACAGTAATGGATTTAATCCAGAAATTATGAACTGGGCCACCCTTTCCTGAGGGAAATATTTCTTTCCACCTTTAAATATAAGGAGGAGTGAGCATAAGAAATAAAACAGAATCTGTGCTTTTATTTTTGCAGTTATGAGGCTTTTGTGAAGTACTGTGCAGAATCAGTAATGTGCAGCAGAGTTTTCCTTGAATGACCTCCTTCTGAAGGTTTCACTGCTGCCGTTTTAATGGAATACAGCTTTATCTGCTGTCACTCACATGTTTACATGAAAACTAGCTCCTGATGGCAATGGAGTCTTTGGGGTGTGTTCTGTGCACAAGAAGCCTGACTGCTCTCAGTCATACTCTGATGATCTGAAGAGCATCATGCTCCTGCTTAGTGTTTACAGTGGCCATGCAAGGAGCTTAGTACTGCAGCACTTGAGAGGAAAGTCATAGCAGATGATGATGTTGTTGAACTGTTAACTTCTTTTTTCTGAAAGAAAAAGTGCAGTCATTCAACAAGGAACCTGGGAAAATGCCCATCAGTGCCTTTACCAATTGTACCCCACTATGTTTTAGTATTGAATTAAAATGCTAATCACTGACTTGTTTTCCATCTTGTCCTAATGAAAGAAAGTCCTGTATGTAGGGAACTGGAGTTGCAGTTTGTCAGTGTTTGAACATGGCCCTTTGTTTCTGCTTTGTTATTTTGTGGGAATTCAAAACTAGTTCAGCAATAACTTTTTGTAAGAAAAATTAGAGGCAGAGATTGTGCATCATGCTTTTCCCTATGATTTGCATTTCTGCCTTTTAGTTATATTCTATGTACTGCATGCTTTTCCTTAAGCATTTTTAAAAAGTCTGTCTTTAGTCCTGTAAAGGCTATTGCTTTTGCAGTTTGTACTCTAATATACACATTTTATGCCTGGGTTCTCCTAAGTGAACCTAAATCATCAGTGCCACTGAAAGAAATGCATTGCCTCCATCGGGTTATCCTTGCCTGCTGTAGCAACCATCCTTATGCCAGCAAACAAGCTTGTGTAAGTATGTGGGGAGTTGAATTTAGAAAATTTATTGGGATTAAAACTAATCTCTGAAGAGGAAGTGTGTGGATGAACATGATTGAGCACATGTTTGCATGATAGGCACTTCCCTCTTAAAATTGCCACCTGGCTCTGAAATTCTTTGTCCTTTGACCCTGGGTAAGCATTCCAGGTTCCTTTCCCTCCCTTCTTCCCAGCCCCCTTCCCCTTGATATGTGTGAGCAGTTTGCTCTCACCCCTGGTTTATAATGTGCCAGTAACTAAGGAGCTCAGGGTCACTCAATGTGCACCAAGTGTTGGTCCTGCCTGGCAGCTGACACTGAGCTGTACTAGAAAGGTGGAAGGAACGCTGGCTGGTGTTACAATCTCTACTAATGCCTAGCAATAACTCTGTGTGCCTTTGAGTACTGTGACCAGATCCATGTGATCGTTTTTTTTGTCCACTGTGAGGAAAAACATGGATGTGTCATACGAGTATGAACAAGTCATGCAAATCCCAAAGGGATGATTCCCTCAAGGTTAGATTATTTTTGGCTTTGTTTCTAAAGCAAACTCTTCGAGAAAGATTTTTTTTTTTTGCTGGTAGATTTATACTTTACTCGTTTTGGAAAGGGCATATGCAAAGATTAATATCTTCTGACAAATGGGGCAACATTACTGAGGCTGGTATTTTTTTTTCTATAGCTGGCCTGTGAGCTCTTGCTGGGAAGGTCAGTATATTTTGCATGCATTGCTCTTTAAAACGATATCTGCTGGTGATTGTTAAATCTGTAGACTAAACAAGGCTGTTCTGTGAAGTAAGATTTAAAATTATAAAAAGAATAAAAAGAATATTCAGGGTTTAATATCTGAATACTTGCTGTAAAGGTTCAATGGCTTGGTAGTAAACAGATTGCTGGGGTTCATTCGAATTGCCAGTGCCCATGCCCTGGAACAAGTACATGATGCAATTGAGGGAGATGGAAGGGAGGGAATTGCAGAGGGACCAAACTTCCCTTGGAGGCATGGAATGGCTGTGCAGCTGCTGCTGCCTAGGGCTGCCAGGAATCTTCAACAGCTGCTGTTTGCTCGTCTCCATGTCTGATATGGAGGTGCTTTGTTGGTGTTAACTTTGTACAGCTCTGGTACTGCTGGCATATAGCCAGGCACTCCTCTTTGCCAGGATATTAAAAAAAAAACAACCAACAACTGCACAGTTGTAGTCCCTAATGGCCAACACTGAGTAGTGTTCTCTCAATTCTCATAGCCTGGCTTCCTTTGCAGACTGCTATCAGTCTTGCTGCTTTTGAGTCCTGATCCTCAAATCCTGGGTATGGAAACATACTGTACTCCTAAATACATTTCAGCAGCTGATCCTCTTTAGATTGCTTAATTCTTGTGTGAAGAGAGTTAACCTGATACTAGAGTTCATACAACCAGTAGAGAACCAAATCCTATTACAATGAAATTCCTAGAAACTGAGCATGTGAAGCCTGTATAGGAATTCAACAAAATGGTAAAATCAGTATTGTCTGAATTTCTATATACATCACAGAATATATAAAGTAATCTAGTCAAAGTCTTCTCTTGAATTCCATCTTTAAGTAGATATACAGCTGTATTTATTGAATGTAAATCTCAAGAGGTACCCTTAAGCTTGAAAAGCACTCAAGTACCTTGCCTTAGATATTTTGGTCAATACTGGGTCATCTTCTGCATAAAAATCTGGTCTGTTAAATGGATCTCATGCAGAGAAGCAATTTATCTGGGTTTGTATTACAACTGTAATGCAGTGTTTCTGTACCGTGTGCTTTTCTAAAAGATTTTTTGAGTCAAGCATTGATCAGAAAGGTTTGCAATTGCAGTTTTGTACTGACAACAGAAGTTTTGTACTGTACAGTCAGAACTACGTGGCTCCAGGGAACCTGTGCACAGTAAAAAACGCCAGATCAGTTTTTTGAGAAGACACCTCACAACCTTTGGGCATAATACAAAAGGAATAGAGATAGCATAGAAAAATCCATAGGGAAATGTTACATAGGTGTTTTGTAGTTTAGACTTGTCTCATGGTTTTTCCCATAGATAGCAGATGAAATGGAAGCATATCAAGCTTGGTGAAGAGTTTTGGAAGTTATGTGACTTACATGATTGTCAATAACTATTTTAGTCAAAGTAGTGTGAAATCACAGGCTTCTGCAGAAATCTGACATCTCCTTCTAAAGCCACAGAGGCTGAGGCTCTGAACAGTCTGGTTCTTGATTTATCTGAATGTATGAAGAATTCCCAGGCTCACATCTGTTTGCTAAGAGACAGCCAGAAAATATTGACTTCACATTGCAAGGGCTGTGTTTGGGTAAGCCTGTGGCAGGCAAGCAGCCTGGTGGGCAAACATTGAGGTTGTGCTCAAATACCATTTTCTCCTGCCTTGTCTGTCAGGCCTTTGTTAGTGTGTCAATAAAGCTCACTTCAAATAAAAGGTCCTCTCTGGGCTCTAGCAATGCTTGTTTACTCCAAACACTTAGATCTCTCTTTTTTTCTGGGAGAAAAAAAATATTAGCTCTGGTGCTTATTCCACTTTTCTGGTGAAGAAAGGTGAAGGTGTGATGTTGGTTGAGCACAAAAGGAGGGGGAGCTCTTTCATGTATTGTTTGAAGGTTTAGGCAGCAAATTTTGAAAATCTTTAGAGCAAAAATGCTGGTAGGGATTTCCTCTCCCGTTAGTTTTACTAAGCCAAGAGAGCTAGGCTAAGCTGAAGGCAAAAAGCTGAATGTGCAATAGGTACAAGAAATGTTCTAAAAGTGTTTCAGAATTGCCTTTGTTACCCAGTTTACTCTTAAATGAATAGCAAGAACCTTCTACTTAGCTAAGTGAATGAATAGCAAAATGAATAGTTTTCTGATATCTGCAACATAAGAGTTTATTTTGCCCATAAATGTTAATATTGCATAAGCATTATATGGCAATACTTACACAGTTGTGTTAAATATGGATTTTACCTTTTTAGTTTCCCTAAATTAATTTCAAAATACTTGTCCCTATCTTAAAAATAATTTATATATTTTGAAAGAATCCCATACATTGCAAGACTTTGCTGTTTCCTGAACTAAGAATATGAATCTGAAAAAAAGTGACATTTCCTTTGCTTCCCTAAGTGAAATGGAAACAGTGGTACTTGTAGTTTCTAGACTGTTGCTATATGAATTTCTCCAAATGATGGGAGAAATACAATTCTTTATTACTTTTTTGATTACAGACATGTTAATGCAGTGGTTATTAAAACAGTATTACTAAAATACATTTCTCCTGTCTAGGAAAAAAAATTACACTGCAATAGTCGCTTTCACTGCCATCAGGCTAGTGGTTGTAATTTCAGTGCTGGTGTTGTACAAGTGGTAGAATTACTGCTTTTTATGTCACTTGTTTATTTTATACTCAGATAAAGCATTCTGTTAGTTTTTCCCCCTGGTCAGTCTGGACTGTTTTACAAGTGACATTATATATGTGTGGACGTACATAAGATACATTTAAGTTTACTTACTTCATAGTGGAAAAAGTACACCTGTGAGAAGGGAATGTGAATGAGAAAATATAACCATGTGTAAACATGTTTATGCAGCTGCATTTTAATGTAACTTATTATTGGAGCACTCTGTTTAGAGAATAAAACTTTTACAGCTGAAGACAAGCTATTAAAAGTTCCTTCAAAATATTGTAAGCTGTAGATAAATCAAAAGTATAGATACTCAATTCTGCTTCCAGATTTATTTGGTTTTTTAACAAGTTTTCTTTGTATTAGTATTTGAAAACTATTTGAGATGCTAATAAAACTGTCTTATAAATTTTCCATATTAAAGCTTTTTTGCAGAATATTAAATCTAATGTTTTCTTCTGGTTTTCATGGTTAATACACAACTTTCAGGGTTTTTTTAGAAATATAAATAGTTTCATCCAATGTGGGGAATTTTAAAACTTAATAGCTTTCCAAAGCTTATTGTGTGATGTGGGACTTGAGTTACTGTGGAACCTCAGATATGCATTTCAGTTCAGAGTACATGTCATTTGGAAACATGAAAAATAAAAGGTTTATGTTTGTTAGATGTCCACCAAAAAAAAAGTCATTAAATCTACATTAGTATTTCTGTTCTGGAAGTAGATAAAACAAGACAGTCTTATATGTCATAAAACTCAGCCTTCACATTTAAAAATCTCAGAAGCTCAATGAAAGAAAGTTAGGGAAGTGCTGACAGTGACTTGTTTCAATTGGGAGAAGAGGCAAGGCTGTAAAATGTCATTATCATACTTTGAGAGCTTTTTTAAAAAAATCAATAAAGGCCAAAAATCAATAAAGGAAATAGTTTAGAATCAGGCTCTGTTTTTTGGGGATCCCAGTTGTCAGTTTCTCTGGGTCTGGATTGAAGGCACTTGAGATGGTAGTTCATGTTTGGACTCAAGTGTTTATTACTTCTTATCAGTAAAACAGTCTCATTACTGTGAGTTCAGCAGCTTTTAATTAGAAGGCACAAAATGGCCAACTATCTCTTGTTAGAAGGTCTTTTAAGACTAAACTGTCCAATTAAGAACTGACACCTAGATTACTTTCCCTTTTAACCCAATAACTGATCCCAAAGAGGCCACAATGCGGACTTTTCTGCCCAATTAGAAAATGCCACCCAAACCCAAGAAGAAGAAGGAAGAAGCAGCATGAAGAAGAAACGCAGGACGACACCCTGTGCCCTCCATCTTGCCTCCATCCACAACATACTAAAAATCCCAAAACCTAAATTTCTCACCAAGTGATACACCTACATTACTCTCTATAATCTGTTTCACACTTTTGTGGATTCTAGTCTGTCTTGAAGTCTAGGAATCTTTCTCCATGAATGAGGGTCAAAGTCAGTGCTCCCCATGGGGGCCAGGGCACCAGAGTAGATAGAGAAATATTCCTGGTGCCTTAAATTTCCACAGTATTTGTTTGCAGATTCATATTGAACTAACTTTTTCATTACACTAGGGACTGAGAGGACACTGTTCGAGGCACTTTGTGAATAATGAAAGATCCTCTTTGCCCCAGAAATTTATTTCTGTGCTTTGACTTTGTGTTATTTAAGCTGATGTGGCCTTAAATGTCCAGTTTCCAGCATATTAAAAAAAGAATGGAAAGCTGGAGAAGGACCGTCAATGTACTTCATGTCCTCTATTGATCAGACAATATTTCATCTTTGTGGAGGCAGCAGTCTGTAAGTAGAGGAGTCTGTAAGTGTACTTAAGGCTTCTGCTTAGGGATATGATGATACTGAATCAGTTTTGCTTATATTATGACCTGTAATTATAAGAAGGTCTGTCTTGTACACTTCAAGGAGAAGAAAAAACTGTATAGAAGAATACCAGTGTAAGAGGATGCAGATTTTAATACCTTGAATTTCAATCACTGCATTTTCTTCATCCTGTATCTCAAATAAATATACCTACAGATTAAAGTGCCAGATTTTCGTTTCTGGCTACTTTTGTTTTTATATTTTGCAATATTCTCTTTCTTCTTTGGATAGATAACAGAGATTGTCAGTTAACTCCAATGTTCAGAGGCTTCCAAATGCCAATTTTGAGAGTTTCTGGCTTCATTTCCTTATGGATACAGGCATTCTCTTTTCAGGTTCAGTTTATGCTTAGGAGCAGAGAGCTCACATTGGCATGTCTGCAGTCTCAAGTCACTTTGTGTCTGTGCCTCATATTTCTGGACCCAAGAACACTTGGCAACACCGTGTAGGCTCTTGGATCTCTGCAGGTTGTCAGGGGTGAGGATCAGTGGCAGTAATGACCTTGTAATCTCTGATGGATCAAGCTGACTCAGTCCAATTCTCAGTGCAGTGCTGGCATGTCCTAAGTGCTGCTAGAAGCTGGAAGTTCCTGGTCTGTGCCCTGTGTGCCTCTGAGTAACGTTCTGTTACGTTTGTATTACCACAAGCATTGCACAAAAATATACTTCAGTATGAAAGTAGTAAATAAATGGTTGGTTCCTACCAGCCAATATTTTTCCTGCTATGTTGTTTATTTTAAAAGGCATTTGGTAAATTGCCTGTGAGTACTGTGCTATGGCATCTAAAAGGCAACAGAGACTTTTGCATCCAAGAAATAAAAAAACCCATCAGCCAGGAAATTCTGGAGGTGGATAGGAATTGTAATAAAAATTCAATGTAGCTGTAATAAAATATGTGCAGAGTACATGTGCCACGTGCAGAACTCATTTTGTCATTTTAAACTCTAATTGGTTATTTTATTCCATATACCCTTATTCTCCCCAGTTCATTAGCGGTTCATCAGAATTTCTACAGCACCTCTTGTGCCCTCTGTCTGGCTTTCAAAGATTTTTGAAGCCTCTCTACTTTTTTCCTGAGCACTTGCTGAGTCCTTCATCACCCATTTGACCCCAGAACACCCAAGACTTCCACTGGCTTTCTTATTAACATGCAATGTTCAAAGTCTTTCAGCGTATTCTGGATCTCTCTTTGGAAGAGTGACACTGTGACAAGAAGAACCTGTAATCAACGTCATATTAAGGCAGGTGAGGGCATCCAGCCAGGAAAAGGTTCAAGATTTTAGCTGCACTTCCTGTGATGCAAGGGTAGCAGCTTAGTCATGGCTCTTGATCGTGGGCAGACAGAGGTCAGACAAGTGGCTGGCACTCAGTGGCATTGCCTGATGTCTTCAGTCTAGGAGAGGCTGTGGAATGGTCATGGCCAAGTACTGCAGCTCTTTGTATCTTGTTTGAAGAGAGAAAACTTCATGCATTTCAACACTCTGTCCTGCTTTGTAAATACAAGCTTCAGTTTTTTTAGGCTCATTTTCTTGCACAGACTACAGCTCCTTTGAGTCTCTACCATGGTTATCTTCATTATCTTTTTCTGAAGTATTGTATACATAAATCTGGGAACTACTACTTGATTTTATTCATGAAGTATACTGTGAAAAATGTTATTTTAAAATCTCAATTGAAAAACCACAACTTATGATAGAAAAAAAGTTATCATAAGAGATGCTTTTTCTAAGTTAAAGAGTTTTTCTTTGCCTGAACAATCAAAGTACTTGTAAAATGTATTGGCAGATCCGTATACCTATGGACAGAACTTCCTGATACATTGAGGATCATTTTGAATTAAACCAAGGCTGAATTAGTAGTGCAGATGTCCTCCAGATTCCCTGCATAGATGCATTTCCAGGCAGTGAATAGCACAGTTTATAGGATAAACTCATTTATCCTCTCAAGGCTTCCACAGATCAAATCTGACATTCCTGGTCTGCCTTGAATCATTCCAAGTTCTTCTGTTCTTTTTCACTGGACTTGCATTCCATATGCTGTAGGGCTTAGTTGTATTTTTAATCACTTGCGAATAAAGAAGTCAGCATTTGTCTGCCATTGCTGAAGATGAATGGCAAGATAAGTAGCAACATTAGAAGTGATGCAGAGGGGGATGTTAAAGGGTGGATGATGGAAATGTCCAAACCAGGAATATGTTGGGGGACCCAGGGCAACCAAGGCTCTGCAGGGCCTAAGCGTAGCATGGGGAAAAGGTTTTTCAGCACCTTTTTGAGTTTGGTTTTCAGGTACTGTAAGGGCAATGGTCTACTACAAGGCTGTAATTCTAATATATTATACACTATTTAAATCCCATTTGGACAAATACTTTTATTAAGCATATCTCTGAACATACATTATACATTTGTTTTACTATCACCCTTGGGAACAAAGTATCTGCATTAAATTTATGTGCTTAGAAACTAACACTATTTTCTGCAGTACATATAATCTTAAGAGTCTTAATAGACTGTAATCCTTTAGATTTATGTAGTCCCTTTCCTCCTTGATATAAAAGTGGTGAGCAAATAGTATGTGCCTCTTGTCATTTCTTTGAGGTGATTAGCAAATACAAGGGACACAGTGTCTGCAGTGAACTGATACACAGTAATACTGACACATTTCAGAAATACTTTTATTGGTAGATATGTCTTTCAAAAATGCATGGAGTTGTGTGACTTTGGAAAAGTAACTTTGAGATTATTCTTCTGGTGCTTCCAGGCTATATTATGTGTTTCAGATATTCAGAAAGTGAATACTGTATTGCCATCCTACTTTCATTTTGAATTATGGTTGAGTTGCCTGCTTTGTAGTAGTGCTGTTTTGCTTAATAAATAGATTTGAGCAAAATACATTTCTGACATAAAATCTGTCCTCGATCGTTAACACTGAATGGTTCTACCTTGGATAGAAAGTTGGTTTTCTGTTAGAGGATTCATTAATGTTAGAAAAATTATGTTCTAGATGGCATACTGATGTTGTGGGGGAGGTGGAGATGGTAGTTGATGCCAGTGAAATTTCCCTGTTTAAGCTCAGTGAGAAAGTCCAGGAAGACAGGTTTAACAAAAAAAGTTTCCCCTTATAAGTGGGGAAGCAGCACAGTTTTTCACCACCTGTTAAAGACCAGATCCAATTAGCAGGAAAAGCTGCCTTGTGTGATACAAGCTGACTTGTATCACAATTGGAATGCATAATTCTAAGGACACACTAAGGAAAATTGCGCTTCAGTGTTTCCTTTGGTTAAATCTTTTGCTTTACAAAGAGTAAAGGTGTTTATAGATGAGCAATTCATTTTGCTCCAACTAGTTCAACTTGACCCTGAAATGAGAACTCCCATATTTCAATAGAGAGTAAGGAGAGCACTTCTGAAAGCTAATCAGATGCCTGTGAATTGTGATCTACTTTGGATTTACAGAGACTGATTCACAAGATCTGCCCCAGGATGATACCAGTTCTGAGTTTTGTATCTGAGATACCCAGAGCTGAGGAAAAACCAGGAGTCAGCTCCCAAAACACAAGGCTTGTGAGCCTATGGGCTTTTGTAGTTAGTTTGAACGTAATATCCTAGTAAACCACACACTGAGACCTGTTTGTAGCATTTCCTCTGGTAGGATTTTAAGCTCATAGAACACCTCTGCTAAGTGAGCGAGTACCATGTTCCCCACGTTAATACCTAGAACTGAGGTTTTAACTATCTCCAGACTTTGGTAATCTCTATTTTTTAATTTTGAGTTGTGAACCATGAAATTTTCAGGTTTTTTGCAGTAATAGTCTGTAATAATTATGTTTGTATTTATAAAGTCATATAAAGAATTGTGATCTGAGATGTATGTGGAGATGAACTGCAGGTTCTCAAGTACTCCTCTGTGGGGGAAGCTTTTTTAGGTACAAATATCATAAAATCTGGTGGGGTGAAGGCCCTTAAATCCCAGTAGGTATTCTGTTGCTGGAGACCTGTTGGAGATTTGTAGCCACACACCAATATTTGACCTGACAACTAAAGGATGAAGTAAGAGCTTGGTGCTTGGGGGAAAAAAGCCCTTGCTAGGAGCTAATGAGGGCTGAAGTGAGTTTGAAAGGCACTCTAGATGAGCCCCGGACTGATTTCAGTCTCCCGCCTTCCTCGGCTCTTTCCCTTTGCAGCAGCCGGTGCCAAGGCAGTGCCACTCGTGTTCTCCATGTGGAGAGGCTGGCGCGGAGCCCGCTGTCTGCGCAGCCCCGGTGGGCGCGGGCAGGTGAGGCGGCAGTGCTCGGCTTGGCCCCGCGTCCGAACCGGATCCGAGGGGGCCGGCACCGAGGGCGGGGAGCGGCCCGGGGCTCCCGCGGCAGCAGCAGGAGCAGGGAGGAGCCGCCAGGCGCTGCTAGAGCCCGGACCTGCCGCGGGGAGGGGCGGCCCTGGCTGCCGGCGCTCCCCGCTCGCGGCCAGTTTTGGGGCGAGCGGAGCAGCGGCTCCGGCTGCGCAGACAGCGGGCTCGGAGCCGGGGGATACCTGCATCGAGACCGGGCTGCCGCCTCCGTCCTGCCCATCTGCCCTGATTTCGGCTGCTAAGTGGCCAGAGCTGCGTCCCGTCGGGTCGCTTCGGACCTAGCCGTGCCTTCAGAAAGCGCGGGGATGGAGATTTAACTCAGCGCTATTTGCGCTGCAATGCTACTTTGTAATGTAAGTGGGCTCCTGGGATTGTGAGAAGCCTTTCAGCTGAGTAGAAATGCCGGAGAGTTCAGCACAGGACCCTGCCAGCGCTGAAGAGCCTGGTGAGAAAACAAACTTCCCCGCCCCGACTCGAGATCCGGCTCTTGGGGTAGATACGCTGTGATAAAAGTGCTGTACGAGGTTTATCACTGACCTTCAGAGCACGGCTCAGCGAATGGGAGACTTTAAACCCACTCAAGCTTGGGAAATGAAGCGGGGGGAGGGTGGGGGAACCAAACAACTCCCATCTTAATTTTTCGAAGAAAATTATTCTGGACTGATAGTGTAAAAGTGCTTTGCTGTGTTTTCTGTAGCCAAGTGCAAAAATGCTGTGTGTTTATCAAATAGGTGTGACTGCCAGTGTGTACCCTGCCTGATGTGTCCTGATGGTCTCACTGATTCTTTGCCTTATTTAATGTACTGTAGAGGGAGATTATATTACTGCTCCTATTAAAATTGGAAGAAAAATGCTAATATTAGTAACAATTCTTATTACTGTGTTACTGTGCTCAAACATAGTTTTTAAATTTGGACAGAAAACAAATAGTCTGATTCTAAGAAAATGGTGGAGTGGTTTCTTAAGCTCTTACGTAACATTTATATAGCCAGGGTGCTGGTAGGTATTGCTGGGGCTGTAGCTTAAAGTGTTGCTTTTGTGTCCCTTTACAACTGTAGTAATTTCAGTGTTAGTCCCACAGCATAATGAAGTAAAAATCTGTGGAACTGTCAATGCAAGTAACTCTTCTTACACCCAGAAAGAGCCATATTTTAATTTCTTCCTATCCTGTGTAAGCACATTAGAGCTATTTTGGATCAGAATATTTGCAATTACAAAAACCTTAAAGTCTTTCATATGGTAATGGAAAGTCAGTAAGTTGTGTAAATAAGATTTAGTGCAATGACAGTGTGGCAGTTGTAAGCAATGTTTGAGGTTCTTTAACAGCTTTCTGGGCTCTTAAACTCTGCTGAGGTATACACCTACTTTCCAGAACTATGCATATTTTTTCTTGAAGTAGAATGGTTCCAATAATTTCTGGTTCTAGCTGTATCTCATTCCAAAACTTGAATGAAGCTTTTTCAGACTTCAATATATTTTCTTCCATTTTCCCGACATAGATATGCTTTTTTCCTCTTTTTTTTTTTTCTAATTGAAACTTTAGAATTATACAAAACTTCTGGAAGAGAAGTTAGAGCTCCTTGTTGTTGCTTCTGTCCCTAGTCTGATTATATCTATTGTAAATTTTGACTTTGAAAAGACTTTGTAGTTAAAGCACTACCATTGATTTCTGTAGTTGAAGCCCTGCAAATGATTTCTGGAAACGGTCTGCTGTTGTTTGTTCTCTGTGCCAGAAGAAGTAACTTTAGCTGAAAAGCAAAGGAAATCTGCTTCTGAGGGTCTGAAGAGGTTGGTTTTTCCCATCCTTTGCAGGCTTTCCCAGCTCTCTCACCCCACAGCTGTCTTTGGTGGGTTGGTTCTTGTGCCAGCTTGGCAACACTGGTTGCCAGTGCCCATCTGTACGTGAGCCGTGGTGCTGGCATGGTGACATCTGGAAACTCCCTGTCACAGGAGTTGCGGTTCCCGAGCTAGCCTGCTACACAGGAAATGAACTCATGGAGTCTCAGGTTCAGAACAGGACAGCTTCAAAGCCTTGAAGGCTGTGGAGAGGGGTGGCAGGGACAGCTGGCTCTCAGAACACTTGGAGGAGGGGAAATTTCCCCTCTACAAACCTCTTCTGCTTCATAATTGTCTGCTAACTACTCCCTCATGGAACAAGGACTTAGATTGCTGAAAATTTGCTTGGTAATAGGGTGACATTAGTTGACAATGTGGGTATTTATAGACTGCAGAAAACACACTGACCATGATGGCATTTCTCAAAAATAGGAGCTGTGTTGTACCATTTCACAAAGTGAAATGGCTGCATTAATAAATACATCAGGTAAGTTTGCTCGTTGATGAAATAAGAATTTGAGACTTTCTGAAGCTGAAATGGTTATATTTAATGTACTTGAAATACCTGGGGAAAAAAAGGAGAACACAGGGATGTCTCGTTCTGGGAAGCACCTGTATTTTGTACAGAGAAAGCTTTTCAGGGAAGAGGTAGGGGTTAACAGCTGAAATGGAAGAGCAAGAATTGAGGTATTGAGCGAAACCAAGCACCAAGTATGACAGCATTGGAGTAAGAGCTGGAGAATTCAAAGAATGTCTAGCTGGGAGCCAGAATGGAGATCAACAACCGTGAAGCATTAAAAAGCAGCTTGACTTGCTAAAGACCATTGCGGTGATAGATACGTAGACATCTCCCATGAAACCCAGTATCAAACACCGAGCACCACCTGTTACTTCTCTGGGCATGGAAAAAAAGCAAATATACAAAGAATTTTGGTAATGTGAAGGAGGAGCAAACCCTTCTTTAGAGTGGCTGTGCACTGGCTGACAGAGCAGACGAAGGCTGGAGAGGATTTAACTGAGTTTACAGACTGTAAGACTGTTGGCTACATTGGAAAACTTGATCATCTTGAAGGACTGCAAGGCCATTATGGTATTTCATCTGGAAGGAGTCACCAGTTAGCACTGGGATTGTTAAATGTTGCTTATTTTAGAAATGCACTGCTTCTAGAATACGGCTGGTTTAGACGAATTTTTACATGAAAAGACATTTTTATTACCTTGGACATTATGTTTATCTCAGAACTATGATGCTTTGTAGCTGACAGGTCTGTGAAGTCCATAAAGCCTGGGCTGGTTCAGCTGGCTGAGTGGTGCAATGCTGACTACACTGAAAAGCTTTAGATAACTTTGAAATGAAATTTGAATTCTTTCCTGCCTTAAATGAAAAATCTAAACTCTTACAACAGTTTAGTTTTGATTTTGTGCAAGTCACAGATTTGGAGTATTTTTTTTTCTTACATGGTTAAAAAAACCCTCAACACTTGGCTGTTCTCTCTGTTGTCTTCTAAAAATCTATAAATTATCTGTACTAATATATTAGGTTATACTAAATTTCCACTATGTCATTCCTTCTTGGATTTGCATTTCTATCATTCCCAATTGCAGGCATTGAGTCCAGATGGGATTTGTTGAACCAGTGTTTTTTTAAGTCTGGTTGGGTTTTTTTGGTTGCCTTTTTTTTTTTTTAACTTTAAAGAAACTAAAATTAACAAAAAATTCATTCAGTTGCAGCCAAAGGAGCAGGTGTGGGGAGCACCAAATCCCACATAGTTGTACGGGATTACTTTGTTTCCCGAAGGGCTTGCAATGCTTGTCTACTGGGTGAGGTCTGTTCACTGTTAGCTCCACAAATAATAGATGGATTACTCCATAAAATTGTTAAGAATGGATATCGCCACTGCAGACCATGGTACATTCCAGATACAATGCTCTTCCAGGAGTTGTTTTGAA
This sequence comes from Melospiza georgiana, assembly GCF_028018845.1. NCBI lineage: Eukaryota > Metazoa > Chordata > Aves > Passeriformes > Passerellidae > Melospiza > Melospiza georgiana. The sequence goes on along the minus strand of NC_080432.1, from coordinate 31,139,647 downwards.
CTGCGTGTCTCAAGTCCTTTCTGAGCAGTTACTGCTATCAAGAGTGCAGTAATTAAAGACAATTCTGGTTTTCTTCCCTTATTAGTCCAACTGGCATAATTTCCACAGAGATGATCACATTTAAAATACCTCGTGTCCAGCCTGAGATGTGGAATATATTAAATGTATAGATTAACACTTTTTCTAATTGTATTTAATCTTCTATTAAGTAGAAGATTCTGCCTGCATTGGAACCTGTATTTTCTATCATCTCATTGTTCAGGGTACCTGTGCACTGCTTCAAAGCTTTCAGGTGTAAATTTTTATAAGTCTGAAACCCCCACTCTACTGGAGAATGCCAGGTCCTAGAGCAGTCTGAGGAGTGCAGCAAAAATGAACTTCAACATTGAAGGAATTCAGAATTTTCTAAGACTGAATTTTCAAAGATTCCTATTTTTAGATTCTTTTTATCATGGTCAGCATGTTCTTAGATTTCCCATTCCATGTCATCTTAAAAATCTTACTATGCTTTTACTTGTCACATCTTAATTGGCTTATTTATTAATCCTCTAAAGAAAAGACTCTCCGTTAACTATTTCATTGGGCCAGTTTTACATCTAAGTTCCCAGTCACTGCAATTATGGCAGAGGAGACAAAATGCAGTGGAGAGTTAAGAATATATTTTGGTGTGACAGCTGCAGGTGAAGTTTTGCTGTCAGTGGATTTACAGCCACTTGTGTAAAGAGGGACACAAATGAAGTACCATAGTACAGAATTTTTAATCCTCTCAAACATGAATGAAACAAAACTCAGATGACATTAGCCTGGTCAAATTCAGTGACTCAAAAGAGAAAAGTTACCAAACCAAATGAAAATGTACAGCCCAGCTCACATTCTAGAGAACTGGTTTGAGTCCCAGTTCTTTACAGATGTGACTGAATAAAATATTTAATCAGATGGCTACCTTAGCATGCAAGGTGCTCTTCCTTTAATGTGTTATTGGAAGAACTTCAAGGCAAGCAGGTGCTTCCATTGCCTTTCTAAGAGTCCATAAAAATGAACGGAACTCAAGAGTTCCTCAGGGCTTAAGAAAAAAGAATTAATTAGCTCTATCTGTTAAAATTTTAATGTTTGAAATGGTTCATTAATTGTTTGTTCAACAGGAGAACAAATGCAGAATTATATGTTGTGGTACTGAGGATCTTTTCTTTATTCAGTAGTTCTAAAACATTTCTGAACAAAAGGTGCACAGGTAGCTATTATATCTGTGGAAAATAAAGCCTTTATCTTTGATCGTATTAAATGGAGGCTGCTGAGCTGTCTGGACAAAAGTTACAATTGTCATGTCAGTGTTCTCAAGGGGCACAGATACACTGAAGGGCCAAGGCCCTGTGTCTGTGGTGGGGTTGTCCAGCAGTTGCGGGCACGATGTTGGGCATCTGTGTTTGGCACAGAGTTGTGTGGTTTCCTTCATGAAGTGGTTGAAAACAGCTACTAAAAATTAATGCTGTAAGTGTCCTGGGTTTAAAGCAAAAGAATGTGTGTCTCTCTTCCTGAAATATCAGATATTTGCAGTCTCTCTGTCCCTTCTGTTTGATTATTACAGTAGACAGTAATTTTGAGCAGTGTACAGCAGTTTCAAGTGATGATATGGATGGATCCAACTAACTTAGAAACTAATGGAGAAGCATCACTGTGCAGCCTATCTTTATGTGAGTGAATGTAAAAATAAGCAGCCAGAAATTCCAAAAATGCTGCCAGGCACCTGGAGAGGAGCTTTGTCTGCCTCAGTGTCCAGCTCTCACTGTGTTCACTGTTGATGTTGCCTGCAGTTGTGAGAGAAAACCAGACTGCTGATACACAGTGGAATTTCACGTAACTGATACATCTCTTCTGACCAAACTGAAGTTTAGCCAGCCCCTTGAATTTGCTCTCTATGCTCAGCAGAAAGTCCCCCTTGGGCTTGACTTGCCTGGGCCAGGGGAGGGGGTACCTGGCAGGAATGTGCGGAATTGAAGGCTGGAAAAATCTGCATGTCAAACAGCATATTCTCCTGTTCTGAGTGGGTATCTAAATAAAAGTGATTTCCCAGGGCATCAGGCTCTGCACATGATCTAGAACAAATAGCAGAGGATTAATTTTCGTTTCAGAAGTGGGGGATTTAGCTCTGTCTCAGGGAGATGCTACGGTGGGGGGGGGGACATTCCAGTCTGCAAAGCACTTTCCTCAGAGTTAGCATACAGGCAATTATGCTCAGCTGGCTGGGCAGGCTTAGCTCTCTGAGCATTCAGCAAAGGTATCAGGGAAGAAAATGAGTTAGAAACTTCCTTGCTTATCTGCCTTAATCTGTGCATGTTGTGTCTCCCTGCAAAGTTCGGTTGTCTGTAATGCAAGCCTTGCAATTTGGACTTAAAATGATGCTAATTAAATTCGGTATTAAAAAGTCAAAGCAGTTGAGATTAACTGATTATATTTTTTCAGCAAGTGTTGATTTATTCTTCTAAGTAGCACATAATTAGTGTTGTTCATGCTCCCTCCTCCCTCCCCCAGGGTAGCAAACTCTTATCTGAGTGTGGTGTTTGACCTTTCATGTTATTTATCAAAATAATGATCTCCAATTTACCTTTTTATCTTATTAAAACAAAGTTATAGTTAAGATGGGAAAAATTGACTGCTGTAAGAACCTCACACAAGTTTTGATCTTGAGCTGTGGTCACTTCTACAATGTTAACAGTTCTCATTTATCTACATATTGCCTGAAAAACCTTAGGAGAAAATCTTTTCATATCCTTTATTTACGACACGTTACATTATTAGTGTACTCTATGCACTGCCTTTAGAGTACATGTTGCTGGGAAGTGAAAGCTTCTCAATCAACAGTAATTCAATCCTGGGATTATTTTTTGTCAACCTGGTAAAAACATGTGATTGTATTCTATCTTTTAAGTATTCACAACAGTTCATTTTGAGCTTCTGCTAAAGATCTAATCTACTATTCAGAAAATTTGATATAACTGCTGAAATACCTTGATTTATTCAAATAAGGCATTTCAAAATTTCTTTATAAACATGAATATGCCTTGTTTTTAATAGAAATTGGAAAGGAGGTTACTGAAACCAGCACTTTATTGGTTATTAAATAATCTCTATTGTGTAGGCTTGTCTCCTGCAGTTTTTCAAAGCACACAGGTAAATTGCAGTGCAAAGTGTGGTGGCATTGTTTATACCAAAATCTGTTTTTATAAATAGTGGCTGTTAGCTTAGTTTTGTGCACAATGATTTTGCTCTGTGCATGTCAGCCATTACTTGTTAGCTATGACACAGACACTGACAAATCTCTATTCATTTGATTTATAACTTGGTGTAATCACTGAAAATTGACATAATTTCACTCTTAACATTTTGTTCAACAAATTTAAGTACTTAAGGACATTCCTGGCAGTGTGCATGGCTCCTTTCCCTGTTTCCCTGTGTTGCAAAAGGTAAAGCTCAGAGCAGAGCTTTACTCATGTTAATTTAAAGTTATTTCTGAGCATCTGAAAACACTGCAGCTCTCTAAACTACCCTTTATTTGTTTCCTCAGGAACATCACATGTCCACTGAGAACTTGGAGCATGGCTATGAGCAACACCACTGACTCTGTGGTCCTGAGCAATGGCAGCATCTTGTCAAATGCTGCTGGTCCAGGGGTTGTTGCAGCGAATGACAGAGACATCACGGTCCAACAACTCCCATCCAAGGAAACACCAAGATCAAAACCAAGTCTAAATGGCTGCCTGCAACTAAATGGAGCAATCAAACCATCCTTTCTGCCTTTAGACAACCAAAGAACTCAGCAGATGTTGTCGCAATGCTGCCACCCTTGTCCATACCATCATTCTTTAAGTAGCCATAATAGCAAGCAAGAATGTCATTCAGTGGTTGGCAGCTCAGCATCATCTCCTATGACCTCGTGCTGTATGCAGCCACACACTGAGTACTCAGCCTCTATTTGCCAAAAACACAGCCCTGTCTATCAGCCTGCCTGCTGTCTTCAGCCCTCCCCATCCTTCTGCCTTCACCATCAGTGGCCTGACCATTTCCAGCATCAGCCTGTGCAGCAACACCTAGCCAGGATCAGGTAAGCAGGTTGCATTATTTCTTAGTTCTCAGCATGGATAATCTTTCCCTGAACTATTTTGTTTTCCTACAGAAGTAGGAGATCTGAAAGGAGGATGAACCAAATTTCTTTCCCAGTGATTTTACAGATCAATTTTCAATGCATTACCAAGTCATTATTTCCAGGAGAAACCAAGTCAGGAGATTTGTTTTGCTGGGCTCCATGAATATTCCTGAAATGAAATAATTCTTTCTTGGGAGAAAACAAGCACTGGTGTTTTTTTTTAATTCGTGGGGATTGTTTGTAAGCTTATTAGCTCTTTCAGAAGACATAGGGTACACCTCTATTGTGTAAAACAAACCAGCAGAGATAGCTAAGAATACACTGAAAGATCTGGTATGTCTGCACAGTCTAATCAAAATACATATTTCCTTAAAAAGATGCATTGAAAAATATTTTCAACAATTCTATTCTCAAATGTGCAGGGTGTTTTTTCTTTGTCAGGTCAGCTGGTTCAGTGGGTTGCCCTCTTTTCAGTGTAGGTTATCTGCTAAACTTCAAAATTGTGCTCAGATTGAGGAATTTGGGATTGTTCCAGGATTTAGTCCTTTCTCTTCTCTATTTCATAAGAATCTGCCTCTTTGTATTTGTTAGCTTTGGAGTTCCAGAGCTTCAGGGAGCAACAAACACAAGAACAATCTTTACAGCCTCCTGGTCCTGGGCAAAATCAGCCAATCTAAGAAGCAACTTCTTAAAAGCAAATTCCCATTGAAGGAAGACACTTTGAAGCTTTTAAGCAATGTTACTATTTTTTCTGAGTTGCAGTTGGGCTAAAAGGGGTGGATATTCATGGGAGCATTAAAACTACCCTTCTCCCTGTTATCCAACATCTGCACCCATATTCAGGAACTTGGAGCTGTGAGTGTTTCTCAGTCAGTTACAATGACTTTGTCTTGATGAAATACATGCACTAATTTTAAACTCTTAAAAATATCAGACGGGGAAAAACATGTAATGTGGAAAAACTCATAGTGAATAAAGCTTTTTTCCCCTAAGATAAAAACAGATGAAAATAGGGATGATAATACAGAGCACAAATCAGCTTTCTCCTGCCAGTTATTCCACTTAGAAATGGAAAAAATCTTAGTTGTCAAAACTGCTTATCAGAGCATGTATTTTCCACCCCATTCGTCAAGCAAAGACGTTGTATAATTTTGTATACAAAGGTATGCGGGAAGTTGAACTATTGTAGGATCAGTTGTACTTTTCAAACTGTTGGAATGGTTGCATTCATTTCACTGTTTTTCACTGTGCATCAGGGTTGTTAAACGTCATCTGTATTCCATAGTCATGAGGAAAGGAACAAATGCCATCCATAGTCTGGGTTTCTGGCTTTAGTCTAGAAATAAAAACAGTGAAAATTTTTCTGGATATGATAAAATAATGTTTTCAGTCATGGTTCACAGATGCAAAAACTGTTTGAACTGCTCTGATTGGGCTCTTGAGCCAAGACACTGTTTTTTCATCTTCCTTGCCATACCATACACTTCTACAAAAATGCACAGAAATTATGAACAATGATTTATGATAAATGGTTTGTTTTACTGCTAGCAGTCGAAAGATGCAATCCAACCTTTAAAGCACCTATACCTAATTAACCAGCTCTATCTGTTAGCATACCCTGCATATCCCTATCAAATGATTACTGTACTGCTTCTGTGCCTTTTCACTCCGTAAACTGCCCATGGCTGCATTAATGGACAGTGTATACTGATCTGACTATCACTCAGCATGGAACCAAAGACTTATTTTCTCTCTTCATACTCAGCAAGGTGTGTCTAAATACAATAGTCTGTCATTGCATTGTGAGGTTATCACCCAGAAAGGCCACTGTCAATGTAGACATGTGGGAGATGGTAAAAACTGGGAGCAGCTGGATGCAGTCTTGCTGGTGGATGGATGTGCACTGAGGAGGAAGCAAACTGCCTCATTTGTAGCTCCTTGGCAGGGCTGAAAAGGAGAAGTGATAAATGTGTATTTGTTTTTATGTGTTGGGGTCACTTCCTGTAAACAGAAGACTAACACTTAGGTGTGTGATATTTGAATGTGATCATTGTTGCACACTCTTAATTTTTTTGCAGTTTGAGCTTATAATCTGCACAGCAGCTTCTTCTCTAGGTATTTTTATTACAAGGTTCATTGGAAATCATCCAGCTTTATGAAATGTGCATGTTTCAACAGGGTTATTTAAAATGCAGGTTCTTATACTCTACATTAGTTAAATTCAGTATGTAGTCAAACAACAGTTAAATTATCTTCTTCCTTTAAAAAAAATGCATTCAAATACTGGTATAATTTTAAGAAGGGGGAGAAGTTGTGATTAGATACAGGAGGGTGAACACTCTTTGCAGACTGTATCGCCTATGCTTACAGCTTTGGGTAGGTAACCAATTGTTTCAGCACAACAGGCTTTGTCAGGTTTTGAAGCCCAAGGCTTAACATTTGCCAGTGACCTAATATTAAAGGAATGTGGCTCTGGTATATCATTGCAGATTGAAGTATGTAAAGACAGATTGAAATAATGCCACACTTGTTCTATCCTCTTAAAGCTGGCTGGATCTGGAATTTTGAAGCATGGCACATTTAATTCTCTTCAGTACTGTTGGATGTTTTTTTTGTTCCCCTATCCTGCCCCTTTGGAAAGCTCATGCTGAAGTATCCGTTTTTGTTGGAATGCACTTTATGTATCTCAAGAAACCTGGGAGCTTAGACACCCTGGAAGATATGAGTGACTGCCCTTCCTTTGCTGCTGCTTCTGTAGTCATCAGAAGCATTGAGTTAGGAGTCCCTAGGGAAAAGTAAAAATGTGCAGCCCAGTAGCATGCTTAGTGGGATGAAAGTAGGATAAAATAAATAATGAACATTTGCATAGTTCTCTGGAAGAACTGAATAGTAGCATTTTTAAAAAGCCAGAAAACAATTGCAATCTTACAATCTCTTACAATCTCTTACAATCTCTTACAATCTCTTACAATCTCTTACAATCTTTACTGGTATTTTTCAAAACTGCTTCTTCATATAGGAATGTATGCATATCAGTAGGAGTGGCAGAGGAAGGATGTGCGCAGATCATTTAGGAAGTTGTCTCAGGATTGAGGAAGGCATGTAATAACGATTGTGGTATCTCTGGTGCCAAATTGGATTGCTTCCTTCAGACATGTATGGGAAGTTTTTAGTAGGAAAACACCAGTTAAAAGCTACCTGTGTGCGTCTTAATCTTGATATCAACTGCTGGAATCTCTCTGATGATAAAATTTAGAAAGCTTAGGTCTGTGGACTCAGAGATAAAACGTAGGGCAGAAGAGGTCAGGGAGCTGTGAATGAACTGCTGGTGCTGCTGCTAAGGAAAATGCTCTAGACTGCCAGTGTGTGCAGTGCTTGCACTTTCACAGCATCAATCCAATAAATTCAAACAAGCCCTCTTGGCTTAGGGTGAACCTGCTTTGTGTCACCCACTGTTTACTTTTTTAGACTATACTGTTGATGCTTTTGACTACAGCAGACAAGTAAGGAAAACTGTTCTGAAAAGCATCTGAATTATCTGTGGTAAAAAAACAGGCTGAAAGGATATATGGGATGATCTGCCCATGATCATGCAATCATCTCAAGCTGGAACAGGAAAATAAAATCTGTTTAAAGCCCCACAGAATCCTTACTTTGGATAAAATTTAAGAATTGCTCCTCATCCCCCAATAGCTTACTTTGGAGGTTTTAGCTCCTAAAGCTTAGTTAGTTTAAATTGCTGGATTCAAAGCTTTTGCTTGTTAGACCAATTTATATTCTGAAGAAGACAAAAGACAGCGTCAGGAAACTGGTAAAACATCCAGACTTTTTGTACATCTTGCTTTTAGTTTGATTTAAACCTTCTTTTGAAGTGTTTTGGCATTGCAGATTTATGTGATGGTTCTGGGACTCTGGGTTCTGCTGTATCTCAGCATTCTGTACCACACACTGTTCAAACAGTACTGCAGACACAAGTGAATACTTACACTTTATTTAATACTTTAAAACAAATCTCTGTAGAAATGAAAAAGCTGTGAAGTGAGAATAGAACACTACAGCTGCCTCTTACCCATTTTAGATTTTTCCTTCTAGTTATTTGGCATAAAGATTAGAACCGGAAAAAATAAAATCTCCTCTGATTTTTCAAAAAGCAAGGGAATGTTTGTCAAATACCAATCTCAATAACAAGACTTTGTTATGAAACAGTTCCCTGCTTGATTCCAGGAAAAGGACAATGGTTATCTAGTACATTCTGCATGGCTTGCAGAGCTGATTTTGCATATACATGTGTATAAAATATTTTCAAATAGCCTCAGTTCAGGAACATGAACTGTTCACAAAAATTTTTCCACTGTTAAAAAATAACAACCTATCCTAATTTGAAAGTTGTTAGCATCTGCTTATTTTGATGCATTAAAAGATATTTTAGTTTTCACTTTTTATATTAATTGTATACTAACGTCTTTTGTACAAAATACATGTTCATATAATGATTAAAAAATTAATAAAGGAACCTTTCTGCCTTCCCCTAAGAAGATTAAAAACAGGAATCTTTAATAAGAAACAATTAGGTCAGATTTCTGGAAGTGGGATTTCTGAAATGTTTTATCAACCTTTAGCAACCAAGAAGCAAAAGCTATGACATCATTTCATTCATTGTTCAAGGTGTTGCAAATCTTTTGGTTCATGTTACAGATCAGGAGTTCCTGAAATAATACAGATTCTTTCTCTGTTCTCATTTAAGCCATTTTTTCTATGCCCGAGTAGGAGTTCTCCTTATTATGAAGCATTAACAACCCGATGGCATACTTGGGATTTTGATGTAGTTGAGAAAAAAGAAAAGGAATGTGAAGCCATCTCATGCATCCATCTGAGTCCATATGTGGGATTCCCTGTTGAGCACATGTGGAAAAGTAGGTTTTCCCTGTGACCAAATGGATTTCTTTCTTTCTTTGAAATAATTTTTCATGTCAGTCTAATTTAAGCTGTGCTTCTTAATTTTCACACATTTTTATTTTAGTCTTGCATGATCTCTGAGTGTGATACCTTAAGAATTTTATTCTGGTTTTATTAATTCATTTACTCTTCCCATGATAAATATTGTGCATTGTTGGCTGTGCAAACAACTTGCTCCACTTTCTGGAACTGAAAGCAAAGAGCTGACACACAGAGACTAGAATGCAAATAAAAATGCCATTTATAATTTGGTGGCTGACCAAATTTAAAATAGCATGGCTAAGAAAGTATTAAGTGCATTTAAAAAAAAACCCTGTCATTCTGAGCTGTTCAGGGGATTTTTGCAGGCTTTGGAATTGTACTACTTAAACATTAGTGTTTGTCTAGACTTCAGGTTGTTTGGAATCAATCAATTTTGCCATGGGAAGGTGGTGCTTGGTGCTTTGGTGTGAGTGCAGCTGAGGACCAGCCTGGCTGTATATTGCTGTGTAGATTCTGCTCCTTAGGGAATTCAGGTCCTGTGTGTGCTTGAATTTCCTGTGCCCTGTATCCCTCACCTTTCCCTGAACAACAGAGGAGCTCACTCATAACTAGCAATCTGCTGGGCCTTTGAACTGCTGTCCTTAGAAGATGTAAAGCTGTGGGAAACTCAGCTTTATGGGAGGGAAACCATAAAAAAACATGGCTCCTTTCTTTTGTACTAAATTGACTGGAAAACCAGCATCACCTGCGCTCGTTCTGGAAAAGGACTAATTGGTGTGGGGTTTGAGATGACTTTTAAAACTGAGCATTTATATACACTTAGAAAAAGCCCACAACATCCAAAATTATGTCAGTTTGTTGGAATATTTTGATGATGTTTGGTTGTTTTCATGTACTTTTAATTTAGTAGGAGGTTGTAGTAAATGTCTTGTTCAAATGTGAATAAGACAACACCAGACAACATTATTTCTGTCTCTAACTCCTTCTAAAATCACTTGTTCTTCCTCTCTGATAATTTCAATGTTGTCTTCATCTCCTGGTGAATAATAATAGATGTCCACACTTTTAATTGGTCAGTGGTGCTTGAACAGCAAAACAAAACAAAACCCCTAAACACTGTGCAAGAGGGGAATTCAGAGGGTACCTGAGCAATTTGGCATTGATTTTGCTACACAAAAATTGCAATGATATTCTACTGAATAAAGAAATCTCTTAAAAAATTGACTATCAATGCAAAATAGAAATGAGGTGATACCACTGACAGATCAATGGAGGTAAGGGAAGTTACAACTAGAAATCCTGCTGATATTTCAGAGAGCTTAGTCTCACTACTGGCAAATTAGGATGTGTTTTGGTTCTTTTCTAGTAAAATCATAAATAGATTTATGTACTGGACTGGAAAAGCTGATTTGCATCACTTCTTCCACTTCTCCCATATTTTCTAGCAAGTTAATAGGATCCCTTGCCTCAAAATTCTTATGTTACCTTTCCAGTTTGTAGGATGTTTAATTTATTCTGTCAAATGGATGAACTTTTGCAAACATTTTGCTGAATATGGATTATGTTAAATCTGTTTTATAGTCTGTTCAACCCTAGAGCACTTTTTGGGGGTTTTAGCTACAATAATGGATGTATTTAGCTCTTAAAGGTTCCTTTTTTTTTTTTTTTTGCTTGCTTGTTACTGAGCATACAAAACAAATTTCATGTCAGGAGATCCAAAAGATAATGTTGCATTATATATGTACAGGTTTTCATTAGCACTAGCAAAAGCTAGAGAGCCTTCTTTTTGCAATTACATATTAAATCCTATTAAATATATTAATTGTGTTGAATAGACATTTATGTCACTTAAAAGTGATATAAATGACTAAATTCACAGATATTGGAACAGGACTTCCACACTGAAGGGAAGTATTTGACTAAATTTAGAACAAAGATCTGAAGTAACAGTATTTTCATTTGCTGCAAGAGATTAAATGTGCAGAAAGGTAAAAACTGTTGTTTGTCCCCATGGTTAGATGAATAATCTGGAGAAATTTTAAGTGCTTTTAGTCTATCTTTAGAAAAGCTCTCGGGACACAGAAGGTTTTCTGAGAGCAAAACTGAACTCCGTGGTGGCTTATGATCCCAAAGTCTTATATCTGCACAGGAAGGAAGACTGAAGCATGTATCAGTTGAAGTGTGATTTATGACACTCCAGGTCTCCCTACTCCAGAGCTAAACTTCCATGTACTTAATGTCAGTCTTTAATACCTAAAGGGACATGTACTTCAGCCTGCGTGGACAGATGCCATCATAAAAATAGGCACTCTTGGACATTTTCCTTCTTGGTGGTATTGTGAGATGGTGGTTTTCCTCTGTGTATGTTGTGATTCCTTGAGTCATGTTAATTTCCTGTTTGTCAGAGAAATCCAAGATGTGGCCGTGACCTTGTGTTGCTCCATTCAACTGGGAAGTGTGATAAAAACAGCTTTGAAATAAGGAAGGGACTTTTTGCCAGTAAAAATGTTGAAAACTACTCTAGTCATCATTTAAATCCCAAAACATATCTATTAATTTCACTGTAATTACCAAGAAAAGAGAAAAGACTAATGGTTTTAGACTTGTGAAAGATCTTGAAATAATATTAGTCTGCTCCAAATTAGCTGTTGGCTTGTTTTCAAATAATGATTCATGGTGGTATTTTACTAAGCTTTTTTAAAATTCTCTTTAATAGATCAGAACTTTTGTTTAATTTGCCAGGCAGTGCTCTATGTAGTCCTGCATTCAGTGCTTCAAAAGTTTAAGGAATATATATATAGCTTCAATTAAACCTTTTGAAGAAGTATATACTTTAAATTGTGTATAAACTTTGCCATTTAAAGCGGGGAGAATCCAGTTGAAGTATGCTTAATGGTAATCTTCTTATTGACAGTTGGAGCAGTGTTTAAAAGTGGCTACACTCGTTGGAGAAAAGTTTAGGGAAAGAAGAATACAAGAAAAGTGTTTGGAGGGTGTGTATGACTTGTCTCCTTCATATGCTGTCAGATTTTCCTGCAGAGAAGATGATTTAATTCCTTTTCAAGACAGGTGAACCAAGGAGATGCTATAAAGGAAAAGACACAGCTTTCCTAGGGGTTGATAATACTTAGTCAGTTGTTGAAGATAAAAGAAGAAAGACATTAGAAGTCAGTATTGCAAAAATGGGTTTCTAAGGAGCCTTTAAATGAAGATTTGGTCAGTAAATCCTGGCTCATATGTGGATACCATCCCTATAGAGCAGTGAGGAAAATGAGAGGGGGGAAAAACCCAACAATCCCCCCAGCCTTGGAGATGACTATATAAGGATCATTTCAGTTTCAAATCACCTGTATGTTATAAATTTATAGAAGTTTTAATTTTAGCATATAATGAATTATACGGGGTTAGAATAAAATAGACTGTTTCACTTGGGAGGGACCTGCAAGGATCACCTGACCCATTCAGGGCTGACCCAGTTAAAGCATCTTGTTAAGGACATTGTCCAAATGCCTCTTGAACACTGAGAGGACTGGGACATCAGCACCTTCCTAAGAAGGTCTGGTCAGGTGTTTGACCACCTTCTAGATAAAGAAGTATCCAGTCTAAATATCCCCTGGCTCAACTTTGAACCATTCCTGCATGTCCCAGCACTGGATTTCAGGGAGATCACCTCTCCACTTACCTGCCTCAAGAAGCTGTAGAGAGCAATGAGGTTACTGCTCAGCTTCCTTTTCTCCAAATTAGACAAGTCCAAAGTCCTCAACCCATCTTCTTGGGACATTCCTCACAGTACTGTTACTAAACTTGCAAATGAGAATACATTTAGTTTCTTAATGGGATTGCAGTGACGTTTTCCATCTCTGGTGCCTTGATGGAAACATATTTCCCTGTTGTACTCTGGCATGAGCCAGAGTTTTGTCCATGGGAGGTGTCAAAACTCCCTGTTACTTTTGCAGAGTAGGTTAATAAAGTTTAATATTGATTTTATAGCACAAAGAGAGGGAGTGAAATGCTGGCTTAGTTAAGGATACAGGGTTTGCCTCACTCCATGGAGTTTTATCCAGTGGGCCTATTATAGGTCAGTAAAGCTTAAATTTCTATGCTGAATTTAAATCAGTAAGAGCAAGAATCACTCAGACAATTATTTTATTGTTAACACCTTCCTTACAGTTGCTTTCTTCGCAGAAAGGCAATCTTATTTGCTCCTATTTGCTGTGAAAGTAGAGCAGATGCTCAGTTGGAACTGAAGAGGTAAGAACAGAACAAGAAAAGCAGATGGGAACTTTTATAAAACTTGATGTCTCAACAGTAAAAATGTTAATTGACATCTGTAATACAGTTGCCAAATAGCATATTGATTTTTGGTCTGCTAAGTTGCATTTTGCTTAATTTTAAGCAAAAGAAGAGTCATGTGTACAACATTAAGAAAAGTTGCAACATTGATATTTTAATGGGATGAAATAGCAGTTAGTTTCAGATAATTTCACCCTGATAATTTAGACATTAAAAATATTAAATACTTTTGGATTATTCCTTGATATTTTATGTGGGGAAAACCCATGAAAGTAAGTTGCATTCTTCCTTCTTTTAATAAAACCTTAAAAAAGCAACTTACCAAAAAATGGAATTCTCTGTCTCCTCTACAAGATCATTTTGCTGTGGGTTGTCCTGTTCCTTAGAGATCTAAACAAGTAAAACTAAGTGCAGACAAATACAACGAACACTGCATGTTTAAAAAACCATCTAGATAGAATTCATTATTAAAATAATGGAGAACTGCTCATCATAGCAAAAAAATTACATTGGGAGGCTTATAAAAACTTTTTTGGCAACCTAATCTGTTGGATTTGTTGTCTGAGTGATTGTTAAAATGATAAAGCACATAGGTGCTGCATTTTATATGACAGCGAAAGCTAACTTGATATTTAGGAGCAATTCAAATTGGGTCAATGACATTCTGGAAACACAAGGATTTTCTTCCTGTGCAGGAATTTAGTTTGTATTGTATGTTCTGATGGAGAATGTACAATATGATCCATATCTCATTCTGTCCTGCAGGGATTTAGCTTATCCAGGAGTATAATAATGACCAAAAGCTATGTTTTATCACTTCTGGTAACCAGATCTACCAACAAAGGGAATAGTTTCCCTCTGGCAAAGTAAAGCATTGAGGTTAAACACCTCATAATCCTTGGACAGGAGAGTCTTTTTTTTTTCAGTAAATACTGCTATTTATTGCAATGTACCATTTTTGTCTCCAGTGAATCTTTAAGTGAAAAGCAAGAGTGCAAAATGAATTTGTTGCCCTGTGCAGGGACAGGAGTTGGACTTCAGTGATCCTAATGGATTCCTTCCATCTGGGGATATTCTGTGATTCTATATTGAGTAAATAATTTTATGATAAATATCAGTAAGCTGTGCATTTACTTTCAAAATTTTTTGCAGCTCAGCACCAAAATGACAATGCTGGATGTCATTGCTGGGGGAGCAGGCTCTGCTTCCCTTAGCTCTTGTCTCCCAGAATGAAACAGAGGAGAAGCACCCACACTGACAGTGTCACATTTATCCAATGCTGTTTGTTGTTTCCTTACACCTAAAAATAAGGCACAACAATCACAGGCAGTGCCTTTGTGCTGCCCCATATCAGGCTGGTAGGCATTAATTTCAGCTTGAAGTGTAACTTGTTGTTTAGGCTTGTTGTTTCTCCAAGGAAAAAAGGAGGAAAAATCTTTCTATATCCAAGTTCCAGTCTCTACATCTGCTCGTGGTGAAATAGAAATTGATTGCAGCTAAGTGAAATGGCATAAATTAGAAATCGAGTGTTTAGCCAGGGCAATATCCAGAATTGTAATAGGAATTTTAGGAAGGTAATGTTTGGGTAAGTTAGTACAAAGTTATGATTTGGAATGTGTTGATGCTTTTTAACTGACTCAAAAAACGACTCCAAGTGACATTACTGTCAGTGTAAGCAGGAATGTTCCTATTTAAAATCATATTTATTTCTCTTTCAACCTCTTAGGTTATTGATAGCTGCCTTTTTAACACTTCTTTGAAATGATGGGTGCTTCACAACAGCTATAAATCTCTTCAAAGTATGCTTCAAAACACAGCCTGTTTTCCTAATTTTCTATTTCATGGCTACCTTCTGCAGGGTTTCTTGCACCCACTAAGGAAGCAGCAAGCATTAATTCTTTGGGGTGTGAGGCCAAGGGGTTGCTTACATTGATACCTTTCTCACAACCGAGATTTGTGAAGAAAGCCTGAAAAAGAATGCCTTGGACTATCTCGATACTTTTGTTGACTTCTGACACATTCAGGTTTGTATTTCCCTGAAATGCATTAGATTAATGGAGCACGCTGCATATGAAGTAAATCAGCCATAGTGTTATTATTAAGTCCCATGCTGTGGAACATGTTTTGAAATATTGCCTTGTGCCATGAGATGTCCAGGTGACATGAAGGTTATGAACTAGATTTAATAATACATAGAATTTCCAAAAGCTTGTTTTCCAGTGTGATAATTGAAATCAGGACCACGCTCTTCTCTCTGATGTACCCTATTAACTTCGATGAGAACTCATTCAGTGCTGTAATCAAAAGGAAGCTTTGGCTTCCCTGGGAACTCAAAGTCAGGATGTTGCCACGTGGCACAGCATGTTCCCCTGCAGGAAGCTCAAGCATTGGTCATTATCTTTCTCAGATTGAAAACTATGTAAAGCGATCATATTTTTTATACCTGTGAACTGCCCCTATTCGAGTAGGTTTGTTCTCAGAGAAACAAATTATTTCTACTACATCACTGTTCAAAATACCAGTAGAAACCCTGAGGTTAAGTGCTTATTTAGGCTGGAAAGGAGAATAATTGGAGCTGTAGTAGTCCAGTCCAAAGCTGATGAATCCTCCTGATACTCAGTTATTTCCTAGAATAAACTTACTAATATTACAGCAGCCCTTTTTAAAGACACCATTCCTCCCTTTCAGCATGTTACATAGTAGGATGCTGGTCATCCAAAATACATTTCATACTGAGAAACATCTGGGAGTTTCAACCAATCAATTTATCTTTTCTTTATGTATTTCTTAATTGTGTAATGTTCAGACAAAACTTGCCACTAGGAAAGGACAGAAGCAAAGTATGTGTTGAGCAGTGGCTGACACTCGCAGTAAATGGTGCTAGAACAGAGCCTGTCCTTTGCCCCTCTTGTTGCCGAGTGTTTATTAGATTTTATCAGTGACTGCAGTTTGTGCAGTAACTTGCTTGTGCTGGTCTTATCACCTCCAACTGTGATTGTCACTTTCTGCTCTCAGACTTGTGAGAACTAAGTACAAAGGTAATTTAATACACAGATCAACTTGGCTTTTGTCCCAGCAAAAGAGTGGAATTCAAGACTTCTTTCTCATGAAAACTGATGAGGACTCTCTTTGTCCACACTTTTTTTTGGAGGCTGATAGTTTTGTTTAAACTGGCTCAATGAAAATATAATACTTCAAAAATTAGATACAGCAACATTCATTAAGTGGGAAAGATCTGGTTTTGCCATGCATTTCTGTATTTTAGAGCATAACTAAAGAATTTTGGGGCATAGTTTTCAGGGATAGCTTCTCCTATTGACCAATATAATAAAGTCATCACAACAGCTGCAAGGGATTGGTTACACTGCTGGAATTTACCCGGGTGTACCCAGGTTTTTTCAGTGTTTGCTTTTCAAAACAAAACAGTTTGATAGCAGGTGTGACCTTTAACCCTGCCTAGCTTTGAAGAACTTAATCATCATCATTTGTTCAGCACTGAATATATTTTGCAGGTGCAGGAAACAGAGGGAAATGTAGTTTGGTTTTGATGAGACCAGGGGAGGATGAGGAATGACTGTGTTGGTATTTTTACCCACTTTGTGTAAACCAAATTAGACAGATTTAATTTTAAAGTAGCCCCCATGCAGAAGAAAACAATTTAATCTGCTGATATAAACTGGAATTGTCGTAGAAGCTTTTACACAGGTCAGCATAAAAACAAAGCCGGTACTACTAATCATTGTTGTTGGATGGCTCTGCTTGTGCCAAAGTGTTGCCTGATATTATTACTCATGGCAGAGCCTATTATGGCACAGACAAAAACAAATGGCTGAATATATATGGAAATTCAGATCTTTAAAAATGAAAGATAGGAATTAGTGTTCGAATTACCTTACTAACAGTAAGTATGTCTGCTTATATTTTTCTCTCATCAAACCCAGGAGATTATGCTGCAGTTTAAAAAATTGTTATTCCCAACACTGTGACTTTGCCCCCTTTTCCATACAGTCTTGAAGGCACATTCAGCGTGTGCTCTGCCTTGGTGCAAGTTCATAAAAAGGACTGTCTGTTTAAGCATTTCTCTTCATCCAGAGTCCTGTTACTGTTCACTTCAGATTCAAGTTGAGTGAGTTCTGACTTCAGTACCTGGTTTCTGATCCTCCAGTCTAGCCTGAGTTGGGAAAAGTTGATTTTGTGGTTTAGGCTGTAGATCAGACAGTAAGCAGTCCCCCAAGCCTGCCACAGCTTCTTTTCAGCCTTGGGTAATTTACTGCTCAAAGTAATTTCAGAACTCAGTTTATTTGAGTTTCTCTACATTCTGGAAGCTGGTGAGTCTGTTGTAGTGGTACCAGCAGCTTTTAGCATCAGTTGGAAAATTGGGTATGTTCTGTACCTCTGGAAGTCAGATTTCTGCACCTAGTCTGAAGGTTGGTGGCACTTCATAAATTTAATCTTTTGTGTCTGCATTCAACTGAGAATCTTTGTCTATACCTTTCATTAATCCGCGAGTTACTCTGCAACTAGAGAATTGTGAATCTGCTTTTCTCCAATTTTCTTGTGGCTGAAAGGAGCAAATCTTAATCTTGTGTAGGAGTAAACAACTCTTACTACTTTGAAGAACAGCAAATTTCATTTCTATTTACTGGATTAAGTTTTCCTGAAAATCTCTGAGGAGCATGACCTGTTTATCTGTGTGTGAAAGCATGCAAATCTATGCTTTTGGCAACCTCATTGTGATGTTACTAAGTGATCTATATTATGCAGGTACCTGCTTCTTAACTCAGTGCTTTCCATACTTTTTAAAAGAAGTAATATTAAATATGTCCTTGGTGGTAAAACAAATCCATAACATAACTGAAGCTTTTACATGGTTACAGCTTCGGAGGGATTTTATGTCACGTTCTTGAAATGACTTGCAGATTGTTTATGAAGATTTTTTTTTAAGTGAAATTTATGTGAATCTTACTGGTCCAGTAGCTAAGAAATTGAAGTACATGCTGAACAGTGTTAGATAAGAATAATTTTCACTTGGGTTTGCTACCTCCTTGTCAAAATAATATACTTTATATTAGACATTTAAGAAGTAACAAAAACTTGGATAAAAATATTTTATAGAGGTATCCTATGTCATTCTACTTCCTGTATTATGGCAAGACAGAATTTATGGCCAAAATAATTTTTTGTAATGAAATTACAAAGGACAACTATGAAGTTTTCTGAATTACACTCAGAACATCAACAAGAATGGTCTTGTTGATGATTGTCTGTTTCCATCATAGCAAACTTTGTTATTATTTTCAACAGTATTGAATTTTTATCATATTAGTGTATTTGGTCTTTTGTTGAAAACTGGAAAAGCCTCAGGAATAGTGATCCCAAAAATCAGCTGCATAAATTCCACTTTTGAAAACCCAGCTGCCTGTAGCTGTAATTGTTCTCTGAACTACTTGTTTGCAAAGGCTCAATTGAATATGATTGTAGGCCTTTCAAAATAATTCATAGCCTAAAATATCTGATTTTTATAATTTATTTTCTTACGTATGAGAATAATTAAACTAATTGGTGTGTGCATGCATATTTCATGCATTCTCAATTACTCTCTTTTTTCTTCTCTTTCAGGCCAGCCAGACCATTGAAGTTACCAAAAAGGTAAGGTTCAGTGCTGTCACAGCTGCAGTTTGTGGAATTATAAAGGTGGTAGATGAGGTGCTGGCAAAACTGTTATTCCCCATACAAAGGAAGAATAAGGAATATTCAAAGAAAAAATATAAGCATTCAAGTTAAATCAGACTTTAAAAGTATTTCTTTAGGCAATTGGTAGTAAACTTCTGCAACTGCCGTGGGAAACCAGATACTATCAACAAGGTCAAACCACATTTAGAAGAAGAGATCTGCAATGGGTCCCTAAATAAACTCTGAATCAAGGAGCCAGGGCCACGTTCTTTTACATCCCTAAAAACACATCTGTGAATTCTACAGGATCAGGAAGGGGATAGAACATGCAGGATATCCAAATTTAGGCTCCATTTACAGACAGAAAAGCAGTCTCCTCATTAGTACTAGGCCATAATTTTAAAATCTATCCAGATTTCAATGCTTCTTGTTTTCAACTATTTTAGGCATTTTTATTACAATATGTGCCTGGATACTCCATGCCTCAGTACTTTTTTGGTTAAGGGTTGCTCTGAGAAGTGGCTTTGTTGTATCATCAATAGTGATAAACACACCTGACAGGCAAGTTCTGAAAATTTTGTCAGAGTAGTTTTTAATTCTTCTGAACCCCCATGCAATCTAGAACACTGGGTTTGGATTCTATAGGCTCTGTAGAATGACAGGGTCAGAGAAAATAACAAACCATTGTATCTAAAACTGTCAGTGCATCAGAATGGCAACAAGAAACCATCTCAAGTGAAAAGACATTAAAAACACAATTGTTGGAGTTTATTTGTTAAAAACACTGTTGTCCACAAAGATGGACAATTGTCCGTCTTTAGGATTTGCTTTCAGTAAAGAGCAAGCCTGTTTGTTAAATGTCATGTAAGTATTTGAGTTACAGAAATCTGTGTGTTGATATGATTTGGGTCACACAAATATCTATTGTTAATAGTGACCTTTTTACAATACAAAAACTATATATGGTGCATTTCTGTCTCTGTACAAACCTGAGGAGTGGTTGAACCTGAGAACATCTGTATATAGGAGCTGAATTGAAAAGTTTTTCACTAGCCACATATTATGCTTAAAATGGGAAAAGAACCTAAACATTCTCTTTTTTTACCTTCTCCTTTCAAAGAAAACATTTGAGGTCTTGGATCACCTTTAGACAAATTGCTTTATAACAGTGGTGCTTTTAGTAGTGCTAAATATAGATTGAATTACTCTATCTCCTAAGCATTTTGAGTTACTTAGAGCATGAATTAAAAAAAAAAAAAAAACTAAAAACAAATCAAACCTTTTTTAGGTGTGTGAAAAACATCAGGAAGAAATAAATTATTGAAAGC
The DNA here is from genome assembly GCF_028018845.1 of Melospiza georgiana. Classification (NCBI taxonomy): domain Eukaryota; kingdom Metazoa; phylum Chordata; class Aves; order Passeriformes; family Passerellidae; genus Melospiza; species Melospiza georgiana. The sequence goes on along the minus strand of NC_080432.1, from coordinate 31,119,274 downwards.
TACAGTTTAATGGTACATAGCTAGCTCAAATTAGTACCATTCTAACAGACTGAAAACAGTGAAAAATGGCATAAAAATGGTATTTCACTCAGTGTCAAACTTACATGAGTTCAACATTCAGTGCTGGAATATTTTGGATGAAACAAAACCAAGAAGGTGTAAGTGTGGCTGTATGTCTAGGTCTTTGCACGAACAAAAAATAGTTTTAATTAGGCATCCAAAAGGAGGAGGTTATATCCTGATTTAGAAAAGTACTAGAGAATATTCTTAGCACTAAAGATATCCTTTCTCAATGTGATTCCTCCACTGAGGAATTGATTTAAGCATTTTCAGGCAAGTGGCCGTTTATGCCCAATCTGTCAGGGTGGTCCCTTCCTCCTCACAGAGGAAAAAAAAAGTAATTAAACTCATGTTATAGCTTTTTAATGAATAAAATAATTCAAAACCCACCATTTCTTTAGCCATGTACAGTGGGTTGGGGTTGAGGCTAGTTTTAGGCAACTTGGTTGGTTGGAGCTGGAGCCCTCAGCAGCATAAATAATGCTCAGACAGGTAAAATTAAAAATAGAGTGGTCAGTCCTCTTGTCAGCCCAGGTCAGCGCTGCTTATCTTTATTTCAGTGTGTGGTAAAAGAAACAAGAGAAACTTGCACGTGTAAACAAGTACTTCACTGTTTTCTGTATGTGGCTTATTATCACATTAAACACTTAGGACATAGTTTCTTTTACAGCTGAAAGAATTTACCCAATTTAAGAGTACTCAGCTGAGAATGGAACTGTAGAGACAACATGTCAAAGTGGTAAATCTGGCACTAGTGATAAATAGGAAAATAAATCTTTTGGGTATAATTTTTATGACTTCAGAGCAAATATCTGTAATAATTAGTCAGTCTAGCTTGGAGTTTAGAAAAACATTTAGTCCTATAAATAGGAAAATTCTATTAGGTCATTTACTTCCCTTCTGCTTTGTACAATTGCTCATTTGGCAAGCTGCCCCTTTGTGATTGACTTTAATGAAAATTTTGACTTCAGACTACTTTTCAGGCTTTTGCTAATTAACTTCTTGTGTGAGCATGTCAGAATTATTCCATGTTTACTTAATGGGAAATGGAGAAACACCCAGTGCTTTGGATTTCTTTGCTCCTCAAAGCTGTACTTAGACCCCTAGCGGTGCCTATTTCCACATGCTACGGAAAAACAGGATTAAGCTTGCATATGCCATTGATTTTGCAGTCAGAGCTCTGGGAACCCACTGGGAACCTGGAGTGGGGAGATGGACAATCCCTCCCTTCTTAGCAGCAGGACAGAAAATTTCGGTGAAGCTGATAATTATATTGTGATTAATTAACAAGTTGCTCTTAAAACTGAAAAAGAGCCATAATCTTTCAAGACAGTAGAAATAAGTAAAGGAGCTCTCTGCAGTAAACTTTCATGTTATGCTGCTTGAAGTTGAGGAGGAAATAAGAGTGGAGATCTTGATCAATATTTAATGTTTACAGAGACCATTTGTATAGAAGGATTCATAGCCTGTAATTACTTTTCTAATGCTTTTATGGGACTTCATATACTCTGTTTGCTCCCAGTATTAAACAGTGTTGCTTTTGAAACATTAACTCTATGAATTCAATTCTTTATTGTAAGAAAAATCATTTAGAAATGAAGATTTATTGATTTCCCCTAATTTTCTGAACATTTCTCTTGAATTAACAAAAATACAAATATTTTACAAAAATAATGAAAATTAGGTTTGCATATAACAATTCTGCCACTCATAAAATGTAGAATGAACTAGGTGTTAAAATCCAAGGATGGATGTTATGCTGTAAGACTAGACACTTAATGTTAGTTTATATATCATCTTGCCAACCCCTTGCATGTTTGAACTATAACAGATTTCATGAATCACGAGTGTGTAGGGTTTGAATATTTTTTTAATGACTATTTTTTAAATAGAGGAAGTGTTTTCTTTGGGTTATACTTTAAAACAGATCTTTTTCTTTCTTAGATATTTTTCTTAAAATGCTTAAGTTTTGAAAAGATCCCAAATAGTGACGTTTTCTCTCACTAAATTTTTGACAAATTGTCTTTTTCTAGTGGCTTGCAATCATGGATAAACTTGCATTTTTTGTCCAAATCCTGGGGAAAAATAGTCTGATCTGAAAAGCTCTTGAGAGAAGTATAGATGAGTTCTGTGTGCAGCTTTTGTTGCTGTAGCACCTCTTGCTGCTCCTCTCCCATAGCTATGCTGCGCTCATCGCCGACTGGCCTGTGGTGGTCCTGGGCATGTGCACTGTGCTCATAGTGGTGTGTGCACTTGTGGGAATATTAGTTCCAGATCTTCCAGATTTCTCTGATCCACTGCTGGTAAGTCAATTCCCATCAGTTGTCCTGTCAAATAAGTATTTTTCGTTTGCTATGTTCCATTGGAATCAGTAAACAGCAAATGCAAGTACAGCAAGTGATACAGTATGAAATCTTGACATTGGAGCTGCAAATGATAATACAAAGCTGCAGTTGCCATCAAAGAATATTACCCACTAGTTTCCATGCCCTCTGCATTTTGCTAAGGTCATGTGTCCTTCAAGAGAACTGCTTCAGATTGAATAATCTAAATTCATCCCAGTTTTAGATGTACAGCACAGACCATACGTTCTAAATCAGGTTTCAAAGAATGAAGGCCAGGATCTGTTAAAGGAGAGGATATTCTAAGTCCCTTCTGAGGATAGTGATAGTCATATTGAAAGGATAAAAGTTCTTGTTATCAGATTTATTAAATATTTCACTGATTTTTTACTTTTTATGAGTTGTCTTAAGCATGAGTAGCTTTCAGGATTTTTAAAATTGAAAATAAGGCATTTAATCATTATCCTCAAATAAAAATAAACTGTTCCTCTAAGTTATTGGTATTTATAGTGTAGAATGTGTATCCATACAAATCCATATGTAATTAATATTTCTGGAAAAGAGCCAAGTTGTTAAAATTGTTTCAAAGTCACTTTCAAAATTATTTAAATATTTGCCTTATTCTTAATTAAGAGTGATAATTGAGATACAGAAGAGTACTTTGTAGAATGCCTTTCCTCTGAAAACCAAGTGTTGAACATTGGATGGACTAAATCATATCAGGGAGAGCAGTAGGACGGGCAAGAATTCTTAATCCCTTGTCACTCTCAACAATCAGTCATTATTTTGTCATAAAGCATTTTACTTCTAAAAGTAGATGCCTGGAGTAATTATGCTTCATAGTGAAAGCTATCCATCATTTTGATCGTGTTTCCACTCTCCTGTTTGAATTGAAGTATGAAAAGCATTAGTGGAATTGTGTGCTTCTCTCTCCTTAGGGCTTTGAACCCAGAGGGACAGCCATAGGACAGAAACTGGTCACATGGAACAACATGGTGAAAAACACAGGGTACAAAGCAACACTTGCAAACTACCCTTTCAAATATGCAGATGAGCAAGCTAAAAGGTAAGACTTTGTAATAAAAAAGTAAATTTTGTTTTATTGGTGGTTTTGAACGTATATCGTGCTTTCACTGGTACGCTCTGAAGTTAAAATATATACTGCCACTGATTTCAATAAATACAGAATCTAATATTCTACAGTATTTAAGGCCTTTCATACCAGGCTAGATATTTCCCACTGCAAGCTTTTTTAAAAAAATATATAATTGTACTTTTCTCTATGGATATTTTTGGTACTGGACTCAATGTCGTTTCATTTGAAGTCTCTTAATTTAAAGAAAAAAAAATTATTGTTTCTGTTTTTGTATCCCAAAATCACATTGGTAAAAATATGTTTTCTCGGGTGTAAGAGCTGTTAAAACTGTGTGACTTGTTTGGATGGTGCTTCTTTTAATGATTTCTTTGCTAAGGTAAAGTGAAACCCTTTGTTCTGGTTTAGTCATCAAGATGACAGATGGTCAGATGATCGCTATGAAAGAGAGAAGAGGCAAGCAGACTGGAACTTCCACAAGGATACCTTTTTCTGTGATATTCCAAGTAAGTGGAGAAATGATACAAGGAGAGCTAAAAACTTCTGACAGTTCAGAGTTTTCTGAACTCTTCTCTATATTGTATGCTGTATTAGGTAGATTTTTTTAAACTTAATATATAAACACAATAAATACCTTCTTTCGCCATGCAGAAATCTTGGACCAAAATGTTTCAAAGTCACTTTCAGAATTATTTAAAGATTTGCCTTATTGGTTCCATTCTACTGGCTCTTTCTCAGAAAAAAACTGTATTTACTTGAAGTGCTTCCTTGAAGTGTTTCCATTTCCTGTTAGGAATTTTATTAGTTCTTGATAGTACTGAACATTGTAAATCATTGTTTTGTGTGTGGCTAGAGATGTAGTTCTTAATTCACATTTGGGAAGAAGTTATGTTTTGTCCATGCCATTAACTTAATTCTAAAAAACCTAAATCAAAATACTTTTCCTGTGTATCCACCAATTATATTTTGTACAGAATGTAGGGGTTTATGTATGGAAAAAAAATAGACACAAAAAAACCCAATGAAGAAAACATCCCCCTCAAAGAAACAGAAATAAAAAAAAAATGTCCCCACCTTAAAGCACTGTAGGCTATGAAGCTGACTAAGTTAAACTAGAGGACAAAAAAGACAAAGTCTTTTGACTTTTTACAAGTCAACTGCAGAACTTTGATAAGTCCTGGTCTGGCAGAGAGATGTAGATCATGCCTCTATTCATAGAAGGACCTGAGCTCTTTTGTGGCTACTTCCACATGTGAGGACTGATAACAGAGCACAAAAATACATTGGTGAAATTATTTGTGTAGATTACTTGGTCTAAGAGAGCAATGACCAAGGAAAACTGGGGTGAAGAACAGATTTATTCTTTTTTTTTCAATTGCAGTATAGTCTTACGTCAAAGTGAGAGGATGGGAGCAAAGTCATCATTTCTACTCCTGTGAACAGAACCAAATTAGCATATCATGAGTGAGGGACAGAAAATGTACTTGGTACTCTGCTGAGCATTCTTGAAGCAGAATTGACTCCTCTTATCCAGGCTGCTGTTCTGCACAGTCTCACTCTCTTCCTTTCCTCTGCTGTTTCTGCGTAGTCTCAGTTTGTGACAGTCATGAAGGAATTGCATTTCTCTCGGAAAATTTGCCAGTCCATTATGTAAAGAAAACAGTTGATTTCCTCTTGACACACTCTTGTCATTCCTGGTATCTTTCTTTGTCTGCTCCAGGACCTCTAGATTTCAGTTCCCTTGATCGTAAAGCATTGTTGGATATCATGAAGCACTGCCCCTGAGTCTTTTTATTGCAGCCTTGTGGAAGGCAAAAATTCTGCAGCTTCACAGCAGTGGCGAAAATTCAGCCTTTTGGGTTTTTGGAATACTTCATTAGTGTGATCATGTTTCTTAACCCAGAGTACCATACTATGTTAGGCAGATGTGTATATTTGTGTTTGTGTATTTGTTTCCCTTGTGAGCTCTGCAGACAGATCTCATTGCCACTAAGTAATTATTTGCTTTCCTAAATCTGTCTTCTGATAAATGTGATTTAATTTGTAATTTAAGCTCCATGTTTCTAAACTGTGGAATTCTTGAAAATGGCCTCAAGGATATCACAACAATTTCCATTGCAGTCATTTGCTTCTAAAGCAAAAACATTCTTGTAGAAACAGCTTTATAATTATTATTTATATTCCCAAATGACATACTAAATCAGCCTTTGATTACTGTTATCAGTGTACTGCCATTATACTGTGCCAAGAATTTAATAGTTTGCTGATTAGATCTTCTGATTTTTGTTTGTCATATTTCAGAAGATAGTTTGCTTAAATAGAAGTCTGTAGAGCTTCTGAGTGGTGTGTAGTATTGCAGATGCCATATTTACTATAAGCCCCTTAAGGAAATCGAAACTTTCACGTGGAGTGAGTTTTACAGATAAACAGCTCATATTGAAAAGGAGGTGAATTCCCATGACTTAACAAAGATTTCCCATGTGCCATTTGAATGGTGGGATTTTGCCTCAGCCTTTGATACCAGGCCCACCCAAACAATCAGTAAAAACCCCCTTCTGTAATTTCAGGTGATCGCTATTCACGAGTGGTATTTACATCAACAGAAGGAGAGAATTTATGGAATTTGAATGCAATTAAGTCAATGTGCAATGTAGACAACTTGAGGGTAAGTCAATTTGGCATTTGTTTCACTTGCAAATACAGAGCATACATTTGAAACTTTGGTTTGCTGCCCACTGCCATCCAGTAGCATATGAGAAGACTTTATGTGTTTCAACTTCTGTCAAATGATCAGTCAGTATGTATGTGCAGTTAAAAAACAACTTTCAGTTTGTAGATCAGGTTATATATTGGGGAATTTCTTTGAGTTTTCTACTAATAGCATCCAGAATTGGGTAGAATAGGGTTGCTTCAGGAAATAATTATCTTAACTTTTACTTTGTGTTTCCTTATAAAATATTATTCAATGGGGTTTTGTTCTTGGGTCCCAGCAAATAATTGATTTTTCTTGTGTTTTCACCTCCAGGTGAACTAACTATAATCTCGTAATATATGCTTTTTTCTCTGACACCCAGTGGATCGCTCAAATTTGTTTTTGTTAGTTTAGAATAGTCTGTTAAATGGACTGCAAAGGAACTTAGGTAAAATAGCTAGAGATACTAATTTTCATTTAAACTTTATTTTATCTGTAAAATGTAAGCTTGTCACTTGCTGGAGCAAACTCCTTTGAACTGAGTAACAATGAACTTTTGGTTCACATACTGATGACTTTGCATGGAAATGCAGCAATATGTTTTTCATCTGTTAATACTGAACAAATTATTTCTACTTTGCTCTTCTCCAAAACAAAAATAATCATAGACAACTTAATTCATATTTCTGATTTATTTAATAGGAAATATTTTCATTATTGGATTGATCATTGCCTATTAGACAACTGTATTAATTTAGCAAATTCCCAAACTGTTTTCTCTACAACAGCCATCATTTGCTGGCTTAAAATGTTGATCTGTAGTGGAACATTGTATAATGAATCTCCCTTGGCAGTCTGCTGACAGGCATTTTGTCCTGGTTGGGTCCCTTGGTGGAAGTGAGTTTTGTCCTCACATGCTTGTTAAATGTTCCTTATTTCCCCATCAGAGATGATTGCACTGACAGGATGGCTCATGTGGTTTTATCCCTTTTTTCTTGCAATCAGAACGAGCCAGGTGAGCAAGAATACGGGATCTAAAGCAGCCCAGCTCAGTTTTGAATGAGCTGAGCTAGGGAGTCATCACATCACCAGTTCAATCAGGAGATCCAGGGGAGAATAACCTTTAACAAGGGTAAAAATTGAGGCTGAGTGAGGGAGGAGATGCTAATCTGTGCATTTACTGTTGAGAGGTTCAGTTGCACAGGCACCTGATGCAGGTAAATCCCAGGTAGTGCAGATCGTTGCAAAGCAATGCAGTCTGAATTAAAAAACATCATTCTGTTTAACAGAAGATAGTAAATTACCTCTGAAGAGAATCTCTCTAATGATTGCATTACTACCGAAAATTGTTTCTTTTGTTCCTCCCAATCTGCTCACCTTGATAAAAATGTATTATATCAAAAACAGCTATACCTTCTGAGGGAAGGATGAAACTACTTTACTACAACAAACAAGGCCCATAAAACCAGCTCTTCCTTTGAAATAAGAGCACTTCAGAAAATTAAATGTTTGATGCATCATCTACACCCACAACTGTGTAGATATTTATAAAAATTTTTTTTGTAAATAATGACCTTGCAGATCTTTATTTGTAAATTACTTAGGAATAAAGTAATTTAACACCTCAGCTGAGCAGAACAACAGTGCATCATGGTAGCAGCATTGATTTTTAGCTAGTTGGTATGGAAAAATGAGTATGGTTAGATTTTGGTATTTTTGCTGGTCTGTGCATATAAATTTATTTTAAAAATTAGATACTCAGAACTCAGAAAGGGATGAAGTTTTTTTCATAGTTTCTTTTTAAATGCTTGTTACTTATGAATAACATTTTTAATTATTTGAACACTTTCTGGCAATTTTTAAGTACATCTGACACTTCTTAGAACTCACAAAGTGCTGTGATTATGTCCCACCTTTAAATGCTAAGTTCTGCTAGCAGCCAGTCCCTAGGGAGGCAGAGGATGCTGACTTGCACTGCAGTCATAACAAAAAAATCTATGACTTTGGTGACCTTCTGGTCTTACAGACTCATTTCTGGCTGTAGTTATTTTTGGTTTTGACCTCATGCTTGTTCAGGGCCCCAGTTCTGTTGAATTAAGTGGAAAATCTTTCTGTATTCAAAGACAGGAAAATCAGGCACTGCTTCCTGGAAGTGCAAACCTTTGAATTTATGTATTTTTCTGATGATAAACAGGATATCAGCACCAACTAATATTGGCTTTAGTATGGGACTAACAGCATGTCCTCTATGTATTAATTGTATTCCCATCTGCTTGTAACTACTTCAACTATAGGCTTTATTGACATTTAGGGGCTCTACCCTGTAGCAGTTCAGCATATGCAAGTCGTATAATCATCATGGAAACTTTATATACAAAATAGTTATAGGAGGTGTTCTAATTTTTTTACTTCTTGGATAAGAAGAGCTTTTTCTTCACCCGTTAATTGCAGAATGTTTTCCCTATAAACTGTAAACAGTTATTTTATAAACTTTAATGACTATATATTCTGTCTTAAGACTGCTTCCCCACAGCAGTGGATTTGTGATTCTCTGTCACTGCAGAGAGTCATTTGGGCAGATCTGCCCACAGATGTTTGCAGGTTGCACAGTTTCATTTCCTTACTTGTTCCAAAGTAAATTGAAGCGGTGCCAGTGACAGAGCAGGTCTGGAAACACCAGAATGACCTTTCCAGTTCCTTTGGATCACCAACAAAGCCCAATGCTACAATCTATTAACATTTAACGTAGTATTTTAATGAGCTATCAGGAGCTAAATTTTGTGTTTTACTTTCTAATTTCCAGCTACCACCTCATGTTACTTTATCTTTGCCAGCAGTTACTTTGCCAGTGAATGTTTATGGCCTGCAGCAAGTGTAGAACAGTGTATAAACGTCATTGTCCCATCTTGAACCTGAATACATAGAGAAGACAATCAGTCCTTTCCTCCCAGTTTGCTTATTACATCCTCATAGGACCAACCTGGAGATGTGCCATGAAAAACACAGATATGCTATTCCAGTGCTTCCTTTTATTTAGTTGATTGTTCAGTTTTTCCTGAGTTTGCATGTGTGAGAGTTTTTATCTGGAAACAATCAAATTTGAATTATCCTGGGTTTTTGGAATGCCAATTTGTTATTGTTCAGAAACTGGTTGACAAAATTTGGTCCATATTAAAGCTTTTATAACTGCTGAGAGAATTCCCAAGTGTATTTTTCAGTCTGCATTACGAAGGATTGCTAATAATAAGCCTGAGCAATTTTGCTGAAGAAAAAAAAAAAGAAAAAAGAGGCTAAGTGGTTTCTTTCAGATCACTTAAATTTAAAGCATACATGGACAACTGTTTCAGGATGCACTCCTATAAAATCTGAAGAACATGGCTTTATTTATGTGACTGTATTACTATGTGTAATATTCAGTGTAACTTGATCAGAACATAACTTTGACATGTATCTTAACTATTTGAAGGGCTAATTCTACTTTGTCACATATAACAGAAGTTCTGGTTTTGGAGACTTTTATTCCTTGTGCTCTTCAAAGATTGAGTTTTTTCATCTTGAGAGAATTTCCCTGATCTAACCTTGTTAGAGTTTCATTTCTGGTTTATAGTTACTTTCAGTTTGTGTAGAAGTGTCTTGAGGTGATTTAGCTAAGTCGTGCTCTTACTGTCTTCAACTAAATCTGGAGTATTGTGGAAGTGAAAGAAAAATATCCCCATAAGGGATTAAGACTCCCTTGTTTGAGGAGTATCTTTAACCAGAATGTGCCGTGCACTGTGGGTGCAGTGTTTAGAGGCATGACCTGTTATTTTGGGGTGCTTCATGACAGTGGAATTACCTTGTGCTTTGGAAAACCTGCATGACTCAGGGACATGCAGTGCCTGGGTGGCAGGCAGAGCTGTTTGGGGACAGTGCCTGCCAGATGTACAAGAGCTGAAAGAGATTAATAAAATAATCAGGGTTGTAGAAGAGAGATCAGGTGATGGAAGTTATGGTAAAACTGTCACATCTTTCCTTTCAGGATGGTAAGTCCTTGCCTCTCCTAGGAACTGCAGGATATGATTACAAGCAGAATGAAACTTCACTGATGTATGGCTGATTGTGTGTTCTCAGGAGTATAGCATGAGATAATAGAAGAGAGTTAACAGTCCTCAGACTGGAAAGAAACAAAACATTTCAGTGGATCTTCAAATAATACTCTTTAACACTTTTGCCAATTCTGTGCCACTGTGACAAGTCTGTATACTGACTGGTTTAGTCTGCTGCATGTAAGAGGATACTGATCAAAAGCAGTTATGTGGAAATAAGAATTTAATATGTTAACGCCAAATATTAACATAAACTGAAGTTTCATAATTTAAAGTAATTTTTTGGGTTGGTTTTTTTTTTGGGTTACTGAATGTTTCAGACTGTTACTTTAAATTGGATTTGTCTCCCTGTCTTTATACAGATCAGATCCCATTCCCAGTTTGGTGATCTCTGCCAGAGAGCCACTGCTGCTTCATGCTGTCCCAGCTGGACACTGGGCAACTATATTGCTATTCTGAACAACAGGTCATCATGTCAGAAAATTGTTGAACGGGATGTCTCTCACACCCTAAAGCTGCTTCGCACTTGTGCCAAATACTACTACAATGGAACCCTGGGGCCAGACTGCTGGGACATGAATGCCAAAAGGAAGGACCAACTCAAGTGTACAAACGTGCCTCGAAAATGTACCAAGTACAATGCTGCTTACCAGATCCTTCACTATCTAGTGGACAAGGATTTCCTAAGCCCAAAGACAGCTGACTATGTATTACCAGCTTTAAAATACAGCATGCTCTTCTCTCCCACTGAGAAAGGGGAAAGCATGATGAGTATTTACCTAGATAACTTTGAGAACTGGAATGCTTCTGATGGTGTAACAACCATCACAGGGATTGAGTTCGGAATAAAACATAGATTGTTTCAAGATTATCTGTTGATGGATACTGTGTATCCTGCCATAGCCATTGTAATTGTCCTGTTAGTTATGTGTGTGTACACCAAGTCCATGTTTATCACACTAATGACTATGTTTGCAATAATTAGTTCCTTGATTATTTCTTATTTTCTCTATCGGGTAGTGTTTAATTTTGAGTTCTTCCCATTCATGAATCTCACGGCATTGATTATCCTCGTTGGGATTGGAGCAGATGATGCTTTTGTCTTATGTGATGTTTGGAACTACACAAAGTTTGATAAACCTCATGCTGGCACCTCTGAGACAATGAGCATCACATTGCAACACGCTGCTCTTTCCATGTTTGTCACAAGTTTTACAACTGCTGCTGCCTTCTATGCTAATTATGTCAGCAATATTACAGCAATCAGGTGTTTTGGTGTTTATGCTGGCACTGCCATTCTGGTTAATTATGTTTTGATGGTTACATGGCTGCCTGCTGTAGTTGTATTACATGAACGATACCTTGTCAATATTTTCAGTTGCTTTAAGAAACCTCAGCAGAGGGTATGCAACAACAAAAACTGCTGGACAGTGTTGTGCCAAATGTTCCACAAGATTATTTTTGCAGTCTCAGAAGCATCCAGGATATTTTTTGAGAAAGTTTTGCCATGCATTGTTATCAAATTTCGGTATATTTGGCTTTTCTGGTTCCTTGCCTTAACAATTGGTGGAGCATATATCGTGTGTGTAAATCCAAAGATGAAACTGCCATCATTGGAGCTCTCAGAGTTTCAGGTGTTTAGGTCTTCTCACCCATTTGAACGATACGATGCAGAATACAAAAAACTTTTTATGTTTGAACGTGTCCACCATGGAGAAGAGCTCCACATGCCAATTACCGTAATCTGGGGTGTCACACCTGAGGATAATGGTGACCCTTTAAACCCTAAAAGCAAAGGAGAGCTGCAGCTAGATACCAGTTTTAATATTGCTAGCCCAGCTTCGCAGGTTTGGATTTTACGTTTCTGTCAAAAGTTAAGAAATCAAACCTTTTTTTATCAGACAGAAGAACAAGACTTCACAAGCTGCTTCATTGAAACATTTAAGCAATGGATGGAGAATCAAGACTGTGATGAGCCATCTCTTTACCCCTGCTGCAGCCACTGGACCTTTCCATACAAACAAGAAGTTTTTGAATTATGTATCAAGAGAGCTATAATGGAGCTAGAAAGAAGCACAGGGTACCATTTAGATAGCAAAACCCCAGGGCCTCGCTTTGACCTTAATGATACCATCAGGGCAGTGGTGTTAGAATTCCAAAGCACCTACCTCTTCACACTGGCTTATGAGAAAATGCATCAGTTCTACAAAGAGGTGGACTCATGGATTTCAAGTGAGCTTAGTTCTGCTCCTGAAGGTCTTAGCAATGGCTGGTTTGTGAGTAACCTTGAATTTTATGATCTTCAGGACAGTCTTTCTGATGGTACTCTGATTGCCATGGGCCTTTCAGTTGCCGTTGCATTTAGCGTAATGCTTCTTACAACTTGGAACATAGTCATAAGCCTTTATGCAATCATTTCAATAGCTGGAACTATTTTTGTCACAGTGGGTTCTCTGGTTCTTCTTGGGTGGGAGCTGAATGTGTTGGAATCTGTCACAATCTCAGTGGCTGTTGGCTTGTCAGTGGACTTTGCTGTTCATTATGGAGTGGCTTATCGCTTGGCCCCTGACCCTGACCGAGAGGGGAAGGTAATTTTTTCTTTAAGCCGTATGGGTTCTGCTATTGCAATGGCTGCCTTGACTACATTTGTAGCTGGGGCAATGATGATGCCCTCAACAGTGTTGGCATACACTCAGCTTGGCACTTTCATGATGCTTATAATGTGCATTAGTTGGGCTTTCGCAACATTCTTTTTCCAGTGTATGTGCCGATGCCTTGGGCCCCAGGGCACTTGTGGCCAGATCCCACTACCAAAAAAGCTGCGGTGTAATGCCTTCTCTCAGGCCTTTTCAGGTGCCCAAGGGGGCAGAAGTCAAAACAAATCCCATCCTGTTAGCAAGTACCAGATGGACTCCAGAAGCCAAAAACCAGAAATGGAGCATGAGCACTATGAGCTTGAACCTCTGGCGTCACAAACTGGAATCTGTAACCCTGCAGAGAAAGTGACATATGAAGAAACTCGTATCTGCTCAGAGCTTTTCAGCAGCAGGCCCCAAAATTCATCTGTGCCTGTGCATCCAGCATATAATAGTGAAGTGAGTAAAGGCATCAGAAACGTTGCTAATTCATCTGTGCTCCAGACCTCTATTGACCAACACACCATATGCCCAATTTTCTCTCAGAACCGGCAGTGTAGCTGTCCTGATACGTATAAGCAGGTGACAGCGAAGTGGAGTCCACACTCCTGTCAGCAGTTAAGTGACACCTTCTGTTACCAGTGTTCTCCCTCCCCGGGGACTGTGCAGATCCAAAGCTCTGTAGTTCCTATAAATGCTTTACAGCAAGCTGCCGAGGGTTACGTTCATCCAGTCCAGCATATCCTGCACTGCAGCTGCCTTCAGGGAAGGCTCAAAAGAACGATGACACAAAACTCTCTGCCTAAAAACTTTTTCCTCCAGTCTGTGCAACAGTTCCAGGCACATCAGAGAATAAACAGGACAGATACACATGCTCATCAAAACCCAGAAGAAAACATAAGAACTGTTCCAAAGGTGATGAGCTCCTCACAGTTCCTCTGCCGAAACGCGGCACCTCTAATAGTGCGTTGCTCTGAATGTGAGAACAGCGTCCAAAATAACCTAAAGGGATTCTGTCAGCAGACAGGTAAGTGTGATGAAAAGGGTGGTACAGAAGCAAACAGGGTGGAAAGCAAGAAAGCCTCTCTGTCAAAGCAGAAAAAGAAAGCTGACAGCAAGATAGATCAGTGTTCTTTGCAGAATGACAGAGTTTTGAAAGCAGACCAAAATGATAAAAATCACCTGCTGACCAAGTCAGGGAGAGAGGCTCGCTCTGAGGGTTGCCACGAAAGTTCACACTGTTGTGGCAAGACAATTGCAGTAAAGTGCAATTCTGTTGACTGTCAAATGCCAAACATCGAAGCCAATGTGCCTCCTATGTTAATGCGCCCAGAACTTTCCAATGAAAGTTTGTTAATAAAAACACTATAATAAACCTTTAATTTGGCAATCCTGCGTCTTTCTTTTAAAAGTAAGTTTAAAGCACTAGAAAGGAAAGTTCTGAATAAATATGAAATATAATTTGCCTTTTGGAATGAAAAATGTATTTTATAGAACAATAACATTTATACATTTCATAAAGCCATTACATGTAGTAAAACCTGATGTTGTCCAGAATGTTTTTTTTGCTATGACTCATAAGGTGGATTATGCTTCATGTAGATTTTGTTCCAGGACATTAGTGCTTGATTTCTCCTTATAAACCATCTCAAGAAATAAAGCATTACAAAGAAACTCTCCCTTTTCTGAAGCCAGGGCTTGTGAGATCAATAACATTTGGGGCAGACTGAGATTGCACATTTCCTGAGTACATCATTTACCTTTATTCTTCTGCTGCCTTGGCAGGCTTCTGCACACTTTGAAGCAGCAGCAGAACTGTATCTGTGTTCTTTCAGAATTGTTTGACAGACCAGCTCTGCAGGGTAGCCTGTTAGGGGAATATTTTTAACTATTCATCCTAACAAAATCTAAGGAAAAGCTCCTTGAGGTCTACAGCATTTACACTGCCTGTGTTGCATTTCTGTATACATAGTGCAGTAAAACATTTTAAACTGCCTTTCTGGCAGTTACTGTATAGACTTTACCATTACATACCAGAGAATACAGGTGGAAACAGTAGTCAGTGAACATTATTGACTTTTCAGTGATCACAACAAAACTACAGTTTATGCAGCTGACAGATGTATGTAAAGTCAGGACTTGTAAAATTGGACAAGAAGTGCCTTGCAATACTGAACTTTTTCCCACAGAGTTAATCTACTGTGGAGAAAGGCGTAGTTAATGCACAGGCTCTAGACTTACTGCCAACAGTAAGTATCAGATTAAGTCAACTCAAAAGGCTCAGAAACATAAATTTAAATACTGTGTTCTGAGTGTTCTATCTGGAGAAGTTCCCAGATGAATATTTTGTAAATACTGAACTAAACCATGTAACCAAGACTTTGGATTTCAGATGTTGCATTTGTGTAAGACTAAGCAGGGTTTAGTAACATGATAGCTATGGGTAATCATGGGAATACTTGCTGGTCTTATCACTCCAGGAGGGTGGATTTGAGAGCTGGAATGGGTACCATGTCATAATTTCTGAGTATCTTAATGACAAATCTCCATTTCATTGCTTGGTTATGCTGGTGATGTTGATTTATGAGACACAGAAGATAGATTTCATGGGCTGATGTGATATCAAGTACTTGGTGTGTAATGAATCACTGGGAGAAAAGCCTGGATAATCCTGTCCTAGTGTACATGTTGGAGGCATGCAGAAGGTTCATATCATGCAACAAACCACTTACGTTTGGCTGGGAGTAGTGATGTTAGTGCTTGTATGTCCCAGTGACTGGAAGAGGTTGAAATCTACAAAAAACCCTAAATTAGTTTTACATAGTTTAAGAGTATCATTCTTTCTTAGTTATAAAATAAAACTCAGTTTTAGTTACCTTGGAACTTGTCACTCAGTTTAGAGCCTGATTCTTCAGCCTGTAACGAGAGTTTTCTGTGCCCTACAGACACCATTAATTAAAACCTAACACTTGTAGTGCTAGCAATCTAAAGAAATTTAAGGGAATAAGAAATAAACTGGACTGTTGCTGTTGTCCAGCTTTTTTTCTGCCCACCACACCTGCTTGAGTGTAGTTTGTCAGACCTTGTCAAAGCAGCATGTAATGCTTACTACAGTGCCTGTCACATGAGCTGTCATTCACAGCTTTGAGACATGGGCCTTTGGGGAGGTCCCTAGCCAATGTGTCTACAGAACAGAGAACTTTGTCATCTGATGAGCTCAAAATGAGATTTTTCCCTAAGGCAGTTTTCCATCCTGCATTCTGAGTAAGGAAACCACCTTTGATTGCTTGTATTAATAACTGTTTTTGAAACGGTGATGTAGTGATAGAGATTATTGTTATGTTTCCATAATGATTTATATGTTCTGAAAGGCTGATACAGTGAGAAAAATGGGGCAGATAAAGAGTTCTGGTGTAATGCACTCTTAGGAAAGATTAAAATGAACTAATGTGCTTGGCTAGTGAGCAGGATCACTGCTGTATCTGCCTTTTGTTGTTGCAGTAGTATTAATCAAGTTATAATAAGCAGGTAAGCTCAGCTCCATGAGCAGCCTCTGGCCTGGCTGACAGAAGCTCACAGCCAATGGGAGCTTTCCTAGGATGCAGGCATCTTACTGGTTCAGAGTCTGGAGACACAGATATAGACCAATGACCTGTCCCAACCTGGGAGTTTGGAAGGGGATAAAAGAGTGCAAGACACAAAAAAATGAT